>NC_048571.1:13033605-13761105 GCF_013265735.2 Oncorhynchus mykiss | reverse complement strand
CCTACCTGTCCCAGTTCTTCATTGAGGTCAGATGTGTTAACCTGAGCCCTCTCTCCCAGTTCCTCGTCAAACATCTCATCATCCCACATGATGAAGTAGGACCCCAGGAACTTCTGCATCTCCACGGTAACGTACATGGACACGGGGATGATGTAATTAAACAACACCATGAAGGCCAGGAAGTCTGTGAACGCCCGGATCAACTGGAGAGAGAGAGGAGGGAGGTATGAGGAGGGAGAGGAGGGAGGAAGGTCAGAGGTGACAGGGAGAGAGAGAGGCGGGAGGGAGGTATGAGGAGGGAGAGGGGGGAGGAGGGACAGTCAGAGGTGACAGGGAGAGAGAGAGAGGAGGGAGGGAGGTATGAGGAGGGAGAGGGGGAGGAGGAACAGTCAGAGGTGACAGGGAGAGAGAGAGGAGGGAGGGATGAGGAGGGACAGTCAGAGGTGACAGGGAGAGAGAGAGGAGGGAGGTATGAGGAGAGAGAGGGGGAGGAGGGACAGTCAGAGGTGACAGGGAGAGAGAGAGGAGGGAGGGAGGTATGAGGAGGGAGAGGAGGAGGAGGGACAGTCAGAGGTGACAGGAGGGAGGGAGGTATGAGGAGGGAGAGGGGGAGGAGGGACAGTCAGAGGTGACAGGGAGAGAGAGAGGAGGGAGGGAGGTATGAGGAGGGAGAGGGGGAGGAGGGACAGTCAGAGGTGACAGGGAGAGAGAGAGGAGGGAGGGATGAGGAGGGACAGTCAGAGGTGACAGGGAGAGAGAGAGAGGAGGGAGGTATGAGGAGGGAGAGGGGGGAGGAGGGACAGTCAGAGGTGACAGGGAGAGAGAGAGAGGAGGGAGGGAGGTATGAGGAGGGAGAGGGGGAGGAGGAACAGTCAGAGGTGACAGGGAGAGAAAGAGGAGGGAGGGAGGGAGGTATGAGGAGGGAGAGGGGGAGGAGGGACAGTCAGAGGTGACAGGGAGAGAGAGAGGAGGGAGGGAGGTATGAGGAGGGAGAGGGGGAGGAGGGACAGTCATAGGTGACAGGGAGAGAGAGAGGAGGGAGGGAGGTATGAGGAGGGAGAGGGGGAGGAGGGACAGTCAGAGGTGACAGGGAGAGAGAGAGGAGGGAGGGAGGTATGAGGAGGGAGGAGGAACAGTCAGAGGTGACAGAGAGAGAGAGGAGGGAGGGAGGTATGAGGAGGGAGAGGGGGAGGAGGGACAGTCATAGGTGACAGGGAGAGAGAGAGGAGGGAGGGAGGTATGAGGAGAGAGGGGGGGAGGAGGGACAGTCAGAGGTGACAGGGAGAGAAAGGGGAGGGAGGTATGAGGAGGGAGAGGGGGAGGAGGGACAGTCAGAGGTGACAGGGAGAGAGAGAGGAGGGAGGGAGGTATGAGGAGGGAGAGGGGGGAGGAGGGACAGTCAGAGGTGACAGGGAGAGAGCGAGGAGGGAGGGAGGTATGAGGAGGGAGAGGAGGGACAGTCAGAGGTGACAGGGTGAGAGAGAGGAGGGAGGGAGGTATGAGGAGGGAGAGGGGGGAGGAGGGACAGTCAGAGGTGACAGGGTGAGAGAGAGGAGGGAGGGAGGTATGAGGAGGGAGAGGGGGAGGAGGGACAGTCAGAGGTGACAGGGAGAGAGAGAGAAAGGGAAAGTGAGAGGTAAAAAAACATCAGCTATTGCATAAAAATGATTGTAGTTTTATAACCTACTATATGGCGTTGCCTCTCTGTGTCAGTCTTCTGGTTGTAGAAGGGCTCGTCTTTGTCCGGGTCAGCCTGCCACACATACTTCAGCACTGTGTTGATCAGAGCCTTGCTGATCAGGATGCACAGGTACACTATCAGATACGCATTCATTGACCTGGAGGGGGGAGACAGAGAGGGGGGGAGACAGAGAGGGGGGAGAGACAGAGAGGGGGGAGAGACAGAGAGGGGAGGAGAGACAGAGAGGGGGGGTGTGAGGAGAGGTGACAGAGAGGGGGAGAGATGACAAAAAGGAGGGGTGACCGATGCAGAGGAAATGACATAAGAATGTCTTCAGGAAGGGTGGACGGTCTGAACAGGTCTTTATGGGGAAATGGATATGATGCAATTAGATGGCAATCAACGTTAAGTGAACCTGTCTGGAAACATGGTAAACACGCATCATAAAGTGGAAAACACAACCATGTTGGTGGGCCTTACTTCTCCACTGCAGAGCGTTTCTGGGACTTGGACTGGTAGTTGAGCGCCATCTTGGTCTCCATACCAGTGTAGATGGCAACAGCTAGGAGACACAAACCAGAGGGTCAACTTGGGGAGACATTTCACATCTGTGAAGATGAAGAAAAGAGACTAGGAAAGGGAACGACTTTGTAATATTGAGATGCAGCCCTGATGACAATAATATCAGTCAGATCTGACAAGTCTCTGTCAGTACTGAATACTGTCATGGTGTCCTACAATTATCTGTGAAATCAACTCCCATCACACTCATCTGATTTCATAATAAGACTTGGCTTGCAGTCATGTCATCTCATGCAGTGTACTGACTGCATTCCTGCTTGACAGTTTGTAATATTCTCACTCATACAGGTCTGTACAGGCCTCAGCAGCTGGCCTCAATATGCAACCCACAGTGTGAACACAGGAACTTAATGATTTGGAAAGGAACCTCTAAACATTCCAAACCCATTATATGAATGAAAACTAGGAATCCATTTTAGATTCTATAACTGATGTCATTACAAGGTCACCCAGTGTAGCGTCTTTAGATTTTATTAGTGATGTCATTACAAGGTCACCCAGTGTAGTGTCTTTAGATTCTATTAGTGATGTCATTACAAGGTCATCCAGTGTAGTGTCTTTAGATTCTATTAGTGATGTCATTACAAGGTCATCCAGTGTAGTGTCTTTAGATTCTATTAGTGATGTCATTACAAGGTCACCCAGTGTAGTGTCTTTAGATTCTATTAGTGATGTCATTACAAGGTCATCCAGTGTAGTGCCTTTAGATTCTATTAGTGATGTCATTACAAGGTCATCCAGTGTAGTGTCTTTAGATTCTATTAGTGATGTCATTACAAGGTCACCCAGTGTAGTGTCTTTAGATTCTATTAGTGATGTCATTACAAGGTCACCCAGTGTAGTGTCTTTAGATTCTATTAGTGATGTCATTACAAGGTCACCCAGTGTAGTGTCTTTAGATTCTATTAGTGATGTCATTACAAGGTCACCCAGTGTAGTGTCTTTAGATTCTATTAGTGATGTCATTACAAGGTCATCCAGTGTAGTGCCTTTAGATTCTATTAGTGATGTCATTACAAGGTCACCCAGTGTAGTGTCTTTAGATTCTATTAGTGATGTCATTACAAGGTCACCCAGTGTAGTGTCTTTAGATTCTATTAGTGATGTCATTACAAGGTCACCCAGTGTAGTGTCTTTAGATTCTATTAGTGATGTCATTACAAGGTCGCCCAGTGTAGTGTCTTTAGATTCTATTAGTGATGTCATTACAAGGTCACCCAGTGTAGTGTCTTACCATATATGTGCTGTGTGTTTTTCAGTGTCGCCCCTCTGAGAAGTAGGTTCTCAGATCCTAAAGGCCTGAAGAAAACACAGAACACACTTCTCTGTTAGATTTTTATTTTTTTGTGCAAACACACGAGCAATGACTTCCTGAATTTGGAGTCAATTTCCTGGGTATGGATTTACCTCGCGATGGGCTCGTTTCTGTCCGAATAAATATTGATTCGGCCCACGAATCTGTCCAAGGAGAGAGGGAATGCATGTGTGAGTTGGTGTGTTTTGCGTTGTTTTTCTCTATACAACCAGTTCTGATTGTCTGGATGCAGTGTTGTGTGCAGTGTTGTCACTCACTTGTAGAGGTCTGGTTGTGGTTGTTCACATTCAATAGAAGCCTGTAGGGTATCGAAATCCTCCTCTGTGATGAAGGCCTTAGTGTCCTGCACAGCATAGTAGGTCTTTGTGGAGGGATGGAGGGATGGAGAGAGTCACAGCGAGATCAGGAACACACCGAGCCAAGACGCATCTTACACTACCCCTCTAATGAAACAGAATAGAAACTCTCTCTCTCCATTTCGCTCCATCTCTCTATATCCCTCACATACACACTCACCCCTCTCTCTCACTCACTCTTTCCCCTCTGTCCCCCGTCTCCCATGCTCTCTCTCTCTTTCACTCTTCTGTTCTCCCTCAACTCTATCCCGTTCTTTCTTTATCTCTGCCTCAGCCACCTCTCCCATCTCCCTCCTCCTCTCTCTCAGTCAGAGTGTAGTGTTACCTTGTGACTGGACTCCCCGTCCAGACTGGCTGTGGTGACAAAACAGGTCCCGTCCTCCCTACTGGTGGAGAGAAGGATGAGGTCACAGGGGAACGTCTCATCTTCCTTGATCAGCACCACATCACCCACCTGGGAGAGAGGGAAGGAAGGAAGGAAGGAAGGAAGGAAGGAAGGAAGGAAGGAAGGAAGTAAGTAAGTAAGTAAGTAAGGAAGGAAGGAAGGAAGGAAGGAAGGAAGGAAGGAAGGAAGGAAGGAAGGAAGGAAGGAAGGAAGGAAGGAAGGAAGGAAGGAAGGAAGGAAGGAAGGAAGGGTGAATGGGTGGGTTGGAAGGTAGAGCGTGAGAGAGATGTCTTTAGCTCAATAGGATAACACAGTCTTGAGTTGTCTAAAGCAGTGGTTCCCAAATAAAACTAGATTGTTTTAGAATGTTTTGAGCATAATAACACAGCAATAGCCATGCATAAAATATGCATAAAATATAAAATATAAAAAATATTATCAATTGCACAACTTTCTCTCAGCTCCATGACAAAATGTGTAGAATTGCAGGAAATTAGCTTTAAAATTGAAAAATGTTCTCTCCGCTGCCAAAATGATATTTGGTACTTATTCTTTGGTCTGTTTATGTTTTTTTCTCTGCTCAACCCTTATGGTGGGTCGTGACTCCAAATTAATGTATATTTTTGGGTCACGAAGCAAGAAAGTTTGCCAACCCCTGATCCAAAGAACCCAGGTTTGATCCCTGGTCATTTTCAGTTGTAGGATGATACGTACCCTCAGCTTACGACTCTGTTTCCTGATCACCTTCCCATGCTGCACCTCGTGCACAGGACACTGGTTAATAGCATTGTCTGCTTTGTGCCTGAGCCAGTCCTCATAGCCCTGTTTGATGGCCGTGACAGTGATGACAAAGAAGAGAGGTAGTCCGCTGGTGATGGGACTGGTGGGAGTGTCAATTATCAACTGAAGAGGGCGGGAGAGAAAGAGAGAATGATCTATTGTCATCTGAAACTTCTGCGTTTGCCAGATTTATATTTCTTGCCAACAAAACCTTAAATTGACTCAAATTGAATCTACCAGTCAAGCTCTGACCTGGACAAGAAATATGATGAGGAAGTAGAAATTGGCAATTCTTCTAAACTGCTCAAACAAATTCTTCGGAAAAAAATTCCAGAAGGTGTACTGTGGAAAGGGAAGCAACAGCAAATGGTATAACATGGTTGTAATGTGGTTATAACATGGTTGTAACGTGGTTGTAACATGGTTGTAACGTGGTTGTAATGTGGTTGTAGCATGGTTGTAATGTGGTTGTAACGTGGTTGTAATGTGGTTATAACATGGTTATAACATGGTTATAACATGGTTGTAACGTGGTTGTAACGTGGTTGTAACGTGGTTGTAATGTGGTTATAACGTGGTTGTAATGTGGTTGTAGCGTGGTTGTAATGTGGTTGTAGCATGGTTGTAATGTGGTTATAACATGGTTGTAATGTGGTTATAACGTGGTTATAACGTGGCTGTAACGTGGTTGTAACATGGTTGTAACGTGGTTATAACATGGTTGTAACGTGGTTATAACGTGGTTGTAGCATGGTTGTGGTTCTCACCTTGGAGGAGATGATGCGGTTGTCGGGGTACCTCTGGGGAATGTAGGCCTCTGCTCCCGGTGGGGGCTCCTTGTTTCCGATGTACACCGTCCTGGTGTCCACCCAGTTCTCCTCTCCAGCACACTGCACAGAGGTCAAGACGTCAAAGGTCAATGCCAGGTCAGCACACAGGTCAGGTCAGATCATGACAGGACAAATCAGGGCAGGTCAGGACAGAACAGGAGAAGACACAGGGGCAACAAAGGTAGCCTCACTGGTTGTCAGGCAGTTGTTTCCTGCTCCAGCCAACATGTCTTTGTCTCACCAAACTTGGTTAGTGTTGTTGAATGCAGAGACAGTCTGGCAGACACAATAGCATTACAGTCGCAAACAGAATAAATGACTGTGTTGAGTGTAATAAAGTGGCGACCTAACAAACACAACACAACAGACCTCCAGTAGAAGTGAGTAAGGGCTCTGAGTCATGTAACTGGGTGGGGAATGATAAATGAGTGTTGGCTACAAACCTTTCACCATACAATAACTCTCCCATTCAACACTAACTATGACACACGCCTATATACAAACACTCACCAATACACACCACAACACCATAGGAAGGTCAACCCACTGATTTCACACCTGTCTGGAATAGTCAAATAGAATAGAATCTAATCAAACATAATCAAATATAAAAAGAGGGAAATCAAATCAAATATAATATAATCTTAAAGTAATTTCCTTACTCGCTGAGCCTTAAGTAACTAAATGGGTTGCGTCCAGTAGAGTGCTACATGTTTGCCCATGTCTGTTTATCACCAGTGAGCTAGCTCAAGAAGCTGGACAAGCCCAAACAGAGAGACACTGAGGGGATTTGATTAATCCCCCGGGCATGCCCCAAGTGAACTGAGCATTGACTGCATTCCATTTAGAACCGGGCTGCCTCCCGGGTGTGAGCCGGGCGCCCCGTTCTGGGCGTTCCAACACTAACTTTCTAGCCTGTATTGCCAATCAGAGCATGTATATAATGCTATACTTTCCTTAGAATACCTCCTTCATCTGAATATAGTGTATATCCTGAGTTCCATAGATATTGAGGGACAGTCAGGGACATATTGGTCATGTCTTATGTTTGGTTAGCATGTTATACTTTGTATGTCTCCTTAGTTCTGACAATTTGTCTTGTATGTGAATGTGTTGTATCCATGTCCCCTTTGTATTCCCTCCAGACCAAAACCTTACCTACCGGCCTTTCAAGCCATTCCATATCGCCATCCTACCCCCCATGTGCTCCTGTGTCCATTTGCGGTGTCTTTTTTAATGAGTTATTAAATACCCTGAACTGGAAACCTTGTCTTCGACCATCATTCCTGTATTCTTACAAATGCATCATAGTGGCAATATCACTCCTCAATCTAGCCTAAGATACAGTCAACCTAGCCCAAGATACAGTCAACCTAGCCTACGATACAGTCAACCTAGCCTAAGGTAAAGTCAACCTAGCCTAAGATACAGTCAACCTAGCCTAAGGTACAGTCGACCTAGCCTAAGATACAATCAACATAGCCTAAGATACAGTTCAACCTAGCCTAAGATACAGTTCAACCTAGCCTAAGATACATTTCCACCTAGCCTAAGATACAGTCGACCTAGCCTAAGATACAGTCGACCTAGCCTACGATACAGTCGACCTAGCCTAAGATACAGTCGACCTAGCCTAAGATACAGTCGACCTAGCCTAAGATACAGTCGACCTAGCCTACGATACAGTCCGACCTAGCCTAAGATACAGTTCGACCTAGCCTAAGATACAGTCCGACCTAGCCTAAGATACAGTTCCACATAGCCTAAGATACAGTTCGAGCTAGCCTAAGATTCAGTTCCACCTAGCCTACGATACAGTTCCACCTAGCCTACGATACAGTCCCACCTAGCCTAAGATACAGTCCCACCTAGCCTAAGATACAGTCCCACCTAGCCTAAGATACAGTCCCACCTAGCCTAAGATACAGTCCCACCTAGCCTAAGATAGAGTCCGACCTAGCCTAAGATACAGTCTGACCTAGCCTAAGATATAGTTCCCCCTAGCCTAAGATACAGTCCGACCTAGCCTAAGATACAGTTCCACCTAGCCTAAGATACAGTTCCACCTAGCCTAAGATACAGTTCCACCTAGCCTAAGATACAGTTCAACCTAGCCTAAGATACATTTCCACCTAGCCTAAGATACAGTCGACCTAGCCTAAGATACAGTCGACCTAGCCTAAGATACAGTCGACCTAGCCTAAGATACAGTCGACCTAGCCTACGATACAGTCAACCTAGCCTGCGATACAGTCGACCTAGCCTACGATACAGTCCGACCTAGCCTAAGATACAGTTTGACCTAGCCTAAGATACAGTCCGACCTAGCCTAAGATACAGTTCCACCTAGCCTAAGATACAGTCCGAGCTAGCCTAAGATTCAGTTCCACCTAGCCTACAATACAGTTCCACCTAGCCTACGATACAGTGCCACCTAGCCTAAGATACAGTCCGACCTAGCCTAAGATACAGTCTGACCTAGCCTAAGATACAGTTCCCCCTAGCCTAAGATACAGTCCGACCTAGCCTAAGATACAGTTCCACCTAGCCTAAGATACAGTTCCACCTAGCCTAAGATACAGTTCCACCTAGCCTAAGATACAGTTCCACCTAGCCTAAGATACAGTTCCACCTAGCCTAAGATAGTCAACCTAGCCTAAGATACAGTCCGACCTAGCCTAAGATACAGTTCCACCTAGCCTAAGATACAGTTCCACCTAGCCTAAGATACAGTTCAACCTAGCCTAAGATACAGTTCCACCTGGCCTAAGGTAAAGTCAACCTAGCCTAAGATACAGTCGACCTAGCCTAAGGTACAGTCGACCTAGCCTAAGATACAGTCGACCTAGCCTAAGATACAGTCGACCTAGCCTAAGATACAATCAACATAGCCTAAGATACAGTTCAACCTAGCCTAAGATATAGTCGACCTAGCCTAAGATACAGTCGACCTAGCCTAAGATACAGTCAACCTAGCCTAAGATACAATCAACATAGCCTACGATACAGTCCGACCTAGCCTAAGATACAGTCAACCTAGCCTAAGATACAGTCAACCTAGCCTAAGATACAATCAACATAGCCTACGATACAGTCCGACCTAGCCTAAGATACAGTCTGACCTAGCCTAAGATACAGTTCCCCCTAGCCTAAGATACAGTCCGACCTAGCCTAAGATACAGTTCCACCTAGCCTAAGAAACAGTTCCACCTAGCCTAAGATACAGTTCCACCTAGCCTAAGATAGTCAACCTAGCCCAAGATACAGTTCCACCTAGCCTAAGATACAGTTCCCCCTAGCCTAAGATACAGTCCGACCTAGCCTAAGATACAGTTCCACCTAGCCTAAGATACAGTTCCACCTAGCCTAAGATAGTCAACCTAGCCCAAGATACAGTTCCACCTAGCCTAAGATACAGTTCCACCTAGCCTAAGATACAGTTCCACCTAGCCTAAGATAGTCAACCTAGCCCAAGATACAGTTCGACCTAGCCTAAGATACAGTCTGACCTAGCCTAAGATACAGTTCCCCCTAGCCTAAGATACAGTCCGACCTAGCCTAAGATACAGTCCGACCTAGCCTAAGATACAGTTCCACCTAGCCTAAGATACAGTTCCACCTAGCCTAAGATAGTCAACCTAGCCCAATATACAGTTCCACCTAGCCTAAGATACAGTTCCACCTAGCCTAAGATACAGTTCCACCTAGCCTAAGATACAGTCCGACCTAGCCTAAGATACAGTTCCACCTAGCCTAAGATACAGTTCCACCTAGCCTAAGATACATTTCCACCTAGCCTAAGATACATTTCCACCTAGCCTAAGAGACAGTTCCACCTGGCCTAAGATAGTCAACCTAGCCTAAGATACAGTCCGACCTAGCCTAAGATACAGTTCCACCTAGCCTAAGATACAGTCCGACCTAGCCTAAGATACAGTTCCACCTAGCCTAAGATACAGTCCGACCTAGCCTAAGATACAGTTCCACCTAGCCTATGATACAGTCCCACCTAGCCTAAGATACAGTTCCACCTAGCCTAAGATACAGTTCCACCTAGCCTAAGATACAGTTCCACCTAGCCTAAGATAGTCAACCAAGCCCAAGATACAGTTCCATCTAGCCTAAGATACAGTTCCACCTAGCCTAAGATACAGTCCGACCTAGCCTAAGATACAGTCCGACCTAGCCTAAGATACAGTCCGACCTAGCCTAAGATAGTCAACAAAGCCTAAGATACAGTTCCACCTAGCCTAAGATACAGTTCCACCTAGCCTATGATACAGTTCCACCTAGCCTAAGATACAGTTCCACCTGGCCTAAGATAGTCAACATAGCCTAAGATACAGTCCAACCTAGCCTAAGATACAGTTCCACCTAGCCTAAGATACAGTTCCACCTAGCCTATGATACAGTTCCACCTGGCCTAAGATAGTCAACCTAGCCTAAGATACAGTTCCACCTAGTCTAAGATAGTCAACCTAGCCTAAGATACAGTTCCACCTAGCCTAAGATAGTCAACCTAGCCTAAGATACAGTTCCACCTAGCCTAAGATACAGTTCCACCTAGCCTAAGATAGTCAACCTAGCCTAAGATACAGTTCCACCTAGCCTAAGATAGTCAACCTAGCCTAAGATACAGTCCGACCTTGTTCTTTCTATAGACGCACTCACTGGAGCCAGACAGAGGCTGCAGGGAATGATCTTATCAACACCTGAAAGGTTGCTACTCTGCATACCTAATCAATCAAACCTCAGCTATTAAAAAGGTCAGAGTGGCCAGTGTGGTTTTTCAGTATGACCTGTAAGACAAGCAAATGTGTTCAGCCATCCAGGCTCTGGTAAGCTGTGGTTCATAAGAGGCCAGTGTGAGGTGATGAGTGTGGTTTCCTAGTATGGCCGGTGAAACTACTCTCAGAATGCCCCTACCGCACCACGGGTCCACCCATCCATCCCATTAGACAGGGATTACATTGAGCCAGCATGTGTAGCATTAGCATCTTTAGCTAGCGGTTATGTAAGTGGGGCGAGTACAGGCTAACATCCCTTTAGATATTATTTTTACCCACAGAGGGCACTGTGGTATATCGGCCAAGCAGATTAAACCTCCGTTAGCTCTTATTAATGAATTAGTCCTTTGTCGTTCAGTTGGCAGAGCATCGCGTTTGTAACACCAGGGTAGTGGGTTTGATTCCCGGGACCACCCAATCATAGAAATGTCTGCACGCATGACTGGAAGACACTTTGGCTAAAAGTGTCTTCTAAATGGCACAGGGACAATCGGGCTTACGAGTTTCATCATACAGTATATTTGTTTTGCTTCAATGTACTGTAACAAAACGTAACCTTTTAACTTATCTTGTCCTGGGCAGTGTATTTCTCTTATAAAACATTCAGCCCTAGTTCTCTACATGATTTCATTCATAGAAACAGATTTTAATTCAATAAAAGTTTCATTTTTTTGAGAAAATAGGAAATAGGAGTCAATCGGAAGTCAACACGTTAGTTTGTATTTAGCTAGGGTCTAACGAGCTAGCAGAATACCAGAGATTCAGTATTAAAGTGAATTACTCACTATTCTCGTCCCTGAATAAGTTATCCTGTTACCTTGGTTGGCTGCTGAGCACAAGCCTGTGTCTCACAGGGGACTGCAGCATAAAGACTGAACAAAGAACACACGCACACACCTACAGATAACACCTGAGAGCCTACGAGTCATCAGACAAGATCCTTCTCTTTTTCATTCCCTCTCTCTTTCTCCCTCACTCTCTCGCTCTCTCTCTCCCTCTCCTATTTCCCTACTCTTCCCCTCTCTCTCGGTAATAAAGTGGCTAGTAGCCTCATGCTGTAGGCTCTACAACAGCTGGTGAGGGGCCGTGTGTCCACTGAGCCTCTCACAGCAGACCTCCCACCCTGCTCTACACCATAGTATTACTATACTACAGCTGTCTCTATACCATAGTATTACTATACTACAGCTGTCTCCATACCATAGTATTACTATACTACAGCTGTCTCCATTCCATAGTATTACTATACTACAGCTGTCTCCATTCCATAGCATTACTATACTACAACTGTCTCCATACCATAGTATTACTATACTACAGCTGTCTCTATACCATAGTATTACTATACTACAGCTGTCTCCATACCGTAGTATTACTATACTACAGCTGTCTCCATTCCATAGTATTACTATACTACAGCTGTCTCTATACCATACCATTACTATACTACAGCTGTCTCCATACCATAGTATTACTATACTACAGCTGTCTCCATACCGTAGTATTACTATACTACAGCTGTCGCCATACCATAGTATTACTATACTACAGCTGTCTCTATACCATACTATTACTATATTACAGCTGTCTACATACCGTAGTATTACTATACTACAGCTGTCTCCATACCATAGTATTACTATACTACATCTGTCTCCATTCCATAGTATTACTATACTACAGCTGTCTCCATACCATAGTATTACTATACTACAGCTGTCTCCATTCCATAGTATTACTATACTACAGCTGTCTCCATTCCATAGTATTACTATACTACAGCTGTCTCCATACCATAGTATTACTATACTACAGCTGTCTCTATACCATAGTATTACTATACTACAGCTGTCTCCATACCGTAGTATTACTATACTACAGCTGTCTCCATTCCATAGTATTACTATACTACAGCTGTCTCTATACCATACTATTACTATACTACAGCTGTCTCCATACCATAGTATTACTATACTACAACTGTCTCCATACCGTAGTATTACTATACTACAGCTGTCGCCATACCATAGTATTACTATACTACAGCTGTCTCTATACCATACTATTACTATATTACAGCTGTCTACATACCGTAGTATTACTATACTACAGCTGTCTCCATACCATAGTATTACTATACTACAGCTGTCTCCATTCCATAGTATTACTATACTACAGCTGTCTACATACCATAGTATTACTATACTACAGCTGTCTCCATACCATAGTATTACTATACTACAGCTGTCTCTATACCATACTATTACTATACTACAGCTGTCTACATACCGTAGTATTACTATACTACAGCTGTCTCCATACCATAGTATTACTATACTACAGCTGTCTCCATACCATAGTATTACTATACTACAGCTGTCTCTATACCATACTATTACTATACTACAGCTGTCTACATACCGTAGTATTACTATACTACAGCTGTCTCCATACCATAGTATTACTATACTACAGCTGTCTCCATTCCATAGTATTACTATACTACAGCTGTCTCCATACCATAGTATTACTATACTACAGCTGTCTCCATACCATAGTATTACTATACTACAGCTGTCAACAATGCTCTCTTTACTAGAGTGGCTTATAGCCTCTGTGTCAGTTTGTTGCTGTTGGCAACTCATTGTGATTGGTTTGTTGTTTGATATGAGTTAGTATCTTCTCCTGAGTAAAGATAGCATGGATGTTATAACAACATTCACAGGATGAATAGTGAAATCATTATCACACTGACCTCCTCTTGCCCAGACAAACAGACATTACACACACATCTCCTGCTGCAGTATAAAAAGAGGTGATGGTAATCCCTGTCCAGGGAATAGGATTGTTTTCCCCTAGCAACGTACCCTAGTTTTCAGCCATGTCTCGCGGGGTTAATTCACTGAGCACTCCTAGTCTCCAGCCGTGTCTCGCAGGGTTAAGTCACTGAGCACTCCTAGTCTCCAGCCGTGTCTCGCAGGGTTAAGTCACTGAGCACTCCTAGTCTCCAGCCGTGTCTCGCAGGGTTAAGTCACTGAGCACTCCTAGTCTCCAGCCGTGTCTCGCAGGGTTAATTCACTGAGCACTCCTAGTCTCCAGCCGTGTCTCGCAGGGTTAAGTCACTGAGCACTCCTAGTCTCCAGCCGTGTCTCGCAGGGTTAAGTCACTGAGCACTCCTAGTCTCCAGCCGTGTCTCGCAGGGTTAAGTCACTGAGCACTCCTAGTCTCCAGCCGTGTCTCGCAGGGTTAAGTCACTGAGCACTCCTAGTCTCCAGCCGTGTCTCGCAGGGTTAAGTCACTGAGCACTCCTAGTCTCCAGCCATGTCTCGCGGGGTTAATTCACTGAGCACTCCTAGTCTCCAGCCGTGTCTCGCAGGGTTAAGTCACTGAGCACTCCTAGTCTCCAGCCGTGTCTCGCAGGGTTAAGTCACTGAGCACTCCTATTCTCCAGCCGTGTCTCGCAGGGTTAAGTCACTGAGCACTCCTAGTCTCCAGCCATGTCTCGCGGGGTTAAGTCACTGAGCACTCCTAGTCTCCAGCCATGTCTCGCGGGGTTAAGTCACTGAGCACTCCTAGTGTCCTAGACTACTCTGGTCACCCCCACTAGTGCTCAGCTATTTTGAGCTCACCTGTCCTATACACACCTCAGACAGGATAGGAGGAGACTCCACCTCTGGATCATTGAGCCTAAGGAGGTTTAAATTGGTCTTATCTGACTTGAAACAGGCCATCCAAGGGTGCATCTCAGTAGTCTATAGCAACACCCTCTTCTAGTCTCCTTACCCTTTGACTGGTGATTCTGGGGATAGATCCCAAAAGTCTATAGTGGCAAAGTCTTCTAGTATCATGATGCTGGTTCACCAATCAAAGGGTTAAGGGTGGAGAAGAGGATGCCACTATAGACTATTGAGATGCAGCCGTAGCTGGCCTGCTTCAGTGATCTGAGAGATGAGAGAAGACAGAGCATGAGGAAGAGCGAGGAGAGAAGAGCAGCCTTCTGTTCTGTGTGTATCAGCAGCAGACTGGGAACAGCTGGGATCTCCTCTCCCCAGATAAGAGCTGGTCCACTCTCTCTCACGGTCAGCCCACACTCTTGCTTTCTCTATTCTTTTCACAATCCCTACATTTATCTTGCTCACTCAGCTCACTCTCAGACATACACCACTCCCTATCTCAGATGAGTCACGAGAGAAAGAGCGGGTGTGAGAGTGAGAAAGAGAGAGTGTTTATTGTTCAGGAGCAGAGGAGGCAGCTTCTACCATGAACACTGTATTGTCCTCTGCCTGACAGAGGAAAGGGAGTCACCCTCAACCAGAGAAACAACGGGTACAGACCGCAGCCATTGAGACATCCACACAACTAGAACCAAATGAACCTATTGACTTTATGGATGATAAAGATGTATTCTATATTCTATTCTAAAAAACAACCCTCTTCCAAAACAGATTTTTTTCCCGGGCTTTAAAATATATCCTCTAAGAAATAGCACATCAAAGACACAAACTCATGTTCCTGTTAGAACATGAGGCGGGGCAACGTTAATGAGGGTACAAGCCCACGCATAAATAATGCACATCCTCCCTGCCTGACGAGAACCAGTAAACACTGACGTAACATGACAGGATAGGTGAAAATAAGAGTTCCTCTACATTGTTTTCACCCATCCAGTAAGGTGTGGAATCTGTGATTATACTACTTAGTGGTGGAGAAGGGAAGAGTGCCTTTAGTATTGGTACAGGACCAATATCTCTTGTACATGGCGTATCATCATGGCATGTCTGCTGATAGTACACAGTCTGTTCTGGTGCTCTCATGGAGAGAAGAGGAGAGCACAGTATAGTACAGTATAGATAGACTGGTTAGCTTGAGTCTGGAGATGCTGACAACACTCTCGTCTCGCCCACTCCTCTCTCTCTATCTATCTCCTGCAATCTTCTCGCCCACTCCTCTCCTCTCTGTCTGCCCTCTTCTCCCACACATCTCTCTATCTATCTCCTGCAATCTTCTCGCCAACTCCTCTCCTCTCTGTCTGCCCTCTTCTCCCACACATCTCTCTATCTATCTATCTCCTGCCCTCTTCTCGCCCACTCCTCTCCTCTCTCTCTGCCTCCTGCCCTCTTCTCCCACACATCTCTCTCTATCTCCTGCCCTCTTCTTGCCCACTCCTCTCCTATCTGTCTGCCTCCTGCCCTCTTCTCCCACACATCAATTCAATTCAATTCAATTCAAGGGGCTTTATTGGCATGGGAAACATGTGTTAACATTGCCAAAGCAAGTGAATAATATATAAAGTGAATATATAAAGTGAAATAAACAATAAAAATTAACAGTAAACATTACACATACAGAAGTTTCAAAACAATAAGGACAATCCAAATGTCATATTATATATATACAGTGTTTTAACAATGTACAAATGGTTAAAGGACACAAGATAAAATAAATAAGCATAAATATGGGTTGTATTTATAATGGTGTTTGTTCTTCACTGGTTGCCCTTTTCTCGTGGCAACAGGTCACAAATCTTGCCCAGTAGATATGGGACTTTATCAAAATTGGATTTGTTTTCGAATTCTTTGTGGATCTGTTTAATCTGAGGGAAATATGTCTCTCTAATATGGTCATACATTGGGCAGGAGGTTAGGAAGTGCAGCTCAGTTTCCACCTCATTTTGTGGGCAGTGAGCACATAGCCTGTCTTCTCTTCTCTTATCTTCTCTCACATCTCTCTCTATCTATCTCCTGCCCTCTTCTCGCCCACTCCTCTCCTCTCTGTCTGCCTCTTGCCCTCTTCTCCCACACATCTCTCTATCTATCTATCTATCTCCTGCCCTCTTCTCCCACACATCTCTCTATCTATCTACCTCCTGCCCTCTTCTCGCCCACTCCTCTCCTCTCTGTCTGCATCCTGCCCTCTTCTCCCACACATCTCTCTCTCTCCATATAACTCCTGACCACACATCTCTCTCTCCATCTGCCTCCTGACCTTTTCTCCCAAACATCTCTCTCTCTCACCCCATCTGCTTCCTCCCAGCTGGCACTTTTGGTTCCTTAGAAGTTGAGAGAACAAAGCCATACGTTTCCTGATGATTAAAACGGATTTCATTTTTTACCATTCTGAGAATGGAAGTGAACATTTTGCCTGTTCTGGTAACATACATTTTTAGGTTGCAGGGAGGTTCTGGGAATGTTTATCTATGGTTCCCTGAAAGTTTTCCTGGGAGGTTTTATTAACGATCTGAAAATGGAAATTCTAGGTTATTTGAAGGCAATTAAATAACGTTATAAGAACATGTTTCAATAAGACTTTCAATAGCACTGCTAGCTTAATGGTTTTAAACTCCCAGCACAGATAGGACACATGGAAATGAATGTGCTTAGGCATTATTCATGAATTAGTCCACTGCGCCACCAGGATGCAGCTAGCATGACATGTGTCTTTTTTACTCATACAAAGCTGTTCATTTTAGACTATTCAAACCCTATTTCTAAGGAAACACTCACTCATTAAAATCACTTAAGATAGAGGAGCGATTCAAATAGTTTTGTTGACGCTGAGAACGGAATGTAAATGTTTTTAAATAACATTTCTACAACGTTCTTTGAGCGTTACTAATGTTTTCTTGTTTTTTATGGAATTGTTTCTTAATATTCTGAGAACATGACTTTTAATACAACCATGAGGAAAACTGGAGAAAACCTTATGCAGAAGTACTGAAATTCCCATAGAGGAACGATACTTCTTAACGTTCTCTGAACAATTTGAGAACATTACTTTTAATAGAATCATGAAGAAGTCTGTAGGAAACATAATGGGAAGGTTTAATGCTAAATATCCACAGGACAACCACGCTCTCACCAAGCTCTAAGAAACTTATGGTTCTCAGAACGTTATGTGCTAGCTGGGCTTCCTCCATTCTAAAGAAGACAACACTGTTGCTACAGTACAGGACCTCTCAGTCCAACCAAGGAGCATGGAATGAGGAACAAACATAAAACATATCTAGTAATGAGGGCAGTTGGGGGTCTAAGACAGTTGGGGGCCTACGACAGATGGCGGTCTAGAATAGTTGGGGGCCTACGACAGATGGCGGTCTAGAATAGTTGGGGGTCTAAGACAGTTGGGGGCCTACGACAGATGGCGGTCTAGAATAGTTGGGGGCCTACGACAGATGGCGGTCTAGAATAGTTGGGGGTCTAAGACAGTTGGGGGCCTACGACAGATGGCGGTCTAGAATAGTTGGGGGCCTACGACAGCTGGCGGTCTAGAATAGTTGGGGGTCTAAGACAGTTGGGGGCCTACGACAGATGGCGGTCTAGAATAGTTGGGGGTCTAAGACAGTTGGGGGCCTACGACAGATGGCGGTCTAGAATAGTTGGGAGCCTACGACAGATGGCGGTCTAGAATAGTTGGGGGTCTAAGACAGTTGGGGGTCTTGCTTACTTAGGCATCAAGTGGGAGAGGAATACAGATTCAGTAACCATTGATACTTGTAATACCATACATGGTCATCCCTAACCAGGGGTCATTCTGGTTAGCAGAGTAAGTGGTATAATGCTATGCAAATGGAAGGCTGAAAGAGGTCAGCCTGACTGCAGTCAGAGAGATCAAATCAATGACTGTTGTGGGCTTCCTCACCTAGTATAGTCCAATGTTTCCCATCTCCAGTACCCCAACAATACATATTTATATTGGAGCCCCAGACACACAGACCTTAGTCAGCTTATCAACTAATCATCAGGCCCTCAATGAGATGAATCAGGTCTGCTCGTCTGGGGCTACAACAAAAATGTATGTTGTTGGGGGTACTGGAGGACTGGAGTTGGGAATCACTGGACTAGAGGAACGCTGGTGAGAATGTCCACAACAATCACTGATTAGATCTCTGACTGCAGGGTCAGCCTGACCTCTCAGCATTCCATTTGGAACTTAGGCACTGCATGCCATTATACCACTGGCCTTGTATAGTCTCTTCACTGGGTTTTAATCAAGCCCTCTCCTCGTGTTCTAACACACTCCTCTGTTCTCTCACACTAGGCCCCGTGGCCCGCTACTGACCTCTTCTAATCACTCCATTTGCCTGTTCATGGTCGGCTCAGTTAAACATATGGTCCTGTTTGTCAGTGACGGATACTCTAAATCATGCTGGTAAATATTCAAACAAATTTGGCACGGTCAAATCCATTTGTAATATCAAGATTTGAATGGAGTTAGATGGTGTCATTTCTCATTCGCCTGAGGCCTGAAACATTTAGGTATTTACTGTAGACTTGGATGGAGTTAGATGGTGTCATTTCTCATTCGCCTGAGGCCTGAAACATTTAGGTATTTACTGTAGACTTGGATGTATGAAAAACATCTGAAAACCTTTATGTCTGGGTGAACTCTGACCCTGTAAGTGCCACTCATTGCTTTTGCTTTTATATTTGTATTTATTAAGGATCCCCATTAGTTCCTGCCAAGGCAGCAGCTACTCTTCCTGGGGACCAGTGAAATTAAGGCAGTTATATATAATTTAAAAAAACATTACAATACATTTCACAACACATTACATGTGTGCCCTCAGGCCCCTACTCTACTACCACATATCTACAACACAAAATCCATGTGTATGTGTGTGTATGGTGCGTATGTTATCATGTGTGTGTATGCGTGTCTGTGCCTGTGTGTGTGTGTCTCTTCACAGTCCAGCTGTTCTATAAGGTGTACAGTGTGGAATAGAGTTCCACGTAGTCATGGCTCTATGTAGTACTGTGCACCTCCCGTTGTCTGTTCTGGACTTGGGGACTGTGAAGAGACCTCTGATGGCATGTCTTGTGTGGTATGCATGGGTGTCTGAGCTGTGAGCTAGTAGTTTAAACAGACAGCTCAGTGCATTCAGCTTGTCAACACCTCTTACAAAAACAAGTAGTGATGAAGTCTATCTCTCCTCTTCTTTGAGCCAGGAGAGATTGACATGCATATTATGAATGCTAGCTCACTGTCTACATTTAAGGGCCAGCCACCCTGCCCTGTTCTGGGACAATTGTACATTTTCCTAAGTCCTTCTTTGTGTCACCTGACCAACAACTGGACAGTAGTCCAGGGATGACAGAACTAGGGCCTGCAGGACCTGTCTTGCTGATAGCGTTGTTAAGAAGGCAGAGTAAGGCTTTATTATGCACTTTATCATACTGTAGATGACAGTTCAATCGTCCTCCCAGGAACTCAGTGTTCTGTAATGTCGCCTCCCCAGGTAATGCATCTCTAACCTTATTTGAGTCTCTGTTCCAGCCCAGCCCCTCTCTCTCTCCCACCACAGACAACCGTTTATATAGTGCTAAGCCGACAACATTCTTTTACTGATTACATTTAAGCTTTTAGAGTTTTAAGACATTTTGCATTAAGACCGGTCTGCGTCGAATAAAATCAAAGTGCCACGATTAAGGCCGACTTCTGATCCAGTCGGATGTAATACTAGACTTCTTCTATTCTAGAGGTTTTAATAGTTAGTGCTGGGTCAGGTTTCAGGACGGGAGCGTATTTATAGTTAAAGGGGAAAAAACGGGGAGACAAAAATCAATGGAGAACCTTTTGCTATTAGACATAAAGTGGCTGCCTTTTCTGTGTCGTCGTCACTTAGTGGACGCATTGACTTTCTCCCTGCTTCTCATTGGCCGCCCCTTTAAAGGATCAGTCACCGCTTCCTTTTGATAACCAAGGACTTCCTGTCACTGTTCAGTAGCAGGAGGATACATTTAGCCTCATTCCCTAATGGTGAGTACGCTATTCCCAGAAGCCTTTTGTGAATTCATTGGCAGTGATTGTTTTGATATGGTTTATCTGAAGTAGTTTCCTGTGACCTTCCAAGTCAACCAGAATCACATTTCTAACCAGTTTCCAGTCCACAATCTCATTCCAAAAGTAATCAGTCAAACTCAATTAAGGTTACCCCAACCCACCAATTTGTGAACCACTGTTCTATGGGATATACAGTACCAAATCAAATCAAATGTTATTGGTCACATACACATGGTTAGCAGATGTTAATACGACGGTAGCGAAATGCTTCTAGTTCCGACCGTGCAGTAATATCTAACAAGTAATCTAACAATTTCACAACAATTACCTTATACACACACAAGTGTAAAGGAATGAATAAGAATATGTACATTAAAATATATGGATGAGCGATGGCCGAAAAGCATAGGCAAGATGCAGTAGATGGTATAGAGTACAGTATACACATGAGATGAGTAATGTAGGGTATGTAAACATTATATAAAGTGACATGGTTTAAAGTGACTAGTGATACATTTATTATATCCAATTTTGTATTATTAAGTGGCCAGAGATTTGAGTCAGTATGTTGGCAGAAACCACTCAATGTTAGTGATAGCTGTTTAACAGTCTGATGGCCTTGAGAAAGAAGCCGTTTTTCAGTCTCTCGGTCCCTGCTTTGATGCACCTGTACTGACCTCGCCTTCTGGATGATAGCGGGGTGAACAGAGGCTCGGTGGCTGTTGTCCTTGATGATCTTTTTGGCTTTCCTGTGACATAGGGTGGTGTAGGTGTCCTGGATGGCAGGTAGTTTTCCCCCGGTGATGCGTTGTGCAGACCTCACTACCCTCTGGAGAGCTTTATGGTTGTGGGCGGAGCAGTTGCTGTACCAGGCGGTGATACAGCCCGACAGGATGCTCTCGATTGTGCATCTGTAAATGTTTGTGAGTGATTTAGGTGACAATACAAATTTCTTCAGCTTCCTGAGGTTGAAGAAGTGCTGTTGCGCCTTCTTCACCACACTGTCTGTGTGGGTGGACCATTTCAGTTTGTCCGTGAACTTAAAACTTTCCACCTTCTCCACTACTGTCCCATCGATGTGGATAGGGGGCTGCTCCCTCTGCTGTTTCCTGAAGTCCACAATCATCTCCTTTGTTTTGTTGACGTTGAGTGTGAGGTTATTTTCCTGACACCACACTCCGAGGGCCCTACCACTGTGGTGTCGTCTGCAAACTTGATGATTGAGTTGGAAGCGTGCATTGCCACACAGTCATGGGTGAACAGGGAGTACAGGAGAGGGCTGAGAACGCGCCCTTGTGGGGCCCCAGTGTTGAGGATCAGCGGGGTGGTGATGTTGTTTCCTACCTTCACCACCTGGGGGCATCCTGTCAGAAAGTCCAGGACCCAGTTGCACAGGTTGAGGTCGAGACCCAGGGTCTCGAGCTTGATGACAAGTTTGGAGGGTACTATGGTGTTAAATGCTGAGCTGTAGTCGATGAACAGCATTCTTACATAGGTATTCCTCTTGTCCAGATGGGTTAGGGCAGTGTGCAGTGTGATTGCGATTGTGTCGTCTGTGGACCTATTGGGGCGGTAAGCAAATTTGAGTGGGTCTAGGGCGTCAGGTAGGGTGGAGGTGATATGATCCTTGACTAGACTCTCAAAGCACTTCATGATGACGGAAGTGAGTGCTACGGGGCGATAGTCGTTTATCTCAGTTACCTTAGCTTTCTTGGGAACAGGAACAATGGAAGCATGTGGGAACAGCAGACTGGGATAGGGATTGATTTAATATGTCCGTAAACACACCAGCCAGCTGGTCTGCGCATGCTCTGAGGACGCAGCTAGGGATGCCGTCTGGGCCGGCAGCCTTGCGAGGGTTAACACGTTTAAATGTTTTACTCACGGTGAAGGAGAGCCAGCAGGTTTTGGTAGCGGGCCGTTTCGGTGGCACTATATTGTCCTCAAAGCGAGCAAAGAAGGTGTTTAGTTTGTCTGGTAGCAAGATATCGCGGTCCGCGACGGGGCTGGTTTTCTTTTTGTAGTCCGTAATTGACTGTAGACCCTGCCACATACCACTCGTGTCTGAGCCGTTGAATTGCGACTCTACTTTGTCTCTATACTGACGCTTAGCTTGTTTGATTGCCTTGCGGAGAGAATAGCTACATTGTTTGTGTTTGGTAATGCTTCCGGTCGCCTTGCCATGATTAAAAGCAGTGGTTCGCGCTTTTAGTTTTGCGCGAATGCTGCCATCAATCCACGGTTTCTGGTTGGGGAAGGTTTTAATAGTCGCCGTGGGTACAACATCACCGATTCACTTGCTAATAAACTCGCTCACCGAATCAGCGTATACATCAATGTTGTTGTTCAACGCTATCCGGAACATATCTCAGTCCACGTGATCGAAGCGTGTTGAACAGACCTGAGCACGGGCGTTTCCTGTTTAAGTTTCTGTCTATAGGCTGGGAGCGACAAAATGGAGTCGTGGTCGGATTTGCCAAAAGGAGGACAGGGAAGGGCTTTGTATGCATCACAGTTTGGACACACATATTCATTCAAGGGTTTTTCTTAATTTTTTACAATTTTCTACATTATAGAATAATAGTGAAGACGTCAAAACACATTTGAAATAACACATACGGAATCATGTCGTAGGCAAAAAAGTGTTACAAATATCAAAATATATTTTACATGTAGTAACCAAAAAAGTGTAAAACAAATTAAAATCTAAATAGATTTTATATTTGAGATTCTTCAAATAGCCACCCTTTGCCATGATGACAGCTTTGCACACGCTTGGCATTCTCTCATCCAGCTTCATGAGGTAGTCACCTGGAATGCATTTCAATTAACAGGTGTGCCCTGTTAAAAGTTAATTTGTGGAATTTCTTTACATCTTAATGAGTTTGAGCCGATCAGTTGTGTTATGACAAGGTAGGGGTGGTATACAGAATATAGCCCTATTTGGTAAAATACCAAGTCCATATTATGGCAAGAACAGCTCAAATAAGCAAAGAGAAATAACAGTCCATCATTACTTTAAAATGTGAAGGTCAGTCAATATGGAACCTTTCAAGAACTTTGAAAATTTCTTCAAGTGCAGTCGCAAAAATCATCAATAGCCATGATGAAACTGGCTCTCATGAGGACCTCCATAGGAAAGGAAGACCCAGAGTTACCTCTGCTGCAGAGGATAAGCTCATTAGAGTTACCATTCTCAGAAATTGCAGCCCAAATAAATGCTTCACAGAGCTCAAGTAACAGACACATCTCAACATCAACTGTTCAGAGGAGACTGCGTGAATCAGTCCTTCATGGTCGAATTGCTGCAAAGAAACCCCTACTAAAGGACACCAATAAGAAGAAGATACTTGCTTGAAGAAGAGATCTCTGCATGTTTGGTTGAAGCAGGGGAAAAGGAGGTGACGGCGTAGGAGTGCTTTGCTGGTGACAGTGTTGGTGATTTATTTAGAATTCAAGGCACACTTAACCAGTATAGCTACCACAGCATTCTGCAGCGATACTCCATCCCATCTGGTTTGCACTTAGTGTGACTATCATTTGTTTTCCAACAGGACAATGACCAAACACACATCCAGAGTGTATAAGAGCTATTTGACCAAAAAGGAGAGTGATGTAGTGCTGCATCAGATGACCTGACCTCCACAATTACCTGACCTCAACCCAATTGAGATGGTTTGGGTTGAGTTGGACCCTAGATTGATGGAAATGCAGCCAACAAGTGCTCAGCATATGTGGGAACTCCTTCAAGACTGCTGGGAAAGCATTCCAGGTGAAGCTGGTTGAGAGAATGCCAAATGTGTGCAAAGCTGTCATCAAGGCAAAGGTGGCTACTTTGAAGAATCTAAAATACATTTAGATTTGTTTAACACTTTATTGGTTTTTACTTTCATAGCTTTGATGTCTTCACTATTATTCTACAATATAGAAAATTGTACAAATAAAGAAAAACCCTTGAATGAGTAGGTGTGTCTAACCTTTTGACTGGTACTGTAATTGTAGGAATGTGTTTAGTTACTATACTAGACAGTGAAAGTAACAGTTACACTGGTGGAAACAGTGCTGTAATTGTCGTTAACAGGAAGTGCAGGACAACCCATCCCCCACTGCTGGGACAATTCCTGGATTATAATGCACAGGCACTTAGATGTTGTAATGCCTCCTCAGTAGAGAGCGAGCAAAATAAAGAAGGGAGACGCCGTGTTAATATTTGATGGGAAGCATCAATGAAGATACAGGCTGACTATCGACAGCAACATTAAGGGGGAGAGTGGGGAGAGGAGGGAGTGAGGGGGGAGTTGGGGTTTAACGGGGGAGATTACATTTCAGCCTCTCTCACTCTTGGACATGACTGCCTGCTGGTCCATTTGCAGTCACACAGAGAGACCAGGGACCAATCCAACAACACTCACTGGGCAATGAACAGCACAGCAACACTATGTTGTGGTTAGACGGGTTTCAGATAAAAACAGGCTGTTAAAGTGTGTTACTGTCCATCACTACACAAGGTTGTGTGAAAGCGTGTGAAAGATAAGAGTGTGTTGTACAATACACCCACACTTCCGGCCATATAGCCATAGCAGAAACGCTAGCTCGAGAACTGATAAAAACAGATACAAGTGGTGATCTATTTATGTCATCATCACAGAGGGTGAAACACTAGGTAGCTAGGAACAATGGAACAGAGAATAGAGATGGTCATTTAATGTCAGTTCTGAGGTAGAGAGATAAGGAAAATCTCTACTGTCCAGTCCCCAGCTCTTCAATAGCTGACCGTCTCGCAGGCTTGAACTATCAGGGTGGAAGACAGGCAGAGACAAGAGCTGGGTAAATAGCATTGTCACATTGGCAACAAGTCAAACAATATGCTGGCACACAACACACAGTGTTCCGGCCTCGGAACTGTGGGTTAACTGCCTCGTTCAGGGGCAGAAAGACAGATTTTCACCTTGTCAACTCGGGGGATCCAATCTTGCAACCTTACAGTTAACTAGTCCAACGCAATAACAACCTGCCTCTCTCTCATTGCACTCCACAAGGAGACTGCCTGTTACGCAAATGCAGTAAGCCAAGGTAAGTTGCTAGCTGGCATTAAACTTATCTTATAAAAAACAATCAATCATAATCACTAGTTAACTACACATGGTTGATGATATTACTAGATATTATCTAGCGTGTCCTGCGTTGCATATTATCTAGCTGAGCATACAAGCATACAAGTATCTGACTGAGGGGTGGTAGGCAGAAGCAGGCGCGTAAACATTAATTCAAACAGCACTTTTGTGCGTTGCCAGCAGCTCTTTGTTGTGTGTCAAGCATTGCGCTGTTTATGACTTCAAGCCTATCAAATCCCGAGATAAGGCTGGTGTGCCCGTGTGTGTGTGTGTGTGTGTGTGTGCCCGTGTGTGTGTGTGTGTGTGTGTGTGTGTGTGCGCGATTCTGGTCTCCCTGTTGCTCCAGAGATTAGGAGAGGAATGTGTTGGCAGGCAAGGGAAGCCAAGGAGAAAAGGATTTTCACCACAGACTGCTTCCAAGGTACCTGTGTTCCTCTGTTGTCTCCGCTCTCTCTTTTCTCTCTGTCCGAGCCATTTAGAACTTACTGTAAATCACCAGATCTCCAGGGAGTCTTGCTCAAGATGACTAGAATCTTGACAACTCCTGAGAAAACCGTAACCTTTCTGTTTTTCAGTCCAAGCTTTGGAAAAGTTCTGTGGTTCCAAAACAATCAAATTGTAGAGGGACCACTTAGAATGTTATTGTCATGGAACGTTCCGAGTCAAAATGGAGGATAGTTAGCTGAACTCTGTAGCTCTGCAGATGGGCCTCACTGTACTCTGTCTGTGGGTTGATTACACCCCACAGATTACACCCCTGCTGTGCTCTCCATCTGTCCATCCATCGTCTTGTACTGCCTGAAGATAAACAGCCCTACCAAACAAGCTCAGACTGATCCACAATACATCAACTGCCTTACTGCCACGGCCTCTGGGTCACTGTGTATAAAAACATGATGCAAAACAACATGAAGCTAATATGCGGTCACTACTCTTTACCATGTGGCTCTTTCACATACTGTACATCTACCCATTGGAGTGATTTGCAAAGGCAAAAGGGAATGCAAAACAGGCCTGATCTACCATGGTGTTTCTGTCTATTCCTTCTTCCCCTCTCTGTGGGACCATAGGGGCCAGCTCCCTGGTCCTGGTAACACAGCTAATAGGCTTTACGGAGCCCAAGAGCATGGTAGGCCAGATGTGCAGGGTGTGTGTGCTAGTGTTACCGATGTGAAATGGCTAGCTAGTTTGCGGGGTGCGCGCTAATAGCGTTTCAATCGGTGACGTCACTCCCTCTGGGACCTTGACGTAGTTGTTCCCCTGCGGCTTTTGTGGAGCGATGGGTAATGATGCTTTGAGGGTGGCGTTTGTCGATGTGTGCAGAGAGTCCCTGGTTTGAGCCCAGGTCGGGGCGAGGAGAGGGACAGAAGCTATACTGTTACACTAGTGAGGATGTGTGTTTGTGTGCGTGTGCATAGCCAGTGTTGTTGGCCAGATGTTTCAGCAGCCATTAACCCAGTGTGTGAGAGAGAGAGAGGGAGAGGCCATGTAAAGAAGACGACATCAAACTACAATCACTTAAAACCCTGAGAGCCAAGCAGAGCAGAGGCAGGCAGGCAGGCAGGCCAGTCTATAAGACTCAATCTGGACAAGCGGCCAGGCTGACCATGTGAGATCTTTGTCGTCCCTCACTGACTGTTGCATTTTGAAAGTGTGACCGTGCCAACGTGTTGAGAGATCAGGCCTCCCCAGCCCCCTGTACCTTCATATGGCTGTTCCTGCTATTATAGTAACCATCAGGCTCTGTCTGGAGGCCGGGCTGATTTTCAAAACTACCAACCAAGATGTTAGCGTGTCAGAATTGTGTTCCATGTACGGGGTGAACTGAGATGGTTGGTGTGACTCATTCTAGGCGACTGTGTGGTAATCTGAAATCAACACCCTCTCCACCGCGTAGAACAACAGTCCCCGAGCATACGTGGCTGTGTCAGTGTGTTTGGTTTGGCTCCACCAGTTGAGAGATCTCAGGCTGATTACGTGTTCAGCTCCAGTCCTGCACCTGTGTTGTGACCTCACCTCACCTGACCTCACCTCTGTAGAAACATCCCGTCCTCTCCTCCCATCCTCTCCCATCCTCTCCTCCTCTCCCATCCTCTCCTCCTCTCCCATCCTCTCCTCTCCTCCTCCCCTCCCCTCCTCTCCGCCCCGCTGTTACTGTGGGAAACAGAGCGCTGAGCCCAGAGAACTATAGTACTACCAGCTGAGTCACTCATTACACAGAGACACACTTGAGTTTTCCAGTTGAATGGTATTGCATGACACTGCACTGTTTCCCAGCCATGAGCTAACAGTGAACTAAGGAGTGTAAACAGTCCATGAGAGATTGTCTTTGGAGGAAACATCTCGCCTGTCCCAGTTGTTTCATCTCGCTGAAGAGGAAAGGAAAGGAGACAAGGAGAGGAAGCCAGGGTGTGGCTATTACATAATACCTGCTCCAGGTTCCCATTAGTCTTTATGTCACACTGAACCAGCCCAACTATGGAATGCCATAACTACACTGCTGACATATCATCAATACTCCTGCACACTGGTGACTGTTGCATTAAAAAGCGTTGCTATACAAACCACATATGTTCCCTATTTGTTTTTTGTGGCTTAGTAGAGGGATCTGTCTATACAGCCATAAGCTGAGGGAGGCTACAGTAACTCAGCCTACATATCCACTCCTGTCCTATTCAATCAAAACCAATGGTCACACTACATTTTTACATGATCATAGTTGCACATACAGTAAGTCTTTTAGCTACGTATACGGAATTGTAATGTTGCAGTGAAATGACATTTGGGGCATGACGAAACATAGGCCTAGGTACTAACTGCATTCCACACATGTGGTTCATAGAATGTGTAGCCTAGTGTTAATTAAATAACACCTCATCCATGCAGTAGTCTGCTGTAAGACTCAGTACAGGACAGCTCCAGTGCTGCTAGGTGACCTAAACTGGGACATGCTTAACACCCCAGGCCATCCTACAATCTAAGCTTGATGCCCTCAATCTCACACAAGCTATCAATGAACCCACCAGGTACAACCCCAAATCCGTAAACACGGGCACCCTCATAGATATCATCCTAACCAACTTGCCCTCCAAATATACCTCTGCTGTCTTCAACCAAGATCTCAGCGATCACTGCCTCATTGCCTGCATCCGTAATGGGTCTGCGGTCAAACGACCACCCCTCATCACTGTCAAACGCTCCCTAAATCAAATCAAATTTGATTTGTCACATACACATGGTTAGCAGATGTTAATGCGAGTGTAGCGAAATGCTTGTGCTTCTAGTTCCGACAATGCAGTAATAACCAACAAGTAATCTAGCTAACAATTCCAAAACTACTACCTTATAGACACAAGTGTAAGAGGATAAAGAATATGTACATAAAGATATATGAATGAGTGATGGTACAGAGCGGCATAGGCAAGATACAGTAGATGGTATTGAGTACAGTATATACATATGAGATGAGTATGTAAACAAAGTGGCATAGTTAAAGTGGCTAGTGATACATGTATTACATAAAGATGCAGTAGATGATATAGAGTACAGTATATACGTATACATATGAGATGAATAATGTAGGGTATGTAAACATTATATTAGGTAGCATTGTTTAAAACACTTCAGCGAGCAGGCCTTTCTTATCGACCTGGCCCGGATATCCTGGAAGGGTATTGACCTCATCCCGTCAGTAGAGGACGCCTGGTTATTCTTTAAAAGTGCCTTCCTCATCATCTTAAATAAGCATAAGCAAAATAAGCAAAATTTTACCAGGAACAGATATAGCCCTTGGTTCTCTCCAGACCTGACTGCCCTTGACCAGCACAAAAATATCCTGTGGCGTTCTGCATTAGCATGGAATAGACCCCATGATATGCAACTTTTCAGGGAAGTTAGGAACCAACATACACAGGCAGTTAGGAAAGCTAAGGCTAGCTTTTTCAAGCAGAAATTTGCATCCTGTAGCACAAACTCAAAAACGTTCTGGAGCAAAAAGTCCATAAGAGCACCTCCTCCCAGCTGCCCACTGAACTGAGGCTAGGAAACACTGTAACCACCGATAAATCCACTATAATTGAAAATTTCAATAAGCATTTTTCTACGGCTGGCCATGCTTTCCACCTGGCTACCCCTACCCCGATCAACAGCCTTGCACCCCCCACAGCAACTCGCCCAAGCCTCCCCATTTCTCCTTCACCCAAATCCCGATAGCTGATGTTCTGAAAGACCTGCAAAATCTGGACCCCTACAAATCAGCCGGGCTAGACAATCTGGACCCTCTCTTTCTAAAATTATCTGCCGAAATTGTTGCAACCCCTATTACTAGCCTGTTCAACCTCTCTTTCGTATTGTCTGAGATTCCCAAAGATTGGAAAGCTGCCACGGTCATCCCCCTCTTCAAAGGGGGAGACACTCTAGACCCAAACTGCTACAGACCTATATCTATCCTACCCTGCCTTTCTAAGGTCTTTGAAAGCCAAGTTAACAAACAGATTACCGACTATTTTGAATCCCACAATACCTTCTCCGCTATGCAATCTGGTTTCAGAGTTGGTCATGGGTGCACCTCAGCCATGCTCAAGGTCCTAAACGATATCATAACCGCCATCGAGAAGAGACATTACTGTGCAGCCGTATTCATCGATGTGGCCAAGGCTTTCGACTCTGTCAATCACCACGTTCTTATCGGCAGACTCAACAGCCTTGGTTTCTCAAATGACTGCCTCGCCTGGTATACCAACTACTTCTCTGATAGAGTTCAGTGGGTCAAATCGGAGGGCCTGTTGTCCGGACCTCTGGCAGTCTCTATGGGGGTACCACAGGGTTCAATCCTCGGGCCGACACTCTTCTCTGTATACATCAATGATGTCGTTCTTGCTGCTGGTGATTCTCCGATCCACCTCTACGTAGACGACACCATTCTGTATACCTCTGGCCCTTCTTTGGACACTGTGTTAACTAACCTCCAGACGAGCTTCAATGCCATACAACTCTCCTTCCGTGGCCTCCAACTGCTCTTAAATGCAAGTAAAATGAAATTCATGCTCTTAAACCGATCGCTGCCCGCACCTGCCCGCCAGTCCAGCATCACTACTCTGGACGGTTCTGACTTAGAATATGTGGACAACTACAAATACCTAGGTGTCTGGTTAGACTGTAAACTCTCCTTCCAGACTCACATTAAGCATCTCCAATCCAAAATTAAATATTGAATCAGCTTCCTATTTCGCAACAAAGCATCCTTCACTCATGCTGCCAAACATACCCTCGTAACACTGACCATCCTACCGATCCTCGACTTTGGCGATGTCATTGACAAAATAGGCTCCAACACTCTACTCAATAAATTGGATGCAGTCGATCACAGTGCCATCCGTTTTGTCACCAAAGCCCCATATACAACCCACCACTGCGACTTGTACGCTCTCGTTGGCTGGCCCTCGCTTCATACTCGTCACCAAACCCACTGGCTCCAAGTCATCTACAAGTCTCTGCTAGGTAAAGTCCCGCCTTATCTCAGCTCACTGGTCACCATAGCAGCACCCACCCGTAGCACGCGCTCCAGCAGGTATATCTCACTGGTCACTGGTCACCATAGCAGCACCCACCCGTAGCACGCGCTCCAGCAGGTATATCTCACTGGTCACTGGTCACCATAGCAGCACCCACCCGTAGCACGCGCTCCAGCAGGTATATCTCACTGGTCACTGGTCACCATAGCAGCACCCACCCGTAGCACGCGCTCCAGCAGGTATATCTCACTGGTCACCATAGCAGCACCCACCCGTAGCACGCGCTCCAGCAGGTATATCTCACTGGTCACCATAGCAGCACCCACCCGTAGCACGCGCTCCAGCAGGTATATCTCACTGGTCACCATAGCAGCACCCACCAGTAGCATGCGCTCCAGCAGGTATATCTCACTAGTCACCATAGCAGCACCCACCAGTAGCATGCGCTCCAGCAGGTATATCTCACTGGTCACCATAGCAGCACCCACCCTTAGCACGCGCTCCAGCAGATATATCTCACTGGTCACTGGTCACCCCCCGCCTTTCCTTCCAGTTCTCTGCTGCCAGTGACTGGAACGAACTGCAAAAATCCCTGAAGCTGGAGACTCATATCTCCCTCACTAGCTTTAAGCACCAGCTGTAGAGGCAGATCACATATCACTGCAACTGTACATAGCCCATCTGTAAATAGCCCATTCAACTACCTCATCCCCATACTGTATTTATTTATTTATCTTGCTCCTTTGCACCCCAGTATCTCTACTTGCACATTCATCTTCTGCACATCTACCATTCCAGTGTTTAACTGCTATATTGTAATTACTTCACCACCATGGCCTATTTATTGCCGTACCTCCCTTATCCTACCTCATTTGCACACACTGTGTATAGACTTTTTCTACAGTATTATTGACTGTATGTTTGTTTTACTCCATGTGTAACTCTGTGTTGTTGTGTGTCAAACTGCTTTGCTTTATCTTGGCCAGGTCACAGTTGTAAATGAGAACTTGTTCTCAACTAGCCTACCTGGTTAAATAAATGTGACGTTTAAAAAAATGAAGGAAAAAAATGCATGGTGTCATACAGTAGTCTGCTGTAAGGCTCAGTACAGGACAGCACCATGCATAGTGTCATAGTTTACTGTAAGGCTCAGTACAGGACAGCACCATGCATGGAGTCATACAGTAGTTAGCTGTACGGCTCAGTACAGGACAGCACCATGCATGGAGTCATAGTCTACTGTAAGGCTCAGTACAGGACAGCACCATGCATAGTGTCATAGTCTGCTGTAAGGCTCAGTACAGGACAGCACCATGCATAGTGTCATAGTATACTGTAAGGCTCAGTACAGGACAGCACCATGCATAGTGTCATAGTATACTGTAAGGCTCAGTACAGGACAGCACCATGCATAGTGTCATAGTCTGCTGTAAGGCTCAGTACAGGACAGCACCATGCATAGTGTCATAGTCTGCTGTAAGGCTCAGTACAGGACAGCACCATGCATAGTGTCATGGTCTACTGTAAGGCTCAGTACAGGACAGCACCATGCATAGTGTCATAGTCTGCTGTAAGGCTCAGTACAGGACAGCACCATGCATAGTGTCATAGTCTACTGTAAGGCTCAGTATAGGACAGCACCTGCATGGAGTCATTCTGTAGGCTACTGTAAGGCTCAGTACAGGACAGCACCATGCATAGTGTCATAGTATACTGTAAGGCTCAGTACAGGACAGCACCATGCATAGTGTCATAGTCTACTGTAAGGCTCAGTACAGGACAGCACCATGCATAGTGTCATAGTATACTGTAAGGCTCAGTCCTGGACAGCACCATGCATGGAGTCAGTCTGCTGTAAGGCTCAGTACAGGACAGCTGCTGAATCACTCTGTTAATAAACTCCTTCCTCCATGCTACAGAGGGTAGGACAGAGGAAGAGGCAATGCTAAGCTATACTAGCCCAAACCTCCTGGGCCTTCGCTACACCATCTCCTCATAAATCATCTTCTCACTTCCTCCTTTTGTTCCAGGAGACACTACACACACAGACCATGGCACAAGATGATATCGTATCTTAGAGGTATCACATGGGGAACCCACAGTGATAAGTGATAAACCATTGTGTTGGCGGGTCATAGTGTTTTCTGGGATCTGCTCAGCTGATTGGGGTTAGCAGTAAACAACTGATGTGTGGTAGGAAAGTGTTCTACCTGTAACCCTCTAGCATAGTCAGAGATACTGTAGTCAGCAGGGAATGACATGAGCACAGAGTGATAGGAAACAGCAACACCTAAGTCCCAGCGTCCCAGGCTATTTGTTATTGTAGAGGCCGACTTGTCCGTCCACCCAGAGCTGAGTGTTCCCAAGGCTGTGTTTTGTCCCAGGCAGGACCAGACAGGCTCCAGGGGGTGTGAAGTGGTGGATATTAGGCTGTAGCAGGATGGAACCAGACTAATTAGTCTATTTCCATGAATTGCTGACTGGCCGTCTGCTACATGGGGAGAAGACTGATCATATTATACTACTGATTCATGGCACACTGTGACAGACGCTGTTTCACTGTCAATGCTTGGACGGGAAACAAAAATGCTGTTCCTCAAAGTATGATTCATTACTAATGTCAAGTAATTTAGCAATCTGTATTATCACAGACGGAGAGGTTCACAAACTCAATACAAGCCTGATGAGACTTTAAAGGAGAGTTCCGAGTGGCGCAGTGGTCTAAGTAGCTGTGCCACTAGCGATCCTGGTTCGAGTCCAGGCTCTGTCGCAGCCGGCAGACGCATGGGGCGGCACACAGTTGGCCCAGCGTCGTCCGGGGTGGTTATGGCCGGCTGGAATGTACTTGTCCCATCGGAGTCTAGCATCTCCTGTGGCGGGCTGGGCGCCATGCACGCTGACACAGTCGCCAGGTGTACAGTGTTTCCTCTGACACATTGGTGCGGCTGGCTTCCGGGTTAAGCGGGCATTGTGTCAAAAAGCAGCGTGGCTTGGCTGGGTCGTGTTTCGGAGGGCGCACGGCTCTTGACCTTCACCTCTCCCGAGTCCATACAGGGGTTGCAGCGTTGGGACAAGACTGCAACTACCAATTGAATATCAAGAATTTGAGGTGAAAAAGGGGTAAAACAATTATTTAAAAAAAATACTGCTACACAAACAAGTCATATAAGCATGGTTGGTTCCTGCATGACTGATACCAGACCAGGCTTTTTACCTTGAAACTGAGATACTCCTTTTGGTTCCCAGAGCAATGTTCTGGGCATACTGCCAAATTGACTAAGCAATCTGTCACTCGCATAAACCCAACCAAGACAGGTTATTAGAAAGCAGCATTATTCTAAACATACGATTGGATACACACAGAACATTCCCATCACAATGCATTACTAACGTCAAGTGGAAAAGGTGCAGAGTAACAAAGGTGCAGGTTATCAGTGTGTTCATGTGGTTTCATAAGCAGTATGACTCCCAGGAATGGCTGTGTGACGACAGCTTGTCTGTTCGTCTGTAGAGTGGTGCCAGGTTTGGTCTTCTCCTCTCTGTCTCTCTTCCTGCTCGGTCTCCCCAGCTATCGTCTCTGTTTCTCTGTGTGTGTGTGTGTGTGTGTGTGTGTATGTGTATGTGTGTGGGTGTGTGTTTGTGGTGCTGTGGCCGTCCTGGGATTAATGTTGCTCTCTCAGACACACTGCCTCTTAGGCCTGGAAAACACACACACACGCACACACACACACACACACGATGCACTGCGTTCCAGAGACAGGAAAACATCCAACTCAACTCCATTCAAGTCAACCCGACAACACTCAAAACACACTCAGAACAAGTGCACATAAAAACTCTAAATGTTGTCGCCAAAATATTTTAGCCTTTGGAATCTGCTGAACACAGATATGAATCCTAACAAAGCTCCTCATGACTGATCATCTACATGGTCACACTAGTGTGCATGTTACACCATAGAGGCAGTTCTGTTCTGGGCTAAACAGTCACATGATCACACAGGCCGTAGTCATGTGATGGGGGACTGACTGTGTGGTGGGATCAGACCAGCTGACCCTTCAGCAGGGGTAAATATGTTAAGACCTAATCTGCTCAGCTCTACTGAACACAGGCACTGTGAGGAACACCTCAGAGCTCTGTGCTCAGCCAGGTTTGATTATACCTCCACTCCCATCAATTCAAACTTTATAAACTACACAAGCTTCCAACATATAAATGAATGAGATACCAAACCCATTCACAGGGTTGGTTAACTCTTCAGATTCCTCGGGTCTCCAAGGAATTAGGTAAATCCACTTTTAGTTCTCGCGCTCCACAAAATGTATTACATTTAGATTCCCTGGTGCCACTAGGGCAGTTTGTGAACTCATTCATCATCAGGGTTTCAGAGGTGTGCAATAGTTTTGACTGACTGATTTAGTAACTTCTTAATGAAGGCTGTGATGTTGCTGATGTTCTAATGTAATGTACTTGTAATTGGATCTTGTTATATTTCTTTAAAATCTTTTGCTTTGTGGTCTCAGGCCACCATTGAAAATTAATCCTGGTCTCAACTGGACCACTGATTAAATAAAAGAATGTATCAAATGACAATAGAACAGACGCCAGAACAGAAATGCCAAAAAATAGACCTGTCAATTCTAAGTCCAGGGCTGTGTTCAAAAACCTAGCGGAGGTGTAAGTGTGAGCGTCACAGTGAAAGTGTCTCTCTGGTCTCAGTGTAAAAGGTTACATCGCCGTGCACCGCCCACGTATTGCAACAATGAGGAGGGCTCGTAAAAGCTCCGCATTGACATGATTGGGACTTCCTGTATAAACACAAACACTTCTTTGACAACTTCCTTTACAACAGCTCTGCGAAGTGTAAGAAGTATACATGCCCTGACTTCTGCAGAGGCCGTATCTCAGTAAATGCTGTACAGCCACTGCAGACCTCAGATTGACCATACAGAGGCTTTAAGGCTGTCTGTCTGTGGTGCTATCTAATCCTCCAGACTAGAGCCAGGAGTGTGTGTGTGTTGGCCCTGTGGCATCACTTCACTACACTCTCACCTTAGCAGCACCAGTCAATCTCCCACTACCTATAAAACATTCACCAGCTAAAGCCAGGACCAAAAATAGCATAGACCTGTCAGGAACCTCCCTGTCATAGAGCTAGGAGCCAGCCAGGGGACAACACAGACCACAGTCACAGCTCTGACTCCTTTAACCCTTTATTTAATTTGTTTGAATGAAAACGTTGAAAATCGATACCAGTGAAAGTTTTGAATGGAGAGAGTTGAGGTTATTTTTTTCTGACTTGAAGCTGAATTGTTCTGACTAGCAGAAATCTCGCTTACACTCACTCAACAACCCAGTACCTCTCCGTCAGATCACTGACAGCAGCCTGATAGCAGCCTCGCTCTTCTCTCCTAAACGCTTCAAATCGATCTGTGGGCACATTGTATCCACTCACCTCACCAGGCGTTTGATAGACAAAAGGCTGCCAGCAAGAGCCAGCTATCTTTAAATAGATCATTTAGCAGATTACAGGCCTAGACTGAGGGATTTCTAAGCACGCAGAGACAAAAGGACATGGTAGGGAAGTGATACGGAAACAATGGAAATCTGTTCTGAAGTTCACGGAGCTCGCAAAGCAAAAGTTGAAAAATAATGTCTTTGTGAGATCAGATTAGGCAATTAAGCAAATTGTAATACTTGTGTCATTACGGTGCCTCAGCCCACTCACAATGTGGACAACGAACACGATCATCTGTGATCACAGGATATGACAGATATTTGATCACAGGATATGACAGATATACACACACATACATACACTGAATGTACAAAACATTAAGGTCACCTGCTCTTTCCATGACAGACTGACCAGGTGAATCAAATCAAATTTTATTGGTCACATACACATGGTTAGCAGATGTTATTGGTCACATACACATGGTTAGCAGATGTTATTGGTCACATACACATGGTTAGCAGATGTTATTGGTCACATACACATGGTTAGCAGATGTTATTGGTCACATACACATGGTTCTTCAGATGTTATTGGTCACATACACATGGTTAGCAGATGTTATTGGTCACATACACATGGTTAGCAGATGTTATTGGTCACATATACATGGTTAGCAGATGTTATTGCGAGTGTGGCAAAACGCTTGTGCTTTTAGTTCCTACAGTGCAGCAATATCTAACAATTCCCCAACAACTACCTAATACACAAATCTAAGTAAAGAAATGGAATAAGACTATAAATATATGGATGAGCAATGACAGAGCGACATAGGCAAGATGCAATAGATGGTATAGAATACAGTATATACATATGAGATGAGTAATGCAAGATATGTAAACATTATTAAAGTTACATTATTAAAGTGACTAGTGATCTATTTATTAAAGTGGCCAATGATTTCAAGTCTGTGTGTAGGCAGCAGCCTCTCTGTGTTAGTGATGGCTGTTTAACAGTCTGATGGCCTTGAGATAGAAGCTGTTTTTCAGTCTCTCGGTTGCAGCTTTGATGCACCTGTACTGACCTCGCCTTCTGGATGGTAGCGGTGTGAACAGGCAGTGGCTCGGGTGGTTGTTGTCCTTGATGATCCTGTCACATCAGGTGCTGTAAGTGTCCTGGAGGGCAGTTGGTTTGGGAAATGGGGATACCTAGTCAGTTGTACAACTGAATGCATTCAACTGAAATGTGTCTTCCGCATTTAACCCAAACCCTCTGAATCAGAGAGGTGTGGGGGGCTGCCATAATCAACATCACCCATGGCCACGCAGTCATGGGTGAACAGGGAGTACAGGAGGGGGCTGAGCACACACACTTGTGGGGCCCCAGTGTTGAGGATCAGCGAAGTAGAGATGTTGTTTCCTATCTTCACCACCTGGGGACGGCCCGTCAGGAAGTCCAGGACCCAATTGCAGAAGGCGGGGTTCCGTATAGCTATAATGATTGGTTGACGGTAGGTGGGGGCAGGAGTTCCTGTATAAACACAAACTCACTTCTTTGACAAAACTCTGGGGGGGGGGCAACTCAATATTAGGAAGGAGTTCCTAATGTTTTGTACACTCAGTGTATATTTATGCCTACTTTAGTCAGTGGTGACACAATGACCTCAGAAAGCCCCCATTCCAGCACTTTCCATGTCCTTACAATGAAGAGATTGTTTTTATTACCCAGACAATTCAATTTGACTTCTATCACCACATTATTATAAAGCCTCTCTCTCATTCCCCCACCCCTTCTCTCTCTCATTCCCCCACCCCTTCTCTCTCTCATTCCCCCACCCCTTCTCTCTCTCATTCCCCCACCCCTTCTCTCTCTCATTCCCCCACCCCTTCTCTCTCTTGTTACCGGCTTCAGTTGGCGAAACCTTTCCCATTTTCCTGTGTGTGTGTGTAATGCTGCTGTCTCACCCCAGGCATCCTGGCTGGTGGGCGGTCACATGATGATCCAATGACCCAGTACTCCAGGGAAACAAAATCCCTCTCTCTACACTGAGGTCTTCCTCTATGAGACTGAGGTCTTCCTCTATGAGACTGAGGTCTTCCTCTATGAGACTGAGGTCTTCCTCTATGAGACTGAGGTCTTCCTCTATGAGACTGAGGTCTTCCTCTATGAGACTGAGGTCTTCCTCTGATGATCAGAGACAACAAAGTTGTAGCAGGATCTTGTTATAACATGTTACAATTCAGTAAAATATCATTATCTTTGATTAATTTCAAAACAGAATGACACTGACACTATCAGATTTCTGCTGCAGAGAACACATCCTATAGTGATAAAGACCAAAGTTAAAATTCAGACTGCCATGTCTTTGTTCTAGTTTTCAGACAACCTTTCTTGTACATTATGTATGACAGACAAACCATAGACAGTCAATCACATGAGTGTGTAACATGTTTTCTATGACGACAACCAATGTTGAAAGGTCAGAGGTCACAGCCTAAACACATCAGCAGCGTGACGTCTATAGAACCAACCATTGACTTCTAATCGAACTAGTCTTTGTGCTCCATTATAACCCTGAAAAGAGGTTTTTAAGGGGATCACACACTGATTTTCCACTCCGCTCGTCCGGACACGGGCCAGAGAGCTGGGTGCATGAACCCTGATGTCCTTGGTCGTCACTGTGGGAACAGGAGGAGGATCTATATTATGGTACGCTGCACCACGGCTCTCACCTATGGTGTTGACACAGTGGATAAAATAGTACTACGCCTCAGTGTGTTTCATTAGCTCCCTATCAGCCGTGAAATAAAGCTGCCACCTGTGCCCTCAGCCACTCCCCCCTCTCTTTCATCTCCTCTCTCCATCTCTTCCTCTTTTACTCAGTGACAGTCTGTTTCAAGGAGGCTCAAGACACCCCCCCCCCTCTCTGTCTTACACTCATTCACACAAGTTATTCCAAGGACAGAGTGTGTCTCCAAGTTGTCATGGCACATTCTTCAAGAATTCTGACAATTATTTAACCATTAGCTCCTCATTTCCATCCCAGCAGGGGGCCGTGAGGAGGGACGTCCTGTTTTAACTAGTCGCTCGTCATTAATCTGATTAATATCAGTCATAATAGATCAAAGGGAATGTCAAGCTCTCTCTATCTCTCATAGTGTATTTCCAGGCTGAGCGTGCCGTTCATCAAGTCTAGAAGTTGAGAATCTCTCCTATTCGAACAGTGAGGACTTTCACGCTTCACTTCACTAAGGTCCTATCAAACTGACAAACGCTCATCCACCATCCATTGCTATTACATCACCACTGTCTGCTGTGCTAGGCTGGCTCATTCTCCTCTGACACTGCTGTGGGTAGGTAGCGGGGCTCTGTTCTCTAGGACAGAATGTACTGAATGATCCCTCCACATAGAAATGTATTGTGTAGAATGGACAATGTTCTATCAGACAGTGTTCTATCACATTTCTATCTACATTCAGTTTTATGAATGTGTCGTGCTGGGCTGCTTTCATCCTGACATCACTGTAGATTAGAACGGTTTCAGTTGGATCACATGGAACAGGTTTTGAGTAGCTCCCTCTGGGCTCTGGGACCAGTGACCTAATAACAAAACACTGCTAAAAGAAAGGGAGTACTGTCATTGAGATTGCATTGAGCCCAAAGCCATTTCAACCTTTTGAGATACACCTGAGCGATGTTCCTGTCTCTGTGTGATCTCTAAAGAATGAGTGTGTGCTGTGTAGTGTAGTGAGATCTGATTCTCTGAGGGGGACGGCATTAAGGGTTATGCCCCCCTTTATCAGCACTCTTTAGTGTTCCTATCCAAGGGCCCGGAACCAACACGTGGAACATTACCAAGTTGAAACACTCACTGGCTCAATCTCTCCTGATGTGGCCTTTTCTGCTCCATTAAATCACTGCAATCCATCATCAGCCTCTTGGTCCACAGGGCCCTCCCTGTGTAGGTTGATACTCAGCAGTACGGTTGGTAATACTGGAGCTGTAGCAGCTCAATAGTTATAGGCAGGGCCAAAGATATACAGAGTTTGGTGGTCAACTTGCTTTGAGATTCTAGAATTATGATGGGCACCATGTTGGAACCAAATTAATGGAAAGTAGAATGTTATTGTTATTGGATGGAAAGGAATTAACCGGATACTTAAAGGAGAGCAACAAGACTAAATGGATTAAGGAGGAGCTCTGTGGATCCCGGTTCAAGAAGTAGCCCAGTCTGTACGCACAGAGAGGCAGACAGACACACGTACAGTATGAGGGTGTTAAGTCATATGTTATTACCACCTGGCTGAAAGACCCTGGACCGAGAGACACAGAGGGTGGGTGCAGCGAGGTGTGATAACACTGTGATTACACAGCTCACACAGACATAATACCGCTATTTAACCTGGCTACAGCTAGATCAATACGGGAAGCTTGAGTCGAAGCTCTATGAGTGAGGTCTTCAGGGGAAATACGTACTCATGTCCATTGAGAGTTGCATGGTATTTTCATGCATCAAGGAAATGAGCTTTTTTTTCTTTATCTCAGAAAAATGGTTTTAAAAGAGACCAAGCATATTACATCATATTGTAATGTACAGTACAGCTTTTGAATTGATGTCATTTACACAACAACAACAAATATATTTTTTGATCAGATAAAATGTTTGTGTGAACTTTAGAAACCCCTGACCGGATCCTAAGTCTAAACACTAACGACAAGTGGTGTCATGGCCCGTTATCCGTTTGGCTCAAATCCTACTAATCCCAAAACGTCCCTCCTGTCCCGTTCTGTCCCTAGAAACACAGCACAACAATCACAACACCATACATAGGCAGTAGACCCTGTGTAAATATCCCACTGGTGGACACAGATGCTGTAGTACTGTATTACTGACTATCAGGAATAATGAAACACTAAGAACAAGCTATACAGTACATCTAATGTAACAGAGTATAGGCTACATTACATAATGGTAACATTACATGCTCATGAGTTTCCCTTTCAAAGCAAGTTAATTCAATATCTTCTTGTCCCAGTTGGAGAGATCCATTGTGCAGTCAGATATGATCATTTACATGTCTGCATATTCACCTCATAATCACCTCTCAACAACATGACCCCATTATATCATGACATGGTTCTAGTGTTTCATTAAGGTCCCTCCCCCTGGCGAGTATAAATGAGATTATCTATCTATGTGGACAGCGAGAGAGAGAGAGAGAGAGAGAGAGAGAGAGAGCTCCCCCACTCCTCACCTAATCCCCAGGAGACAGGAAGTCAGCAGGAGAGAGACTTCCTGTCCAGACGAGCTGATTAGTCAGCAGCCAAACAGCCACGGCCCGGGAGTTTCAGGCTCTGTCCCACCTTTCTAGTATTGACCAGTGTGTTACTGGTCCTATGTGCTTGTGTCTGTCGGTCGGTCGCCCGATCTGCTTCATACATGTTTCATCGCTCACCTTCGTGTTAATGAATAATGCATTACTGTCTCTATGCTGTTGTTGTTTCTATGTTTCTGTCTATGTGTATGATTTTGTACTTGTGTTTTGAGTGAACCCTCAGGAATAGGGAAGAGTAGCTGCTCCGGGAACCAAATAATTGAATAGAGAACAGATGTCATTGGCTGAGACTGATGACAGAATCATTGATAATGTCCTGATTCCTGTGTCCTGGCTGATTTCCCCCGAGGCAGAACACAGGGAATTACCCCAAAGGAATAATGTATTCATCAGTAACAAACCATTGTCAGGGGATGAGCCTAAAACGCAGTGCTACACACAGAAAAAAGTCTGTACAACGAGCCTCATCATTGTAAGAAACAGCAATTTCACTCACGGCTTCAGCTCTATGGATGAATTAGTATTTTGGTTTCATAACCCACCAATACATCATAGGCGAGGAACAGCGGGCACCTTGTGCAAACTGACAGCTACAAAGATTACAGTGCTGCCTTTGAACACTTTTGCGGGAATGACAATTGTCAACCTAAAAAAGGTACACTTGCATAACTGCGTGTGTGTGTGTGTGTGTGTGTGTGTGTGTGTGTGTGTGTGTGTGTGTGGAAATCTTCTCCTCTCCTAACGCCAGACAGCATTACTACGCATTAGATCAAAGTTCAGGGGGGCCCGAGCTTTTCGTGACTAACTAACCCAGTGCGTACTGCATCCAATGGGTTGCCTTCCTCTCTCCCTCTACTCACTGTCACGCTGTCTAATAGACACCATTGATGCCCATCAAAAGTTACAGTATGTTATTCAATAGTCATGTATGTAGTGAAGTCCTATGGGTGTAGGTTTGTAGCCAATCACCAAGACAACATCACTATTTGCTATTCTTTAATTCACGCCCATCATCTCTCAACAGAGCGAGGCTGTGTGAATCAGAGTCTGTCTGTCTGTCAGCCCGTCTGTTTGCTGATAAACACACGTCTCAACACGCGGCTACAGTCATGGCCTTCAGAGGTGACGCGCTGGACGGCTCGCATGTATACCCCGACTAGTCCATTGATGTTCTGTGTAGTTTTTTAAAATGTATTAGATTTTTTTACCCCCTTTTTCTCCCCAATTTCTTGGTATCCAATTGTTAGTAGTTACCGTCTTGTCTCATCACTACAACTCTCATACGGGCTCGGGAGAGATGAAGGTCGAGAGCCATGCGTCCTCCGAAACACAACCCAAGCAAGCCGCATTGCTTGTCTACAGTCAGTAATATGTCCATAAGCTTCTCCAAATGCCTCGAACCCCGTGGGCTCATGGGAGCAGCCCTCTGGATTAGCGCCAAACACGCATTACTGTACTGAACTGGATAACCCACAGCCCATAGGCTCCGATGTAACCTATTGATTTCCCCAGCAGCACACATCAGCCCTAAAACCACTGGATTACGTAATTCTCCACACAACTACGCTAGTCATATGGTCTAATGTGTAAAGAAAAAAGGAGTGTTTGTTTGCTTTAGGAAAGCCAGAGGAGGCTGGTGGTCTAATGTCTAAAGAAAAAAGGAGTGTTAGGTAAGCCAGAGGAGGCTGGTGGGAGGAGCTATAGGAGATGGGCTCATTAGCTGAAATAGAACAAATGGAACGGTATCAAAACACATCCAACATATGGAAACCATGTTTGAATCTGCTCCATTTATTCCATTCATTACAATGAGCCTGTCCTCCTATAGCTCCTCCCACCAGCCTCCTCTGATGTAAACTTATGAACAGGTGGTTTATGGGCATCTGTAATATTTTTTGCTTCATCTTTTAACATGCAACACAGAACATAAATAAATTGGTAGAAGTGTATATTTGCATTATTGGGTTGTTGCTGTTTTACAGAACTTTACCAGGGGTCTCTCAATTGCATTATTGTTATGTTTACATTTCAGTCAATGATTCAGTTTACAACCATTATTCTGTCTAAATTCAAACATACTGAATTGATGGTTTGGCGTGTGCTGTCAATTACGTCTGTCATTGCGTGCATCAGTTTGACTTCAGCCTATCTGCCGACCAATGTGCGCTTATTATCATAATCTATTTCATGAAAAAGACATGAGGTGACATTGATGCTGTATCAGCAGTCAGCACAGGTTCCTGGTGATGTCAGAAGAAAAATATATATCAACAAATGATTTTGTCAGCAACTAGGCTGTAAATTCAAATATACAATTATAATAGGCTACAAGTGAATACTCTGCCAAGCTCGAAGAAAGAACTGAATTGTAGAACCCTATAGACTTAAATTGTGGTTTAAATGCAACTGTGATGATTTGCTCTTTCCATATTCTAAGCTGAGTCCATACTTCACCTCACAGAGTCAAGACGATAGTGACATTGTGCAATTCAAAAAGTTTAAACCAACCAATTACAATCTCTTTGCTTAATTATTTAACTTTTTATGATGTAGCCCATTTAACCACATTCAGTAACCTGATAAGACTATTCCTGGAAAATGTGGGGTAAGTGCAACATAAAACAAAAACATTACAAGGGTTTGAGTGAGAGGACTAACTGGTGTCTCCAATTCGCCACACCTCTTCAAAGTGTGCACATTTCCTAAGCAGTTTCAATGCACTTTTAATGACTCAAAGAAGAGTCTTCAACTATAAGGTACCTTTTTTGCTCTCCTAGCTGTGACGTTGAGGAACTAGAGCAAGCACACCTGTATTTTTTTCATTTGTTAAACAACCCTGAATCGCCGGCATCACACAATTACTGTTGTTGTTTACACAACCCAAAAACGGCCCGTTATAAATCGCAATCTGGGTCAGGTGGGCATGATTTGAAAGCTTGTTCTAGTGCCATCATGACTAGCTAAATTATAAAATACGATCTAACAGCTTTCACAAGGCAATTCAGAGAAACAGATCGTAATTTTGGTGTACATAGAAATGAGTCATTAGTGCATTCGGGTGCGTGTGCCACGACACATTTTCTTCACAATAAACAAAGTCTCATTCTGTTTAGAACAACATAGGGTATGACGACATGTCATCGTGTAACTGTACATAAAACATAATGATCATAAACGTTGACACTGTATAGTTTTATTTCGAAATGTGAAGTTCACATTTGGACTCACTGTTTGGCTTGCTTGTATGACATCAATGCGGTATTCACTATAATCCTCAATGTCTCATCTTTCAAAATACATAAAGTCATCTTAATTTATTCAGAGAACAAAAAAATGTGCAAAATGTTGCCCAATTAGAGGGTGGGTTAGGGGTAACTTTTTGTCGTGCGTGGTACTCAAATTCATAAAGGCTGTCAGTCAATACCCACACAGCGCGGTGAAGTGCAGAGCCGGAGCTCTGACGTCATGTAATTGAGTGTTCCTGTACAGCCATTACCTTCCAAATGTATTTATTTATCCGTTGTTTTACCAGGTAAGTTTGAGAACACGTTCTCATTTGCAGCAACGACCTGGGGAATAGTTAGAGGGGAGAGGAGGGGGATGAATGAGCCAATTGTAAACTGGGGATTATTAGGTGATCGTGATAGTTTGAGGGCCAGATTAGGAATTTAGCCAGGACACCGGGGTTAACACTCTTACTCTTACGATAAATGCCATGGGATCTTTAATGACCTCAGAGAGTCAGGACACCCGTTTAACGTCCCTTCCGAAAGACGGCACCCTACACAGGGCAGTGTCCCCAATCACTGCCCTGGGGCATTGGGATATTTTTTTAGGAGTTTATTAGTGCCGTAATCTATCATTTTCATCCGGTATATGGGTACGAGTGTAAAGGGCAACACACAATTGTTCATTGAAACGCAACAATGTTTAATTGAGAATAGACTGTAAAACCGCAACAACCTGACCAACAAGTTGGTAGCCTACTATACAATAGTAGGCTAAACCCCATAGACTTTTGCTTTGGCACAAGCAAATCGATTCCAAGAAAGTAATTCAGTGCAATAGGCTACTTACCCATCTGGTGATCAATTTGCGAATAGAGCTAAAATCCATTATTTAACAGGTTCCAGATGCTCCGGGCAATTTCTTTTTTGCAGTCTTCTTTAATCTTTTGACGCTAGCTAATTTTTATTTCTACTCTATACTCCATGACTTTCGGACGGTCCCCCTTTTCTGCCTAAGAACTATAATAGTCTGGGTGCGACTATTGTAATCCTATACAATCAGTCAGTCACCTATTGGTCTCTCTATGAAAGATAAAGCTCAAATGCCCACGCGCTTTCATAGTTCTAGTTTCATTCATATGCTGACATGTTAGTCTATGATTCAGCAGCCAGTGCGGTATTCTTTTTCCCTAATGTTTCAGACACAAAGTCGCCTACTTCTACTAGTCAGAAGTAGCTTCTTCTTTTCCCTCTCCTGCCTTCTCTCTCTCACCTTCCTCGCGCGGGTAATCTTCTTGGCTCTCGGCTGTGGGAAATAAACGTTTTTCTTCCATCATAGGCTACGTCACTGGGAGCCGTAAGCGCTTGCGCAATCTAGTGTCACACACTTGCCAACTGGAATGTATCAGTTTCGGTCAGGCATGCATGCTCATGTCTTTTCTCAGCAGAATCGCTTAAAAAACTTATTCAGGATTGGTGGGTCCCCTGCGGACGGTTGAGCTAATGTAGGCTAATGCGATTAACATGAGGTTGTAAGTAACAAGAACATTTCCCAGGACATGGACATATCTGATATTGGCAGAAACCATAAATTATTGTTAATCTAACTGCTCTGTCTAATTTACAGTAGCTATTACAGTGAAAGAATACGATGCTATTGTTTGAGGAGAGTGCACAGTTTTGAACATGAAAAGTTATTAAAAAACAAATTAGGCACATTTGGGCAGTCTTGATTCAACATTTTGAACAGAAATACAATGGTTGCTTGGATCAGTCTCAAACTTTGCACACGCACTGCTGCCATCTAGTGCCCAACATCTAAATTGCACCCGGGCTGGAATAATACATTATGGCCTTTCTCTTGCATTTCAAAGATGATGGTACAAAAAAAATACAAAACAACAGTTTATTTTGTTTTGTATTGTCTTTTACCCGATCGAATGTGTTATATTCTCCTACATTCCTTTCACATTTCAACAAACTTCAACTTGTTTCCTTTCAAATGGTACCAAGAATATGCATATCCTTGCTTCAGGGCCTGAGCTACAGGCAGTTAGATTTGGGTATGTTATTTTAGGCGAAAACTGAAAAAAAGGGGCCAATCCTAAAGAGGTTCTTAACTAATTCACAAAACTTGCATACACTAAGAGTTAGAAACCAAATGGAATGGCAAATTCCCCATTAATGCATGGCAGCACACCATGGTAAGGTTTTGGACCATAAAGCCTAATTCATTTTGGCATGTGCAGGCTATAATAAACTTAAATCAAAAAGTGTGTGTGTTTGTGAGAGGGAGAGAGTTCACAAACCTGTTCTACTAACACACTGACACCTTAGGACCAGAACATCCAATATATCAGATCAAACCAAATTACAACACAGTCTGAGTTTGAGTTTGAGATTATTTTATTTTTTACAGGGACAGTGCACATTAATCAACGTTTCAGTAAAAGTGCCGGTTTTAGCCAGCCGGCTAATTTTCAACCGCAGTCCCTAGGCAGGTTATTAAAAACAATTACAATATAGACAATCATTGAGCAGTGAGCACACGCAGAGCAACATAGGACAAGCAAGACATAGCATACAGACAGAGCAACATAGGACTAGCAAGACATAGCATACAGACAGAGCAACATAGAACAAAAAGCAGCAAGACAAAATTCATAAAAGCAACAAAGCGTTTCCACACCTCACAAGCTACAGACAACATGGAAAGCGACAACACACAGCTAGGGATTATGATCACAAATCTGATTGACCTTTAGCCATGTATTCATACATTTTGTGAAAGTGTGATAGGTGGTGCAGTTATGTGTGTCTGAAGGCAGTGTATTCCAGACATGGGAAGCTCTCACAGAGAAAGCGGATTTACTAAAGGTGCTTTTCCTTAAGGGAACTATACAGTCACCTCTCATGGCAGACCTTGTGGATCTGCTGCCATATGTTTGGGTTTTCTGTTTAACAAAAATACTGAGTGGAGGGGGAGCCAGGCCTTTTTGGATCTTGAATACAAGACATGCGTCAGTGTATTGCACAAGATTTTCCCGACTCAGGAGCTCATGCTTTCTGAGGATGTAACAGTGATGATTGCTATTGGGCTTCCTATCAAGCACTTTGAGAGCCTGTTTGTAGACAGACTGAATAGGTTTTTTAATGTTGTACAGCAAGCTTGGGCCCAACTAGTCAAGCAGTATGTTAAGTGGGGGAGTATCATAGATTTGAGGTACAGTTTGGCTACCTCTGTAGTCAAACAATTTCGTATAAATCGGAAATTAGCTAGGTTGAATTTGGTTATCTGAATGACCTTTTCCGCATGCTTTTTTACAGTACAGACAGAAGGCAGATCATTAATGTACAGGCTGAACAGGAGGGGCCCCTAGTATTGACCCTTGGGGCATGCCCACATCATAGCTAAGAGTGGGCGACAGCTCATTGCTCACTCTGACACAGTGAGTTCTGCCTTCAAGGTATGATTTCATCCATCTCAAGGCATCGGGGGAAAAGTTGAACTTGGACAATTTTGTGATGAGAATCTCATGGTTAACAGTATCAAAAGCCTTCCTTAGGTCCAGAAACACAGCCCCAACAATGCCCCCTTTGTCCATCTTGGACTTCACATTTTCCAGAAGAAAGCAGTTGGCCGTTTCTGTGGAGTGTTTCGCTCTGAAGCCAAACTGCATGGAGTGTAATGTGAAGGGGCTGTTGTTGAGGTTGGCAATGAGTTGTTCTGCTACACACTTTTCAACAACCTTTGACACCACAGGTAGTATACTAATGGGCCTGTAGTTACTCACGTCAGCAGGGTCGCCCGATTTAAAGATGGGCGTTATTATGGCCGACTTCCATACCCTTGGAAACACCCCGAGACCAATAGATGTGTTGGTGACCTTAGTAATGGGGCCAATGAGTGACTCTTTGTAGTTTTTAAGAAAGGTAGAGTCCAGCCCAAACACATCTTTGGCTTTAGAGTTCTTTAGTGAGCTAATCACCCTGTTCACCTTTGACTCAGAAACCTCCCTTATGATGAAGACAGGTTGAGCGTCATTCACTAGCACTGAGCCCAGGAAACCAGTGGAGGGGTTCTGTATCAGCACCCAGTCAAAACAAAACATGGCCCCCTGCAGAGGAAAATCTGTGCAACCACACAGCAGAACGCAAAACAGAGCTGTATTTCCTGACAAAATGTCACAAATATAAAACAATTAGAGAGTGTCATTTCCCCAAATTTGAAACCCCTTTTCAAGGTTTCAAAGACCTCTCTGATGCGGATAGGCCAACCATCTTGTTACGGGAGGACACAGAGAGCTGTGGGTTGGCAGCGCACTACATTGCTGCCTGCCATTTAATGAGGGACAGTGTCATGCCAATAAAGCTAATTGAATTTAATTGAGAGAGAGAGACGAATCAGTTATAGAACCTATTGCCCTTTATGGTTGTGAGGTCTGGGGTTCGCTTTCCAACCAATAATTCACTAAATGGAACAAACACCAAATTGAGACTGCATGCAGAATTCTGCAAAAATATTCTCAGTGTACAACGTAAAACACCAAATAATGCATGCAGAGCAGAATTAGGCAGATACCCGCTAATTATCAAAATCCAGAAAAGAGACGTTAAATTCTACAACCACCTAAAAGGAAGCGATTCCCAAACCTTCCATAACAAAGCCATCACCTACAGAGAGATGAACCTGGAGAAGAGTCCCCTAAGCAAGCTGGTCCTGGGGCTCTGTTCCCAAACACAAACAGACCCCACAGAGCCCTAGCACAGCGACACAATTAGACCCAACCGAATCATGAGAAAACAAAAAGATAATTACTTGACACGTTGGAAAAAACTAACAAAAAAACTGAGCAAACTAGAATGCTATTTTGCCCTAAACAGAGAGTAGCAATAGTGGGTGGGGTTTTGCTGTATTGTTGGGTGGTTGGGTGGAGGTGGAAGGGAGGGAGGGGTTGGGTTTAATACGTATCAAAGTGCTAACGGTTTGGTCCTACCTGATATCTGTCTATGTGGTCATCCTGTTGTTGCGGCTGGTTATCTCTCAGCGTGGCTTTCTTACTGGGAACCTGTAGAACCACAACAGTCAAGGTTGAGTGAGAGAACGGTCCACAGGCTCAGCATACATAAACAACAGCCAAGTTTGATTGAGAGAAAGTTATTTCACACAAACAGAGATGGAGTGATTGGAAAGAATTTACAACAACAAAACAGAGCAAACTAGAATGCTATTTGGCCCTAAACAGAGAGTACACAGTTGCAGAATACCTGACCACTGTGACTGACCCAAACGTAAGGAAAGCTTTGACTATGTAAAGACTCAGTGAGCATAGCCTTGCTATTGAGAAAGGCCGTCGTAGGCAGACTTGGCTCTCAAGAGAAGACAGGCTATGTGCACACTGACCACAAAATGCAGTGGAGACTGAGCTTCACTTCCTAACCTCCTGCCAAATGTATGACCTTATTAGAGACACATATTACCCTCAGATTACACAGACCCACAAAGACTTTGAAAACAAATCCAATTTTGATAAACTGCCATATCAATTGGTGAAATACCACAGTAAGCCATCACAGCAGCAAGATTTGTGACCTGTTGCTACAAGAAAAGGGCAACCAGTGAAGAACAAACACCATTATAAATTACAACCCATATTTATGTTTATTAATTTTCCCTTTTGTACTTTAATTATTTGCACATTGTTACAATACTGTATATTGACATAATATAACATTTGAAATGTCTTTATTCTTTTGGAACTTTTGTGAGTGTCATGTTTACTGTTAATTTGTATTGTTAATTTCACATTTATTTATTATCTACTTTACTTGCTTTGGCAATGTTAACATATGTTTTCCATGCCAATAAAGCCCTTGAATTGAAATTGAATTGAGAGAGAAAGCTGTCCACTACTTGGGTCATGAAATGCTTGCCTTGTACCCCAAGTCTGGGAACTGTCCACTCTCCTGGTTCTGAAATGCAAATATGCAAAATAACTGTCTTTCGATAAGTCTGTATTTCATTGCAATTAATTCCAATAAAATTATTTAAAATGAACATTGAAAATGTATTTCAAAATTAACAGTCAACTGGCTATCTACTTCGCTTACAATTTGACCACCATAAGCATGGGGGGAAGGCTAGGAACAACTGACAAGGGAACCTTTAGTGCCATTGCCTTGTTTTGGAGGGTAATATTTTCATTTATTTTTCCCATCTCTTCTTGCTAGCAACGCTTTCGGCGGGTTCCGTTAAAATGGCTGTTACTGAGAGTGGAAACCCAAAGCAAGAGCAATCGTAGTGGGTACAACTGCATCCAATAGTGTCGCTGGCGTCTGATAAGGAAAACTAAAGACTGCAACGCAATGGCTGCCCTAGATCAAAAATCCCCCAACGTCCTCCTTCAAAGTCTCTGCTGCAGGATCACTGGGAAGAGCGAAGGTAGCTATGATGCTAGCTAGTTAGATTGCCCAGGCGCGGTTATGTGCAGCTAGCCTGGTCTGTTGCTAGCTAGCTAACATTTAACAGTGATGCTGATATAACAGTTGTATACCAGCGTTCAGCTCGCCATCTAGCTACAGTAGCTAAAGAAGTTTGTAGTTAAGTCAAGTTTGTGTGACAGCCAATGCTAGTTAGCTTAGGCTTGCTAGTAACTGTACACCTAGCCAGCCAGGTCAGAGATGGCATGCTATGTATGGACCACAGCTAGTTAGCCATCTAGCTAACGTTAGCGCGACCCTTATTTGTATTTAGGTGATGGCTATATCCAAGGCTTTAACTAGCTAACTACCAAAAGTGTGTCATAGCTAGATAGATATAGGTAGCTGCAGATACGGTTGACAACAGTCCAACCACGCCTTGTTTCAAATAAGTTAGCTAGTTAGGGATAGCCAGAAGGTTTGCCCAATAAATCTGACTTTGATACCAATTCTTGGTAAAGTTATACAGTCTGAAACAAAGCACTGCACAATCGTGGACATTTTCCTTACAAGCCAGAATGTTGAATACAATTACGTTTGAACTTACTATACCGGTTGTCTGTGCAGTTAAGTCTTTCAGCTGCTCGAAATATGAGACAAAATATTAACCGGAAAGTATTGTTTACCCGACTTTTTAGAGCGCAGGTACTAACGTTTAATTTTCTATCACTTGGCATGACTACCAGAAAGTGTAAGATTGGGAGCTAGCTACTGATTGAGGGGAAACGTTCTGCATCTGTAAGATTTGAACCAGTCTGAAAGATTAATTCACTAGTAGTGACATGGTTTGGGAAAAGCCGATATTCCATGCTCAATACTTCAACTCAACCCTATTTCACATTTCAGCTGAAGTAGCCCACCAGTTCCAGTATGCTGTGAGAGTCGTCGGGAGTAACTATGCTCCCACCATTGAGAGGGATGAGTTCCTAGTGTCAGAGAAGATCAAAAAAGAACGTGAGTGACCTATGACCTATTATTAGAGACAATAATGTGAGTGACCTAAACTGGACAGGTTTGCTGCGTGAATCCTCTTTGAGAGGATCCATCTCAACAGTCGAAAGTGGCATCTGCACATCACTGGTTTGCGCTTTCTCTGTTACCTTTGCAAACATGCATCCTTTGTTAATGTGGTCTTTTGTTGTTGTTTTCCCAGTAGAGCTTTTCTGTCTCGTGTTAAAGGTGACAGCATTGTACATTTGACAATAAAGAAATACGTTTGTTAGGAGTCTCCATAATAGTAAATCTCAATAGATTTTGTTTGTAGTCGGAGTAATGCCACTAATGACCATCTCATCGATCGCTAAGCATAGTAAATAAGATAAAAAAACAGCACTTACCCTTGTTCAGAGTGGAGTTGAGCCCCCTTTAATCAACTGTTTTTGGAATTGGTGTATGTCTGTTTATTTAGTGGTCTGATTCTGTTTGTCTTGTCCTTTGGTTCTCCAGTACTGAAGCAGAGGAGAGAGGGTGACGCTGCCCTGTTCTCTGAGCTCCACAGAAAGCTGCAGACTCAGGTCAGTCTTCTGTTCCAAATACCCTGGTGCATATGCATACTTCTATTGGCTTTGAAAGGAGAACCAATTGAGAATCGGTGTGTTTTGCTTTCCATTAACAGGGGGTGCTGAAACACAGGTGGTCCGTCTTATACCTGCTGCTCAGTCTCTGTGAGGACCCCAGGAAACCGTCCAGGGTGGGTATACTTGTCATTACACCACAGTGCTACACACACACACACACACACACACACACTGTAGGAGGAGGGCAAGGGACCCAGTGTGCCACACCACAGAGAGCAGGCAAACAGAAGAGAGCCATTACTGCTGGGACTGAATAAACCAATTGGGTCTGTACATACACACTAACCATAGCTATATATATATACAGTACAGTCAAAAGTTTGGACACACCTACTTATTAACGCATATGGAATCATGTAGTATCCAAAAAAGTGTTAAACAAATTAAAATATTTTTTAGATTCTGCAAAGTAGCCACCATTTGCTTTGATAACCGCTTTGTACTCTTGGCATTCCCTCAACCAGCTTTACCTGGAATGCTTTTCCAACAGTCTTGAAGGAGTTCCCACATATGCTGAGCACTTGTTGGCTGCTTTTCCTTCACTCTGCGGTCCAACTCATCGAAACCATCTCAATTGGGTAGAGATCGAGTGATTGTGGAGGCCAGGTCATCTGATGCAGCACTGTGTTGGGTCATTGTCCTGTTGGTGTGTTGGTGTGTTGGGTCATTGTCCTGTTGGAAAACAAATGATAGTCCCACTAAGTGCAAACCAGATATGATGGCGTTTCGCTGCAGAATGCTGTAGTAGCCATGCTGGTTAAGTGTGCCTTGAATTCTAAATAAATCACTGACAGTGTCACCAGCAAAGCACCATCACACCACCACCTCCATGCTTCACGGTGGGAACCACACATTCGGAGATCATCCGTTCACCTACTCTCACATAGAAACGGCGGTTGCAACCCAAAATCTCCAATTTGGACTCATCAGACCAAAGGACAGATTTCCACAGGTCTAATGTCCATTGCTCGTGTTTCTGGGTCCAACCAAGTCTATTCTTCTTATTGGTGTCCTTTAGTAGTGGTTTATTTACAGCAATTCGACCACGAAGGCCTGATTCACACAGTCTCCTCTGAACAGTTGATGTTGAGATGTCTGCTACTGAACTCTGTGAAGCATATATTTGGGCTGCAATTTCTGAGGCTGGTAACTCTAATGAGCTTATCCTCTGCAGCAGAGGTAACTCAGGGTCTTCCTTTCCTCTGGCGGTCCTCATGAGAGCCAGTTTCATCATAGCGCTTGATGGTTTTTGCGACTGCACTTGAAGAAACTTTCAAAGTTCTTGAAATTTTCCGTATTGACTGACCTCATGTCTTAAAGTAATGATGGACTGTCATTTCTCTTTGCTTATTTGAGCTGTTCTTGCCATAATATGGACTTGGTCTTTTACCAAATTGGGCTATTTTCTATATACCACCCCTACCTTGCCACTACACAACTGATTGGGTCAAATGCGTTAAGAAGGAAAGAAATTCCACAAATGAACTTTTAACAAGGCACAGCTGTTGATTGAAATGCATTCCAGGTGACTACCTCATGAAGCTGGTTGAGAGATTCCAAGAGTGTGCAAAGCTGTCAAGGCAAAGGGTGGCTACTTTGAAGAATCTCAAATATAAAATATATTTAGTAACCAACACTTTTTTTGGTTACTACATGATTCCATATGTGTTTTTTCATAGTTTCGATGTCTTCACTATTTTTCGACGTTGGAAATAGTAGAAATAAAGATAAACCTTTGTGTGTCCAAACTTTTGACGGGTACTGTAGATACAGAAAATGGAAGCATTATAATCCTCTAGACTGCATCATCACAAACAGTAATTCCATCGTGACCATGTTAGTTCTGTAGAACTCCATTAATAGCAGAAATAGCTATTCTATTAAATGTTCCATGTTATTCCACATTTTAATTATTTCATTGATACATCATTGATTTAATGATAGCATGTCATTCCCAGGTTGGCAGCTATGGGGCGCTGTTTGCCCAGGCCCTCCCCCGGGACGCCCACTCCACCCCGTTCTACTGCACCCGACCTGGGAGCCTGCCACTCAGCTACCCCGAGCGCTCGGGGCCTGGGGGCGTCCAGATCTCCACCAGCATGGGCACCAGTGGCATCAGCAGCCTGGGGGTGTACTCCCTCAACGGGCCCACACCCACCCCTCAGCCCCTGCTGGCCGGGTAAGGCCAATCGATGGAACCCTGTTTGTCCGGTCAGCACCCAGGACTCCGTAGTCAGTCGTACATGACTCTAGACTTTCTTCAGTGTTGTTCCTGTGGACTTGCAGGAAGTGTATGCTTTTGTTGTAGATCAGCACCACATCTGAGTAACCAATGAACCTTCAGAATATGAAGGGGTCTTAAATTAGTAGGACATGTTAAAAAAAATATTTTTCTTTGTAGCCATTTGTTGTAGCAGGGTATTTCCATTCCGTTGTGAGCATCAATTATGCATGTCCTTCTCCACAACCCCACAAGCACTTGTGTATAATTAGTCTGGCTATACTCGTCTAGTGCCAGGGTAAGTATCTGATTAGTGGGTGGTTGAGTGGATCATCATCAACACTATAAAAGTAATTTGGAGCTGAGGCATCATTAACAGGCTATTAATGGTAATGGTCCTACAAGACAGTTTGCATTAGGAGAACCAACATGTATAGGGGAAGTTTTTATGCATGTCGAGGGGGAGAAAAAATGTCTATAGTTACACGGATGTAAACATACAAAATGGTTCATTAAACATTTCTATGTTTGCTCTCTCCAGACACCCACCCCAGACAGCAGGGCAGCAGCTGGGCTCTCGGCTGGCGTGGGCCCTCCCCAACTCCTCCGCCCTTGCACCTACCTCACGGGCCCCGCTCGCCCCCTCACCCCTGTCCACCCGGGCCCCCAGGCCACGCCATGACGGGGACCTCACTGGTGAGTTGGGGGTGGGGACTGATATTGTTGGGATGTATAAGCCTACTTTTTTGTGTATGGAACTACATGGCGTAGTTGGGACATGCTTCACGGTTGGAGGACATTTTGTAACGTAGGCAGAAGTTGGGTAGGGGGCCTGTAATGGTAAAAGACTCTGCACAGTGGCTCTGCAAACTGAATACTCAATATTAAACAGAAAGAGATTAGGTCTGAGGGAAATGTACCAAGTCTGCAATGAAATGTTCCTGTTCTGCAGTAAGAACCACCTCACATAATCGCCTCATTTCATAAACCGTTTAGTTGCTCTCCCGGTATTTAATTTGTCTTGGTGCTCCTCTGACAGGGTTGGGGGCTGACTTAAATAGATATATAGAGAGATACAGCACCTACTCATTCCAGGGTTTTTCTTTATTTGTACTATTTTCTACATAGTAGAATAATAGTGAAGACATCAAAACTATGAATAACACATATGGAATCTATATATATATTTAGATTTGTTTAACACTTTTTTGCTTACTACATGATTCCATGTGTGTTAATTCATGGTTTTGACGTCTTCACTGTTATTCTACAATGTAGAAAATATATATTTTTTAAACAATTGAATGATGAGGTGTCCAAACTTTTGACTGGTACTGTAACTTTTATGGCTTTCGTTAATGTTGTCCTACTTTTTGTTGCTTTTCTGAATCCCTCGTTCTTCTTCTCTCCAGCGGAGGTTGGTGAGGCTGCACTGGTCAGAGACATCCTGTATGTCTTCCAGGGGATCGACGGCAAGTTCATTAAGATGAGCAACACAGACAACTGCTACAAGATCGACTCCAAGGTGACCTGAACATTCGGTCATACGTGAACAATGTCCAAGGTGTCTTTGGTATTTCAGTTTGTGCCCCTTGTTCCTGAAATATTTCCCTGACGAATGCAAAAACTGATAACCAACTTCATAAGCTATTTGACCTTTCACTGAGTGTACAAAACATTAGGGAACACCTTTCTAATATTGAGTTGCACCCCCTTTTGCCCTCATAACAGCCTCAATTTGTCAGGGCATGGACTACAAAGTGTCAAAAGCGTTCCACAGGGATGCTGACCCATGTTGACTCCAATACATCCCAGTTGTCTTGTTGGCTGGGTGTCCTTTGGTTGGTGGACCCTTCTTGATACACACAGGAAACTGTTGCGTGTGAAAAACCCAGCAGCGTTACACTTCTTGACACACTCAAACCGGTGTGCCTGACACCTACTACCATACCCACCCCCATTCAAAGGCACTTAATTATTTTGTCTAGCGCATTCACCCTCTGAATGGCACACATACACAATCCATGTCTCAAGGCTTAAAAATCCTTCTTTAACCTGTCTCCTCCCCTTCATCTACACTGATTGAAGTGGATTGTGTATGTGTGCCATTCAGAGGGTGAAGTGATGGAGAGAGCAGGTATTCCTAATGTTTTGTACACTGCGTATATGTTAGTTAGTCAACGTGTTGTGTTTACACGCACCATGGTAGGTAGGCTAGAGGTTAAGAGCGTTGGGCCAGAAACCAAAAGTCTCTGGTTTGAATCCCCAAGCTGACTAGGTGAAAAATCTGTCTGTGCCTTTGAGCAAGGCACTTAACCCTAATTGCTCCTGTAAGTCTCTCTGGATAAGAGTGTCTTGCTAAATGACTAAAATGTTTAATGTAGACAGCGCCGTACTTCCATCCATACTAGCTAGACCAGTTATTGACAGATTACCCTGTTTCATCGCTAGCTGACTCCCTGACATCATGGCTGTTGTAGATCCGTCCGACCGACAGCGTTTTTCAGATTCAGCTGTAGTGCTGCTGACATCATGGCTGTTGTAGAACCGGCCGACCGACAGCGTTTTTCAGATTCAGCTGTAGTGCTGCTGACATCATGGCTGTTGTAGAACCGGCCGACCGACAGCGTTTTTCAGATTCAGCTGTAGTGCTGCTGACATCATGGCTGTTGTAGAACCGGCCGACCGACAGCGTTTTTCAGATTCAGCTGTAGTGCTGCTGACATCATGGCTGTTGTAGAACCGGCCGACCGACAGCGTTTTTCAGATTCAGCTGTAGTGCTGCTGACATCATGGCTGTTGTAGAACCGGCCGACAGCGTTTTTCAGATTCAGCTGTAGTGCTGCTGACATCATGGCTGTTGTAGAACCGGCCGACAGCATTTTTCAGATTCAGCTGTAGTGCTGCTGACATCAAGGCTGTTGTAGAACCGGCCGACAGCATTTTTCAGATTCAGCTGTAGTTCTGCTGACATCAAGGCTGTTGTAGAACCGACCGACAGCGTTTTTCAGATTCATCGCTGCTGACATCATGGCTGTTGTAGAACCGACCAACCAACAGCGTTTTTCAGATTCAGCTGTAGTGCTGCTGACATCATGGCTGTTGTAGAACCGACCGACAGCGTTTTTCAGATTCAGCTGTAGTGCTGCTGACATCATGGCTGTTGTAGAACCGGCCGACCGACAGCGTTTTTCAGATTCAGCTGTAGTGCTGCTGACATCATGGCTGTTGTAGAACCGACCGACCGACAGCGTTTTTCAGATTCAGCTGTAGTGCTGCTGACATCAAGGCTGATGATCTGTTTCTGAAAAGGGTAAAAAGCTTGACAGATCAATAGTTGGCTCTTTGGTTAGGAGCCACATCGATGGTGTACCTCTATCATCCATCAAGGATTCATTACATTTCCTCCCTTCTAATATTCCTACAAATTACAGTCGACCTGTTTCAGCTATACATCTTCTCAGTGTTTAAAAATAAATCTATATATATATATATATAGCCTGCTGTCAATGCGCTGGCCTCGGATCACTGTATCGGACGAGAACACGGGAGCCAAATCTAGTCGTCAAGGGTGTTTCCTGGAGTCTTTTTGAAGTCATCAGTTACGCTATAAGCCCTATTCAATCTAACACGGTTTCCGGAATAATTAGAACAGAATACAGAAATGGAACATTATTAGAGACAATCATGTTTTATTATTCTGTCTAAAGTAGAGACGGTGAGTATCAACACCTCGTCGTGCCTGTGTGCCTGCGTGTGCATTCTCCTGTCGTAACTTCTCCAGTGTGTCCCTAGGTGGTTCTCTGTAAGTCTCTGAGGGACACCAGTAACCGATTGGCTGAGCTGGGCTGGCTCCACAACAAGATCAGGAAGTACACTGACTCGCGCAGTCTGGACCGAGCCTTCGGCCTGGTGGGACAGAGCTTCTGTGCCTCCCTGCATCAGGAACTGAAGGAGTACTACAGACTTCTGGCAGTGCTGCACTCACAGGTAAGACACACACCTTTCTCTACCTCTCAAAACACTGTACTGCCTTATTCAAGTGAATGAACTTTGTTCTTAGCCCTTGAAGAGGAAAACCCATTTAGGCTACAGGACATGTGAAGGTGTGTTTGACAGTTGCAGGTGGAGGATGACCAGGGAGTGAACCTGGGAGTGGAGAGCAGTCTGACCCTCAGACGTCTCCTAGTCTGGACCTACGACCCTAAAGTCCGCCTCAAAACCCTGGCTGCCCTCGTTGACTTCTGCCAAGGTAGAGTTGTGTGTCTGTGGCACCTGCTGATTGGTACCATCAAGTATCCATTTAAATAGTGTGTGTGGTTCAAATGTTGTGTGTGTAGGGAGGAAGGGAGGGGAACTGGCGTCAGCGGTCCATGCCTATGGGAAGACAGGGGACCCTCAGATGAGAGCTCTGGTGCAGCACATCCTCAGCCTGGTGTCACATCCCATCCTCAACTTCCTCTATCGCTGGATCTACGACGGAGAGCTGGAGGACACTTACCATGAGGTGACGCGCGCACACACACACCATATATTTAATGTACACACCATATATATATATATAAAATACATACATGCATACATACATATATATTTAATACACACACCATATATTTAATACACACACCATATATTTAATACACACACCATATATATATATATATATATAAGTCTGGTTCAGCCTTGGGAGCAATTTCCAAAAGCCTGAAGGTACCACATTCATCTGTACAAACAATAGTACGCAAGTATAAACACCATGGGACCACGCAGCCGTCATACCACTCAGGAAGGAGACGCGTTCTGTCTCCTAGAGATGAATGTACTTTGGTGTGAAAAGTGAAAATCAATCCCAGAACAACAGCGAAGAACCGTGTGAAGATGCTGGAGGAAACCGGTACAAAAGTATCTATATCCACAGTAAAACGAGTCCTATATCGACATAACCTGAAAGACTGCTCAGCAAGAAAGAAGCCACTGCTCCAAAACCGCCATAAAAAATCCAGACTACGGTTTGCTACTGCACATGGGGACAAAGATAGTACTTTTTGGAAAAACGTCCTCTGGTCTGATGAAACAAAAATAGAACTGTTTGGCCATAATGACCATCATTATGTTTGGAGGAAAAAGGGGGAGGCTTGCAAGCCGAAGAACACCATCTCAACCGTGAAGCACGGGGGTGGCAGCATCATGTTGTGGGGTGCTTTGCTGCAGGAGGGACTGGTGCACTTCACAAAATAGATGGCATCATGAGGTAGGAAAATTATGTGGATATATTGAAGCAACATCTCAAGACATCAGTCAGGAAGTTAAAGCTTGGTCGCAAATGGGTCTTCCAAATGGACAATGACCCCAAGCATACTTCGAAAATTGTGGCAAAATGGCTTAAGGACAACAAAGTCAAGGTATTGGATTAATCCTATAGAACAATTCAGAACTGAAAAAGTGTGTGCGAGCAAGGAGGCCTACAAACCCGACTCAGTTACACCAGCTCTGTTGGGAGGAATGGGCCAAAATTCACCCAACTTATTGTGGGAAACTTGTGGAAGGCTACTCAAAAACATGTGACCCAAGTTAAACAATTTAAAGGCAATGCTACCAAATACTAATTGAGTAGGTGTAAACATCTGACCCAATGGGAATGTGATGAAATAAATCTAATCTGAAATCAATCTTTCTACTATTATTATGACATTTCACGTTCTTAAAATAAAGTGGTGATCCTAACTGACCTAAAGACAGAGAATTTTTACTAGGATTAAATGTCAGGAATTGTGAAAAATTTAGTTTAAATGTATTTGGCTAAGGTGTATGTAAACTTCCGACTTCAACTGTGTAGATAGATATATATATATATATATATATATATATATATATATATATATATATATATATATATATATATACACATATATACACACACATTTTTTGTCCATGACAATAACATCAAATTGATCAGAAATACAGTGTAGACATTGTTAATATTGTAAATGACTATTGTAGCTGGAAGCTGATTTTTAATGGAATATCTACATTTATCAGCAAACATGTGTTCCAATGGCACGTTATTCGCTAATCCAAGTTTACCATTTTAAAAGGCCAATTGATCATTAGAAAACCCTTTTGCAATTATGTTAGCACAGCTGAAAACTGTTAGGCTGATTTTAAAGAAGCAATAAAATTGGCCTTCTTTAGACTAGTTGAGTGTCTGGAGCATCAGCATTTGTGGGTTTGATTACAGGCCACAAAACACCAGTCTCAACGTCAACAGTGAAGAGGCGACTCTGGGATGCTGGCCTTCTAGGCAGAGTTGCAAAGTAAAAGCCATATGTCAGACTGTCCAATAAAAAAAAATATTAAGCTTGGCAAAAGAACACCGACACTGGACAGAGGAACTCTGCCTAGGAGGCCAGCATCAAGGAATCACCTCTTCACTGTTGATGTTGAAACTGGTGTTTTGCAGGTACTATTTAATGAAGCTGCCAGTTGAGGACTTGTTTCTCAAACTAGGGTGGCCTTGATGACAGCTTTTACATTTATTTTTACTGCTCTAATTAAGTTGGTAACCAGTTTATAATAGCAATAAGGCACAGCTAAGGGGCTGTGCCCAGGCACGCCGCGATGCGTTGTGCATCAGAACAGCCCGTAGCCATGGTATATTGGTCATATACCACACCCCATTGTTCCTTATTGCTTAAATATAATACACACACACACTTCCATTAGTTTGTCAAGGTCAGAGTCCGGATGGTAGTAACTGAGCTCAGGCTGAAGTGGACTCACAGACATCAGACAGGTTAATCTCTGAGCTGAGATGGAGGGAAAGGGGGACGGGAGAGGGGGAGGGGTGCGGCGGTCTTCCAAATGAGGATGGATGAGAGGACGGTAATGGGGAACTGAGTGATGGCCCTCTCTTCTCTCTCTCCTATCTCTGTCCTTGCTCTCCATCCATTTCCCTGTCTCCACAACTACAGGACAGTAGAACGCTGTGAATCTAGTCCTAATGCACCTGCTGCTGAATCGCCCTCTCAGACTCCGTCTACCTGAGACTAAGTGCTGATTGGGCAAGCACAGAGCACAGGAGAGTTGTAGCGGCTTTCAAGACCGACTGCCGAGCTATTCTCAGAAGGGAACGCTTCAAAGGGCACACTGGTTTTAAGCCCCCTGTATTGACCCTCCCCGTAGCAGGGCTAAGTGGTAGTTATGGAGCTGTTCCTTCCCAGCAGAGGGGAATGAGGGTATGGCTCTGAAGCTTACAGGCACCTCTGTCAGCCCAGGGGGCGGCTGGGAGGTGGCGTTAGACTGTAAACACTCATTATGACAAGAAGAGCGGAAATTAAAATCAAACTTTATATATATACTTTTTGTTTACTAAAAGGCTTTTCAATCCCCCTTGTTGTACCCCCTAGGAGAGAAGTCTTCACCTTGTAACACTGATGTCTACTTATCAGCATCCATTTTGGTTTTCAAGTTGAACCACTGGCTCAGAGACGATCATGACTGAGAGATGGAACCATCATTCACTTTCTTTCCATTACTGTAATAAGTATTCATTGTTGTAGTAATCTCCTGTGTTGTTCGGATATCGTTGAGTCCTGTCTTTTAAGGTGTGATTGTGATTTCTCTCCCTGCAGTTCTTTGTGGCATCTGACCCCACGGTGAAGACAGACAGACTGTGGCACGACAAGTACTCACTGAGGAAGTCCATGATACCCACCTTCATCACCATGGACCAGGCCCGCAAGGTAGACACACACACAAACACCAATTATCTCATCCTCAACGTAGAAAATACCAACTTTGCATTCACATGTTACTTTTGCTCGTTCTCTCTTTCTCTTCTGTCTCTGTAGGTTCTGCTCATTGGAAAGTCCATTAACTTCCTGCATCAGGTGTGCCATGACAGAACCTCACCAGGGAAAATCACCCCGGCCTCCAAGTCTACAGACTCTCCCAAAGATGGTATGCTCTCTGACCTCTCTCCCCCACCCCAACACAATGTGAAAGGGGCCTGTCAGTGGCTAGCTCAATACAACACAGGCATTTGGTGTTTGGTACACATTTGTACATAATATACCTCCAGAGAGTGTGTATTCAGCAGGCAGTGTCTTTCGACAGAGTAGAGAAGCCTTGGTCTTGCCATAGTAGTGTTTGTAGCTAGTGAGAGCAGAGCCGCATTGATCTGTTTGGCATCAGAACTGGTTGTACTGTTATGGTACTTACTGTCGTATCGACTGGATTTAGTCTCGCTCCTCTCTCCGTCGCTGATCAATGGTTTTACAGTTCCTTCCTTAGCCTCGTCCTTGAGGGGAATGACTGCATACTGACTGGCGTTGGAAGGGGAGGGGTTGGGTTGTATTTTTACCCTGTCTGTCCCAAATGCCACCCTTTTCCCTTTTATAGTACACTACTTCTGACCATAACCTTAAGGGTTAAAGGTAGTGCATTATGAAGCCCCCGGTCAAAAGTAGTGCATTCTGAAGCGAATAGGGTGCTATTTGGGATGCAGACTCTATCTTGAATTATAGATACAGAGTTCAGCAAACGGTCTTGAGAGATGATTTCAATATGCATCATGTTGTGCCAACTCCAGTACCCACATAATGACCACAGATAATAACTCTCTCTCTGTAGCTGCAGAGCTGTTATCAGACCTGGAGGGGGCGTTCCAGGGGAAGATAGATGCAGCCTACTTTGAAACTAGCAAGTACCTGCTGAATGTGCTCAACCAGAACTATCTGCTGCTGGAGCACCTGCAGGCCATGAGACGATACCTGCTGCTGGGCCAGGGAGACTTCATACGCCACCTCATGGACCTGCTAAAGTTCGTATACACACATACACACACACACACACAGGTGTACAGACAGATGGGTACGCACAAATACACACCCACCCACCCCATCCTACATGTCATATATATTGACGTTAGTGTTTGTCCCTTCAGACCAGAGCTGGCCCGCCCAGCCACCACTCTGTACCAACACAACCTGACAGGCATCCTGGAGACAGCCGTGAGGGCCACCAACGCCCAGTATGACAACGCTGAGATCCTCAAGAGACTGGACGTACGCCTGCTGGAGGTAGGCTGCAGCTCATACCATTACTACTGTCATAGGCTACAGCTCATACCATTATTACTGTCATAGGCTATAGCTCATACCATTACTACTGTCATAGGCTACAGCTCATACCATTACTACTGTCATAGGCTACAGTTCATACCATTACTACTGTCATAGGCTGCAGCTCATACCATTACTACTGTCATAGGCTACAGTTCATACCATTACTACTGTCATAGGCTACAGTTCATACCATTACTACTGTCATAGGCTGCAGCTCATACCATTACTACTGTCATAGGCTACAGTTCATACCATTACTACTGTCATAGGCTGCAGCTCATAACATTACTACTGTCATAGGCTACAGTTCATACCATTACTACTGTCATAGGCTGCATCTCATACCATTACTACTGTCATAGGCTACAGTTCATACCATTACTACTGTCATAGGCTGCAGCTCATACCATTACTACTGTCATAGGCTACAGTTCATACCATTACTACTGTCATAGGCTACAGTTCATACCATTACTACTGTCATAGGCTGCAGCTCATACCATTACTACTGTCATAGGCTACAGTTCATACCATTACTACTGTCATAGGCTACAGCTCATACCATTACTACTGTCATAGGCTGCAGCTCATACCATTACTACTGTCATAGGCTGCAGCTCATACCATTACTGCTGTCATAGGCTGCAGCTCATACCATTACTACTGTCATAGGCTACAGCTCATACCATTACTACTGTCATAGGCTACAATTCATACCGTTACTACTGTCATGGGCTACAGCTCATACCATTACTACTGTCATAGGCTGAAGATCATACCATTATTACTGTCATAGGCTACAGCTCATTCCATTACTACTGTCATAGACTGGAGCTCATACCATTATTTCTGTCATAGGCTACAGCTCATACCATTACTACTGTCATAGGCTACAGCTCATACCGTTACTACTGTCATAGGCTACAGTTCATACCATTACTACTGTCATAGGCTGCAGCTCATACCATTACTACTGTCATAGGATGCAGCTCATACCGTTACTACTGTCATAGGCTACAGTTCATACCGTTACTACTGTCATAGGCTACAGCTCATACCATTACTACTGTCATAGGCTACAGCTTATACCATTACTGCTGTCATAGGCTGCAGCTCATACCATTATTACTGTCATAGGCTACAGCTCATACCGTTACTGCTGTCATAGGCTGCAGCTCATACCATTATTACTGTCATAGGCTACAGTTCATACCATTACTACTGTCATAGGCTACAGCTCATACCATTACTGCTGTCATAAGCTTTATCTCAGTGGGCTAACACGGTATTGAGTCAGGGGTTTGAAACGCAACCTGGTAACCCGTTGCTCAAGACTGTTAGCCCTCTGAACTGAAGCCTAGATGGTTGATGTCTGGATGCTGGATGTACATGTGTCAGAGTTACCTACTGGATTTCAAACTGTCAACTTGGCACCATGTTATCCCTCTGAACTAAAGCCTGGTCATCAACCCATCTGTGCTCCTTCTGTAGGTGTCTCCCGGGGATACAGGCTGGGACGTCTTCAGTTTAGACTACCACGTAGAGGGTCCTATCGCCACGGTAACCACAGCACTTTACATACATACACATACCATCCTATCTGGTGTTGCCTTGTCTCTCTCCACACACACACACCCTCTCAAGCAATCCAAAAAGCTTCTCCTCTTCTCTCTTCATTCATCCATAAAAGCCCACCTGGAGCATCTGAACGTTGTTTCTTTCTGTTCTGTTATACAGTGGGGCAAAAAAGTATTTAGTTCTCCCACTTAAAAATATGAGAGGCCTGTAATTTTCCTCATAGGTACACTTCAACTATGACAGACAAAATGAGAAAAAAAATCCAGAAAATCACATTGTAGGATTTTTAATGAATTTATTTGCAAATAGACCTCTCATCTTTTTAAGTGGGAGAACTTGCACAATTGGTGGCTGACTAAATATTTTTTTGCCCCACTGTACATGTTCATTCAAAGGCCACCAGTCAATCATGTTAGATGAAGTCAAGTGCTGGCTGGTGTTTTTTGTGTTGTTCTGTGATATGGTGAGAGAACATGTGTAAATGCTGTGCTACCCTGTGACAGGTGTTCACGCTCTCTCTCTCTCTTCACGCTGTCTCCTTTGTCTTTCTCTCTGTCTAATTTGTCTCTCTCTCTTTCTCTCCTTTGTCTCTCTCTTCTTGCTTTCTGTTTCTCTCGCTGGTTCTGGCTGTGGCAGGTGTTCACACGGGAGTGCATGAGCCACTACCTGCGGGTGTTCAACTTCCTGTGGCGAGCCAAGCGTATGGAGTACATCCTCACCGACATCTGGAAGGGACAGATGTGCAACGCCAAGCTGCTTAAGAGCATGCCAGGTGAACACACACACACACATGCACGCACGCACACACACACACAACCATGCAGTTCCCTCTCACCTCCAGCAGAGGGAGACATGTACCGAAGAGCTGTAGATAAGGCAGCCAGGGTAACATGTTAGATGTTGTGTTACAGAGCTGTCTGGCGTGCTGCACCAGTGCCACATCCTGGCCAATGAGATGGTCCACTTCATCCACCAGATGCAGTACTACATCACCTTCGAGGTCAGGGGCTGTACTTTTTTTCCTTCTTCCTCTCTAATCCTCTCATTCCTCTCACACTCTCCCTCCTCCCCTGTCTGTCTGGGTCTGTGGCTGTGTCTGTACAGGTGCTAGAGTGTTGTTGGGATGAGTTGTGGAACAAGGTAGAGAAGGCCCAGGATCTAGACCACATCATCGCTGCCCACGAAGGATTCTTAGACTCTGTCATCTCCCGCTGCCTACTGGACACCAACAGCAGGGTGAGACACACGTATGCTCATACACTCTAACAGGCACTTACTGACGTCCACTTCTCTTTTACCTGCACTGTTGGCGCTTAAAGGGATACTTCGGGATGTTGGCAATGAGGCCCTTTATCTATTTTCTCCAGAGTCAGATGAACTTGTGGATAAACTTTCATGTCTCTGTGTCCAGTATGAAGGAAGTTGAAGGTAGTTTCATGACCCAATGCTAACTAGTCTTACCGCAATGACTGGAAGTTTATGCGTATCTACTAGCATGCTAGCAGATAGCCATAGATTTTGTCATTGTGCTAACGCAAGTTAGCAATTGCGCTAGAGGTAGTTAGCAACTTCCTTCAAAGTGCACGCAGAGACATAAAAAAATGGTATCGGCGAGTACATCTGACTCTGGGGAATTAGATGAAGGGCCTCATTGCCAAAATCTCTAAGTATCCCTTTAAGAATTTCCCTGAACCCAGCTATTACATCTGCGACCCTGTACATGTGACTAATAAACTCTAATGTCATCTAAAATGTTTTTCTCTCCCGCTAGTCCTTGTTGAACCAGCTGAGGGCGATCTTTGACCAGATCATAGAGTTCCAGAGTGCCCAGGACTCTCTGTACCGCTCTGCCCTGGAGGAACTCACCCTGCGGCTGCAGTACGAGGAGCGGAAGAAGCAGAGGGATTCTGAGGTAGAAGGATCGGGGCTTGAAGTGGACTGAAATGGATGCCAGCACTTAGGGCTGTTACGGTGACCGTATTACCGCCACACCTGCAGTCATGAGGGCAGTCAAATTCCACATGACTGATTAGTCAGGGTAATTAGGCTTCTCCAAGCTCTGATGCTGCTGCTGCTGTTGTTCATTAGTAGTCTACTAAACTTGATAACTGCCTGGTACTCAGCACTCTAAAATCAATGCAAATGTAATTGAAAATCTAATCAAAAACTTCATGAGAGCTCATGTTGCGCACATTTCTATAGGCTATGCAATTGTGTGAGAAAACAGAGTGATGGCTTCTATTAAAAAGAGGAGGATCCCATCAGCTTTCTATTGGCTAAGCCTACTATATTAGATTTTTTTTAAACTTTCCTAATATTAAGCACATTGCTTATATGTACAACAAGAGTATATCCTACTGGCTGGCATGAAAATAAATGCGTCCTCCATTTGCTATTTAAGTGCCTAGATTTTTATCCCTCTCCCCCAGTTTTGAGACAGGTGCATGATAATGGTCCATTCTAAATCAAAACAGATTTCACATATATTATTTAGTTTATGTAAAGACCAGATTAAATCAAGAACAGTCTGATGGGTGACAATATTAGCCTATCACTTAAGAATGATATATTATAACTTTCTTTTGCAACTTTTTCAATCATAGTCCCACACCTAATGTAGCCTAGCCCATAGGCCTATATGTTTTGATAGGGTTTGTATCACAACTAAAGTGGCCAAATAACTTCTTAAAATGAAGCACATTAATTTGCTTTACAAAGGGTGTAGCGCCTAACTGGCATACATAAACAGCACGTGAGTTTCAAGTTTGGGGAAGATAATTTTCACCATAAAAATGCACCTTTTTATAATAAAAGCATTACATGCATAATCTAACTTTTGATAATGGTGTTTTCCAGTTAATGGAACATTTGAGCTTGTAGCCGTGTGCGCATTGCTGCGGTTATAATGTGAGGAAATAGCCTAATAGTTTATCAACAATTTAAGCTAAATGTTCTGATCTGTTGCGTCAGCCTCATTGCGTAAAAAAAATGTTTCTTTGATGCAAGAGGTTGTATTAATTTGATCTATCACATCCCACAACTGTCCCAGACTGTTTGGAATATTTATTTCTCACACAAAATATAGAATAGGTCAACATTTGTACTCTGGGGGGTAGTGCTTTTGCTGTTCATTAGGCCTACTCATCTTGTTGGCTGACAAAAAGTAAATGTGGACAGTTCTTCCAACATCTTCAATATGCACCTCGGAATTGGATAAGGATGGGTGCAGTTGCGCCCCCGATGTGTCTGTCTTCACTTGTAGCCTGTGAGAAAGACTAGATCACGTGACAGAGAGCCAAGTGAGTGAGAGTTGCTTTTTTTAGGGGCATTACGGCCACACGAAAGGGATGCCGCTGGGAAATTCGAGTCATTATCAAGTGCCGGTCAAATTATAAATGAGAGACTGATGAAGTGTGTACAGTCTGCACAAAAAACAAAGCAGAGCTCATGCCTTTCAAGCAACTTTTCTCAAATCCTCATTAGAGTCACATCATGCAGCCTTAGAATGTATTAAAGATCAAAACATACAGCCCAACATTTGTATCACAACTAAAGGTACATAAATAGCTCTAAATTAAGCATATAGGAGTACCTGTTTCTTTTGTTAATTGCTCAACACAGAATAGCCCATGTGGGCGTTTGGAGAAAGCATCCTTTATATTTTATTTAGCTTTGTTCAATTGTATTCTTCATACTATAAAAAACGATAAAAATAATGCCACAGAATTCTAAGCAAATCTTGTCTGCTAAATGAGTGTAGCCCACAGCCATTTGGCACAGCCAGATCAGGACCTTTCAGAGTATGCTATTATGTTCTTCTGAAATAGACTACATTTTCATCATGTCATGTTTCTTTAGACCTGACTAAAATAAATAATGGATTTATTGTGAAAGTGTGGGCTGTATTACATGGATTTATTGTGAAGGTGTGGGCTGTATTACATGGCTTTATTGTGAAGGTGTGGGCTGTATTACATGGATTTATTGTGAAGGTGTAGGCTGTATTACGTGGATTTATTGTGAAGGTGTGGGCTGTATTTCATGGATTTATTGTGAAGGTGTGGGCTGTATTACATGGATTTATTGTGAAGGTGTGGGCTGTATTTCATGGATTTATTGTGAAGGTGTGGGCTGTATTACATGGATTTATTGTGAAGGTGTGGGCTGTATTTCATGGATTTATTGTGAAGGTGTGGGCTGTATTACATGGATTTATTGTGAAAGTGTGGGCTGTATTACATGGATTTATTGTGAAGGTGTGGGCTGTATTTCATGGATTTATTGTGAAGGTGTGGGCTGTATTACATGGATTTATTGTGAAGGTGTGGGCTGTATTTCATGGATTTATTGTGAAGGTGTGGGCTGTATTACATGGATTTATTGTGAAGGTGTAGGCTGTATTACGTGGATTTATTGTGAAGGTGTGGGCTGTATTTCATGGATTTATTGTGAAGGTGTGGGCTGTATTACATGGATTTATTGTGAAGGTGTGGGCTGTATTACGTGGATTTATTGTGAAGGTGTGGGCTGTATTACATGGATTTATTGTGAAGGTGTGGGCTGTATTTCATGGATTTATTGTGAAGGTGTGGGCTGTATTACATGGATTTATTGTGAAGGTGTGGGCTGTATTACATGGATTTATTGTGAAGGTGTGGGCTGTATTACATGGATTTATTGTGAAGGTGTGGGCTGTATTACATGGATTTATTGTGAAGGTGTGGGCTGTATTACATGGATTTATTGTGAAGGTGTGGGCTGTATTACATGGATTTATTGTGAAGGTGTGGGCTGTATTTCATGGATTTATTGTGAAGGTGTGGGCTGTATTACATGGATTTATTGTGAAGGTGTGGGCTGTATTACATGGATTTATTGTGAAGGTGTGGGCTGTATTACATGGATTTATTGTGAAGGTGTGGGCTGTATTACATGGATTTATTGTGAAGGTGTGGGCTGTATTACATGGATTTATTGTGAAGGTGTGGGCTGTATTACATGGATTTATTGTGAAGGTGTGGGCTGTATTACATGGATTTATTGTGAAGGTGTAGGCTGTATTACATGGATTTATTGTGAAGGTGTGGGCTGTATTACATGGATTTATTAGACTTTTTGAAATGTAGACATTCCAAAGGTCTGCATTGGTGTGGAAGCCAGGGGATGCTGAATGTGTTAATGTTCATTAACGGTCTGTTACTGTGAGACTGGCAGTTATTTGCTTGACAATCACCGGCTGACAAGGTTTATATTTAGGTTCCGGTACTCTGCAATATTTTTAAGCCAATATTCTATAAGAGGTTGCCGGTACTCAAGCAGTAGAACATTTGAGGTGTTGTATTTCAGTACCGGTGTGTACTGGCCCAATTCAACTACCTATAATGATGATATCTTTTAGTTATAGAGCGTAATTGGAGGAACATGTAGTCTTCAGAGAGTCCCATGTCCTGTTTGTTCTAAGTCGTCTGGAACCCAGCCAGGGGCCAACTCAAGTTCCCCCTTAATGGCCATTGGCCATGCTGGTGTTGTTGTCATTTTATTGATTTAACAGGCCCTGAGCATCAGAGCATTAAACTTTAAGTGTTAGAAAAACAAACACAGCCTCGCCGTTTGCCAAGTTTCTCTTTTAATAGCTTGTAAATAAGACTGAGGTCCAAGGGAAGAGGGTTTGGGGTGACAGAAGATGTTGGTCAGTGATGGGGGGGATATTGGATTTTATATTAACTTTAAATATTGGCCGTTGAGTGTGTTTACTTGAATGAGAAGTATGTGAGTAGAGAAGACGTTGAAGGTCATGTCTCTATGGGGAGAATGCTGGGGTCATAGAGTGGGAATCTGTAACAGTTTAGTGTGGGTGTTAGTTACTCATTTACTGAAGTCAAGAGATGGCACTGGTTACTCTTTCAAATCAAATTCTATTAGTCACATGCGCCGAATACAACAGGTGTAGTAGACCTTACAGTGAAATGCTTACTTACAAGCCCTGAACCAACAATGCAGTTAAAAAATATACAGATAAGAAATAAAGGTAACGAGTAATTTAAAGAGCAGCTGTAAAATAACGAGACTATATACAGGGGGGTACTGGTACAGAGTCAATGTGCGGGAGCACCGGTTAGTTGAGGTAAAAGGTCCATGTAGGTATAGTTATTAAAGTGACTATGCATAGATGATAACAACAGAGAGTAGCAGCGGTGTAAAAGAGGGGGAGGGGGCAATGCAAATAGTCTGGGTAGCCATTTGATTAGATGTTCAGGAGTCTTATGGCTTGGGGGTAGAAGCTGTTTAGAAGCCTCTTGAACCTAGACTTGGCGCTCTGGGACCGCTTGCCGTCTGGTAGCAGAGAGAACAGTCTATGACTACGGTGGCTGGAGAATTTTAAGGGCCCTCCTCTGACACCGCCTGGTATAGAGGTCCTGGATGGCAGGAAGCTTGGCCCCAGTGATGTACTGGGCCGTTCGCACTACCCTCTGTAGCACCTTGCGGTCGGAGGCCAAGCAGTTACCATACCAGGCAGTGATGCTACCAGTCAGGATTCTCTCGATGTTGCAGCTGTAGAACCTTTTGAGGATCTGAGGACCCATGCCAAATCTTTTTAGTCTCCTGAGGGGGAATAGGTTTTGTCGTGCCCTCTTCACAACTGTCTTGGTGTGCTTGGACCATGTTAGTTTGTTGCTGATGTGGACACCAAGGAACTTGAAGCTCTCAACCTGCTCCACAACAGCCCCGTCGATGAGATTCGGGACGTGCTCGGTCCTCCTTTTCCTGTGGTCCACAATCATCTCCTTTGTCTTGGTCACATTGAGGGAGAGGTTGTTGTCCTGGCACCACACGGCCAGGTCTTTGACCTCCCTATAGGCTGTCTCGTCGTTGTCGGTGATCACTGTTGTGTCACCTGCAAACTTAATGATGGTGTTGGAGTCGTGCCTGGCCGTGCAGCCATGAGTGAACAGGGAGTACAAGAGTGGACTGAGCACGCACCCCTGAGGGGCCCCTGTGCTGAGGATCAGCGTGGCGGATGTGTTGTTACCTACCCTTACCACCTGGGGCAGCCTGTCAGGAAGTCCAGGATCCAGTTGCAGAGGGAGGTGTTTAGTCCCATGGTCCTTAGCTTATTGATGAGCTTTGATGGCACTATGGTGTTGAACGCTGAGCTGTAGTCAATGAATAGCATTCTCACGTAGGTGTTCCTTTTGTCCAGGTGGGAAAGGGCAGTGTGGAGTGCAATAGAGATTGCATCGTCTGTGGATCTGTTGGGGCGGTATGCAAATTGGAGTGGGTCTAGGGTTTCTGGTACCACACTTTGATACCACACTGATGCTGCAACAACAAAGTTCCTTCTGAAACTTGACACCTCTAATGTTGCCTGTCTGTGTGTGTGTTTTCAGGGTGAGTGGGGCGTGACTGCTGAACAGGAGGCAGAGGAGAACAGGAGGATCCAAGAGTTCCAGGAAACCATACCAAAAATGCGCTCTCAGCTACGGATACTAACACACTTCTACCAGGTATGGGTCTTACTCTCTTCTCACTGCCACAGTGGCTTTCACTAGGACAGTCTGGTTGTCTGTGGTAGTGTTCAGTGGATAGGACAGTCTGGTTGTCTGTGGTAGTGTTCAGTGGATAGGACAGTCTGGTTGTCTGTGGTAGTGTTCAGTGGATAGGACAGTCTGGTTGTCTGTGGTAGTGTTCAGTGGATAGGACCGTCTGGTTGTCTGTGGTAGTGTTCAGTGGATAGGACAGTCTGGTTGTCTGTGGTAGTGTTCAGTGGATAGGACAGTCTGGTTGTCTGTGGTAGTGTTCAGTGGATAGGACCGTCTGGTTGTCTGTGGTAGTGTTCAGTGGATAGGACCGTCTGGTTGTCTGTGGTAGTGTTCAGTGGATAGGACCGTCTGGTTGTCTGTGGTAGTGTTCAGTGGATAGGACAGTCTGGTTGTCTGTGGTAGTGTTCAGTGGATAGGACAGTCTGGTTGTCTGTGGTAGTGTTCAGTGGATAGGACAGTCTGGTTGTCTGTGGTAGTGTTCAGTGGATAGGACAGTCTGGTTGTCTGTGGTAGTGTTCAGTGGATAGGACAGTCTGGTTGTCTGTGGTAGTGTTCAGTGGATAGGACAGTCTGGTTGTCTGTGGTAGTGTTCAGTGGATAGGACCGTCTGGTTGTCTGTGGTAGTGTTCAGTGGATAGGACAGTCTGGTTGTCTGTGGTAGTGTTCAGTGGATAGGACAGTCTGGTTGTCTGTGGTAGTGTTCAGTGGATAGGACCGTCTGGTTGTCTGTGGTAGTGTTCAGTGGATAGGACAGTCTGGTTGTCTGTGGTAGTGTTCAGTGGATAGGACAGTCTGGTTGTCTGTGGTAGTGTTCAGTGGATAGGACAGTCTGGTTGTCTGTGGTAGTGTTCAGTGGATAGGACCGTCTGGTTGTCTGTGGTAGTGTTCAGTGGATAGGACCGTCTGGTTGTCTGTGGTAGTGTTCAGTGTATAACATCTGTGGTTGGTTGTGCTCCTTCTCAGGGCATAGTGCAGCAGTTCTTGGTGCTGATAATGACTAGTCCAGACGAGAGCCTGCGCTTCCTCAGCTTCAGACTGGACTTCAACGAGCACTACCGGGCCAGAGACCCCCGTCTGAGGGCCTCACTGGGGGCCACCAGGGGGCGACGGCCCTCCAACATCTGACCTGACGCACACCACCATGTCACAACATAGGGACAGAGAGCCACACGGAATCTGCCTTGATAGTATTTATATATGACATGAAGATGACATCAAAGTAGGGCTAGATGGAATCTGTTGTGATGACATCACAATAGAACCAGACAGAACATTGACATCACAAAAGAGCCAGACAGAATCTGTTGTGATGACATCATAATAGAGCCAGGTGGAGATAATACCGCATTCAAAACAACTAGGAACTCTGAAATCTCCGACTTCAGTGCGTTCAAAACAACTGGGAACTCGGTAAAAAACAAGCTCTAACTGGGAAAAATCGTTTTGAACGGTCATCCAACTCGGAATTCCAAGTCGGGAACTCGGGCCTCTTTCCAGAGCTCCGACTTTCCGACCTGAAGATCACTGACGTCATGATTTGACCTAGTTTTTTTCAGAATTCCCAGTTGTCTGTTCAGTGATCTTCAGGTCGGAAAGTCGGAGCTCTGGAAAGAGAACCCATAGGAGGATGCTGTAGTGGTGACTTCACAGATTCCATTTGGCCCTGCATTTTAACACCTCGAGACAAATAGGGCTAACTGGGATTCATTTCACTATGACATAAACAAACAGAACATTTTGAAACCCTGCCTCCTCCCCCAATGTCATTGGCAAATTACTCACACAAACAAACACACACGCTCAATACACCATACACACATCCACGTTTCCCACTCTTTCACAGTCCCCTCTTGGGAGGTGTGGTTTTAGAAGCCTGTCATTTTAGTAGTCTGCCTCCAGCCTCCAGCTGTGTTCACCCTCACCTCTTTGAGGTGTCTGATAGGCTACCATCACCGTGTGAATTTCATATTGTACATTTGATAATGAACAGAATGTCTTGATTTGATTGGTTTGTTTTGATGTTCTGTGAATATTTTGTTTAGTTTTTCTTACTGACGTTTGTTTATTTTTCATACCAGTGTCTTAAAGTCTGCGGTGTGTTTTATAACTGTTAATAAACACTTATAGCTGTTTAACAACGGTATTATGGAACCAACACAGCAGGCTCCCACCCACCTCTCTAAAGAGATTCAAAAACAATGCCCACAGCCCCTAAGGCTAAAAGACTGACAGACGTTAGGATTTTATTGGTGTTTTGTATTATTTAACTGGGTTTCTCTTGATTCTCCTTGCAGACTGTGGCCTCTGTTCTGCTTGTGAATCTGTCATGTTGAACCAGCTCAATTCCTTAATTGTACAAGACAGATTTGTCAAACGTGTTGCACCCAACTTATGCCACTTTTCTCTCCTGACCACTCAGACAACCCTGGGAAAATACTTTTGTCATAGTGCGACATTAAACCTTGAAGAAGCTACAAGTGGAATGGTGACAAAACTAGCCTTTCAAACCCCCCCTATGATGGACTATACTGTAGTGTTCGGGTGCATCTCAATAGTCAGAGGTGGCTTCCTTGCCTCCCTAACCTTTTCACTGATCTGAAAGCGATATGGAAGATGCTTACCAGGACTTGCTTTCATTCACCTGTCAGCAGAGCGGATGAAGGAAAGGAGGCAATGAAGCTATTGTCTGCGTCCTAAATGGCACCATACATAATAGGGCACCATACATAATAGGGCGCCATTTGAGATGCAGAGTTGGAGATGTTTTAACCTCTCCCAGCAGGCTCCCCTGTCTTTCTTTCCAATCACAAGTTCTCATCAGGGCGTGCCAAGAGAAGACGCTACTGCAAGACCTCTGTCTGTAAATCCTGTCCATTGTATAGCACAGATGTATAGAAATGTCATGCCATGGACCCAAACATCCTGTCATCTCTTTAATAATAAAGTCAAGTTTTTTAACAGTTTGTACTTCGTTTTTTTTTGTCAGCATCAGGGGTGCATTCTAAGTAGAATATAAGAGGGCATTTGTCTAAAAAAAAAAAAAAAAAAAAAGGTATTTTCTAATAAATTTAATTCAATACATCACGCTCCCGGTGAGTGTTTTTTTCTTGCAGGACGCATTCTGAGTTGAGGCCTAATTAGTTTGAAGGGGCATGTGACTTGGCCATTGTGCAGGAGTTCGAGAACGCAGCAGAACGCATGTGAAGTTATACAGTGGAAATCCATGATATAGCAGGTAAGTTTACTTAAATTGTTAACATTGAAGTGATTTTAGAAACTTGGAAAGTAGTCGACATGAACGGGGCAGACTTCAGATGATGTTTTCTAGTTAGGTAGAACTTGACGCACAGACTTGTCAATGTCAATTCCCGCTTGTTTGAATCTAGTAAGTAAATCATGTTTAGACAACTGTCATGGTTAGAAAACAAACAATATTACAGAACTGGAGTATACAGTAGTAGTAGTAGCTACACTTGTACTAGCTAGACACTTCCAACAAGAGCTGCCTTAAGATATTTGAGGTAGAATGAGTTTGAGTATTTAACCACGTGGTGGCAGTGTAGCTCAATAAATGCGAGATGACGTTTAGTACTGATTCATTAATGATCGCTCATGTTGATCTGTGAAACCATGGATTCACTTTTCTATCCACAATATGATACGTAGTCAGCTCTCAAGTATTTTGCTGTGTGTTGGAGTAGAATAGACAGTCACAGAGCAGCTTTATTAAGTAGCGATATATTTAGTAGGAGAGGTGTCACAATGTCAATGCATGTCTCACTGCAGCCTGGCTCTATTTGGACACGTCACAAGACCCATGACACTACTTCCCCCCATTGAGATGAATGGCGTTCTTGTTCTTTACACTAACTCACTTTGTTTCATTAGTATCCCTGTTTGTTGTCTGTGTTCTGGTGCCTGTGTGTCTGTTGCTGGTGGCAAACTTAATTAGCTGATCTCGGGATCAGTATATTTAATAAAATGCTTTATAGCTCTGATCCATAGATGCATCATCTGATCCACTACAGCCACTGGCAGGCAGAGTGGAGGAGGGGGTGAAAGACCATTTAAGATTACATGAATCAAACTCTCCTGATGGTGTAGCTGGCAGCCACATCAAGCAGTCAGAGAGAATGTAAGTGTGTGTGTGGTCCCTGAAGCAGCCTTGCATGTCACAAGGGCACTACTTCCCAGCTCCGTAGCCAAAGAGCCAGCCAAAGAGCATTTGATGTGTGACGTGTAACTGCTAGCGATTAAGACTGTTGGGCCACAAACCGAAAGGTTGCTGGTTTGAATCCCCTAGCCGACTAGGTGAACATATCTGCCGATGTGCCATTGAGCAAGGCACCTAACCCTAATTGCTCCTGTAAGTCGCTCTGGATAAGAGCGTCTGCTAAATAAAACAAAAATAACTAGGTCAGTGTTGCTGTTCTTTATTAAATGTGATGTTCTGGCCTGCAGCAGCCATCTTGAAGCAGAGAGCTCTGTTTACACACAGATCAACCTCCGCTTTTACCACACGTTGTGTTTTTTTATCCTCAGTTGATGATATGTACTAGCTACACAGGACACTTTTTTAGTGGTGTTCTTGTACAGTTTACACACAACCTGTGAATTCTGGCTGAATATGAGATGTTAGGCTTATCAAAGTCACTGAGGGAATGGATCTGTGTCTCTGTAGAACTTTCTGGAAGGTCCCTACTGACCCTGTGAGGAACCTGCAGGTGTGATCATCTGGCAGATGATAAAGTGTAGGACAGTGATGCATGGTGAACTAGGTGAGAGTGACCACATACAACTCATGGTTAATACGTGAGAGGGGTACAGCCTCGTGCCTTCAGCATCACACACAGCTGCCTAGCGAAACAATGAGGGATTGCATGAATGATTGTCAATTAAGTAATAGTCCCTTTTTCATGTACAGTATTAGAGATTAATCTCCATATTATCTTCTTAAGTTCCCATTTGCAACTCATAATGACTTGATTCTTAACTGTAAGAACTGTGTTCAGGAGAATTCTAATCTCTTGATTCTTAACTATAAGAACTGTGTTCAGGAGAATTCTAATCTCCTTGATTCTGAACTGTGTTCAGGAGAATTCTAATCTCCTTGATTCTTAACTGTAAGAACTGTGTTCAGGAGAATTCTAATCTCCTTGATTCTTAACTGTAAGAACTGTGTTCAGGAGAATTCTAATCTCCTGCAATGCAGTGCCTTAAATCGCTGTGCCACTCGGGAGGCCCCCGCAAATTGATTTGAACAAACAATTGGTCCCCCAAAAAATGCGTCCCTCTGTTGAATTTCAAAATCCTGATGTGGCCCTCGAGCCATAAAGTTTGCCCACCCTTGGTCTTTAGTGTCCCATTCAGTCGCGGCCAGTATACAGGTTTGTGAGATACTTAATGTTTGGGAAACTCCAGTTAGATTACCAGAGTACGCCTTGGATAGTTGTTGGACGGGGGTATCGGGCGGGAGGTTGGAGGGGTTGTATCGGCTGTTGTCACACCACTCCTCAGCTGTCTGGCCTGGGGTCAAGTTTGGCCCAGACTGGAGCCAGACAGACCTAATGTATAGGAAGCTGCTGCTGTTGGGGGGGAACAGACCCACTTAAAGGGATAGTTCACCCACATTTCCAAACAATAGATAATCTTAAAGTACATTTTTTGAGCTAAGCAAAAAATGCTAATATCTGGGGTATTGGCTTACACTGGCGTTTGCTAAAAAAATCTAAACAGTTTGGAGACAGTGGCCAGGTACACAATCAAAACATGGACTGCTGTCTTACCTTGTCCATTGACTAGCTTTGGGAGAACTATCCCTTCTTAACAGAGTAGTTCACACCAAAATCAAAGCTTGTCAGAAGTTTCCGTACCTCAGAAGTGCTCGAAAAATTCAGCTGAATTTATATTCCAGGCAGATGGAGATACATTGTGCAGACAAGGACCTTTCTAACTTCCTATCATGGGGAAATAACCTGTCAGTCATAGAACATACATTTCTATTACAACTCTGAACATTTTCCATAATTAAATAAATGCCTGGTGTACAGTAGCTGCCATTCCCTCTGTCTGTCTCTAGAGTGTTGGCTCTGTTGTGTGATAATGCAGTGTTTCTCCAGACAGACCTAGAGAGTCACACAGAGAGCCTGCTTGTGAAAGATAGGCATCAGAGATCCATTGACTACCCAGGGATATTGTACTGGGTGATTGGCTCTGTAAATCGCAGTTTGTTTCTGTGTGATAAGAGGGGGGTGGAAAATACCCATCTTGTGTGGAGGGATACCCACTGTATGTCTGGCTGCAGATCATGCTATCAGATGGGGTAGGCCAAGGCAATAGAGTTGACTGAGGAAAGAGAGAGTCCCGATATTGAGGAGTCTCTGAATCTGGAACTAATGCATTCTTTATTGTCACAGCCTTGGTTTGGTGCTGCTGTGGAGGAAGTGGACAATGGCATTGTTCACAGTGTGCTCACATCGTAAACTGTCTGTGTGCGCATGCGTACGTACGTGCGTGTGTTGGTCCCTGAGCATGCACAGATTACACTTGGCTGGCTGTTGGTATAATTAGCGCAGCAGAAGGGGATTGGTGGTCCTAAACAGCAGCCAGCGCTGTGTTCCCTCCATCCCCTGTCCCGGGTCCCACCCCTCTCTTCCTCTCTGCTGTCAACCGGACGTACCACCACCACTAAGATGTGTTCCCCAGTCACACACCCAGTCACAGACAGACTGGCTGAGGAGTGGAGGGATCAGAGGCACTGGTTGGACCAGTGCGGCTTGGTTTGACTCATTTAGACTTGATTTGGAGAGACTGGAATACACACACTGAGTGTAGCTTAGTGCGGCCTGGCTCGACTTGGGGACTCCTGAACACTCACCCACGAAGCTGCATACACACACTCTCTCCCTCACACACTCTGTCATGTCTCTGGTGGAGTTTGTGCGTCAGGGACAGCTGCAGGAGGCTTCATCACATCTGTTGTCCAGACTGGGTCAGGTCCTACACAGCCTGTCTGTCATTGTCCTGGCCCACAGAGCTACAGACAACCTCAGCTACAGACGTAAGAGCACCTACTGGGACCGCCGGGACACAGGTTAGGAGTGTGTGTGTGTGTGTGCATCGGACCCTGGGTGTGCTTCTGTGGGGCATTCTTTTGCGGACTGTGTGTGTGCGTGCATAAGTCTGTGTGTGTGTGAAACACTGTTGTCGGCCTGTGTTTACAGAAAGCTACCGTCAGTTTGAAATGGCTGCTACAGGAATATCCCTGCAGCTACTTGGGTGGTTTAAGGAAGTGCAGTACTTGCCCTCGAGAGTTCATTGCCTCACTTGATCCTGATATCTAGCTGATGAAGATGGCGCCGAAGGAGATTTTATTTTTATTTCACCTTTATTTAACCAGGTAAGCTAGTTGAGAACACGTTCTCATTTACAACTGCGACCTGGCCAAGATAAAGCAAAGCAGTGCGACACAAACAACAACACAGAATTACACATGGAATAAACAAGCATACAGTCAATAACACAATATAAAAAAAATTGTCTATATACAGTGTGTGCAAATGGCGTGAGGAGGTAAGGCCATAGGAGTGAATAATTACAATTTAGCAAATTAACACTGGAGTGATAGATGTGCAGATGATGATGTGCAAGTAGAAATACTGGTGCGCAAAAGAGCAGAAAAGTAAATAAAACAATATGGGGATGAGGTAGGTAGATTGGATGGGCTATTTTCAGATGGGCTATGTACAGCTGCAGTGATCGGTTAGCTGCTCAGATAGCTGATGTTTAAAGTTAGTGAGGGAAATATAAGTCTCCAGCTTCAATTTTTGCAATTCGTTCCAGTCATTGAGAGAACTCACTGGATGACCAGTGAGATATACCTGCTGGAGCGTGTAATACGGGTGGGTGTTGTTATGGTGACCAGTGAGCTGAGATAAGGTGGAGCTTTACTTAGCATAGACGTATAGATGACCTGGAGCCAGTGGGTCTGGCGACGAATATGCAGCGAGGGCCAGCCGACTAGAGCATACAGGTCACAGTGGTGGGTGGTATATGGGGCTTTGGTGACAAAACGGATGGCACTGTGATAGACTGCATCCAGTTTGCTGAGTAGAGTGTTGGAGGCTATTTTGTAAATGACACCGCCGAAATTGAGGATCGGTAGGATAGTCAGTTTTACGAGGGTATGTTTGTCGGCGTCATGGCAGTATCGCAACAACCTCTTAGAAAACTTTGCAGTATTTTGTTTTTATAAGTACATTTTTTTTTTACATTATTAGCTCAGGAAATGTTTTGTCATTACATACAGCCGGGAAGAACTATTGGGTATTAGATCGGTGGTAACTCACCAGAACTACCATCATTACGACTTCCCTGGAGCAGATCCCTTTGTTCACTCTCTCCAGAGCAATTGAACTTATTCCGGAGGCCGACCCAAAACATCGCCGGCGGAGGAGAGGCATTCGAGGCGGCCTGCTGGTTCGACTTAGGAGGCGTGCATACCACCCAGGCATGCACATATTCAATCTCTCCCTATCCAAGTCTGCTGTCCCCACATGCTTCAAGATGGCCACCATTGTTCCTGTACTCAGAGGTAACTGAACTTAATGACTATCACCCGTAGCACTCACCTCTGTCATCATGAAGTGCTTTGAGAGACTAGTCAAGGATCGTATCACCTTACCTGCCACCCTAGACCCACTTCCTGGACTTCCTGACGGGCCGCCCCCAGGTGGTGAAGTTAGGAAACAACATCTCCACTTCGCTGATCCTCAACACTGGGGCCCCACAAGGGTGCGTGCTCAGCCCCCTCCTGTACTCCCTGACTGCGTGGCCAAGCACGCCTCCAACTCAATCATGAAGTTTGCAGAAGACACAACAGTAGTAGGCTCGATTACCAACAACGACGAGACAGCCTATAGGGAGGAGGTGAGGGCACACGGAGTGTGGTGTCAGGAAAACAACCTCTCACTCAACGTCAACAAAACAAAGGAGATGATCGTGGACTACAGGAAATAGCAAAGTGAGCACCCCCCTATCCACATCGACGGGACCTCTTTCTATTCTGGTTAGAGCCAGTTTGCGCTGTTCTGTGATGGGAGTAGTACACAGCGTTGTACGAGATCTCCAGTTTCTTGGCAATTTCTCACATGGAATAGCCTTCATTTTTCAGAACAAGAATAGACTGAAAAATTTCAGAAGAAAGTACTTTGTTTATGGTTAGTTTGAGCCTGTATTCGAACCCACAAATGCTGATGCTTCAGATACTCGACTAGTCTAAAGAAGGCAAGTTTATTGCTTCTTTAATCAGAACAACAGTTTTCAGCTGTGCTAACATAATTGCAAAAGGGGTTTCTAATGATCAATGAGCCTTTTAAAATTATGAACTTGGATCAGCTAACACAATGTGCCATTGGAACACAGGAGTGATGGTTGCTGATAATGGGTCCCTGTACGCCTATGTAGATATTCCATAAAAAATCAGCCTTTTCCAGCTACAATAGTCATTTATAACATTAAAAATGTCTGAATATACACGTTTTTTTCCTATGCTATTCTACTGTATCCGCTCCACTCTGACATCGCTCGTCCATATGTATACATTCTTAATTCATTCCTACTTAATTTGTGTGTATTGGGTATATGTTGTGTAATTTGTTAGATATTACTTGTTCGATATTACTGCACTGTCAGAGCTAGAAGCACAAGCATTTCGCTACACCTGCAATAACATCTGCTAATCATGTGTTTGTGACCAATAAAATGTGATTTGATTTAATGGATAACCTCTCTGGAACCACCCTGTGAAGAGCTGAAACAGTAGTAGAGGTCAATATGCTGAGAGTATTTCCTTTAGTGCTGTAGTTACAACTACTGGCCTCCATTCACACGTTTTGTACACTAGATAGTCTCTGTTGTGTGTGATTGGGCCAGGATGGCAGCTGGCCGTTTCTGCTGCTGGAATAAGAAGAGACAGAGCTGCAGGAGCACTCAGGTCAATGGCCTGAGGTCAGTGGTTCTGCTGCTGGTCTGAGACAGAGCTGCAGGAGCACTCAGGTCAATGGCCCGAGGTCAGTGGTTCTGCTGCTGGTCTGAGACAGAGCTGCAGGAGCACTCAGGTCAATGGCCCGAGGTCAGTGGTTCTGCTGCTGGTCTGAGACAGAGCTGTAGGGGCATTCAGGTCAGTGGTTCTGCTGCTGGTCTGAGACAGAGCTGTAGAAGCAGTCAGGTCAGGGTTCTGCTGCTGGTCTGAGACAGAGCTGTAGGAGCACTCAGGTCAATGGCCCGAGGTCAGTGGTTCTGCTGCTGGTCTGAGACAGAGCTGTAGGAGCAGTCAGGTCAGGGTTCTGCTGCTGGTCTGAGACCGAGCTGTAGGAGCAGTCAGGTCAGTGGTTCTGCTGCTGGTCTGAGACAGAGCTGTAGGAGCATTCAGGTCAGTGGTTCTGCTGCTGGTCTGAGACAGAGCTGTAGGAGCAGTCAGGTCAGTGGTTCTGCTGCTGGTCTGAGACAGAGCTGTAGGAGCAGTCAGGTCAGTGGTTCTGCTGCTGGTCTGAGACAGAGCTGTAGGAGCATTCAGGTCAGTGGTTCTGCTGCTGGTCTGAGACAGAGCTGTAGGAGCATTCAGGTCAGTGGTTCTGCTGCTGGTCTGAGACAGAGCTGTAGGAGCAGTCAGGTCAGTGGTTCTGCTGCTGGTCTGAGACAGAGATGTAGGAGCAGTCAGGTCAGTGGTTCTGCTGCTGGTCTGAGACAGAGCTGTAGGAGCACTCAGGTCAGTGGTTCTGCTGCTGGTCTGAGACAGAGCTGTTGGAGCATTCAGGTCAGTTGTTCTGCTGCTGGTCTGTGACAGAGATGTAGGAGCAGTCAGGTCAGTGGTTCTGCTGCTGGTCTGAGACAGAGCTGTAGGAGCAGTCAGGTCAGTGGTTCTGCTGCTGGTCTGAGACAGAGCTGTAGGAGCAGTCAGGTCAGTGGTTCTGCTGCTGGTCTGTGACAGAGATGTAGGAGCATTCAGGTCAGTGGTCTGAGGTCAGTGGTTCTGTGAGTAGCAGTGGAATATTCCCTTCTGGTTTGTTTCAGGTTAGTAATGTTCAAGTGTTAACATCACGTTGGAAGTAGAGGTCGACTGATTATGATTTTTCAATACCGATACCGATTATTGGAGGACCAAAAAAGCTGATACCGATTAATCGGCCGATTTTTATAATAAAAAATAAATTTTATTTGATTTTATTTGTAGTAATGACAATTACAACAATACTGAATTAACACTTATTTTAACTTAATATAATACATCAATAAAATCAATTTAGCCTCAAGTAGATAATGAAACATGTTCAATTTGGTTTAAATAATGCAAAAACAAAGTGTTGGAGAAGAACGTAAAAGTGCAATATGTGCTAACGTTTCAGTTCCTTGCTCAGAACATGAGAACATATGAAAGCTGGTGGTTCCTTTTAACATGAGTCTTCAATATTCCCAGGTAAGAAGTTTTAGGTTGTAGTTATTATAGGACTATTTCCCTCTATACCATTTGTATTTCATTAACGTTTGACTATTGGATGTTCTTATAGGCACTTTAGTATTGCCAGTGTAACAGTATAGCTATAGCTTGAACTGTAAGGTTGCAAGATTGGATCCCCCGAGCTGACAATGTGAAAATCTGTCCTTCTGCCCCTGAACAAGGCAGTTAACCCACCGTTCCTAGGCCGTCGCCGTCATTGAAACTGACTTGCCTATGTAAGTTGTTGTTAAATAAAAAAATGTTAAATGTTAAATAAAAAAATTGGCGCCCAAAAATACAGATTTCTGATTGTTATGAAAACTTGAAATGGGCCCTAATTAATCGGCCATTCCAATTAATCGGTCGACCTCTAGTTGGAAGACTCTGATTCGTTGTGTTTGTGTTCTATGATTCAGGTGGCTCTGTTGGTTGGGACAGGGGTTCTTGCAAAAGCACTAGTGTGGGTTGATTTCCTGTAGGTGCTGGTACTGTGTTTTGTTTCAGCCTCCCTGTCAGAATACTCTTTATTGTGAGTAGCTGAGTAAGAGAGATGGCTACAATGTGACTGGAACCTTACATGAGTCTTGCTGTGTGGGTAGGGTGGAGAGGTCTGTTTCTGTTGCACTGTAGCAGAGTAAGGCAGTCAGGTAAATCCAGCTCAATGGCAGAAGTGAAACAGTGTGTGTGTGTAGAGGCGTAGCTCTAAGGTAAAAAAAAAAAAACTCAGAGAGGACACACAAGGCGAAGTGGAGAGAAAGACCGACAAAGCGTTGAGAGCTACTCATTTTTACTGCAGCTGTTTGGAAGGTGGGAGAGGGAGGGAGAGAGCGGGAGGGAGGGACGGACATCATAATATAGAGGTGTGAAGAGAGGGATGACAGAGCTGCACTGGTTCATATCTCTGTGACAGGTGGTGATGAGGACGGGAGAGAGTGATGAGAATATGAAGGAAAAAGAGGAGAAGATGGGAGCGAGGGATGAGATGGAGGTGCGTTTGCAGTCCAGCGGACACGGACACGGAGGAGGATGTGTCCACATCTCTCTGGAGGAAGTGAAGAGCTTCTACCGGTTCTCACAGAGCTGTCAGCGCCTGCATAGTGAGTGTGTGTGTGCGTGTGTGCATGTGTGTGTCATGCGTAGCTAGCTCTTACTCTCACTGTTTTGAGACAGTGGTGAAAGTGTGTTTGAGTGAGCCTCTGTGTACTGTACTGTACTGTGTGTGTATTACCCAGGGTTCTATGTTTACAGTGTTAAAGGGTCTGTTCAGCCACCCACCAGAGTGTAATAACATACAGTACATAACCTTGTAATGCTCGGTGGAGTTTCTCATCATGGCACTAATAAGCACTGACTTAAACATCCGCCTATTGGTCAACTCTGAAGTAATGCATTACTGGATGAGGCTGGTCTGTATGTTTTATGTGCCAGGATGCAGGAACTACGTGATGAGACGTTCATCTCCTTTTCACTGTAGTCACTTTTATTGCACAAGGCAAGCTGTGTCAGGGAATGGATCCCTATTGTGTTCAGTGGTAATTGTTACATGGTTAGATCCTTATTTGCTCAGGGTGTTGCTGAATATGCGTAGGAAAGGATCATGGGAGTCCGTGTTAATCCAAGCCCCAGCCGAGCTATACTATTATAGAGTGCATATTTGCCTGAATATTTGGACCTAAAACATTCACCCAGCTTTGGACTACAAAGTCTGTTGAACTGAAAAAAATCTAAGTCTTAATTGTAGCCTCATTGATGTGCACCTCAGGGACTTGGATTGCTGTGTCATGCTGTCAGGGAATGGAAGCTATTTAAAGGTATAGTTCAGCCCAAAACCAAAAGTTTGCCAGATGTTCTTATATCTCTGAAGCCGTCTGAAGTTGAGCTTTAGAGATAGTTTTCTACACGCCGTCTACTGGGTAGAACTCCCTAAAAAGAGAATTTCTACAGGCACCCGTCCTAAACAAACAGGAAAGATTGGCACCATGTTATTGGATGGCATTAGACGGTGCCAATATTTCCACTTCGTTACACAGTCTTTGTATGCCACTCACATTTCTGCATTCATTTCCCATTGACGTCAATCAGTGGTGGTCGGTGCCGTTTAAGATGAGGGAGGTCGATTCATTATTTTTTATGAGCATGACCTTATTTCTATTACAGCATATTGGATGACTGTCATATTCATATTCCATTCACCCAGATCAATGTAACATTGATAGGGTTAGGCTACTACAAGATACTCTAATTTCCCTATACCCATCATGAGGTTGCTACAACCTAGCACATAGGTGCACAGGTCAAGATGGTAATTTTTTGTAATCAAGGTGACAGACAGTGATACCTAATCGCCTTGCACACTCATGCCTGCATCTAGCTGATCTAGGGCGCAATCATTAGTCCAACAGTTGCAAACAATAGTTTCTATTGGACAAAATTTGGGTATGTTTATCCTCATTTTATTTTGTTTGCTTCCGCTTTGAGAAACGTTTTTAAAACGGAATTGGAGGAATGAATACAGCCCTAATCACACGCAAACACAGTTCACTTTCATAGCAGCCACATACAAACAGCATGATCACTTTGCTTGTTGTAATTCCTTCTCGCATATACGTGCTGTCCTCTCTCACCTTTTCCCTTCGCTTGTGGACTTTAGTACAACATATCAGCTATCTGTGACCAGGCCAAAAAAACTTTCCAAGCCAAAGCTTCATCATAACCACTACGCACAGCCTTCATAGTTGTCACCATATTATCTAACGTCATAGTCAACATAGCTAATAGAACTAACACATTAGTAAACCTGCTACAATCATGCAGTACAGTGTACAGTCAGCAAGTACTTTCAGTTACACCAGCAGGCCCCGGTGGCAATAAATTAATTAAACCAAAGGCTTCCCTTGACTTGGAAGAGTTCCAGTGTTGGATAGCCGTAGCCAACTAGCTAACATAGAAGCCTTCTCAGTTTGAACCAGGTGTTTGAATAGGTTAATAGCTAGCTAGCTAAGTAAGTGAAAGCTAGCTAGCTCTCTCTCTCTCCTTCTCTCTTGCTTCGCCTTCATTTTTGAAGAAATGTAATTGTCACGACTTCCGCCGAAGTCGGTCCCTCTCCTTGTTCGGGCGGCGTTCGGCGGTCGACGTCACCGGTCTTCTAGCCATCGCTGATCCACCTTTCATTTTCCGTTTGTTTTGTCTTTGTTTTTTACACACCTGGTTTCATTCCCCAATTACATGTTCATGTATTTAAGTATTTAACCCTCTGTTTCCCCCATGTTTTTGTGCGTGATTGTTTCTATGTTCATTTGGTACATTATGGCTGGTTTTTGACGGGTGCTCTTTTCACCCGTGCGTAATTTATTACCGTTTATTGTTGGTCAAGTGTATTGTGACCTTGTGCCTTTATTTTGAGTAAAGTACATTGCTCACTCATTCTGCTCTCCTGCGCCTGACTTCATGCACCAGCTACACCCACCTTCTGACCGTAATTGTTCAAAACTGTTCAACTATTGTCTTTCTCTCTCTTTATGTCAACTACTCACCATATTTTATGCACTAGCTGTAGCTTATGCTTTCAGTACTATATTCATTCTCTGATACTTTGATTGGGAGGACAAAATGTCAGTTCATGCTGCAAGAACTCTGACAGGTTGGAAGATGTCCTCCGGAAATCGTCATAATTACTGTGTAAGTCTATAGAAGGGGGTGAGAACCATGAGCCTCCTAGGTTTTGTATTGAAGTCAATGTATCCAGAGGAGGACGGGAGCTAGCTGTCCTCCAGCTACACCATGGTGCTGCCCTACAGAGTGCTGTTGAGGCTACTGTAGACCTTCATTGCAAAGCAGTGTGTTTTAATCAATTATTTGGTGACACATATTTGGATACATTTAGTATATTTTTATTTAAAAATGATAGTTTTTTTAATGTTTCACTTTTCAAAAATGAAATTCACTGAGGGTCTTCCCTTTCTCCTCTGAGGAGCCTCCACTGACATCCATACATGATTTACTTAAAAGTCAGAGTTTCAAGTGTGGATCTAATGGTAGGATTCAGCCCTAACAACACACTATGGGCCGGTTTCCCAGACAGATTAAAGCTAGGCCTGGATTAGAAATCATTCTCAATGGCATCTTCAGGACCAGTATTTATCTGTGTCCAGAAAACTGTCCCGATACATTTTCCCCCACTTTTGTTCTGTTACACCTCAATCCCATGACCATGATTCCTAGCCATTTATATTTCAGTTTCCTTTTCATCCCATTGAACACCCTCTCTATCTGTCAGTGTAGATTTAGGTTTCGTCGTCCCAGCGGAGACCTTTCCCTGACCTCTGAACCTCACTGTGACCCCTCTGTAGCGCTCTGCTGCGTCAGCATCTCTAGATACTGAACAGCCCAGGCCCAGACACTGACACATAGGCTACCTTCCTGTCCTAGCCTTTATCCAACTTGTGTTACTCCAGTCCAGTGTAGACTGTTGTGTGCGTCCTTTGGTATTGTGCTTGTGAAAGACTGGATATGTTTTTGACTCAGCTACAGTAATGTGAAGATGCTTTCTCTGTCAGACTCGGGTAAGAGTTCAGTGTTTGTCTTGCTAAGAAGTGGCATGGATAATGGTGTTTTTTTGTCTGTGCCTGATTGGATGCTATCGATGTTTCTTTATGATTGAGCAGGGCGTGTGCAATAGGTGTTACATTAGGTTGATTGAATTGTCTGTGACACGTTCCGATTAATCATTGTCCACCATGAAGGCTTGTCAGATTGGTTTGGCTGTGCTCTCTCTGCCTCTATCCTGTTCTCTTTCTGTTTGTTGTTCCCTCCCTTGTTTTGCCCTTCCATCTTGTCCGCCATCTGTTCTTCCATCCCTCCTTTCCCAAGTTGTCTGTCTTTCAATGTAGTCGTATACTAATCCCCACAGCTAGTAATCCCAGGTGTGTCAGGCTATTAACAGTGTTTTATACATGATGAATGTTGGAAGTATGATTATTTAATCATTATCCCAAATATGTGTTACGACGCCCAGGTTCCGAGTAAGAAAGCTTGATAAGAACACACACACACACACACACACACAAGCCTGCCTGCCCTGGTAGCACCACTCAGGCTGCTGGTGAGGCGGACGTGACTGGGAGTGGGCAGGAACAAGCAAATTGGCCTTAATGACCGTCTGGCATTCTGAACTGATGCACATAGTGTGACAGAGAAGGATATAGAGATATAGAGAGGTTGAGAAGGATATAGAGATATAGAGAGGTTGAGAAACTGAGAGATGGAGAAGGATAGAGAGATATAGAGAGGTTGAGAGACGGAGAAGGATATAGGGATATAGAGAGGTTGAGAAACTGAGAGACGGAGAAGGATATAGGGATATAGAGAGGTTGAGAAACTGAGAGACGGAGAAGGATATAGGGATATAGAGAGGTTGAGAAACAGAGACGGAGAAGGATATAGAGAGGTTGAGAAACTGAGAGATGGAGAAGGATATAGAGATATAGAGAGGTTGAGAAACAGAGAGACGGAGAAGGATATAGGGATATAGAGAGGTTGAGAAACAGAGAGACGGAGAAGGATATAGAGATATAGAGAGATGGAGAAACAGAGAGACGGAGACAGAGAGTGACCAGCCACTCCCTTCGGTAAACAAATACACATACAGTGTCAGAGAAAGGAAATATGAAAGATTGGTTGTTGTTCTCTTGTACTATAAATTATCTCAAAAGCAACATTTAGTTTTTAGGTGTTTTCCTGTCCGATGGTTTGACAGATAAACTAGAGACAAATCTAATCCTTTATTGACTCAGTGGAGGGTCAATTGTCTTATGAGTCCTACATGTCCCAGTGTTCCCGCTCTAGAAATTCCTCTGAGATCATGTCAGCTCTCAGGTGGCTGTTCTCGTACACATACACAGATCCCACAAGCCTTAAGTCACACCTCAATGTTTATTTTCCTGGTAAGTTTATGGGGGAGGGAACAAATGGTGTTTGAATAAAGAGATGGGGAAATCCCGGCATAAACAGTCAATCAGAGCAGTTAGTCTGGTCCAGTCTCCACCATGCCCCCCCAGACCCACTGTTTCATCTCAGGCCACATGTTTATCGGTTTATCAACCACGACAATGACTTCCTTCAACTGAACAGGCCTGCCAACGGTCAGCACTAATCTCATGTTATCAGTCACGTTATAAATTAAACGTTGATATCAACCGCCGAGATCACGTGGCAAACTCATTTCACGGAGGGCCGAGTGACTGCAGGTTTTCACTCCTCCCTTGTACTTGATTGATTGAGTAAGTAGTAAGGAACTCCCCTCACCTGGTTGTCTAGGTCTTAGTTGAAAGGGAGAAAAACCAAAACATGCAGACACCTGGCCCTCCGTGGAATGAGTTTGACACCTGTGGCCTAAGTACTAAGCTCTGTTGTCAACAAGTTCCGCCCAGAATAAAGCTAGTATGTTTGACCCTTGGATTACTTAAGACAGGTCGATTTCCCTCACCCACAGGACCAGCTTCTGTCTCACACACAAACACACACTTCACAGTTGTCTCAGGGACCGTGGGGACCCCACCCATAACACTAACATCAAGTCATGTTAATAGTACTTGGCTCCAGCTGCTATTAGTCATGTATTTAGTTCCATCAGTCAACAACAGACAATCCATCCTCTATTGTTCAAATGTACACAAACTATTCAGAAGGAAACTGCATCACACAGGTACAAGTGTTGCACGCAATGCAAACAAACCAAGAGCATCGTACCAATAGATTGGTCTACATTGTAGGCATTGACAGAAGCATCTAGTCAAGGGGTGTCAATGTTTACAATTTACAACATAGCAGGCCAGGCATGGGTCACAACTAAGTTGCCTAACAATCTGTTTCTTGGAAATGAAATGTTGACCGGTCTGTTTTGCACCATGCCCTGTCAATAGACGCCTCATGTGTCCCAAAGCAATCCAGCAGCCACAGGAAACTGTCTGTTTATAAACTACCACTTCCTTTCCTAGAGTCAGCATTCAGTGTCACACAGATCACACACTGTCCCCGTCTACTTCCCATCTTCTGCCCTGGATTTCATATCAGTTATCAGGTCAGTATAGATATGAGATGAGACGCACCCCTACAGTGGGACCATGTGACAGGAAGGCTGTCAGACGTCCCATAATACAGTAGAACAGCTGACAGGCTGAATCTCCATATGCTTCCTGGTTCCTGGGTCTTCTCATAATGGGGACAAATACAGTAACGGCAGTCTATTTTCATCACTACGCCGACAGAGAGACAATGTAAAAGGATTTGGATCAGACACACTTGGTGTGCTTCCCAAGTGGCACCCTATTCCCTTTAAAGTGCACTACTTTTGACCCCCTAAATAGGAACTAGGGAGCTATTTGGGATGCAAGCTTGTTTACTCCTGAGTCTGTCCCTGTTGACTGACATCAGATGTGTTTGACTAATTACTGTAGGGCCGGGATTGATGTCTTTCGAAGGTAATTGAAGTGATGCATATTGTACGCATATGCGTAGCAATAACTCCGATAACATAACTCAGATAACATTACCTATGTTATTGGCATGTTAATAATCAAGTTATTATAATGCTGTGTAACAGCAGGTAGATAAGTATTGGGGAAGGGACGGGGAAACGATTGAAAGGGAGGGATGGAGTGGCACTGGGGCAGAGAGACAGATGGTAACAGGTCAAATGATCCTTGTATATTATCCCATGAAACCACAGTCATTTGTCTGCTGTATTTCTGGGAGCCAGAAGCAGCCTGACGAGAGGTTGCTGGTAAAACTCTGTCTCTAGATATATTGGACTGTGGGATAGGACACAGACTGGAGAGAGAGATGGGATGAAACCAATTCATTTTACCATTCTAACCCCATCGTCCCTCATCTCTAATCTCGCAGTCATTTCAGTTTTTACTTTAAATGAAAAACCTAATGCCACCCTGTCTGAATACTGCCTGGGATTATACAACATCCTGTATGTAGAGGGGGTCTCCTAATCTGTTCTGTATTCTATGTGGAAACATGTAGCACTGTCAGATACATGACTTCATCACTAGGTGGCCACCTCATAAAGGACCACAATGACAATATAAATAGAACTAAAGAGGAAGTACATGACTCTGTCCTCTCCACCATGGCCAGACAGACAGTTGTCTCCTATGTCTGGATGGATGGCTGTAGCATGAGTCGGGGGAGGGAGGTTGATTGTAGAGGTCGACCGATTATGATTTTTCAACGCCGATACCGATTATTGGAGTACCAAAAAAAGCCGATACCAATTAATCGGCCGATTAAAAAAAAATATATATATATTTTTTTTTTTTTTTTTTTTAATTTTTTTTTTACATTATTTTATATATTTATTTGTAATAATGACAATTACAACAATACTGAATGAACACTTTTATTTTAACTTAATATAACACATCAATAAAATCTATTTATCCTCAAATAAATAATGAAGCATGTTCAATTTGGTTTAAATAATGCAAAAACAAAGTGTTGGAGAAGAAAGTAAAAGTGCAATATGTGCCATGTAAGAAAGCTAACGTTTCAGTTCCTTGCTCAGAACATGAGAACATATGAAAGCTGGTGGTTCCTTTTAACATGAGTCTTCAATATTCCCCGTTAAGACGTTTTAGGTTGTAGTTATTTTTAGGAATTATAGGACTATACCATTTACCATTTCTCTCTATACCATTTGTATTTCATATACCTTTGACTATTGGATGTTCTTATAGGCACTTTAGTATTGCCAGTGTAACAGTATAACTTTCGTCCCTCTCCTCGCCCCTACCTGGGCTCGAGCCAGGAACGCATCAAAAACAGCCACCATTTTTTCGCAAATGCGCTTGTTAAATCATCACCCGTTTGGAGAAGTAGGCTGTGATTCGATGATAAATTAACAGGCACCGCATCGATTATATGCAATGCAGGACACACTAGTTAACTACACATGGTTGATGATATTACTAGTTTAACTAGTGATTATGTTAAGATTGATTGTTTTTTATGAGATAAGTTTAATGCTAGCTAGCAACTTACCGTGGCTCCTTGCTGCACTCGCATAACAGGTAGTCAGCCTGCCACGCAGGCTCCTTGTGGAGTGCGATGTAAGGCAGGTGGTTAGAGCGTTGGACTAGTAATCGGAAGGTTGCAAGATCGAATCCCCGAGCTGACAAGGTACAAATCTGTCATTCTGCCCCTGAACAAGGCAGTTAACCCATCTTTCCTAGGCCGTCATTGAGAATAAGAATGTGTTCTTAACTGACTTGCCTAGTTAAATAAAGATAAAAAATAATAATATTCGGCCACAATCGGTGTCCAAAAATGCAGATTACCGATTGTTATGAAAACTTGAAATCGGCCCTAATGAATCGGCCATTCCAATTAATCGGTCGACCTCTAGTTGATTGCCATGTGCGATGGGATCTGTGTAGTGAGTTGAGGGGATTTCCCACACATAGATCGTCTGTGTGTAACCATCTCAGCTAGAGTCTCGTATTACTTCCTGAGGAGATTAGCCCACTGCTTCACTATCTCACTAGCTGTGACCCATGAGTCATGCACCAAGTCCGTCTGGACTTTTATGTCAAGGAGAGGCTCAGCAAATAGGACCACCGGCAATTAACACTGACCGTAAACGTTCTGCATTTCACATTTTCTAACAGTTTGCCTCATTGACATTAAAAGAATCAAAACTCTGTAGATCTATGGCTAAGTACACACACATCACACAGACACAGACTCACACACCACAGAGACACACACACCACACAGACACACAAGTGGGGTCAGGAGACAACAGCTGTGTGAGACTAGAGGTCAATGTCAGGGGTCCAGATCACCTGGTGTCTTCTGAGTGTCTAGAACAGAGCTGGTAAAAGGGAAGACTGGGAGAGAAATCTACAAGCCCCTCCCTTCTTTCTCCCTCTCGCCCCTCTTCACACCCCCCCTTCCCCCTCCCTTCCTCCATCTCTCTCTTTCTCTCTTTCCCCCTCCCTTCCTCCGTCTCTCTTTCTCTCTTTCCCCCTCCCTTCCTCCGTCTCTCTCTTTCTCTCTTTCCCCCTCCCTTCCTCCGTCTCTCTTTCTCTCTTTCCCCCTCCCTTCCTCCGTCTCTCTCTTTCTCTCTTTCCCCATCCCTTCCTCCGTCTCTCTCTCTCCCCCTGTCTCTCTCTCTTTTCCCCTCTGTCTCTCTCTCTCTCTTTCTCTCTCCCTCTCTCCGTCTCTCTGTGTCTGTCTATTTCTCTCTCTGAGTTGTTTGTTTACGCTCTTTCAGTACCTGGGAGAGAGGGATCATTGGGAGGTGTAATCTGAAACTGAGCCCAGTCTGGCTGAGTGTGTATATGGAGACAGAGGGGGAGGGATGGGGGTGTGGTGTGTGTGTGCGCCGCCCAGTGACGGAGCGTTCAGTGTACGGCTGAAGTCTCAGCACTCAGGCTGTGGAGGAATGGATGGCTGCCGCTCACACGACCGCTTATTCTGAGAGTGTGTGAGTGTCTGTTTGGGAGTGTGTGTGTGTGTGTGTGTGTGTGTGTGTGTTCTCCCGGAGGAGAAGGGGGACAGGATGGCCCTCAACCCAGTGTCCCTGCTCTGCCATGACATCACCAGAATGTGGCTGCAACTCAACTTGATTTATTTTATTTATTTATTTATTTTACCTTTATTTAACCAGGTAGGCAAGTTGAGAACAAGTTCTCATTTACAATTGCGACCTGGCCAAGATAAAGCAAAGCAGTTCGACAGATACAACAACACAGAGTTACACATGGAGTAAAACAAACATACAGTCAATAATAAAGTATAAACAAGTCTATATACAATGTGAGCAAATGAGGTGAGAAGGGAGGTAAAGGCAAAAAAAGGCCTTGGTGGCAAGGTAAATACAATATAGCAAGTAAAACACTGGAATGGTAGTTTTGCAATGGAAGAATGTGCAAAGTAGAAATAAAAATAATGGGGTGCAAAGGAGCAAAATAAATAAATAAATTAAATACAGTTGGGAAAGAGGTAGTTGATAGGGCTAAATTATATGTGGGCTATGTACAGGTGCAGTAATCTGTGAGCTGCTCTGACAGTTGGTGCTTAAAGCTAGTGAGGGAGATAAGAGTTTCCAGTTTCAGAGATTTTTGTAGTTCGTTCCAGTCATTGGCAGCAGAGAACTGGAAAGAGAGGCGGCCAAAGAAAGAATTGGTTTTGGGGGTGACTAGAGAGATATACCTGCTGGAGCGTGTGCTACAGGTGGGAGATGCTATGGTGACCAGCGAGCTGAGATAAGGGGGGACTTTACCTAGTAGGGTCTTGTAGATGACATGGAGCCAGTGGGTTTGGCGACGAGTATGAAGCGAGGGCCAGCCAACGAGAGCGTACAGGTCGCAATGGTGGGTAGTGTATGGGGCTTTGGTGACAAAACGGATTGCACTGTGATAGACTGCATCCAGTTTGTTGAGTAGGGTATTGGAGGCTATTTTGTAAATTACATCGCCAAAGTCGAGGATTGGTAGGATGGTCAGTTTTACAAGGGTATGTTTGGCAGCATGAGTGAAGGATGCTTTGTTGCGAAATAGGAAGCCAATTCTAGATTTAACTTTGGATTGGAGATGTTTGATATGGGTCTGGAAGGAGAGTTTACAGTCTAACCAGACACCTAAGTATTTGTAGTTGTCCACGTATTCTAAGTCAGAGCCGTCCAGAGTAGTGATGTTGGACAGGCGGGTAGGTGCAGGTAGTGATCGGTTGAAGAGCATGCATTTAGTTTTACTTGTATTTAAGAGCAGTTGGAGGCCACGGAAGGAGAGTTGTATGGCATTGAAGCTTGCCTGGAGGGTTGTTAACACAGTGTCCAAAGAAGGGCCGGAAGTATACAGAATGGTGTCGTCTGCGTAGAGGTGGATCAGAGACTCACCAGCAGCAAGAGCGACCTCATTGATGTATACAGAGAAGAGAGTCGGTCCAAGAATTGAACCCTGTGGCACCCCCATAGAGACTGCCAGAGGTCCGGACAACAGACCCTCAGATTTGACACACTGAACTCTATCAGAGAAGTAGTTGGTGAACCAGGCGAGGCAATCATTTGAGAAACCAAGGCTGTTGAGTCTGCCGATGAGGATGTGGTGATTGACAGAGTCGAAAGCCTTGGCCAGATCAATGAATACGGCTGCACAGTAATGTTTCTTATCGATGGCGGTTAAGATATCGTTTAGGACCTTGAGCGTGGCTGAGGTGCACCCATGACCAGCTCTGAAACCAGATTGCATAGCAGAGAAGGTATGGTGAGATTCAAAATGGTCGGTAATCTGTTTGTTGACTTGGCTTTCGAAGACCTTAGAAAGGCATGGTAGGATAGATATAGGTCTGTAGCAGTTTGGGTCAAGAGTGTCCCCCCCTTTGAAGAGGGGGATGACCGCAGCTGCTTTCCAATCTTTGGGAATCTCAGACGACACGAAAGAGAGGTTGAACAGGCTAGTAATAGGGGTGGCAACAATTTCGGCAGATAATTTTAGAAAGAAAGGGTCCAGATTGTCTAGCCCGGCTGATTTGTAGGGGTCCAGATTTTGCAGCTCTTTCAGAACATCAGCTGAATGGATTTGGGAGAAGGAGAAATGGGGAAGGCTTGGGCGGGTTGCTGTTGGGGGTGCAGTGCTGTTGACAGGGGTAGGAGTAGCCAGGTGGAAAGCATGGCCAGCAGTAGAAAAATGCTTATTGAAATTTTCAATTATGGTGGATTTATCAGTGGTGACAGTGTTTCCTATCTTCAGTGCAGTGGGCAGCTGGGAGGAGGTGTTCTTATTCTCCATGGACTTTACAGTGTCCCAGAACTTTTTTGAGTTAGTGTTGCAAGAAGCAAATTTCTGCTTGAAAAAGCTAGCCTTGGCTTTTCTAACTGCCTGTGTATAATGGTTTCTAGCTTCCCTGAACAGCTGCATATCACGGGGGCTGTTCGATGCTAATGCAGAACGCCATAGGACGTTTTTGTGTTGATTAAGGGCAGTCAGGTCTGGGGAGAACCAAGGGCTATATCTGTTCCTGGTTCTAAATTTCTTGAATGGGGCATGTTTATTTAAGATGGTTAGGAAGGCATTTTTAAAAAATATCCAGGCATCCTCTACTGACGGGATGAGGTCAATATCCTTCCAGGATACCCCGGCCAGGTCGATTAGAAAGGCCTGCTCGCTGAAGTGTTTCAGGGAGCGTTTTACAGTGATGAGAGGAGGTCGTTTGACCGCTGACCCATTACGGATGCAGGCAATGAGGCAGTGATCGCTGAGATCTTGGTTGAAGACAGCAGAGGTGTATTTAGAGGGGAAGTTGGTTAGGATGATATCTATGAGGGTGCCCGTGTTTAAGGCTTTGGGGAGGTACCTGGTAGGTTCATTGATAATTTGTGTGAGATTGAGGGCATCAAGTTTAGATTGTAGGATGGCTGGGGTGTTAAGCATGTTCCAGTTTAGGTCGCCTAGCAGCACGAGCTCTGAAGATAGATGGGGGGCAATCAGTTCACATATGGTGTCCAGAGCACAGCTGGGGGCAGAGGGTGGTCTATAGCAGGCGGCAACGGTGAGAGACTTGTTTTTAGAAAGGTGGATTTTTAAAAGTAGAAGTTCAAATTGTTTGGGTACAGACCTGGATAGTAGGACAGAACTCTGCAGGCTATCTTTGCAGTAAATTGCAACACCGCCCCCTTTGGCAGTTCTATCTTGTCTGAAAATGTTGTAGTTTGGAATTAAAATGTCTGAATTTTTGGTGGTCGTCCTAAGCCAGGATTCAGACACAGCTAGAACATCCGGGTTGGCAGAGTGTGCTAAAGCAGTGAAAAGAACAAACTTAGGGAGGAGGCTTCTAATGTTAACATGCATGAAACCAAGGCTATTACGGTTACAGAAGTCGTCAAAAGAGAGCGCCTGGGGAATAGGAGTGGAGCTAGGCACTGCAGGGCCTGGATTCACCTCTACATCGCCAGAGGAACATAGGAGGAGTAGAATAAGGGTGCGACTGAAAGCAATAAGAATTGGTCGTCTAGAACGTCTGGAACAGAGAGTAAATGGAGGTTTCTGGGGGCGATAAAATAGCATCAAGGTATAATGTACAGACAAAGGTAAGGTAGGATGTGAATACAGTGGAGGTAAACCTAGGTATTGAGTGATGAAGAGAGAGATATTGTCTCTAGAAACATCATTGAAACCAGGAGATGTCATTGCATATGTGGGTGGTGGAACTAATAGGTTGGATAAGGTATAGTGAGCAGGACTAGAGGCTCTACAGTGAAATAAGCCAATAAACACTAACCAGAACAGCAATGGACAATAACAGGTAAGGTGTGTGTGTGTGTGTTTGTGTGGCAGGGGGGGATGGGGGGGGGGGTTGTGACTGACAGTGCATGTGACAGAATATGGTGCGTGTGCAGCTGTGTGTGTGACTGAACAGTATTGTCAGAGAGGTGAGGAAGTTCTACTTCAGTTTAATGCAAATTTTTTTACACTTTATTTTAGCTTTGTTGTCATCTAAATTTGTCCCTCCCTCTTGCAAAAATACTCTATTTGCATAAATGGAAACACTGTAGCAGCAGTTAATTGGTACCTGGTTACTAACAATCTTCAACTACCAATGACTGTGTTTGTTGCCCTGTGCCAAGTAGTCAGGACTAGATTCTAGTAAATGTTCAACAAGAGAATTCAAATGAAAACATTGAATCTGTGCCACGTTGTCATGCCAACATGTTCACTTCATTGACTGTCCATTTATTTGAGAAAACTGTAGCAGTTTGTTGTGTTGTTGTATTTTGCATTGGTTTGAATTGATTCCAAAAGTATTTCAAATCCTTTCCGGGAGCTTAAGGAAGTGTTTTTTTCTCAGTATATTCTGCCTTGTCATGAGTTAATATGTTGTCTTAAACACGTGAGTTATAGAAACAAAGAGAGTCGCACACTCCATATATATATATATATATAACCTCCCAGTCATTTATGTTTCGGCTGAACTGTGCCTTCAGGGCTTCTCCCACCCTCAAGAAGGCACAGTGATGCCGAAACGTTGGTGTTTTTTGACCCAATAAATGACTGTGAGGTTATATATATATATATATATATGGAGTGTGCGACTCTTTGTTTCTATAGCTTCCAGTTTATTCACCTTTAGTCAGCACCTCTACATCTCTGGGTGTGCACCAGCTCATGCTTTTTATTAAACACCTGAGTTGACATCGATCAATACGGTGAACCCACTTCCATCTCCTGAACTATTAAGTGCCAAGAGAGGTTTTACAGTACGAGTAAAAACACATCCTAGGAATCTCTTCTTTGGAATGTCTCCTTTTGTCAAACCAAGGGAAAGTTTGACTAGAGGTGTCCTAAAAGAGATGTTCTGTTTCCTTGGAATATCTTGTGTGTGTGTGTGTGTGTGTGGTAGTAGCGTGGGACAGTGGAGAGGGTGATGAACAGTGGTGTGTTGTCTGTCTCTTACTTCCATTCAGTAACAGAGATATGCTTGTCGACACACAGAGACTGGTCCGCTGGCCAAGCGGAAAGACATTGTGCCACATTTCCTCCAGTCTCTCAGGGCTAGCACACAGACACAGGTTTACACTAATGACCAAAAGTGTGTGGACGCCTGCTCGTCAAACATCTCATTCCAAAATCATGTGCATTAATATGGTGTTGGTCCTCCCCTTTGCTGCTATAACAGCCTCCACTCTTCTGGGAAAGCTTTTCACTAGATTTTGGAACATTGATATGGGGACATGCATTAGGTCGGGCAGGGATGTTGGGCGATTAGGCCTGGCTGACAGTAGGCGTTCCAATTAATTCCAAAGGTATTCGATGGGGTTGAGGTCAGGGCTCTCTGCAGGCCAGTCAAGTTCTTCCACACCGATCTCAACAAACCATTTCTGTATGGACCTCATTTTGTGCACGGGGGCATTGTCATGCTGAAACAGGAAAGGTCCTTCCCCAAACTGTTGCCACAAAGTTGGAACCACAGAATCATCTAGAATGTCATTGTAGGCTGTTGCGTTAAGATTTCCCTTCACTAGAGCTAAGGGGCCAAGCCCAAACAGTTAAAAACAGCCCCAGACCATTATTTCTCCTCCACCAAACCCAGATTAGTCCGTCTGACTGCCAGTTGGTGAAGCGTGATTCGTCACTTCAGAGAACGCGTTTCCACTGCTCCAGAGTCCAATGGCGGCGAGCTTTACACCACTCCAGCTGACGCTTGGTATTGCACATCATGATCTTAGGCTTGTGTGCGGCTGCTCGGCCATGGAAACCCATTTCATGAAGCTCCAGACGAACCGTACTTGTGTTGACGTTGCTTCCAGAGACAGTTTGGAACTCTGTAGTGAGTGTTGGAACCGTGGACAGACGATTATTACACACTTCAGCACTCTGCGGTCCCGTTCTGTGAACTTGTGTGGCCTACCACTTCACAATAACAGCACTTACAGTTGACCGGGGCAGCTCTAGCAGGGCAGAACTGCCCCCCGAACTGACTTGTTGGAAAGGTGGCATCCTATGAAGGTTCCATGTTGAAAGTCACTGAGTTCTTCAGTAAGGCCATATTACTGCCAATGTTTGTCTATGAAAAGTGCATGGCTGTGTGCCAAATTTTATACACCAGTCAGCAATGGGTGTGGCTGAAATAGCCCGAATCCAGTCATTTGAAGGGGTGTCCACATACTGCTGTGCGTATATATAGTGTAGCTTACAGTGTAGCAGACTAGCCAACATGTTGGCACCTGACGCTCCATGGAAAAAAAGGATTTGACAAAGATTGAACAGTAGCCACATAATGCAGCTCATCATGTAGAAATATTACAGATTTAACCCAGAGATTTATGGGCTGGGCAGAGGGCACCCACACACACACAGTGAGCATGCATGGCAACAGGGCAACGGTGGCCGTTTGACCCAGTTGTTACTGTCGTGTGTGTTGTTATCCCCATGGCAGATGGAGACCTGGTAACCCAGACTGTAATACCATAATAGAACTGGGTTCCCCCCCACATACACAATGATACGCACACACACACACACACACACACACACAGCTGTGGAACGGCTGTTCATCCCTTACTTGTCCTCTCACTCACACACACAGCTGCCCTTCTTCTTGCCACACCACCACCAACAGTTGGCTCCATCACCAGCTCATACCCACACAGCATGGTGCACCACACAGCATGGCGCTCCACGTCATAACCACACAGCATGGTGCTCCACACAGCATGGTGATCCACACAGCATGGTGCTCCACGTCATACCCACACAGCATGGTGCACCACACAGCATGGCGCTCCACGTCATAACCACACAGCATGGTGCTCCACACAGCATGGTGATCCACACAGCATGGTGCTCCACGTCATAACCACACAGCATGGTGCTCCACACAGCATGGTGCTCCACGTCATACCCACACAGCATGGTGCTCCACACAGCATGGTGCTCCACGTCATACCCACACAGCATGGTACTCCACACAGCATGGTGCTCCACACAGCATGGTTCTCCACGTCATACCCACACAGCATGGTGCTCCACGTCATACCCACACAGCATGGTGCTCCACGTCATACCCACACAGCATGGTGCTCCACACAGCATGGTGCTCCACGTCATACCCACACAGCATGGCGCTCCACACAGCATGGCGCTCCACGAAGCATGGTGCTCCACACAGCATGGTGCTCCACACAGCATGGTGCTCCACGTCATACCCACACAGCATGGTGCTCCACGTCATACACACACAGCATGGCGCTCCACACAGCATGGTGCTCCACGTCATACCCACACAGCATGGTGCTCCACGTCATACCCACACAGCATGGTGCTCCACGTCATACCCACACAGCATGGTGCTCCACGTCATACCCACACAGCATGGTGCTCCACACAGCATGGTGCTCCACGTCATACCCACACAGCATGGCGCTCCACACAGCATGGCGCTCCACACAGCATGGTGCTCCACACAGCATGGTGCTCCACACAGCATGGTGCTCCACGTCATACCCACACAGCATGGTGCTCCACATCATACCCACACAGCATGGCGCTCCACACAGCATGGTGCTCCACGTCATACCCACACAGCATGGTGCTCCACGTCATACCCACACAGCATGGCGCTCCACACAGCATGGCGCTCCACACAGCATGGCGCTCCACACAGCATGGTGCTCCACACAGCATGGCGCTCCACACAGCATGGTGCTCCACACAGCATGGCGCTCCACACAGCATGGCGCTCCACACAGCATGGTGCTCCACACAGCATGGTGCTCCACACAGCATGGTGCTCCACACAGCATGGCGCTCCACACAGCATGGCGCTCCACACAGCATGGCACTCCACACAGCATGGCACTCCACACAGCATGGTGCTCCACACAGCATGGTGCTCCACGTCATAACCACACAGCATGGTGCTCCACACAGCATGGTGCTCCACACAGCATGGTGCTCCACACAGCATGGTGCTCCACGTCATACCCACACAGCATGGTGCTCCACACAGCATGGTGCTCCACACAGCATGGTGCTCCACGTCATAACCACACATCATGGTGCTCCACACAGCATGGTGCTCCATGGTGCTCCACACAGCATGGCGCTCCACACAGCATGGCGCTCCACACAGCGTGGCGCTCCACACAGCGTGGCGCTCCACACAGCGTGGGGCTCCACACAGCGTGGCGCTCCACACAGCGTGGCGCTCCACACAGCCTGGCGCTCCACACAGCCTGGCGCTCCACACAGCATGGTGCGCCACGTCACACACACACACACACGCATACTTCCACATCCCCAATACAATCTGTTGCCTTTCAGTCCACATACCAAGACTGCCCTGCCCACCCTGCCCATACACCACATACCACAACAACACATGAAATTACTGCATGGACCAGCGAACAGAGGGGTTAGCTGTAGGGGTTAAATAAAGGGGAGGGGTTAGGGTCTAGGGGTTAATGTCAGACTGGGTGATTATACTGTATTTTTCAAGGGGCGACATCAAGGACTGTACCACCTGTGATAGTGACTTTGTCCTTCAGACCAGACGTGTAAAGGCAAGGAGGTCTTTCCAGGCTGCTAACGTGTTTTACTGCCGGCTGCTTGTGGGAACATGATGACCGAACAAAGAGAGATTCATGGGACAGGAGAGGGAGTAGCACTCTGTGTAGCACAGAGGCATGGTAACTACCATGTTGGTGCATGTGTGAACCTTTGTGTCAGTGGGGTCACACGATCATGTGAAAGGAATGTCATGACTGGAGTGAAAATGCATTGTAAACTATTCAACAAAAAATGTTGGTCGGATCTTTTGTTTTAGCTCTGATAGCATTCGATAAAACGCATAGAAGGAACGTGGAGAGAGAGACCTCTGTAGAATCTCCATTACTGGAAAGAACTGTGTAGTTGTCTTCCCAGTCCCCACAGCTCAACTAGACCCATGTCTCCACATTAACAATGTAGGCATTAGTAATAGAACCCTGGCCTCCTTTCAATGGAGTATCTCCCCCCTCCTTTTCCCCTTTCCTCTCCCCCCTCCTTTTCCCCTTTCCTCGCCCTCCTCCTTTTCCCCTTTCCTCTCCCTCCTCCTTTTCCCCTTTCCTCCCCCTCCACCTTTTCCCCCTTTCCTCTCCCTCCTCCTTTTCCCCCTTTCCTCTCCCTCCTCCTTTTCCCCTTTCCTCTCCCTCCTCCTTTTCCCCCTTTTCTCCCCCTCCTCCTTTTTCCACTTTCCTCTCCCTGCTCCTTTTTCCCCTTTCTTCTCCCTCCTCCTTTTTCCCCTTTCCTCCCCCTCCTCCCTTTTCCCCTTTCCTCCCCCTCCTCCTTTTTCCACTTTCCTCTCCCTCCTCCTTTTTCCACTTTCCTCTCCCTCCTCCTTTTTGACCTTTTCTCCCCACATATCCTTTTTTTCCCTTTCCTCTCCTCTCCCTCATCCTTTTCCCCCTTTTCTCCCCCTCCTCCTTTTTTCCCTTTCCTCTCCTCTCCCTCCTCCTTTTTCCCCTTTTCTCTCCCTCTCTGAGCTATCATCCATCCAGATCTGAGCTTTAACTTGTTAGGTTATACAATAGTTAACTGACAAGAAGGAATATGGCAAGATATAAAACCTTACATGATAGAAATGTGTTGCATAGAGTAGAAATGATTCTGTCTAATTTCAGGTTAGCTCTCTCTCCACATTGTAAACCTTGACCTTCACTGATTAAGCCCCTGACCTGATTGTGAATGAGTGGAGAGGTGGCAGGGGGTGGGCCGCATTCTTGGCCCCCATCAACCTCAAAACGTGGGGCCTGTGTTGGCCTGGTTGGGAGGAAGTTGGGGGTGTTGTGTGGTTTTGTGCTGCTTAAGAGTTCCCTGGCTGGCACAGGCCTGTTTTGGTGGCTTTTCTCCGGGTCTCAGTTGGAGCGCTCACAGACCACAGTGACGAGACTGAACACATCTCTACACATCATATACAATGCACTCGGTGAGGAGGGTAGGGCCCTTAGTTCTCAATGGAACTGAATGGGTTAGAGACGTTCCTTACCTCTAGTACCAGGAAGAAAGAGGGGAAAACACAGAGCGAGAAGTACTACAAGGTCTATTTTTAGAAGACATGTTTAAGTTAGATGTATTGGAGAATTAGAAATATATACTCACACACATCCTTTGCTCGGTGGCAGCTTCTCTCTAGGGAGGGAGGGGGGGGGGGGGCGTTAATCGAGAGAGTGGGTTTCTGGGTTTGGGCCAAAGTGTTATCCTAACCATGCTATTAAATTAACTATGTTAGACTGAGCTGTTACCTACCACGCAGGGCTGTTAGACTGAGCTGTTACCTACCACCCAGGGCTGTTAGACTGAGCTGTTACCTACCACCCAGGGCTTTAAGACTGAGCTGTTACCTACCACCCAGGGCTTTAAGACTGAGCTGTTACCTACCACCCAGGGCTGTTAGACTGAGCTGTTACCTACCACCCAGGGCTGTAAGACTGAGCTGTTACCTACCACCCAGGGCTGTAGTAAGACTGAGCTGTTACCTACCACCCAGGGATGTTAGACTGAGCTGTTACCTACCACCCAGGGCTGTAAGACTGAGCTGTTACCTACCACGCAGGGCTGTTAGACTGAGCTGTTACCTACCACCCAGGGCTGTTAGACTGAGCTGTTACCTACCACCCAGGGCTTTAAGACTGAGCTGTTACCTACCACCCAGGGCTGTAGTAAGACTGAGCTGTTACCTACCACCCAGGGATGTTAGACTGAGCTGTTACCTACCACCCAGGGCTGTAAGACTGAGCTGTTACCTACCACCCAGGGCTGTTAGACTGACCTGTTACCTACCACCCAGGGCTTTAAGACTGAGCTGTTACCTACCACCCAGGGATGTTAGACTGAGCTGTTACCTACCACCCAGGGCTGTAAGACTGAGCTGTTACCTACCACGCAGGGCTGTTAGACTGAGCTGTTACCTACCACGCAGGGCTGTAAGACTGAGCTGTTTCCTACCACCCAGGGCTGTTCGACTGAGCTGTTACCTACCACCCAGGGCTGTAAGACTGAGCTGTTTCCTACCACCCAGGGCTGTAAGACTGAGCTGTTACCTACCAGCCAGGGCTGTAAGACTGAGCTGTTACCTACCAGCCAGGGCTGTAAGACTGAGCTGTTACCTACCACCCATGGTTGTTAGACTGAGCTGTTACCTACCACCCAGGGCTGTAGTAAGACTGAGCTGTTACCTACCACCCAGGGCTGTAGTAAGACTGAGCTGTTACCTACCACCCAGGGCTGTTAGACTGAGCTGTTACCTACCACCCAGGGCTGTTAGACTGAGCTGTTACCTACCACCCAGGGCTGTTAGACTGAGTTGTTACCTACCACCCAGGGCTGTTAGACTGAGCTGTTACCTACCACCCAGGGCTGTTAGACTGAGCTGTTACCTACCACCCAGGGCTGTAAGACTGAGCTGTTACCTACCAGGCAGGGCTGTAAGACTGAGCTGTTACCTACCACCCAGGGTTGTTAGACTGAGCTGTTACCTACCACCCAGGGCTGTAGTAAGACTGAGCTGTTACCTACCACCCAGGGCTGTTAGACTGAGCTGTTACCTACCACGCAGGGCTGTTAGACTGAGCTGTTACCTACCACCCAGGGCTGTTAGACTGGGCTGTTACCTACCACCCAGGGCTGTTAGACTGAGTTGTTACCTACCACCCAGGGCTGCCTGTCCACCTGTCCTGATGCATTACACCAACATCAGACTGAATACTGACAGTGACTGCCAGCATGCATGTCTATGGTTCTAGAATAGACTGCATTAGTGTTTCTCAACCTTGATCCCTATGGACCCACTCACTGTGTGGATGCTAGTCTTCCCGGCTCCAGCTGGTTGGAGTTAGCTAAGCCTGACAGGTTGACAGGTTGGCAGTGGCGATTTTAGCATGTAAATCTTGGTGGGGCAAACTCAAGAAAAAAAATATACGCATGCCAGCAAAGCCACACTACACAACGCTAAACAATACATTAATGGCACTATAACGGTGACAAACGGTGCCCACAGACTGTTAGGGCCTACATAAAGCTGTCCCAATAGAAGAGCTTTCTTTTCAGCACCAAGTAGTGAATCCTTACCACCAATACACCTGGCTATCAGCGAAGCCTTGTCTGGCGGCAAAACAGTTCATTCAGCCTCATTTACTGCCTCTTTAAAAAAACATAGCTGATATGGCTGACATGCTTAAACAAATGTGGTTTCTATTGACAATTGAGATGTACAAATGGGACGACGAGCGGATAGGAGGCCATCCGTAATTTCTATTAAGACATTAATGACCGAGCTAGGACAGACATAGTCAATATAACTATTTGTTCAGCACTTTTGAAATGTACAGCGACAGAATTCAGAACATGGACTGTTCTTACAGTATTATCCCTGTACACCAAGTCAGAACTGTAGGATAAATAAAGGAGGCACATAAGCAGACAGTGAAAGCTCTTACAATATTCGATGATTACATTTCTCTAAAGCAGGTTATAGGCTACATGTGCACCACCAAGTCAGAACAGTACGCTGAATTATGACGGGGGAAAGGAACAAACTATTAGAGTGAGGCACATGGGCTACTAACAGCTTACGACACAACATACACTTACTATTACTTTCTTAGCTACAGTATACATATCTCCCTGGCATATTACATCATTTATGCAGCAGCATATAAGACATTTTTTGGACCTTGTTGTGCTGTGCTCACTTGAACAGGAAGGAGGTGCGGCGGTCCTGCGTGGGCAAATTTTGTCATCAAACTTTGTCATCAAAGTATGGCATTTTCTGGATTTATGGTGCATTCAAGACAACTGGGAACTCAGAAAAGCACAAGGTTGAATCATGACATCAGTGATCTTCAGGTCGGAGCTCAAGAAAGATTCTCGAGTTCCTGACTTGGAATTCTGAGTTGTATGACCGTATTTTCCCAGTCGGAGCTAGTTTTGTTCAGAGTTCCCAGTTGTCTTGAACTCACTGAAGTCTCCCATTTCCCAGTTCTGAGTTTCCAGTTGTTTTGAACCGCCAGAAGTCATGTTGGATTGACAGTATGGCCAATGTATTCAACCATGGTGTTGAATGTTTATCATTTTAAGCTTGGAAAAGAGACCCTTAAACCCAGACTTGGACCACACGCCCACTCGTCTGACTAGCAGGCTAGTGATTGCTTTGCAACACTTGCAGTTAGCCACTGATTCCTTCCAAACTACTCATTGTTGAATTTGTGATTTCCAACTTGTTGTGTAATGTTCATGACCGATGAGCACCGATACGTTTCATCTATAATTTCTCTTCATATGACAAGGATTGAAAAGGATTTGCCAGTAGATTGTCGACTTGATTAGTCATCTATGAACATCTTGGCCATGTTCTGTTATAATCTCCACCCCTCAGCCTGGTTCCTCTCTAGGTATCTTCCTAGGTTCGGGCCTTTCTAGGGAGTTTTTCCGAGCCACCGTGCTTTTACATCTGCTTGCTGTTTCGGGTTTACAATAATAGATGACAGGTACAGTAACATACAGTATTTACAATAATACTCTCTCTGCCTCTCCCCCTCCTCTCAGCCTCTTCCCGCAGCCTCTCCCCTCTCTCCTCCTCCCCTCTCTACTCCTCTCCTCAGCCTCACCTCCCGCACTCTCTTCCTCACTGAGACTGGGGATGAAAGTTGGAGAAGGGGGGGGATTTGGGGAGACTTCTCCTTGAGAAGTGGGTCAGTGGAGTCTCTGCTCCTCTCTCTCTCTGTCATGTCATTCCAGGTGCTCTGTGTGACTAATACTATGTTCTATTATTGTAAATACTGTATGTTACAGTATTTACAGCTCAGTCTTACGCCCAGGGCTGTAAGACTGAGCTGTATGTTACTGTAACTGTCATCTATTGTTGTAAATACTGTATGTTACTGTATCTGTTGTTGTAAATACTATATGTTACTGTAACTGTAGTTGATGTTTTTTTGTCTCTTATCTTCCAGATGACATCATGCAGCAGGAGAGTGATCGTCTGTTTGCTGCAGACATCGATCCTGACCTCAGGAAACGGTTTGCTTTCCTCTCAGGTCAGTCTTTTTCTTTTCCCTCCATCGCTCCCTCCTTCATAGTTACCTCTCATAGTGGTTCAATCCCAAACATCCGAGTGAGCCAATCCCAACGCTATGCCAAGGCCCTTGAAGATCTCCCTTCACAGATGGAAAAATCTTTAGCAATATGGCAGAAGCTAGTAACCGTGAACCATCCCCAAAGCTGACACAGCCACTGATGGAGCAACAATCATATCACAAAGTAGTAGCTGAATGAAGTAGCTGAGTGAAGTAGCTGGCCTAAACATCAAAACAGAATCCGTCAGCATTTTCCTATTTATAAAAGTACAGGAATAGCACTCTGGCTGACAGAGTACAGCAGTGTTGTTCAAACTGATTTCTGTTGTATGACTTAACTAAATGACTTAACTAAACTATGACTTTTGCAACGATTTGACCTTTGGGGGAAAACTGAGGAAAACCGTTCTACACCAGACCCATATTTCCAAAGAGTTGGGCCAACTCAGTTTGTTCCGTTACTACGGCGATGCCAACCCAGATAGGGCCCCACGTCGGGTTACCACGGATAATAACGGCACGGAGACGGCGACGGCCCGTGACTAATTAATCGACACGGCGATCCACTTGGCAACCTGGCCCGGCAACGGTTGGAAGAGCCAAGTGTGTGTGTGGCACTATGTGCTGCTGTGATTGGCTGCTGAGTGTGTGACTGAATTTAACACTCCACCCGTTGAGAGCGAGAGTGTGTGTGTGTGTGTGTGTCTGTGTGTGTGTGTGTGTGTCTCTAACTGAATTTCACAAGCTTCAGTTCCTTCAGTTCCTTGTTTGTCTTCACATCTCTCTGTCAGTGTGGTTAATAACTCCGTGGTTGCCAGGGGTGATGCGTGTGTGTGTGTGTGTGTGTGTTCATGACAGCTGCCCACCCTCTGAGTAGTCACATGAGCACACAGCTGATGAAGATGATCCTTGGTCTAGTTCTAATTCATACTTCTAAGCTACAGCCTTGGTACGCCACTAGAATGACTCCAAGCCCAGCGGATGAGAGTGTGACGCAGCGCTACTGTTTTAGCTGTGTCATTAAAGACTCCTGCTGTAGGCCTCCCGGGTGGTGCAGTGGGTAAGGGTGCTGTACTGCAGCGCCAGCTGTGCCACCAGAGACTCTGGGTTCGCGCCCAGGCTCTGTCGTAACCGGCCGCGACCGGGAGGTCCGTGGGGCGACGCACAATTGGCCTAGCGTCGTTCGGGTTAGGGAGGGGTTGGCCGGTAGGGATATCCTTGTCTCATCGCGCACCAGCGACTCCTGTGGCGTGCCGGGCGCAGTGCGCGCTAACCAAGGTTGCCAGGTGTTTCCTCCGACACATTGGTGTGGCTGGCTTCCGGGTTGGATGGCGCTGTGTTAAGAAGCAGTGGCTTGGTTGGGTTGTGTATCGGAGGACACATCTCTCCCGAGCCCGTACGGGAGGTGTAGCGATGAGACAAGGTAGTAGCTACTAAACAATTGGATACCACGAAATTAGGGAGAAAGCGGGGTATTATTTTTTTTTTATTATTAAAAAGACTCCTGCTGTGTTCCTCTTCCCCGGTTCTCTCTGTTTGTCCTCTCCCCTGGAGGTTGTCTGTGTCTCCAGGCCTTGTTTTGTGTTGTAATCATTAACCTGGTCCTCTAGTTGCCTACTCAGGCAGGTGTACACACATGGTGCCAGATGGATCAGGGCACAGTGCTCTGGTTCTGCTCTAGTCATCTGGTACCAGATGGATCAGGGCACAGTGCTCTGGTTCTGCTCTAGTCATCTGGTACCAGATTCACACAGACCGCCTGTCTCTTTGTCTCTACTCACCACATTTCTCATTCCCTGTACCCTCCTCTAGCACTAAATCAAGTCAAATATGATTTGTCACAGGCGCCGAATACAACGGGTGTAGGCTTTGCCGTGAAACGCTTACTCGCGAGTCCTTTCCCGACAACGCAGAGTTAAAAAGGAAGAATAAAAATAGAAAAGACTATTATTGCAGCTTGCAGAGCCGCAGTAACACCAGGCTTTGTGAGAGAAGACAGATCCTATATCTCATCCTCTAATCTCCCCCTCCCCCACTCAGACCGTCACATGATTCCTCCGGGTCAATGGTCCTCAAAACCTCTCCTCGGGACCCCCAGACGTTTCACAAAGGGCTTGATGATTAGCTGACAAGTTGAATCCGGTTTGCTAACTGTGGGATAGTTAAAATACATGGAACAGCTGAGGGTCCCCAAGGAGAGGCTGGAACCGCTGCTCTGTGTGTTCATTCCACTGGGAATGGCCTTGTTGAACAAATGTAATCAATTAATCAATCAAACGTCCCCATTTCTTTCCCAGGGGGCCGAGCTGAGAACGGCAGTCCCATCATCGTGTTCCCAGAATTCCCTGCGTTTGGCGAGCTCCAGGAGGAAGAGTTCCACAACGTGCTGACCTACCTGACCAGTGTGCCCAGGTGACACACACACACACACACACACACACACACACACACACACACACACACACAATGCATTGCACACTCTGATGCTTGAACTTGTCATCACTTCCTCAACTATACAAAGTAGTGTGGTAACAATGCCTACCAGCAGATGTCAGTGTAGAACTATTTTCACAGTTCCTTTGTCTGAACAGAACAATGAATCTCCCTACAACAAAGTGAACTTGTCTTATGCAGGACTGTATCTTAACCATTATAGTTGGCATCTCTATTACACCTCAACGTTGCTGCAACTGGTACATGTGGTGTATGTCCTGGTATACGTGTTGTATGTCCTGGTATACGTGTTGTATGTCCTGGTACACGTGGTGTATGTCCTGGTACACGTGGTGTATGTCCTGGTACACGTGGTGTATGTCCTGGTACACGTGGTGTATGTCCTGGTACACAAGGTGTATGGCCCGGTACATGGGGTGTATGTCCAGGTACATGGGGTGTATGTCCTGGACGTTATGCTAGTCCTGTTTCTATACAGGAACTAACTACCTTCTTGGCCAGATATCCCACGATATTCTCAATCTCAATAGGAATTCCTGATATTAATAAATGTTGAATAACTAAAGAAAAGTCATAAAATGGACCATATCCTCCCCTCCCCATTAGCTAATGGTGAAACCTTTAACCCCTGACTCCTGTGGGAGTTGGCTGGGGGGGGGGGGGGGGGGGCTTGGAGAGACAGAGCATGACTGGTGTGGAGGTGTTAATGAAAGAGACTAACGGGGTCTGTCAGTTAAAAGACTCCAGGGCTCAGCTGCTATATGGAAGCAGTTTGTCATAGAAAGGAGTTCTGTAAAGATGTAATTTCAGACAAATCTGAATTGACAAAACAAGAAAGAACATATATATTTCTAAGTAATATAGTATCATATACTATCCATTCGTTACAGCCGGAGGGAACCCATCTGTATCAAATGCATGAATGAGGTTCTACCTGAGATGTATATATTCAGTTGTGGTGTGTGACTGGGTGATGATATGTGTGATCATGAGCTCACATGTTACTAAGACCAGGGGGTGTTCATAAAGCAGACAACTCTCCTGTGGATACTGCCGCCCTCCAGCCCCATGTACCTCTGATGTGAGAGACCCCTACAAATCAGCTGGGCTAGACAATCTGGACCCTTTCTTTCTAAAGATTATCTGCCGAAATTGTTGCCACCCCTATTACTAGCCTGTTCAACCTCTCTTTCGTGTTGTCTGAGATTCCCAAAGATTGGAAAGCAGCTGCGGTCATCCTCCTCTTCAAAGTGGGGGACACTCTTGACCCAAACTGCTACAGACCTATATCTATCTTACCCTGCCTTTCTAAGGTCTTCGAAAACCAAGTCAACAAACAGATTACCGACCATTTCGAATCCCACCATACCTTCTCCGCTATGCAATCTGGTTTCAGAGCTGGTCATGGGTGCACCTCAGCCACGCTCAAGGTCCTAAACGATATCTTAACCGCCATCGATAACAAACAATACTGTGCAGCCGTATTCATTGACCTGGCCAAGGCTTTCGACTCTGTCAATCATCACATCCTCATCGGCAGACTCGATAGCCTTGGTTTCTCAAATGATTGCCTCGCCTGGCTCACCAACTACTTCTCTGATAGAGTTCGTTCAGTGTGTCAAATCGGAGGCCCTGTTGTCCGGGCCTCTGGCAGTCTCTATGGGGGTGCCACAGGGTTCAATTCTTGGACCGACTCTCTTCTCTGTATACATCAATGATGTCGCTCTTGCTGCTGGTGAGTCTCTGATTCACCTCTACGCAGACGACACCATTCTGTATACTTCTGGCCCTTCTTTGGACACTGTGTTAACAACGCTCCAGGCGAGCTTCAATGCCATACAACTCTCCTTCCGTGGCCTCCAATTGCTCTTAAATACAAGTAAAACTACATGCATGCTCTTCAACCGATCGCTGCCTGCACCTGCCCGCCTGTCCAACATCAATACTCTGGACAGTTCTGACTTAAAATATGTGGACAACCACAAATCGCTAGGTGTCTGGTTAGACCGTAAACTCTCCTTCCAGACTCACATCAAACATCTCCAATCCAAAGTTAAATCTAGAATTGGCTTCCTATTTCGCAACAAAGCATCCTTCACTCATGCTGCCGAATAAACCCTTGTAAAACTGATCATCCTACTTCGGCGATGTCATTTACAAAATAGCCTCCAATACCCCATATACTACCCACCACTGCGACCTGTACGCTCTCGTTGGCTGGCCCTCGCTTCATACTCGTCGCCAAACCCACTGGCTTCATGTCATCTGCAAGACCCTGCTAGGTAAAGTCCCCCCTTATCTCAGCTCGCTGGTCACCATAGCAGCACCCACCTGTAGCACGCGCTCCAGCAGGTATATCTCTCTGTTCACCCCCAAAACCAATTCTTCCTTTGGCCGCCTCTCCTTCCAGTTCTCTGCTGCCAATGATTGGAATGAACTACAAAAATCTCTGAAACTGGAAACACTTATCTCCCTCACTAGCTTTAAGCACCAGCTGTCAGAGCAGCTCACAGATTACTGCACCTGTACATAGCCCATCTATAATTTAGCCCAAACAACTACCTCTCCCCCTACTGTATTTATTTATTTATTTATGTATTTATTTATTTTGCTCCTTTGCACCCCATTATTTATATCTCTACTTTGCACATTCTTCCACTGCAAATCTACCATTCCAGTGTTTTACTTGCTATATTGTATTTACTTCGCCACCATGGCCTTTTTTGCCTTTACCTCCCTTATCTCACCTCATTTGCTCACATTGTATATAGACTTATTTTTCTACTGTATTATTGACTGTATGTTTGTTTTACTCCATGTGTAACTCTGTGTATGTGTCGAACTGCTTTGCTTTATCTTGGCCAGGTCACAATTGTAAATGAGAACTTGTTCTCAACTTGCCTACCTGGTTAAATAAAGGTGTAATAAATCAAATAAATAGATAAGAGAGATGGATTCTCCAATTACCTTGAATGAACTACAGTACAAAATAAAAACCCTCCAACCCAAAAAGGCCTGTGGTGTTGATGGTATCCTCAATGAAATTATCAAATATACAGACAACAAATTCCAATTAGCTAGACCAAATTTGACCACAATAACTACCGTGGGATATGCGTCAACAGGAACCTTGGGAAAATCCTCTGCATTATCATTAACAGCAGACTCATACATTTCCTCAGTGAAAACAATGTACTGAGCAAATGTCAAATTGGCTTTTTACCAAATTATTGTACGACAGACCACGTATTCACCCTGCACACCCTAATTGACAACCAAACAAACCAAAACAAAGGCAACGTCTTCTCATGCTTTGTTGATTTCAAAAAAGCCTTTGACTCAATTTGGCATGAAGGTCTGCTATACAAATTGATGGGAAGCAGTGTTGGGGGAAAAACATACAACATTATAAAATCCATGTACACAAACAACATTTGTGCGGTTAAAATAGGCAAAAAACACACATTTCTTCCCACAGGGCCGTGGGGTGAGACAGGGATGCAGCTTAATCCCCAACCTCTTCAACATATAGATCAATGAATTGGCGAGGGCGCTAGAAAAGTCTGCAGAACATAAAATTCGACATACCAATTAGGATCTGGCTAAAAATACTTGAATCAGTTATAGAACCCAGCAGTAGTCGATGAACAGCATTCTCACATAGGTATTCCTCTTGTCCAGATTGGTTAGAGCAGTGTGCAGTGTGGTTGAGATTGCATCGTCTGTGGACCTATATGGCGGTAAGCAAATTGGAGTGGGTCTAGGGTGTCAGGTAGGGTGGAGGTGATATGGTCCTTGACTAGTCTCTCAAAGCACTTCATGATGACGGAAGTGAGTGCTACGGGGCGGTAGTCGTTTAGCTCAGTTACCTTAGCTTTCTTGGGAACAGGAACAATGGTGACCCTCTTGAAGCATGTGGGAACAGCAGACTGGGATAGGGATTGATTGAATATGTCCGTAAACACACCAGCCAGCTGGTCTGCGCATGCTCTGAGGGCGCGGCTGGGGATGCCGTCTGGGCCTGCAGCCTTGCGAGGGTTAACACGTTTAAATGTTTTACTCACCTCGGCTGCAGTGAAGGAGAGTACGCATGTTTTGGTTGCGGGCCGTGTCAGTGGCACTGTATTGTCCTCAAAGCGGGCAAAAAAGTTATTTAGTCTGCCTGGGAGCAAGGCATCCTGGTCCGTGACTGGGCTGGTTTTCTTTTTGTAATCCGTGATTGACTGTAGACCCTGCCACATACCTCTTGTGTCTGAGCCGTTGAATTGCGATTCTACTTTGTCTCTATATTGACGCTTAGCTTGTTTGATTGCCTTGCGGAGGGAATAGCTACACTGTTTGTATTCGGTCATGTTTCCGGTCACCTTGCCCTGATTAAAAGCAGTGGTTCGCGCTTTCAGTTTCACGCGAATGCTGCCATCAATCCACGGTTTCTGGTTTGGGAATGTTTTAATCATTGCTATGGGAACGACATCTTCAACGCACTTTCTAATGAACTCGCTCACCGAATCAGCGTATTCGTCAATGTTGTTGTCTGACGCAATACGAAACATATCCCAGTCCACGTGATGGAAGCAGTCTTGGAGTGTGGAATCAGATTGGTCGGACCAGCGTTGAACAGACCTCAGCGCGGGAGCTTCTTGTTTTAGTTTCTGTTTGTATGCAGGGAGCAACAAAATGGAGTCGTGGTCAGCTTTTCCGAAAGGAGAGCGGGTTAGGGCCTTATATGCGTCGCGGAAGTTAGAATAGCAATGATCCAAGGTTTTGCCAGCCCTGGTTGCGCAATCGATATGCTGATACAATTTAGGGAGTCTTGTTTTCAGATTAGCCTTGTTAAAATCCCCAGCTACAATGAATGCAGCCTCAGGATATGTGGATTCCAGTTTGCAAAGAGTCAAATAAAGTTCGTTCAGAGCCATCGATGTGTCTGCTTTGGGGGGAATATATACGGCTGTCATTATAATCAAAGAGAATTCCCTTGGTAGATAATGCGGTCGACATTTGATTGTGAGGAATTCTAAATCAGGTGAACAGAAGGACTTGAGTTCCTGTATGTTGTTGTGACCACACCACGTCTCGTTAACCATAAAGCATACGCCCCCGCCCCTCTTCTTACCAGAAAGATGTTTGTTTCTGTCGGCGCGATGCGTGGAGAAACCAGCTGGCTGCACCGACTCCGATAGCGTCTCCAGTGAGCCATGTTTCCGTGAAGCAAAGAACGTTACAGTCTCTGATGTCCCTCTGGAATGCTACCCTTGCTCGGATTTCATCAACCTTGTTGTCAAGAGACTGGACATTGGCGAGAAGTATGCTAGGGAGGGGGCGCGATGTGCCCGTCTCCGGAGTCTGACCAGAAGACCGCTTCGTTTCCCTCTTTTACGAAGTCGTTTTTTTGGGTCGCCGGCTGGGATCCATTCCGTTGTCCTGGGTGAAAGGCAGAACACAGGATCCGCTTCGCGAAAGTCATATTCTTGGTCGTACTGATGGTGAGTTGACGCTGCTCTTATATTCAGTAGTTCTTCTCGACTGTATGTAATGAAACCTAAGATTACCTGGGGTACCAATGTAAGAAATAACACGTAAAAAAACTAAAAACTGCATAGTTTCCTAGGAAAGCGAAGCGGCCATCTCTGTCGGCGCCGGAAGTAACCCGATGTAAAGACTCAGTGAGCATAGCCTTGCTATTGAGAAAGGCCGCTGTAGGCAGACCTGGCTCTCAAGAGAAGACAGGCTATGTGCTCACTGCCCACAAAATGAGGTGGAAACTGAGCTGCACTTCCTTACCTCCTTCCCAACATATTTCCCTCAGATTACACAGATCCACAAAGAATTTGAAAACAAACCCGATTTTGATAAACTCCCATATCTATTGGGTGAAATACCACAGTGTGCCATCACAGCAGTAAGATGTGTGACCTGTTGCCACAAGAAAAGGTCAACCAGTGAAGGACAAACACCATTGTAAATACAACCCATATTTATGTTTATTTATTTTCTCTTTTGTACTTTAACTATTTGCACATCGTTACAACAATGTATATAGACATAATATAACATTTGAAATGTCTATATTCTTTTGGAACGTCTGTGAGTGTAATGTTTACTGTTCATTTGTATTGTGTATTTCAATTCTGTATATTATCTACCTCACTTGCTTTGGCACTATTAACATATGTTTCCCAAGCCAATAAAGCCCCTTGAATTGAATTGAGAGAGGGGGGGTGCTTTCTCTGTTGTGCTCTCTAGCTTGCTTTCATTTATTCCCTCGCTTTCATTCTCTTTCTCTGTGCCTCTCCCTTTCTCTCTTGCTTACTTACTCACTCTTTCTTTCTCTCTCTCTCTCTAGCGCACTCGCCAGACCAAAAGCGTGAGCGACTGTAAGGGGGTAGAAAGAGGGAGCTGGAAGAGGAGATATAAAAGAGAAAGCGGGGGTATTGTGGGGGTGTAGACGGGGTGTCCTGGGTGTTTAATTACTATGAGTTTATCTCTGAATCAGAGTGTTGTATTTAACACGGTGTCCAATAGAGAAACATCCATCATGCTGCCAGTTCAGCACTATGGACGGTCCTGATTAGTACCACTGGATAAATCATATCACCGTCTGTTTTATCTCACAAGATGCATGCTCTCTGCACTTTCTCCTCTCCTTTTTCTCTCTGTCCTCTCTCTCTCTCTTTGTTCATCTCTACCTTAATTTCTATAAATCTCTCTTTCTATCTCTATGGCTTCATCCTTGTCCTTTACTTATGTGCTCTCCTCACTGCCAACACACATGCTGCTGAGCAGAGAGGGAGAGAGAGAGGAAAGGAGGGGGAGAGAGAGAGAGAGCCAATGAGACGAGGGGGAGGGGAGGGGAAGCTCTATAGCTAAAGCGAGAAGAAAGCTGTGTGTGTGTGTGTGTGTGTGTGTGTGTGCACCACTGTCATGGCGGCAATTGAATTAATGACACTTTTGCGGTTCCCTCACCTACCAGCTAAAGGGGGGTGGATCCCATCTCATTCTCCATCAGATGTCCCGCCCCCTTCTGTTCATGAGCCATTCAAACACACTCCCGCCACCGCTGTCCATCATCCGTATGCTGCTCTGTGATAGGCTATGGGGGAGATGCAGGGCTGAGTTGATTGGCTGGTGTAGAGAAGCGGGTAGGCAGAAGATCGTTGTTCTCGGGGGGCTTGGTGGTTGGCTCCCGTTCTATCAGAGCTGTAAACAGAACACTGGTGCTTAACAAACGGGATCTGCAGAGAGGGAAAACCGGAATAACAGAGAAAAGGAATGGGAGAAGGAGATGACATTCTATTGAGGAGGTTTTGGGAATAACATTTGGGAATAACAGACGTATCCTGTCGTGTCACATCAATGGGATTAACCTGAGGAAGAGGCAAAATTTTGGTAGTGTGTTTTCTACCGTGTGTGTGTGTGTGCGTGCGTGCGTGCGTGCACAGCAGGGTGATGGATGGATGATGGATTTGCTCATGGCTGTGTTGATGTACATGGACCACCTCAGCAGCATTGACTCTTTCACATTTATGTGTGTGTGGTTGTCTCTCTTGTTAAGAGCATCTGCTAATTGACTGAGATGTAAACGTGTGCTGCCAGCAACACTTTCCTCGTACTTTTGTACACAATCTACACACACACACACACACACACAGGGATTGAGCGTAATAATGCCACTGCCTGTGGGTAGCCTGTGATCTTGGAGCAGTCAAGGGTCCTGTCATTAGGAGGATACACACACATCCATGTAACCGTGGTAACATAAACACACATCCATGTTGCTGTGGTGACCGTGTCTCGCTCTCCTGCAGTCTGACAGCGTCTGGAGTGGGCTTCATCCTGGTCATCGACCGCCGCCAGGACAGATGGACCGCCGTCAAGGGGACCCTGCTACGCATTGCAGTGAGTAACTGTGTGTGTGTGTGTGTGTGTGTGTGTGTGCACGCCTCATTAACACTGTATGCTGAGGGTGTGTGTGTAATCTATTAAGACATACACTTTAACAGGTGTTCGAGATGTGCTGAGCGACAGGAAACCTTTGTATATCAGAGTAGTGGCACAGTGCAGCCTTCTCCGTGAGGTGTCTTGTTGTCTGGTGAAACTAACTACTAGCCTAGGTCTGCAGGAGGGCACTGTAGCATCTCCTCCTTTCAGATTATACAACATCACACTCACTTAAACCTGCAGGAGGGCACTGTAGCATCTCCTCCTTTCAGATTATACAACGTCACACTCACTTCAACCTGCAGGAGGGCACTGTAGCATCTCCTCCTTTCAGATTATACAACATCACACTCACTTCAACCTGCAGGAGGGCACTGTAGCATCTCCTCCTTTCAGATTATACAACGTCACACTCACTTCAACCTGCAGGAGGGCACTGTAGCATCTCCTCCTTTCAGATTATACAACGTCACACTCACTTCAACCTGCAGGAGGGCACTGTAGCATCTCCTCCTTTCAGATTATACAACGTCACACTCACTTCAACCTGCAGGAGGGCACTGTAGCATCTCCTCCTTTCAGATTATACAACATCACACTCACTTCAACCTGCAGGAGGGCACTGTAGCATCTCCTCCTTTCAGATTATACAACATCACACTCACTTCAACCTGCAGGAGAGAGAGGGAGAGCGATGGGATTTCCTACTCCGTATTTTAGAACACACTATAAGGAGTATAATGGCACCAAGATGTTGTCTGTATCATGTACGGCTCACAGATCATAGGGTCTCACAGGAGGCATGTATAGGTCTAAAAAGGGCCTTATATGGCCACTTTCATCTGGATTTTCTCACATTGTTTGTGATACAAATGTAAAAAGCTTGTTGAACATTTTTCCTCCCAAAAGTGTCTATGTTAGAATTGCCAGAACAATCTGAGAAAATATTTAGTAATAATCACCCTTTTACACCTTTGTCTTCTCTTCTACTGTACACTTCCTCTCTCCTTCTCTACTCTGTCACATGCTCCTCTAGTTCTCTTTTCTTCTCTCTCTCGCTCTCTCTCTCGCTGTCGCTCGCGCTCTCTCGCTCGCTCTCCCTCTCTCTCTGTGTCTCTCTCTCTCTCGCTCTCTCTCTCCCTCTCTCTGTGTCTCTCTCTCTCTCTCTGTGTGTCTCTGTGTCTCCCTCTCTCTCAATTCAATTTCAATTTAAGGGCTTTATTGGCATGGGAAACATGTTTACATTGACAAAGCAAAGGAAATAGATAATGAACAAAAGTGAAATAAACAATAAAAAATGAACAGTAAACATTACACTCACAAAAGTTCCAAAACAATAAAGCCATTTCAAATGTCATTATGTCTATATGTGCGAATGGTTAGTGTGTGTCTGTGTGTCTGTCACTCTCACTGCATGTGGTACAGGCTGTGACAGCTCAACAGCTGTGGCTGTAGCTGGAGGGGATAGAGTGATTGAGTAGGGAGGGGATAGGGTGATTTGACTAGGGAGGGGATAGGGTGATTTGACTAGGGAGGGGATAGAGTGATTTGACTAGGGAGGGGATAGGGTGATTTGACTAGGGAGGGGATAGGGTGATTTGACTAGGGAGGGGATAGGGTGATTTGACTAGGGAGGGGATAGGGTGATTTGACTAGGGAGGGGATAGAGTGATTGAGTAGGGAGGGGATAGGGTGATTTGACTAGGGAGGGGATAGGGTGATTGAGTAGGGAGGGATAGAGTGATTGAGTAGGGAGGGGATAGGGTGATTTGACTAGGGAGGGGATAGGGTGATTTGACTAGGGAGGGGATAGGGTGATTTGACTAGGGAGGGGATAGGGTGATTTGACTAGGGAGGGGATAGAGTGATTGAGTAGGGAGGGGATAGGGTGATTTGACTAGGGAGGGGATAGGGTGATTGAGTAGGGAGGGATAGAGTGATTGAGTAGGGAGGGGATAGGGTGATTTGACTAGGGAGGGGATAGAGTTATTGAGTAGGGAGGGGATAGGGTGATTTGACTAGGGAGGGGATAGGGTGATTTGACTAGGGAGGGGATAGGGTGATTTGACTAGGGAGGGGATAGGGTGATTTGACTAGGGAGGGGATAGAGTGATTTGAGTAGGGAGGGGATAGAGTGATTGAGTAGGGAGGGGATAGGGTGATTTGACTAGGGAGGGGATAGAGTGATTGAGTAGGGAGGGGATAGGGTGATTTGACTAGGGATGGGATAGGGTGATTTGAAATTCCACAGTGTGCCATCACCGCAGCAATATTTGTGACCTATTGCCACAAGAAAAGGGCAACCAATGAAGAACAAACACCATTGTAAATACAACCCATATTTATGCTTATTTATTTTCCCTTTTGTATTTTAACCATTTGTACATTGTTACAACACTGTATATATACCTAATATGACATTTGTAATGTCTTTATTGTTTTGAAACGTCTGTATGTGTAATGTTTACTGATAATTTTTATTGTTTATTTCACTTTTGTATATTATCTACCTCACTTGCTTTGGCAAAGTTAACATATGTTTCCCATGCCAATAAAGCCCCTTGAATTGAATTGATTTCACTAGGGAGGGGATAGGCTGATTAGACTAGGGAGGGGATAGGCTGATTAGACTAGGGAGGGGATAGGCTGATTTGACTAGGGAGGGGATAGGCTGATTTGACTAGGGAGGGGATAGGGTGATTTGACTAGGGAGGGGATAGGCTGATTTGACTAGGGAGGGTATAGGGTGATTTGACTAGGGAGGGGATAGGGTAATTTGACTAGGGAGGGGATAGGGTGATTTGACTATGACATTTGTAATGTCTTTATTGTTTTGAAACTTCTGTATGTGTAATGTTTACTGTTAATTTTATTGCTTATTTCACTTGTGTATATTATCTACCTCACTTGCTTTGGCAATGTTAACATATGTTTCAAATGCCAGTAAAGCCCCTTGAATTGAATTGATATCACTAGGGAGGGGATAGGCTGATTTGACTAGGGAGGGGATAGGCTGATTTGACTAGGGAGGGGATAGGCTGATTTGACTAGGGAGGGGATAGGCTGATTTGACTAGGGAGGGGATAGGCTGATTTGACTAGGGAGGGGATAGGCTGATTTGACTAGGGAGGGGATAGGCTGATTTGACTAGGGAGGGGATAGGCTGATTTGACTAGGGAGGGGATAGGCTGATTTGACTAGGGAGGGGATAGGCTGATTTGACTAGGGAGGGGATAGGGTGATGAACATGAAACACCCACAATGAGTTCCAGGAATCACCATCATAATAACTTGATACAGGCTTCACATCTGTGATCTTCATAATGTTGGTAATAAATGCAGAGTTATGAAACAGACAAACAAAACAGAAATATTACTTTTCTATAAATATAACATTGACAAATGTTAACCTTTTAGCTCACCCATCTCCCATCAGCAAACCATAATGTATCCATCATTCTCCTTATATGGGCCTGTCAGCCCCCCAATAATAATGGACTGTTCCAGCCATAACGGCCCGTTCCAGCCCATTGGATATGTCCATGTGACAAGGGATGGGAGGAGGCTTGTGTTGAGCTGTTAACATTGCTGTGGTAGGACATTCGTCCTCTGTAAGCCTCTGTTAAGTGTGGGTGTGTTCATTGATTTCCCTACAGTGATAGTAGTGTGTAAACAGGCTGGGGAAACCTGCTGATTAGTAGAGTACAGTATCAGTGTGGTGGCCCCAAGGGCAAACGCGCACATACACACACACGCACACACTCACACACACCCTCAAGCATGCAGTGATTGTGATTACCAGTATGATTTGTGACTGTGTCCTTGTGGGCCTGCAGTGTGAGGAGCAGAGGGTTGGTGTCATTACTCACCCCTAGGCACTGCACTGCATGGTTCTGAAGCAGGGGGGTAGAGGGGCTGGGCTATGGTGAGGAGAGGAGAGGGGGGGGGGGGGGGGGGGGGTGTAAGAGGGGCTGGGCTATGGAGAGGAGGGGGGGGGGTAGAGGGGCTGGGCTATGGAGAGGAGGAGGAGGAGGAGGGAGGCAGGGGGGGGGTAGAGGGGCTGGGCTATGGAGAGGAGGAGGGAGGCAGGGGTGGTAGAGGGGCTGGGCTATGGAGAGGAGGAGGAGGGGGCGTGCAGGGGGAGGGAGAGGGGCTGGGATATGGAGAGGAGGAGGGTGGAGGGGGGCGTGTGAGTGAGATGGAACCCGCTAGGGAGATGAGCAGCATGGGAAAGAGATAGTGGTGTCAGGCTACTCAGCTGGGTGTGATGGTGGAGAGATAGTGGTGTCAGGCTACTCAGCTGGGTGTGATGGTGGAGAGATAGTGGTGTCAGGCTACTCAGCTGGGTGTGATGGGGAGAGATAGTGGTGTCAGGCTACTCAGCTGGGGTGTGATGGTGGAGAGATAGTGGTGTCAGGCTACTCAGCTGGGTGTGATGGGGTAGAGATAGTGGTGTCAGGCTACTCAGCTGGGTGTGATGGGGGATAGATAGTGGTGTCAGGCTACTCAGCTGGGTGTGATGGGGTAGAGATAGCGGTGTCAGGCTACTCAGCTGGGTGTGATGGGGTAGAGATAGCGGTGTCAGGCTACTCAGCTGGGTGTGATGGGGTAGAGATAGTGGTGTCAGGCTACTCAGCTTGTTGTGATGGGGGAGAGATAGTGGTGTGAGGCTACTCAGCTGGGGTGTGATGGGGGAGAGATAGTTGTGTCAGGCTAGTCAGCTGGGTGTGATGGGGAAGAGACTTCCTGTAGAAAGGATATATTGGTATGCGTGTGCTTGTGTATGTATCTGTTTGTATGGGGCTTCCCAGTGACAGGAGGGTGTGTGTGTGTGTGATGGCATATCTCGTGAATGTGTTTGTTATGGTGTAGGCTGGATCTTCCTCTGCATCTTCCTCTGTAGCTGACATATGTCAAGGTTATCCTGATCAATGTTCTGTCTATATGGTACTCCCTACAGAATGACATTGGAGATGGAAAAACATGTCCAGAATAAATGACCAAATCAGCTGTTCCACGGTAACCGCTAGCTGATGTGTGGTTTGAGTGTTCTGTTACAACATGGCCACCACCTATCATCTAAGTGGGTGCTGCTACACGTTAGCGGTGGATGGGGTGAGTTCCCCCCTGACTGATGTGTGTTCCATTATTACTTCCGACAGTATATCATATACTGTGTAGCTGGGTTTAACATGAGCTTTCATTGGCTACACCAGAGTCAGACTACATGGAATGGTATTGTTATGGAAATCACAGTTTGAAGGTCAAGAAGCAGCCCCTCCTTCCATGTTCTCATTAAATAACGTCCGCCCGCCCGCTGTTAAAGTGCTTTTATGATTTTAGTGTCAGCAAACTCCAAGCTCTCCAAAAATATTGATGGGTTACTGTGATAGGAAAGGGCCATATTATGTGCAAATACGGTTCAAATGTACAGAGAGGAGGAGCCTAATAACAGTCGGGCTCTAATCACAGCAGGCTTGCTCCAGTCCCATACAGCCATCAGTCCCATACAGCATCAGTCCCAAACAGATCAAGTCATTTGTTTGAGTGTCATGTGCAGGACAGACAGTGTGACCGTGCGCTGGATTATTGATTAGGAGATAAATAATGAGAGTGAGGTAATGAAGATTAACACGTTTTATCTCTCAGGATCTCTTCATTGATTTTGCGTTGGTAGTTCAGTAATACATTCAGATTTGAGTGACCTTTCCTGACACCTGAAGACACGTGTTAGCTCCCCAAGCAAATGCCCAGGTCTTTAGCTCAGTGAGCTAAAGCAGTCTTGAGATCCAGGTTCGAAACCTGGTCATTGACACATTTTTTTTCAGTGAGAAAGAGCAGTCCTTTATTTACTAGATGCAATTCATTAATAAAAAATAGACTGGCTGTGTGACAGACGTGGAAACCGTCGCTGTGTGGAACCTCATCTCTTTCTCCAAAGGAGTGCAGTTTCCATGGCAATGTGGTCTTGCAGGGTAGGTAAGCAGCTGTGTGTGGATGTAGTGGGCTAGTCTCTGGGAAGCAGCCGTTTGGCAATATGAGATGACATCATACTGCTGAAATAGAGCCTTATTCTGCTCATTGGAATTGTGATTTGCAGAGGTTTTACTGTGGTTACAAACCTCCACGTATTTATTTGAACAGTTAGGCTAAAACTTTGAACTTGTCTCTATACTCCAGCATTTTGGATTTGAGATCAAATGTTTAATATGATATGTATTATTTGAGGGTATTTCCATACATACAGTGCCTTCAGAAAGTATTTATACCCCTTGACTTATTCCAGATTTTGTTGTTACAGCCTAAATTCAAAACAGATCAAATCATGTTTTTTTCTCACCCACCTACACACAATAATACCCCATAATGACATGGGTTTTTAGAAAATGTTGCACATTTCTTGAAAATGAAATACAGAAATATCTCATTTACAGAAGTATTCACACCCCTGAGTGAATACTTTGTAGAATACCTTTTTGACAGCGATTACATCTTGTATCTGGATAAGGGGTGAGAAACGTTCAGGCTGTAACACAACAAAATGTGGAATAAGTCAAGGGGTATGAATACTTTCTGAAGGCTCTGTATCTGTTTCACTGTTTAGAAATGAAAGTCCCCCAATTTGAAGGTGTCATAAGTATTTGGTTTTAGTTAAATGTAGTATTTGGTCCCATATTCCTAGCACACAATGACTACATCAAGGTTGAGGCTCAGTAAACATGGATGCATTTGCCGTTTGTTTTGTCTGTGTTTCAGATTGTTGTGCCCAATAGAAATGAATGGTAAATAATGTATTGTCATTTTTTTGGTCACTTTAACTGTAAATAAGAATAGAATATGTTTCTGAACACTTCTACGTTAATGAGATCATGCCACCAAAACATGCTTACCACTCACCATTACCAATAACAGGGGAGGTTAGCATTTTGGGGGGGGTGTAATTTTATGCCTATAAACACCACCAAAATAAACTGCAAATGCACTTTTATCTTCACTGTCCAAGTAAATACATAGGTGTGTGTGTGTGTGTGTGTGTGTGTGTGACTCTGGCTCATCCAATCAGACAATAGGCTACATTCAGGCTGTCAGTTGCTGTGTGGATTCTGGGTTTTCTGGCGAAATCTCTTCCCAGTATTTTCAAACCAAAGAATTCAATACAAGTACCTATTCTAAAACAAGTGAGAGATGCACCTGTTTTATAACATGCACTAGATATTTTTGGCTGCACCTCCAGTGATGTTGGTTGAAGCGCTATCCCTCCCCCACTCCACTCCTCCAGGGATCAGTTTTATGCCCACTCAGCCTGCTATATATGTCAGCTGTAGCCAGCAGCAGTAGAGTGTGGTGATGTAGATTATACAGTGGGTAGTGTTGTTTGTGTGCCCGAGGCTGAGGAAGGTTGTCCTACTCTAGCTAGTCTTGCGGTATCGATTTGAAGACCACCCCTGTAGAGCAGAGTAATTCACAACTCCTGTTACAACAAGCCACTAACAATCTGGCTTACAGTGCCTTCAGAAAGTGTTCACACTGTTACAACAAGCCACTAACAATCTGGTTTACAGTGCCTTCAGAAAGTGTTCACACTGTTACAACAAGCCACTAACAATCTGGCTTACAGGGCCTTCAGAAAGTGTTGACACTGTTACAACAAGCCACTAACAATCTGGCTTACAGTGCCTTCAGAAAGTGTTGACACTGTTACAACAAGCCACTAACAATCTGGCTTACAGGGCCTTCAGAAAGTGTTGACACTGTTACAACAAGCCACTAACAATCTGGCTTACAGGGCCTTCAGAAAGTGTTGACACTGTTACAACAAGCCACTAACAATCTGGCTTACAGGGCCTTCAGAAAGTGTTCACACTGTTACAACAAGCCACTAACAATCTGGTTTACAGTGCCTTCAGAAAGTGTTCACACTGTTACAACAAGCCACTAACAATCTGGCTTACAGGGCCTTCAGAAAGTGTTCACACTGTTACAACAAGCCACTAACAATCTGGCTTACAGGGCCTTCAGAAAGTGTTGACACTTCTCGACTTTCTCCACATGTTGTTGTGTTACAGCCTGAGTTTAAAATGGATTACATGTATATGTTGTGTCACTGGCCTAAACACAATACCCCATAATGTCAAAATGGAATTATGTTTTTAGAAATATTTACAAGTATTTAAGGATTCAACCCCTTTGCTACGGCAAGGCGAAATAAGTTCAGGAGTAAAAATGTGCGTAATAAGTCACATAATAAGTTGCATGGACTCACTGTGTGTGTAATAATAGTGTTTACCATAATTGACTACCTCATCTCTGTACCCCCACATATAACATTTTCTGTAAGGTCCCTCGGTCGAGCAGTGAATTTCCAACACAGATTCAACAACAAAGACCATGGAGGTTTTCCAATGCCTCGCAAAGAAGGGCACCTATTGGTAGATGGCTAAAAATGGACAAAGCAGACATTTAAATATCCCTTTGAGCATGGTGAAGTTATTAATTACACTTTGGATGGTGTATCGATACACCCAGTCACTAACACAGTTGCCGGAGAGGAAGGAAACCGCTCCAGGATTTGACCATGAGGCCAATGGTGACTTTAAAACAGTTAGAGTATGATGGCTGTGATAGGAGGAAACTGAGGATGGATCAACAACATTGTAGTTACTCCACAATACTAACCTAAATGACAGAGTGAAAAGAAGGAAGCCTGTACAGAATAAAAATATTCCAAAACATGCATCCTGTTTGCATTAAGGTACAAAAGTAAAACTGCAAAAAATGTGGGGAAAATCCAACACAACACTGACTACCACAGTTCATATTTTCAACCATGGTGGTGGCTGCATCATGTTATTGGTATGCTTGTCATCGGCAAGGACTAGGGAGTTTTGTAGGATAAAAATAAACTGAATAGAGCTCAGCACAGGCACAATCCTAGAGGAAAACCTGATTCAGTCTGCGTTCCATCAGACACTGAGAGAAAAATTCACCTTTCAGCAGGACAATAAGCTAAAACACAAGACCACTGGATTTGCTTACCAAGATGAACCACTGCCCTGATTTACCACTCTTTCCAGTAAGGCATGTGTATGTATGTTCAGTTAATTTGTATCAATGAATTCCATTCAAGTCCATAAGACCTCTGAAGGTTTATCCCCCAACAACAACAACACAAAGTAATGAATGTGTGTGTTCCACAGGGCTCATTCCCAGTACATTTACAGCTGGTTCTGGTCTTGCGGCCCTCCACCTTATTCCAGCGGACGCTCTCCGACATCTTCTTCAAGTTCAACAGGGATGAGTTCAAGATGAAGGTGCCGGTATGTTTTTTTTATATGCATGTGCACGTCTGATGTGAGGACGTTAGTGGACCTTTGTATGCGTTTCATATGTAGGTTAATGTGTGTTGACTCTCCTCCCTGTGTCTCAGGTGGTGATGCTGAGCTCTGTGACTGAGCTCCATGCCTACATCGACCGGACTCAGCTGCCCCAGGAGCTGGGAGGAACCCAGGATTACTGCCATGATACCTGGATCTCACACCGCACCGTGAGTACCCTACTACCGTACCCTTCCCACCAGACCCCTGACAGACTACATAGGGCCCAATCCCAACATGATACCTGGATCTCACACCGCACCGTGAGTACCCTACTACCATACCCTTCCCACCAGACCCCTGACAGACTACATAGGGCCCAATCCCAACATGATACCTGGATCTCACACCGCACGTGAGTACCCTATTACCATACCCTTCCCACCAGACCCCTGACAGACTACATAGGGCCCAATCCCAACATGATACCTGGATCTCACACCGCACCGTGAGTACCCTACTACCATACCCTTCCCACCAGACCTCTGACAGACTACATAGGGCCCAATCCCAACATGATACCTGGATCTCACACCGCACCGTGAGTACCCTACTACCATACCCTTCCCACCAGACCCCTGACAGACTACATAGGGCCCAATCCCAACTTGATATCTGCTCACTGAACTGAACTCATTCTAACCTGTCCCATTAGTCCCCCCCATCTCAATAGGATGTGTGTGTGTTTCTAACCAGTGATGACACAATTGGGTTGTGTTTGTCCGGTCCTCAGGCTATCGAGGCCTTTGCTCTGATGGTGAAGACCACGGCTCAGACCCTGCAGTCGTTTGGGACGGAGCTGGCCGAGACTGAGCTACCCAACGACGCCCAGGCCACGTCCAACCTGCTGGCCACACACACCGAGAAGAAGGGACAGATGAAGGTAAGGGCACGGAGAGAACAAGTCATTAATATACAGACTATTACCAAAACCTCCATGTTTTAAGTGATAGTGTTGAGGCCAATTCATTTTAAATTCAAGGCACGGTTAAACATTCAGTTCCTGATTTGTTCCTGATGTTTGTGTTTCTCAGGGGAAAGATATACTGAAGAACATACTTTGGCTGTAGCTGAGACTGTATACTCTGTACTGTCCAATGGTAGATCCCTCTAACTGATGTGTCCATGTCCTGTCTCTCCCAGGAGGACCTGTGTGTGGCACTGGGCCAGGGAGGCCGGCTCCTGGAGAGCATCAACGAGCCCCTGCAGAGAGAACCCGACTATAAAATGAACCAGGACGAGCTGGAGAACCTGGCCACCGTGCAGAGGTCAGAGGGGACAGGGGTCAAGGGTCAGGCTTAGAGGTACTCTCATACCTAAGAAGTAGTCTAAAGTTGTGTTGTTTAGATCATACTAAATCTGTATGTTTGCCTCAATCTTAAATGAATGGAAAAGTTTAGCACCATATCAATTTTAAGGTGAACTGTCCCTTTAATGCTAATGTAATAGGTTGAGAATGGAACAGGGTACAGTAGGAGCAACAGAGATAGGAAATAAGACAGAGAGATCCTGAGGTCCAACTGGTTATGGAACAGTCAAGATTCATGTTCTCTAGTATCAATGCTGGTGTGTGTCTTGCTAGAAGTTACCTAGAACTCTACTCTCTCATCTCCCACCATGACCCTGAACCTTCTAGGCTGTGTTCTGCCGCGCTGCTGTGAAATCTGCCCCCGTGCCATTCTGGTGTATTTTGGGAGTACGGGGATAGGATGCATAGTGGCAGCACTCACAGCTGCAGAGCAGAATTGGGAGAACAAAGGAAAGAACTGCAGTGTTTCATAACCCAAAACATTATGTTGGTTATACTGTAAAGTGCTCTGCTCTTGGAGGAGTAGGTTATGTAAGGGATTTGATTAAACACAGGACCTGGTTTGGTTTCAATGAATAGGTACTTCTGGTTTCACTTAGTGATACTTTGAGATCCAAGCTGAAATACCACTGTTAGCTTTTTTTTTCTTTTTTTTTTTCTTTGACTCAGGTTCTATCCTTCATTCCCTTTCCATGTTTATCTCCCTCCATCCATCTCTCTCTCTCCATCCCTTCATTTGTCTACCGTTCTTCTTCCATCCGTGTGTAGACTGCTGGGCCAGCTGGATGAGACAGAGACGGCGTTTGATGATTTCTGGGAGAGACACCAGACCAAGCTGGAACAGTGTCTGCAGCTCCGCCATTTTGAATACTACTTCCGTGAGGTGAGGGGAACAGGGACACAAGAGCATCATGGGAGATGTAGTCCCGGTCACTGTTTGTCAATTTGTTGTCTGTCTGTCCCTCTGTCCCTCTGTCTGTCTTCTGACTCTACCTGTCCCTCTGTCTGTCTGTCTGTCTTCTGACTTTACCTGTCCCTCTGTCTGTCTGTCTGTCTTCTGACTCTACCTGTCCCTCTGTCTGTCTGTCTGTCTTCTGACTCTACCTGTCCCTCTGTCTGTCTGTCTGTCTTCTGACTCTACCTGTCCCTCTGTCTGTCTGTCTGTGTTCTGACTCTACCTGTCCCTCTGTCTGTCTGTCTGTGTTCTGACTCTACCTGTCCCTCTGTCTGTCTGTCTGTGTTCTGACTGTACCTGTCCCTCTGTCTGTCTGTCTGTCTTCTGACTCTACCTGTCCCTCTGTCTGTCTGTCTGTGTTCTGACTCTACCTGTCCCTCTGTCTGTCTGTCTGTGTTCTGACTCTACCTGTCCCTCACTATGGGTGTTCAGGTGCGTGCCCAGCTGGATGTGGTGTCAGAGCGGGTAGAGGCGTTCTCGGAGGTTGGCATCAGTCCCGCCCATGCAGAACACATCCTACGAGAACTCACCAGCCAGGAGGAGAAAGCCTGTGTAAGACACAAACACACACACTTCATCCCAATAGCACACATCATCCTCCCCATAGCTCATCAACTTGTCTAACAGATCCAAAACACGATGAGTGAAATGAATGTAGACACTTGAATGATGAGATTCCACCAGCTGACATGGGTCGTATCCTGTTTCCGCTCTAGTTGTACCCCAGTACATTATAGACCCCATTCATCTCAGTGACAGTATTGACTTTACAGATGAGACTCACGTGCAGTGGATCATACCTCCTATTGGTTGGTTCACACATACATTACTGCTGTAGTCCCCATGTGACTAGAAAACATGGCCTGTTGCCATGGATATGACTGTGTATCTAAACATGTTCAACACCTGCTAAATGTGCTGCTATTATTTTCTTGGAGAAATTACATCATATGTCTTGTGCTGCTTCATTCAAGGGGACTTAAGGAGGGAGAGAGAGACAGATTGTGTGTGTTGTGTGGTGGTAGAGTGGATGGTGCTGGTTCTGGTTCTGCACCACAGAAACAGCCTGCTCCCTCGTTCTACATTCCCATCACATATATGGACATGAACTGAATCCACAATGCCTGCAATAAGGCCTAGAACATCCACAGTGAAATCTTTACAGACTGTATACGTTGTGTAAAATGATGAGTTGGCTGTTATGCATCGGTCCTTATTTCAGAGGCAACTAGGAAGTAACATGGATTTAATGGCTTTCCATTATGACTGCTTTGTTCATATTTCTTTTGTTTTATTGTGTAGTAGTCGTGTGTGTGTGTGTGTGTGTGTTCTCACCTGCCTGTGTCTCTCTCTCTCCAGGATGTGTTGGACTGGGCTCTGTCCCTGGCCGCTGAGGGGGATGGGCTGATTGAGAGTGCTCACTATGCTGAGGACTCCATCCTGCCAAAGTGCAGTGAGCTGAGGGCCGTGTGTGATGAGGTCACCTCCTTCCTCAAGACCAAGAAGGTCCTCCTCCTGAGGGCCATGGAGCTGCACCACTGTCTGGAGAAGGTGAGGGCTGGAGGGGAGAAGTAGGGTCATGGAGCTTCACCACTGTCTGGAGAAGGTGAGGGCTGGAGGGGAGAAGTAGAGTCATGGAGCTGCACCACTGTCTGGAGAAGGTGAGGGCTGGAGGGGAGAAGTAGGGTCATGGAGCTGCACCACTGTCTGGAGAAGGTGAGGGCTGGAGGGGAGAAGTAGGGTCATGGAGCTGCACCACTGTCTGGAGAAGGTGAGGGCTGGAGGGGAGACATAGGGCCATGGAGCTGCACCACTGTCTGGAGAAGGTGAGGGCTGGAGGGGAGAAGTAGGGTCATGGAGCTGCACCACTGTCTGGAGAAGGTGAGGGCTGGAGGGGAGAAGTAGAGTCATGGAGCTGCACCACTGTCTGGAGAAGGTGAGGGCTGGAGGGGAGACGTAGGGCCATGGAGCTGCATCACTGTCTGGAGAAGGTGAGGGGAGAAGTAGGGCCATGGAGCTGCACCACTGTCTGGAGAAGGTGAGGGCTGGAGGGGAGACGTAGGGCCATGGAGCTGCATCACTGTCTGGAGAAGGTGAGGGGAGAAGTAGGGCCATGGAGCTGCATCACTGTCTGGAGAAGGTGAGGGCTGGAGGGGAGAAGTAGGGCCATGGAGCTGCATCACTGTCTGGAGAAGGTGATGGGAGAAGTAGGGCCATGGAGCTGCACCACTGTCTGGAGAAGGTGAGAGCTGGAGGGGAGAAGTAGGGTCATGGAGCTGCACCACTGTCTGGAGAAGGTGAGGGCTGGAGGGGAGAAGTAGGGCCATGGAGCTGCACCACTGTCCTGAGAAGGTGAGGGCTGGAGGGGAGAAGTAGGGTCATGGAAACACTGGCAAACCCTGGTTTAGATGGGGATCAGTAACCGGGTGATTGGTCAATGTAGCCCTCTAGTAGGTGAGAGCTGATGGAATCTTTCAGATGTTTGACAAGTGTCAAGGTATAAGAGTTTGGGTTTGAGTTCAGCCAGGTAAGGATTCATTCTCCCTCTGACCTGTGGTATAATGAATCCCTCCCTCCCTCCCTCCCTAGGCATCGAGGTGGTGTGAGGAAGGGATCTACCTCCTTGCCTCCCAGCCGGTAGATAGATGTCAGTCTCAGGACGGGGCGGAGGCCGCGCTGCAGGAGCTGGAGAAGTACCTGGACACGGCCGCCCAACACCAGATCACCGACCTCAAGGCCATCTGGAGGGACTATGACTCCATCCTCAACCCAGAGCTCAGGGTAGGTGGCGCCCCATAGAGGCATCAGATATACATTACATGAGAAAACATTGTTTTTGGTGGGCAGTTGTTTTGAACACGAGACGTGACCAGGAGGTCGAGATATTTTTCCAGGTTTTTCCTCCCCTCTCCACGTGGTCAGGAAAAACTCCTGGCCCCAAGTATAATCAAACGATTGAATAGAGATGAGGAGAGGAAGACATCTTTTACTATTGAGGTACACCCTCAAAATGTCTATCTAACCCTCCCTCCCCTCTGTGTGTGTTAACAGGAGCAGGTAGAGAAGGTGTTTCAAAAGCAGGTGTCCATGCAGGAGATGTTTGAGAAGAGGAGGGTCAGTCTGAAGAAGCTGGCAGCCAAACAGACACGGCCCGTCCAACCAGTGGCTCCCAGGCCTGAAGCCATCATCAAGTTCCCCATGTCCCCTCCTGGTGAATACCACATTCTGCGCCACATGTCACACTGGTCGTCACTATCTGACTCTACCTTTCCCTCACTGTCTCTCTGGTTCTGACTCTACCTTTCCCTCACTGTCTCTCTGGTTCTGACTCTACCTTTCCCTCCCTGTCTCTCTGGTTCTGACTCTACCTTTCCCTCCCTGTCTCTCTGGTTCTGACTCTACCTTTCCCTCACTGTCTCTCTGGTTCTGACTCTACCTTTCCCTCACTGTCTCTCTGGTTCTGACTCTACCTTTCCCTCACTGTCTCTCTGGTTCTGACTAAACCTTTCCCTCCCTGTCTCTCTGGTTCTGACTATACCTTTCCCTCACTGTCTCTCTGGTTCTGACTCTACCTTTCCCTCCCTGTCTCTCTGGTTCTGACTATACCTTTCCCTCACTGTCTCTCTTGTTCTGACTAAACCTTTCCCTCCCCGTCTCTCTGGTTCTGACTCTACCTTTCCCTCCGTCTTTCTGGTTCTGATGGAAAAACCTTTCTAGCGCGGAACCCATCGACAACATTCCCCTGAAAAGGCAGCGCGCGAAATTCAAGAATATTTTTTTGAAATATCTAACTTTCACACATTAACAAGTCCACTACAGCAAATGAAAGATAAACATCTTGTTAATCTTGTCTGATTTCAAAAATGCTTTACAGCTAAAGCACAACATATGATTATGTTAGATCACCGCCAAGTCGAAAAAACACACAGCCATTTTTCCAGCCAAAGATAGGAGTCACAAAAAGCAGAAATATAGATCAAATCAATCTCTGACCTTTGATGATCTTCATCAGATGACACTCATAGGACATCATGTTACACAATACATGTATGTTTTGTTCGATAATGTGCATATTTATATCCAAAAATATCAGTTTACATTGGCGCCTTACGTGCAGTAATGTTTTGATTCCAAAACATCTGGTGATTTTGCAGAAATACTCATACTAAACATTGATAAAAGATACAAGTGTTATTCACAGAATTAAAGATAGACTTCTCCTTAATGCAACCTCTGTGTCAGATTTCAAAAAAACTTTATGGAAAAAGCATAATCTGATAACGGCGCTCAGAACCCAAAACAGCCAGAGGAATATCCGCCATTTTGGAATCAACAAAGTTAGAAACAACACCATAAATATTCACTTACCTTTGATGATCTTCATCAGAAGGCACTCCCAGGAATCCCAGTTCGACAATAAATGACTGATTTGTTCCATAAAGTTCCATCATTTATGTCCAAATAGCCACTTGTTGTTAGTGTGTTCAGCCCAGTAATCCATCTTCATGAGGCACAGGCACTTCATCCAGACAAAAACTCAAAAAGTTCCATTACAGTCCTTTAGAAACATGTCAAACGATGTATGCAATCAATCTTTAGGATGTTTTTAACATAAAACATCAATAATGTTCCAAACGGAGAATTCCTTTGTCTTCAGAAAAGCACTGGAACTCTGTTGGGGGCGCGCGTCATGAGACCAAGGCTCTCTGCCAGACCACTGACTCAGAGGTCTCATGAGCCCCTCCTTTATAGTAGAATCCTCAAACCAGTTTCTAAAGATGGTTGACATCTAGTGGTATCCCTAGGAAGTGCAACCTCATCCATATCTTAATGTGTATTCGGTAGGCCAAGCTTTGAAAAACTACAAACCTCAGATGTCCCACTTCCTGGTTGGATTTTTCTCAGGTTTTCGCCTGCCATATGAGTTCTGTTATACCCATAGACACCATTCAAACAGTTTTAGAAACTTCAGAGTGTTTTCTATCCAATACTAATAATAATATGCATATATTAGCATCTGGGACAGAGTAGGAGGCAGTTCACTCTGGGCATGCTATTCATCCAAAAGTGAAAATGCTGCCCCCTATCCCAAAAAGGTTCAACAATATCTCATTCCCCGACAATATATCATTGATTGATTGAAATTACTTTTTTGTTGGTTGTTTGAAGTTCAGATGAGTATTTCTTATCCCGTCTTTCTGTTTCTTGTAGCTCACAGGAGTCAAGAGACGAGGAATGCAGAGGACAACATCTTGAACGTAGAAAACTGCAGAATAGTGGAGGTTCAGGTGCAGAACGACGGCAGCAGACACGGCTCTCTGTCTGAGGAGGAGGAGAACCTGGCAGTGCTCCGACGGTAGGGTCAGGGGTCAAAGGTCAATGATGTCTATAGCCTGAAATGCCTTAAAATAAATCAATGAACGGCCTCCCGAGTGGCTCAGGGGTCTACTGCACTTGAAGCGTCACTACAGCCCCGGATCGATCCCAGGCTGTGTCACAACCGGCCGTGACCGGGAGTCCCATAGGGTGGCGCACAATTTGCCCAGTCGCGTCAGGATTAGGGGAGGGTTTGCCCGGGGGGGCTTTACTTGGATCATCGCGCTAAAGCGACTCGTGGCGGGCCGGGCGCCTGCAGGCTGACTTCGGTCGTCAGCTGGATGGTGTTTCCTCCAACACATTGGTGCAGCTGGCTTCTGGGTTAAACGGGCAGGTGTTAAGAAGCGCTGTTTGGCGGGTCATGTTTCGGAAGACGCATGACACGACCTTCGCCTCTCCTGAGTCCATTGGGGAGTTTCAGCGATGAGACAAGATCTAAATTGGGGAGAAAAAGGAGGTGAAAAAATATATTTCAAAAAACAATATCAATTAATCCTCTTGTGAAACACAATTGAAAAGAGATGGTTAGTTAGATATTTCATACTTGGTAAGTTTATCAAAATAATAATACAATATGTTGATGTTAAATAGAATGTTGTTGTTTTGTTCCTACAGACATGTAATGAACGAGCTGTTGGAGACTGAGAGGGCGTACGTAGAGGAGCTTCTCTGTGTACTGCAGGTGTGTCACTTCTGACCACTGGAGGTCGCCACTACTCCACTTACTGTCCTAAATGTAGTAATATATACAGGTGTATATATATATATATATATATATATATATATATATATATATATATATATATATATATATATATATGTATGTATGTATGTATGTATGTATGTATGTATGTATATGTATGTATATGTATATATATATATATGTATGTATATGTATATGTGTATGTATATATGTGTATGTATGTGTGTGTTTTTGTTGAAAATTGTTTTTAAAAAATGGTTAACATTTTAGTATGTGTTGTTATCCCAGGGTTATGCTGCAGAGATGGACAACCCAGCCATGGCCCACCTCCTCCCTAGTGCTCTGCTCAACAGGAAGGATGTCCTGTTTGGCAACATGCCAGAGATCTACCAGTTCCACAAGAGGTGACTTTTCCTCCACTGCAACATCCATGTTACATAATGTTTACTGAGTAATGTCCTGTCATTGTGAACTGTTGTGACAGAAGAGGCACATTCGTTCAACCATATCGATTTATAGGGACCAATTTGAACAATATTTCATTTGGTTAACATTACCTCAAGTCCCCACTGCTTCCCAACCTTGGTAGTACTAACCTGTGTCTGTCTGTCTGTCTGTCTGTCTGTCTGTCTGTCTGTCTGTCTGTCTGTCTGTCTGTCTGTCTGTCTGTCTGTCTGTCTGTCTGTCTGTCTGTCTGTCTGTCTGTCTGTCTCTGTCTCTGTGTGTGTGTGACTCACTCACTCACTCACTCACTCACTCACTCACTCACTCACACACTCACTCACTCACTCACACACACACATCAGGACATTCCTCAGGGAGCTGGAGACCTACACAGACGTCCCTGAGCTGGTGGGACGCTGTTTCCTGGAGAGGATGGGCGACCTGCAGATCTATGAGAAGTACTGTCAGAACAAACCTCGCTCCGAGAGCTTGTGGAGACAGTGCTCCGATTGCGCCTTCTTCCAGGTAACCTTTCACCTTTCTTTCAGGGCCCTCAGTGTATCTTGGATAGGATCCTCAAGCTCAGTATACTGTAAGCTTGTAAAAAAATATATAAAAAAATTGTATTGATGTGTGATTGTTTGTTTTTACGAAGGAGTGCCAGAGAAAGTTGGAACACAAACTGGGTTTGGACTCGTACCTCCTCAAGCCAGTCCAGAGGATAACCAAATACCAGCTGATACTGAAGGAGTTACTGAAGTACAGTAAGGGCTGTGAGGGTTCAGAGGACCTGCAGGAGGCGCTGTCCTCCATCCTGGGGATCCTGAAGGCCGTCAACGACTCCATGCACCTCATCGCCATCACAGGATATGAGGTCAGCTAACCACGACACCCTTATTCTCCTCGTGCTTTAGGGTGGAGAGGAAAAATGTACCCAACTGTGTAACATCTTCTGTACCACAGACAACGCTCAGTTATCTTTCCTACTTGTAATTGAATGGTTGTGTTAATTTATTGATCCCCAGGGGAGCCTGACGGAGTTGGGCAGGCTGCTGATGCAGGGGTCGTTCAGCGTGTGGACGGAACACAAGAAAGGTCACGCTAAGGTCAAGGACCTGGCCCGCTTCAAGCCCATGCAGAGACACCTGTTCCTGCATGAAAAAGCCTTGCTCTTCTGTAAGAGACGGGAGGAGAATGGGGAGGGTTACGAGAAAGCCCCGTCCTACAGCTTTAAACACTCCCTCAACGTGAGTCTGGTTATGTCCAGCTGGCTGGCTCATTGTCTGGGGGAGGGTTATGAGAAAGCCCCCTCGTACAGCTTCAAACACTTCCTCAATGTCCTGACTGGCAGTCTGTCTGCCAGTCTGTCTGTCTGGCTGTCTCTGTCTCTCCTTGGATTGTTACTTGGATCTATAGTATGTTATGAGTTCAACAGTGATATAGAAGTGTAATATTCTTCGGTTCTCTCTAACAGATGAGTGCGGTGGGCATCACGGAGAGCGCCAAGGGTGACAACAAGAAGTTTGAGATCTGGTGTAATTCCAGAGAGGAGGTGTTTATCGTCCAGGCTGCGACACCTGAGATCAAAACATCTTGGTTGAATGAGATCAGGAAGGTTCTGACTGGCCAGCTGAAGGCCTGCAGGGGTAAGATAGGGGATCTGCGGCATTACAGACACACGCACACACATTCCAGAGTTGATACACATCTGGATGCTAAATTCTCTGTTGTTGTGTCTGTGTTCTGTTAGTAACTGTGATGATTTGTTCCAGAATCTAGTCAAAAGAAGGTGTCAGACACAATGTCTCCCAGTCCAACCAGCAACAGCCCACCTATCTGTCTCAGGTCAGATTTTACAGAGAGAACCATGGCTAGAGCCAGTTACAGAGAAGGAATCAACATGGTTGGTTCTTCTCTTTTTCACCTGTTTGTTTCTCCCTCTTAGTCCATTTAGGAACTGTCAGAAGAGCGTGAAGAAGGGAGAAGAGAAGAAGACAGATGGTGTCAACTCTGACCCCAATTCCCCCTCCTCCCCAAAACACAAAGGTGAGTTGCCCTATTTTGTTGATTAAAGAAAATGTTTTTTACTTCTATCAAATGCTCATGACAAGGAAGCAAACTTCTGTTGCCGTTTTAGTGACCCCCCTCGTCTGGTTAGGTACCCAAGCCGTCCTTGAATCTTTTCCTACTTCCTCCTTCCTTGTTCCTCCTTTAATCTGAGCTTTCTTTCTCTTCTTTTCCTCTTCAAACCACTTTACTCTGTCTCTCCTTCCTGTCCCTCTTTCTCTACCATGGTTGTAGAGGAGACAGTCACCAGTCCCACCACTGACAGGTCATCAGTGGCTAAAAAGCGTTTTACCCTTCAAGGCTTCAGCAATCTGAAGAGTCAGAAAGGTAACGCTAGTGTCCTGGAGGCATCCCCCATGTTGTCGTCATCATATATGGCAAAGATATGTTCTCCATTTTGAAGTCAACCCCAAGCTCTCTTCACCTACCCCACCAATATGATTTTAGACAGGAGACATCCTTTCCAGTAGTCGACTGCATCAGGGCTTTTGAAGACTGATATTTTGGCTTGCTTTCCTTTGCAGAATTTCTTCACCCTGCTGGTAAAAGTCTAACATTACCAATGGTATTCTCTCAACCAGGTATCCTACAGTGTAGTTTGTGGTTAATACATCAAATATTAGAATGAGTGTCTGTTTTAGTAGGCCTGTCCCCCAGCCTCTCCAATAGTATTAGCAAGTAGCTAATTATTCTAGTCAGTTTCAGGAAGCTCTTCCCTCTTTCACGGCTGTTTTTCTATTGCCCTCTTTATCATTTCTCTCTGTTTCCTTCTCTTCTGTCTCTCTTCTTCGGCCAACAGGATCCCTCCTTAGCCCTGACCATAAGGCCAAAAGCCACGAGATTAAGAGTGACCCAACTCCCTTTGGGTGTAAAGGTATTCTATCTAGTCCATGTCATACCTGTGTTTGACTCTGTAGTGTAGTCATCCATCCTGACCCTCCCTCACAGTAGTCATCCATCCATCCTGACCCTCCCTCACAGTAGTCATCCATCCTGACCCTGCCTCACTGTAGTCATCCATCCATCCTGACTCTCCCTCACAGTAGTCATCCATCCTGACCCTGCCTCACTGTAGTCATCCATCCATCCTGACCCTCCCTCACAGTAGTCATCCATCCTGACCCTCCCTCACTGTAGTTATCCATCCTGACCCTCCCTCACAGTAGTCATCCATCCTGACCCTCCCTCACAGTAGTCATCCATCCTGACCCTCCCTCACAGTAGTCATCCATCCTGACCCTGCCTCACAGTAGTCATCCATCCTGACCCTGCCTCACTGTAGTCATCCAGCCATCCTGACCCTGCCTCACTGTAGTCATCCAGCCATCCTGACCCTGCCTCACTGTAGTCATCCAGCCATCCTGACCCTGCCTCACTGTAGTCATCCATCCATCCTGACCCTCCGTCACTGTAGTCATCCATCCTGAGCCTCCGTCACTGTAGTCATCCATCCTGACCCTCCCTCACAGTAGTCATCCATCCTGACCCTCCCTCACAGTAGTCATCCATCCTGACCCTGCCTCACTGTAGTCATCCATCCATCCTGACCCTGCCTCACTGTAGTCATCCAGCCATCCTGATCCTGCCTCACTGTAGTCATCCAGCCATCCTGACCCTCCCTCACTGTAGTCATCCAGCCATCCTGACCCTCCCTCACTGTAGTCATCCAGCCATCCTGACCCTGCCTCGCTGTAGTCATCCAGCGCTCCTGACCCTGCCTCACTGTAGTCATCCATCCTAACCCTGCCTCACTGTAGTCATCCATCCTGAGCCTCTGTCACTGTAGTCATCCAGCCATCCTGAGCCTCTGTCACTGTAGTCATCCAGCCACCCTGACCCTCCGTCACTGTAGTCATCCAGCCATCCTGACCCTGCCTCACTGTAGTCATCCAGCCATCCTGACCCTCCCTCCCTCACTGTAGTCATCCAGCCATCCTGACCCTGCCTCACAGTAGTCGTCCATCCTGAGCCTCCGTCACTGTAGTCATCCATCCTGAGCCTCCGTCACTGTAGTCATCCAGCCACCCTGACCCTCCCTCACTGTAGTCATCCAGCCACCCTGACCCTCCGTCACTGTAGTCATCCAGCCACCCTGACCCTCCGTCACTGTAGTCATCCAGCCACCCTGACCCTCCCTCCCTGTAGTCATCCATCCATCCTGACCCTCCCTCACTGTAGTCATCTCAGCACCATGTCAACTCCCCATCATCCCAAAATATATCTATGTGTGACCATCATGCAAGCAGAGTAAACTGGAGAGGGAATGAATTGTGGTAGATCAATGTAAGACATTCAGCCACCGGGGCCCGCTGAGTGCATTGGTACTGTCTAGCTAAAGACACTGGACTGACGAGGGACTGCAACATGGAGATGACCCAGATAAGATCATTCAAATCTGACGATCGTTGACACAGAAGATGCATACAACAATGTCTTGATTTAAACAAGTGAAAAATCTATGACATGCCTTGTTGGCCTCAAAGGCCTTTGTAAGACAGTTTGATGGATGAGTCAACCTACACCTGTGTACTTCAAAGCCACCTGAGTGTCAGACACAGCGTTCATCTGGACGACGTTGCTGACTGCTACTGCTTCTTCTCCTCAGAGCCTGGTCAGACTCCTCACATCACTCTGAGCAGGGCCAAGTGGCTCAGCACCTCTAGTCTCTTACAGGCCAAAAGGAGAGGTAGTGTGACAACATGTCTGGGAGGAACACGCTGCTGCACTATGTGGTTGGCCTGGATCCTGCTCTTCTTCTTCCACATACAGAATGTCCCCCCCCCAACACATAGTCACAAATCACTGGCTTGTTCCACAATCACAGACAAATCTTCTCTCTGAGATTTGCTGTTGAATATCTGTGTGATATTCACAGCCGGAAAATACTGATTTGGGTCGTTTGTTTACTGTAAGGCAAACTGTGTGTCTCTCTCTGTAGCATGTGTTGTCGTGTTGGTTGCTGTGTGTCTGTGTTTCTGACGGATCACAATGCACTGATCTAGGTCTCACTGGATGCTAGGACTCCACGTCTGTTCTTCTTGGTTATTCAATCATGTTCTTTGGGTTCTAATCTGGTTCTTGTGGTTCTGTTTGAGGATTTACAGTGTACTCTGTCAACGTCACCTATCACTGTACATATCACCTTGTCTTGTGTATGGTTGTGTTAGTGTCCACTCTTCCTTTCCTCTTGAGTTTCACTCCCTTTCTCTAGTTTGACAAACTATCCTCCATGTTGGGATCAAACATTCCATGACAATAACGTTCTCTAAATTGCAATCTATCTTGGATGTGTCTTGGAATTTTTGGTGCCAGTGCTAAATCTTAATCTAGATAGCAAATCGAGTTTGCTGAATTCTATTACTCTCCTTCTCTCTTTCCTACTATCCTTCTCTCTTTCCTACTCTCCTTCTCTCTTTCCCTCCCCCCCTTAGGTTGGAACAAGGCCTCTTTCTCCATGGATGTGCCAGAAGTGCAGGATGGGTACTCCAGCGCAGAGGACCCCATGAACTCTGACCCTGAGGATGAGGGAGGCAGGAAGCTGGTGAGTCATGGTCGCCAACATGTATACAACATGTTATGAAAGTTACTTGTTATTCCCTAGCAACACACATAGTAACATGACACACTGGACGCAAACATATGAACTTTGCCCTTTACCCTGTGACCCCAGGCTGTCGGCGACAGGTTCACAGTGGTGGCGGACTATGAGAAGGAGAAAGGAGGGCCTCAGGACCTGTCAGTAAAGAGTGGAGACATGGTGCAGCTCATTAAAGAGGGAGATGACGGACAGTGGTTTGTTAGAAACTTGGGGAGCAACAAAGATGGCTGGGTAGCAGCAGCCAACCTTCTCACCCTCATCACAGAGTCCAAGTCCTCGCAGTCCCTCTGCAGCTCAGGTACACTGGCTCCATCTGTCTGTCTGCCTCTTTCTCTTCAGTCTCTCTCTCTCGGTTTGTGCAAGAGGGAACTGTATCTTGCAACCTAAATAGCTATTTTGAAAAGTGACAGGAGTGTGTCTGTATTTTAGTTTGTTTTAGAAGTATCTGTGGACTCTAATGGAAACTAACTTGTGTGTGTTTTGTTGTGTTACAGAGGGCAGTGTAACTGGCAACCTCAGCACCTCCTCCAGCTGCAGTGAAACCTACACAAGTTTCTCTGACATCAAGCCCTAAAGTCCCGCCCCCTCTAAGCCCTGAGACACAGCTACAGCGCCACTCAGTGGTTGGCTGTTCAAACGACACGTGCACTTTTCCCCTCTACTACTGTTCAAATCAAATTGTATTTATCACATGTGCCGAATACAACTGGTGTAGCCTTTACAGTGAAATGCTTGCACACGTTAGTTTTCATTACAGTCCATAGATACTTCACTCTCATACTGAAGTGGAGGCTGCCTGGAATGTAGCAGAAAGCAGTCTAATAGCTGCTTATCTGTCAATGTGAAGGGAAGGTAATGAAGACTGCTTTCCTCTGGACATACTCTACTCTCAGGGATAAGAGGTAGTGTCCTAGTCTTTTACTGTGATTGAGGGCTAGCACACATTGAGAACAGGAAGTTCAGGCCTCTCCCCTACCTGTTTGACAGAGATGAACAAGGAAGGACACACCCGCTCCATTCACACACACAGGCGGGCTTTGTTAGCCTAGCGCGGTCCCGCTCCTCCCACTCCAACAAGGTGACAGTGATATGGAGCCAGGAGCTCGTCTACTGAACTCAACACTTCAACAGACAAACAAACAGACGCCTCAGTCTCTCTCCTGTGGACTCTGGTAACCAGTTGTGTCATAATGTTTCTCTGTGTCAGGCAGTCAACCTCCTCAGTATGTCCTCAGTCCTCTCCTGAGTGACTTTAAAAATAGATGATGGATTTATATTTCATATGTTTCTACTGGATCCCCCAAGACAAACTAAACTGTAAAAGTGTCGAGACAATCACATTCTAGCAAGAATGTAAAATTAGAATGGAATTGTCATGAATTACTTTTTGAGTTTGGTCAACTGTGTATATCTATGGCTTTGTCCAGAGGCCCCCCAGTACATTTCCAGTCCCTCTCCCTCCCTGTTTCTCCTTCCTCCACCTGTGCTGTCTGGGCTATTAGTGAACTCTTGGCTTTGTTCCCAGTGATCTGAGAGAGCTGGGCTTTAAACTACCAGGTGTTCCTTTAGGCAGGGGCGATATTACAGGACGGTCAGATATCATAGATACTTCAACAATAACAGTGCTCAGGATGTTCTTCTGAATAATTTTCTCTTGGCTCAAAGTGAAATCCTATACACTACACAGAAATCCCCTGAAGATTGAGATTCCCATAAAAAGATTCATGTCAGGTCAATTGGTGTTGAAATAACTGTGTACTGTACCAGAGAGTATAAACTTAAAAGGAAATATTTGTATGCGTTAATCAACGTGTATCAAGTTCATTTATTTGAGAAAGATGTGTACAGATTTTATTATCCTATACCTCGTATTTTTCATTTAATGTGTATGTTGTGTATGAAGGCCATGGATATGTTTTCGTGGGTCTAAGTATATCAAAGATATTTTATTAATTGGTTGGCGGAGCATGTTTCCATGGTAAATTCTCAACTCCTGAGACGACATATATTAATAGAAATGTCATCCTTTTGCTCATTTGAGAATGCAGTCTGTACACTGAAAACCGAAGATGGAATATAACTAACTAACTATACGTCGTGTGCTGAAAGAATGATGGTTGTCTCAAATTTCAGCACGCGCAATAGGTTAGGTTTTAAACTGTTTTGGTTATAACCGTTTTAGTTATAACTGTTTTTATAACTTATTGTTCTACTGTATATATTTTTCGATTTGCACCCAGTGAGATTACAATGTTGTTCCTGTGTGTCACATTGTTATGCAGCACATTGCCGCATTATTTTGTTCTTTATTTTCCTACGGTAACAAGTATTGATACAGATGTTATATAATTAATGATATGCATTCATATCTATGTATGTGTAAATATGTATCTCTGAGGTGTATTATTAAAGTCGCTGAACAAAGTCAAACATCCTTTGCTTTAATCCAATAACTGTTTGTTTTTCTCATAATAAAACCATCAGATATCATTAAATGATGTAGTCAATCATTGCACAATGTGTGGTCGTTAGTAGCTGCAACGTTAAATGATTTAAAACAAACTGTCTTATTTTAATGTCGAGTTTCACTCTCACAGCCTAGACATGTTGAAATTGTTTCATATTTTCAATCTGTTTGTGATTTTGACATAACACAAAATAAAAACAGTACCGTATATGAATAGAAAACACCACGCACAACTCAAGTTAGGCTTCTACCAAAAATATTTAATGAAATATTTAATTGAGTGTATATTACTAGAAAATATTATTTTTCACCTCTAGTTGCTCAGCTCTAGAAGCGTGATTTCCAGCGTTCACGGAGGTTTGGTGAATACTGTTTTGTGAGCTGTAACTGATAGACCTACAGCAGGGCCATCTTGTTTCACCGGTTTAAGGGTCAAATTGACTTTTTCCCATTTATAAATCATTTGTACACAAAGAAACACAGACATAATCAAAACATTGTTCGAGCATGTTTTTCTAGAGCATAGCTGCTATTATTCATGAAATCTAAAAAACAATTGTGATCCGGATATGAAAATCCCTCAACGTCACAGGGGAAAGGACCAATGGGCTGGTAGATAAATATTCAGTGTGCGCCGCCTATCCCGGGACTGTGGCTCATAACGAATCAGACCAAATGGAATTCTGCACTGCCTTCTTAAAAGATTCCGTACATTTTAATTCGCACATACACATATTCCTCTGACGTTTTGCCCAGCATACAACACACCGCTGGCGTGACCAGAAAAAGCTGCTCGGTTACATTGAGAATCGAGACAGCAGCAAAGACATCCGAGAGAAAAAATACTAAATAGACTCTTGCACCGTAAGTATTCGGAATTTATTAGATCCTTACGAGATAGCTAGCTAGGTAAAGTTAGGCAATTTTACCCCACAATTATTGTTCAAATCTTTCAAATTGATGCTGCCCTTAACATTGTATTCAATCGATTCAAGTTTGAAACAATCTTGCTACTTAAATGCAGCCATTGCCCATCTGTTTAGCTGCTTCTCTGTAAAACCATTAGCTGCTAAAACGGTCCGATTTATGCATGTGACATCCATTCTGTTAAAGGGAGTTTAAAAGCCCAAACGGGTGTATCCCATAGTTGACATATTCGCACATGTCTTATTTGTTTTATTTCTGCGTGTCTACATTAATCTACATGTCATGTGAAGCCTTCATCCGGGAACGCTCTTCCCTAAACATGTTTTATGGTCCTTTAACACACAGGACAAGTAGAGTGCGTAAGCGTAATGTCACGCATCGAATGTGTCAAGTCTGGCTTTGTTTGTACAGGGTTTGTTTTGCTTTAGCGCTAGCAGAGCTTTGCTTTCCGTGCAGTAGGATAGGAACACCAATGAACAGTGAAGACAGAGAGAGGCCGTCGCATAGGCTGCTATTCTGTCTCGCCAGCTGTCATTCTCTATTAGGCCTACAGTAACAACTTCATCGAAATGTTATTCTTATAAATAATTACTTAATTTAAAGACATTGGACCTTGACCTACCATGTTACATTTGTAGTTTGGCTCCTTGTTTTGTTATTATTCATTAATGTATGTATTTATCCAGCCAGACTAGTTTGGTGTTCTCCAGCTTTAATGCATAATTATTTGTGCCTTCATATTTTTAAATCAGACAGTCCGTGTCATTAGACAGGATGTGTGATGTAAATGTATGTTTTGAAAGTGTCAGATTGGCTACCAACATTCACAATCTTAGACCAGGCATAAACAACTGTCACCCAGACTGCACCTCACATAGGTTAGATTGTGTCTCACCATTTTTTTAAAGAGTACCCTATGACATGTCTGACAAGCTGCATAGGCTTATGTCATCAGTGATGTAGTCAGTGCAGGGACTGTCATGATGCTCAGTGCCCCTTTAGGTAACTCTAGGCCTTATGGGAGTTTTATTTCAGCGGCAGCGCCATGTACTGTGTGTTGGCTCTAACCACAGATCTAGGACCAGATTACCCTACCCCCAATCATAGCCTTCACCATTAGGGGTTGGAAAATATCTGACCCTCTATCTGTGGTTAGGGGTGATTAGAGGCCAGAATGATGATGGTGGGTTGATGATAAAGATAACAGGCAAAATGGCTGCAGAACATCTCCTGAAATAGAACAACCCATTGGAGTGTCCTATCAGTCGGTTTTGTCTGGGTTCCGTTTGCATTCAGTCTGAGAGCTCTGAGTTGTTCCGTCTGTATTCTTTCTACCTTGCGTCTGTGATGAGGTTGTGTGTGTTTGTTCATGGAGCTCTGGGACTGGACTCCATCTTGACTGATGGAGATGGAAGTCAGGCCCTGTGAAGGGCAGTACCTCTCCTCTCTCCTGCTTCAGTCTCTCTCCTACTACCGTAACCATTCTCATGATTTATAAATGACTCCATATAGCTCCATAAATGACTCCCTATAGCTTGTTTAGCAAAAAAATCGATGCATTCGCAACCATGGAGCAAAACAGGCGGGGTTAGCTTTGAATCAATGGATTGTTGACATGTAAACTTATATTTTTATTGTCACATGCAAAGTAAACAACAGGTGTAGACTAACAGTGAAATGCTTACGGAGCCTTCCCAACAATGCAGAATAGAAAAAATTGTGACACAAGGAATAAATCCACAATGAGCAATGATGGCTTGGCTATATACATGGGGTACCCGTACCGAGCCGATGTTTAGGGGTACGAGGGATTCGAGGTAGATATGTACTTATAGGTAGGGGTAAAGTGACTTGTTAACAGGATAGATGATATGTGATGAGTGTGTGTTTGGCGACGGTGTGCCTGTGAGTGTGTATGTGTTGAAGTGTCTGTGTGGGTAGGGTCCAGCTTGTATGCATAGAGTCAAAAAGAGTTAGTGCATTATTTTCGTGACGTTGTCAGCTAACCTATCTGGCTGTAGATCAACTATTTTCCAGTTTCACATCTAATCAACCAATGCTAGATATTTGGTGAGATGAGTTTAATTTAATATGCTATGTAATACCAGGGTATTGTTAGATGAGGTTAATGTAATATGCTATGTAATACCAGGGTATTGTTAGATGAGGTTAATGTAATATGCTATGTGATACCAGGGTATTGTTAGATGAGGTTAATGTAATATGCTATGTGATACCAGGGTATTGTTAGATGAGGTTAATGTAATATGCTATGTGATACCAGGGTATTGTTAGATGAGGTTAATGTAATATGCTATGTGATACCAGGGTATTGTTAGATGAGGTTAATGTAATATGCTATGTGATACCAGGGTATTGTTAGATGAGGTTAATGTAATATGCTATGTAATACCAGGATATTGTTAGATGAGGTTAAAGTAATATGCTATGTTATACCAGGGTGTCGGTTAGATGAGGTTAATGTAATATGCTATGTAATACCAGGGTATTGTTAGATGAGGTTAATGTAATATGCTATGTGATACCAGGGTATTGTTAGATGAGGTTAATGTAATATGCTATGTGATACCAGGGTATTGTTAGATGAGGTTAATGTAATATGCTATGTGATACCAGGGTATTGTTAGATGAGGTTAATGTAATATGCTATGTAATACCAGGGTATTGTTAGATGAGGTTAATGTAATATGCTATGTAATACCAGGGTATTGTTAGATGAGGTTAAAGTAATATGCTATGTTATACCAGGGTGTCGGTTAGATGAGGTTAATGTAATATGCTATGTTATACCAGGGTGTCGGTTAGATGAGGTTAATGTAATATGCTATGTAATACCAGGGTATTGTTAGATGAGGTTAATGTAATATGCTATGTGATACCAGGGTGTCGGTTAGATGAGGTTAATGTAATATGCTATGTAATACCAGGGTATTGTTAGATGAGGTTAATGTAATATGCTATGTGATACCAGGGTATTGTTAGATGAGGTTAATGTAATATGCTATGTGATACCAGGGTATTGTTAGATGAGGTTAATGTAATATGCTATGTAATACCAGGGTATTGTTAGATGAGGTTAATGTAATATGCTATGTAATACCAGGGTATTGTTAGATGAGGTTAATGTAATATGCTATGTAATACCAGGGTATTGTTAGATGAGGTTAATGTAATATGCTATGTGATACCAGGGTATTGTTAGATGAGGTTAATGTAATATGCTATGTAATACCAGGATATTGTTAGATGAGGTTAATGTAATATGCTATGTAATACCAGGGTATTGTTAGATGAGGTTAATGTAATATGCTATGTAATACCAGGGTATTGTTAGATGAGGTTAATGTAATATGCTATGTGATACCAGGGTATTGTTAGATGAGGTTAATGTAATATGCTATGTAATACCAGGATATTGTTAGATGAGGTTAATGTAATATGCTATGTAATACCAGGGTATTGTTAGATGAGGTTAATGTAATATGCTATGTAATACCAGGGTATTGTTAGATGAGGTTAATGTAATATGCTATGTGATACCAGGGTATTGTTAGATGAGGTTAATGTAATATGCTATGTAATACCAGGGTATTGTTAGATGAGGTTAATGTAATATGCTATGTGATACCATGGTATTGTTAGATGAGGTTAATGTAATATGCTATGTAATACCAGGGTATTGTTAGATGAGGTTAAAGTAATATGCTATGTTATACCAGGGTGTCGGTTAGATGAGGTTAATGTAATATGCTATGTAATACCAGGGTATTGTTAGATGAGGTTAATGTAATATGCTATGTAATACCAGGGTCTCGGTTAGATGAGGTTAATGTAATATGCTATTGTAATACCAGGGTGTCGGTTAGATGAGGTTAGTTTATTTAATATTCCTATTGTAATACCAGAGTGTCAGTTAGATGAGGTTAGTTTATTTAATATGCCTATTGTAATACCAGGGTGTCGGTTAGATGAGGTTAGTTTATTTAATATGCCTATTGTAATACCAGGGTGTCGGTTAGATGTGGTTAGTTTATTTAATATGCCTATTGTAATACCAGGGTGTCGGTTAGTTTATTAATATGCCTATTGTAGTACCAGGGTGTCGGTTAGTTTATTAATATGCCTATTGTAATACCAGGGTGTCGGTTAGTTTATTAATATGCCTATTGTAATACCAGGGTGTCGGTTAGATGAGGTTAGTTTATTAATATGCCTATTGTAATACCAGGGTGTCGGTTAGTTTCTTTTATATGCCTATTGTAATACCAGGGTGTCGGTTAGTTTATTAATATGCCTATTGTAATACCAGGGTGTCGGTCAGATGAGGTTAGTTTATTTAATAAGCCTATTGTAATACCAGGGTGTCGGTTAGTTTATTAATATGCCTATTGTAATACCAGGGTGTCGGTTAGATGAGGTTAGTTTATTTAATATGCCTATTGTAGTACCAGGGTGTCGGTTAGATGAGGTTAGTTTATTTAATAAGCCTATTGTAATACCAGGGTGTCGGTTAGTTTATTAATATGCCTATTGTAATACCAGGGTGTCGGTTAGTTTATTCATATGCCTATTATAATACCAGGGTGCCGGTTAGATGAGGTTAGTTATTTAATATGCCTATTGTAATACCAGGGTGTCGGTTAGATGAGGTTAGTTATTTAATATGCCTATTGTAATACCAGGGTGTCGGTTAGATGAGGTTAGTTTATTAATATGCCTATTGTAATACCAGGGTGTCGGTTAGTTTATTAATATGCCTATTGTAATACCAGGGTGTCCGTTAGATGAGGTTAGTTTCTTTTATATGCCTATTGTAATACCAGGGTGTCGGTTAGTTTATTAATATGCCTATTGTTGTACCAGGGTGTCGGTTAGTTTATTAATATGCCTATTGTAATACCAGGGTGTCGGTTAGTTTATTAATATGCCTATTGTAATACCAGGGCGTCATTTAGTTTATTTAATATGCCTATTGTAATACCAGGGTGTCGGTTAGTTTATTAATATGCCTATTGTAATACCAGGGTGTCGGTTCATTTTTTAATATGCCTATTGTAATACCAGGGTGTCGGTTAGATGAGGTTAGTTATTTAATATGCTTATTGTAGTACCAGGGTGTCGGTTAGATGAGGTTAGTTTATTTAATATGCCTATTGTAATACCAGGGTGTCTGTTAGTTTATTAATATGCCTATTGTAATACCAGGGTGTCGGTTAGGTTATTCATATGCCTATTATAATACCAGGGTGTCGGTTAGATGAGGTTAGTTATTTAATATGCCTATTGTAATACCAGGGTGTCGGTTAGATGAGGTTAGTTATTTAATATGCCTATTGTAATACCAGGGTGTCGGTTAGATGAGGTTAGTTTATTAATATGCCTATTGTAATACCAGGGTGTCGGTTAGTTTATTAATAGGCCTATTGTAATACCAGGGTGTCGGTTAGTTTATTTAATATGCCTATTGTAATACCAGGGTGTCGGTTAGATGTGGTTAGTTTATTTGGTATGCCTATTGTAATACCAGGGTGTCGGTTAGTTTATTTAATATGCCTATTGTAATACCAGGGTGTCGGTTAGTTTATTAATATGCCTATTGTAATACCAGGGTGTCGGTTAGTTTATTAATATGCCTATTGTAGTACCAGGGTGTCGGTTAGTTTATTAATATGCCTATTGTAGTACCAGGGTGTCGGTTAGTTTATTAATATGCCTATTGTAATACCAGGGTGTCGGTTAGATGAGGTTAGTTTATTTAATATGCCTATTGTAATACCAGGGTTTCGGTTAGATGAGGTTAGTTTATTTAATATGCCTATTGTAATACCAGGGTGTCGGTTAGTTTATTTAATATGCCTATTGTAATACCAGGGTGTCGGTTAGATGAGGTTAGTTTATTTAATATGCCTATTGTAGTACCAGGGTGTCGGTTAGATGAGGTTAGTTTATTAATATGCCTATTGTAATACCAGGGTGTCGGTTAGTTTATTAATATGCCTATTGTAATACCAGGGTGTTTGTTAGATGAGGTTAGTTTATTAATATCCCTATTGTAATACCAGGGTGTCGGTTAGTTTATTCATATGCCTATTGTAATACCAGGGTGTCGGTTAGTTTATTCATATGCCTATTGTAATACCAGGGTGTCGGTTAGTTTATTCATATGCCTATTGTAATACCAGGGTGTCGGTTAGTTTATTAATATGCCTATTGTAATACCAGGGTGTTTGTTAGATGAGGTTAGTTTATTAATATCCCTATTGTAATACCAGGGTGTCGGTTAGTTTATTCATATGCCTATTGTAATACCAGGGTGTCGGTTAAATGAGGTTAGTTTATTCATATGCCTATTTTAATACCAGGGTGTCGGTTAGATGAGGTTAGTTTATTTAATATGCCTATTGTAATACCAGGGTGTTGGTTAGATGAGGTAAGTTTATTTAATTGTAATACCAGGGTGTCGGTTAGCACTGGGCGATATTGCCAAAAATCCATATCAAGCTAAATTCATTGAATTATCACGATAACAATACATTTAACAATACGTTTATAACATTTATTGTGTACCACAGTTATTATTTTTTATTGCCCTTAAAACTACTACAACTACTTTGAATGTTGTAGCTATCATTTGTCCTATAAACAATAACCCATATTAACAAACTTTATATAATTTTCATAATTCCCATTTCTCTAGTAGCACCCTATAGGTTATTTATGTAATGACCGATATCAGCAAAATGTTCACGATAAGTGGTCAGTGTCGATCATTTTCAGTTTATCGTCCCAGCTCTAGTGTCAGTACAGGACAACAACCTTGCCGTTCTAGGCGCATGACAAGAAATACAACCACTCCCTTTAGGAAAGGCTAAAAGCATTCATCCTTATTTTTAAAAATATATTTATTTAACCTTTATTTAGCTAGGCAGGTCAGTTAAGAACAAATTCTTATTTACAATGACGGCCTACCAAAAGGCCCCCTGCGGGCACAGGGGCTGGGATTAAAAATAAATCAAATATAAATATAGGACAAAACACACATCCAGGGAAAATCAGTTTATTTGTAAAATATTACATACTGTAGGCCCCTAGTCTGTTACTAGATGTCCGATAATGAACCCAAGTCTGTGAATTGTGTTCAACTGGGCCTAGGCTACATCCAGGCCCCTTGGTTTCATCCAATCGCTCCTCATATCCGTAGGCTTCGTGGTATGTTTATAAAGTAGGCTAGCAGCCTTTTATTTCCTGGTTGAGCATGTTGTGGCGTGTCTGAATCAGGATTATCCCTTCCATTATGGACTCATGCAGTTGCCTGTCCAGAGACATTTAGCCTCATTCTTGTTTAATTCTGATTGATGGGTTGTTATTAAAGTTGCATTAATCAAATCAAATGTTATTTATCACATGCTTCGTAAACAACAGGTGTAACAGTGAAACACTTACTTACGGGTCCTTTTCCAACAGTACAGAGACAAAGATACTACTTATACTGTGTTTACTTCACAGCTTCATGGGAAATGCAGTTTTCTGAACAGGTCTGGGTGGGTAGAGCGGGGTTGGGTAGAGAGGGGGCTCTTTTCTTGCTTGTAGTCAGTGAGTGGGATAGGAAAATTATTTTCTTGGGTTCACTGTCCTGCGTTGTGCGCTGGGGCTTTTTCAGGGGTGACTGCAAGCATACCAAACATCCAGATAGAAATGGATAGTGTAGAACAGACATTCTCTTGCATGAAGAAAACAGGAATTAGGAATCCCATCTGCTCTACATGATGTGCAAGGCTGTGAGCGATGCAGTCCACTGACTAGTCTCCTGTTGTGGACTGTGATCAAAGTGACAAGCTCCTGGCATCAGTCTGTCTGTTCTGTTCTGGGAGGAATGGAGGTAATACCGTCACGCTCAGCACTAAGGATTAACAGTCACAAGTTATACTCACCCCCACCCTCTCCCTCACACTCTCTCTCTCTCTCTCTCAGAGAGTTTGTTTCAGCAGCTAGGTTATCCTTCATGTTGGCGTCAAACACTCCATGACAATAATGTTGTAAGATTCTTGCTAGAATGTAAACTGTGTTAGAACGCTAGGTGCCAACATGGCGAACCGTTGGAATCCTAAATCTCAAACGGAGTTGGCCTAACTTTACACTGGCCATGAGTAGGCTATCTCAGTATTTCGGACACACATTGTTGAGACATTCTCTTGAGTGATGAAACGCACACGCACACACCTATTATCTGTCGTCTGGCTGCCTTTGTTTTGTTGTCATGACAACCATGCTGAATGCAGTGAGGTGTGCAGAGTGTAGTCTGACTCAGCGTAAGCGGGTATTGCTTATGCCCTTTCATAAATCACTGTGAGATCCCAGGGGGAAGACTGCACTCTTCTTTCTGTGGGTGTATCTCAATACAATTGCCTTCTTCTCCTTGTCTCCTCTCCTCCATCACTACTAATGTTCTTCAGTCCTGGTCTGGGACACCCACAGGGGATGCAGGCTTTTGTTTGTTTATTTCACATCAGTGTAGATAAACGAGAGAAGATTAGAAGATACTTCAGACTATTGAAATGCACCCCATGTCAAGTAAGGGGAGAAATGCCTGTGGTACACTGTTATATGGTATAATTAAGCAATAAGGCTTGGGGGGGTATGGTATATACCACGGCTAAAAGCCGTTCTTATGCAAAACGCAATGTGGAGTGCCTGGATACAACCCTTAGCCGTGGTTTATTGATCATATACCACAAACCCCCGAGGTGCCTTATTGCTATTATAAACTGGATACCAACATAATTAGAGCAGTAAAAATATGTTTTGTCATACCCGTGATATACCACAGTTTTCAGCATTCAGGTCTCGAACCACCCAGTTTATAATGTGTGATATACACTGAGTGTACAAAACATTAAGAACACCTTCCTAATATTGGCTTGCACCTCAGTTCTTCGGGGAAATTCTTCGGGGCACTCTACAAGGTGTCGAAAGCTTTCCATAGGGATGCTGGCCCATGTTGACGCCAATGCTTCCCACATTTGTGTCAAGGTAGCTGGATGTCCTTTGTGTGGTGGAATATTCTTGAAACACACAGGAAACTGTTGTGTGGAAAAACCCAGCAGCGTTGCAGTTCTTGACACAAACCACTGTGCCTGGCACCTACTACCATACCCAGTTCAAAGGCACTTCAATCTTTTGTCTTTCCCATTCACCCTCTGAATGGCAAACATAGACAATCTGTCTCAATTGTCCCAAGGCTTAAAAATCCTTCTTTAACCTGTCTCCTCCCCTTCATCTATATTGATTGAAGTGGATTTAACAAGTGGCATCAATAAGGGATCATAGCTAACACACTCTTGTCATTCTCTCAACCAGCTTCACGGGGTAGTCACCTGGAATGCATTTCAATTAACACGTGTGCCTTGTTAAAAGCTAATTTGTGGAATTTCTTAATGCGTTTGAGCCAATCAGTTGTGTTGTAACAAGGTAGGGTGGGTATACAGAAGATAGATAAAAGACAAAGTCCATATTATGGCAAGAACAGCTCAAATAAGCAACGAGAAACGACAGTCAGTCATTACTTTAAGACATGAAGGTCAGTCAATTCAGAACATTTCAAGAACTTTGAAAGTTTCTTCAAGTGCAGTCGCATAAACCATCAAGCGCTATGATGAAACTGTCTCTCATGAGGACCGCCAGAGGAAAGGAAGACCCACAGTTACTTCTGCTGCAGAGGACAATTCAGATTGCAGCCCAAATAAATGCTTCAGAGTTCAAGTAGCAGACACATCTCAACATCAACTGTTCAGAGGAGACTGCGTGAATCAGGCCTTTATGGTTGTATTTCTGCAAAGAAACCACTGCTAAAGGACACCAATAAGAGACTTGCTTGGGCCAAGAAACACGAGCAATGGAAATTAGACCAGTGGAAATCTGTCCTTTGGTCAGAGTCCAAATGTAGAGATTTTTGGTTCCAGCCGCTCTGACTTTGTGAGACGCAGAGTAGGTGAACGGATGATCTCCGCATATGTGGCTCCCACCATGAATCATGGAGGAGAAGGTGTGATGGTGTGGGGGTGCTTTTCTGGTGACACACAAGCATGGCTACAACAGCATTCTGCAGCAATATGCCATCCCATCTGGTTTGCACTTAGTGGGACTATCATTTGTTTTTCAACAGGACAATGACCCAACACACCTCCAGGCTGTGTAAGGGATATTTGACCAAGAAGGAGAATGATGGAGTGCTGCATCAGATGACCTGGCCTCCATAATCACCTGCCCTCAACCCAATTGAGATGGTTTGGGATGAGTTGGACTGCAGTGGTATTTTGGGATTTCATTAGCATCCCCATTAGCTGTTGCAAAAGCAGAAGCTAATCTTCCTGGGGGCCACACAACTTGAAACATGACATAATACAGAACATTAATAGACAAGAACAGCTCAAGGACAGAACTACTTTAAAAAAAAGAAGGCCGTAGCCTTCATATCAATGCATACACAAACTATCTAGGTCAAATAGGGGAGAGGTGTTGTGCTGTGAGGTGTTGCTTTGTCTATTGTTTTCTTAAACGGGTTTGCTGTTTATTTGAGCAATATGAGATGGCATGGAGTTCCATGCAATAATGGCTATATATAACACTGTACGTTTTCTTGGATTTGGGGACAATGAAAAGACCCCTGGTGTCATGTCTGGTGGGATAAGTGTGTGTCAGAGCTTGTGTAAATTAACTATGCAAACAATTTGGGATTTTCAAAAAAAGAGGGCCTAGAGAGCTGCCCTGCGGTACACCACACTTTACATGTTTGACATTAGAGAAGCTTCCATTAAAGAAAAGCCTTGTTTTATATTAGCTTGCCATATCGTGGATTTAGAGAGGAGGTTGAAAGCTGAGCTGAGGTGCAACAACAGTTTATGGTCAATAATATCAAAGGCAGCACTGAAATCTAACAGTACAGCTCCCACAATCTTCATATTATAATTTGTCAGTGCAGTACATGTTGAGTTTCCTTCTCTATAAGCATGCTGAAAGTCTGTTGTTATTTTGTTTACAGAGAAATAGCATCGTTTTTGGTCAAAACACAATTTTTTTCAAACAGTTTGCTAAGAGCTGGCAGCAAGCTTATAAGACCGCTTTACCACTGTTGGGTAGCGGAATTATTTTGTTTCCCTCCAGGCCTGAGAACGGAGACTTTCCTCTAGGCTCAGATTAAAGATGTGACAGATAGGAGTGGCTATAGAGTCCGCTACCATCCTCAGTAGCTTTCCACCGAAGTTGTCAATGCCACGAGGTTTGTCATTATTGATCGATTTAAAAAAAATTCACCTCTCCCACACTAACTTTACAAAATTCAACCTTCCAATGCTTTTCTTTCATTATTTGTTTTTTTTTTATGCATGAATATGATGGCTCACTGTTCGTTGTTGGCATTTCCTACCTAAGTTTGCCCACTTTGCCAATGAAGTAATTATTCAAAATAATTGGCTAAATTAAATGGTTTTGTGATGAATAAGCCATCTGATTCGATGAAAGATGGAGTTGAATTTGTCTTTCTGCCCATAAATTCATTTAGTTATTCCATCATTCTTTATATTTTTGATCTTGACTTCATAATACAGTTTCTTCTTCTTTTTGAGTTTAGACACATTTCTCAATTTGCAGTAAGGCAGCCAGTCAGATGTGCAGCCAGACTTATTAGCCACTCCTTTTGCACCATCTCGTTCAACCATAGGGTTTTTCAATTCCTCATCATACCATGGAGCCTTAAGTCAGTTTCTTAAAAAGTGTGTGTTTATCAATAATTGGAACATCATCCACATAAGTCACAGCTAAATCTCTTATACTCTATTTTAGGCCCAGCTGTTGGAACTTTGGCTTTCCTGGATATATTTATATATATATATAAATCTTTTTGTATCCAAATCCGGCTTTAAACTTCTTCACAACAGTGTCTCGGACCTGCCTGGTGTGTTCCTTGTTCTTCATGATGCTCTCTGCGCTTTTAACGGACCTCTGAGACTATCACAGTGCAGGTGCATTTATACGGAGACTTGATTACACACAGGTGGATTGTATTTATCATCATTAGTCATTTAGGTCAACATTGGATCATTCAGAGATCCTCACTGAACTCCTGGAGAGAGTTTGCTGCACTGAAAGTAAAGGGGCTGAATAATTTTGCACGCCCAATTTTTCAGTTTTTGATTTGTTAAAAAAGTTTGAAATATCCAATAAATGTCGTTCCACTTCATGATTGTGTCCCACTTGTTGTTGATTCTTCACAAAAAAATACAGTTTTATATCTTTATGTTTGAAGCCTGAAATGTGGCAAAAGGTCGCAAAGTTCAAGGGGGCCGAATACTTTCGCAAGGCACTGTAGATATTCCATTAAATATCAGCAGTTTCCAGCTCCAATAGTCATTTACAACATTAACAATGTATGTATTTCTGATAAATGTTATGTTATTTTAATGGACAAAAAATGTGCTCTCTTTCAAAACAAGGACATTTCTAAGTGACCCCAAACTTTTGAACGGTAGTGTGTGTATGTATTCTCCCGAAGGATTCTCAGATCAAAACCGTGTCCTATCCTATCTGAGGAAATGAGAAGCATCACATCTTCCAATACATTTTTTCTGAATTGGGACTTTTAAATAAATTATCTGCCTCTGATAGTAATTTTTTTTTTAGCATGAAAAAACTGAGTTTCAATCCGACAGACGGTATAAATAAGCAATAAGGCCCGAGGGGGTGTGGTATACGGCCAATATACCAGGGCTAAGGGCTGTTCCTATGCATGACGCAACACGGATACAGACCTTAGCTGTGGTATACTGGCCATATATCACAAACCACTGAGGTGCCTTATTGCTATTATAAACTGGTTACCAACGTAATTAGAGCAGTAAAAATAAATGTTTTGTCGTACCCGTGGTATACGGTCTGATATACCGCGGCTGTCAGCCAATCAGCATTCAGGGCTCAAACCACCCAGTTGTGTAATTTATATGTTATCGATAGATAGGGTATAATGTATGTGTTTTTAAGGCTGCCAGGAGAGACCCAAGGAGAGGCCCAGCCACCATGCCGCTGTTCGGTAAATCCCACAAGAATCCCGCCGACATCGTCCGGACTCTGAAGGAGAACATGGCCATCCTGGTCAAACAAGACAAGAAAACAGAAAAGGTGTGACGCATCTTCATAACATGAGTCCTTACACCACGAATCCTCACTAAACAAATCCTTACAACACAAGTCCTCACTAAACAAATCCTTACAACACAAGTCCTCACTAAACAAATCCTTACAACACAAGTCCTTATAATAGTCCTCACCACACAAACCAGTACTTCCCTTAGAAAAGGCCCACAAGCAGGTGTTGTGTAACATTGCTGTTGGGGCCTCGGTGTACCTCTTCTATTTGATCCGATCAGTCAGTTGGTGTGGTTATTATTACGGTGCGCCTCTAGCTGACACTGGGCTGTGAAAGTAGCATCGCTGCCTGGCCGTTCCTTCATTGACACGCAGCTGTAAAGGCCCTCTACACCATGGGACTGTTAGAGAGGGGCTGTCCAGACAGAACTCCCAGTAACCTGGCTCTGGGCTGGAACTGCTTCAGCTCTAACCAGGCTACTTCCACACACAGCCAGGCTATAGTGATCTCAATACAGTCCATTCCTGTCATATTCAATGCTGATATCCAGAGAAAGTCAATAATAATGTGTCTTATGATTGGGCCTGAGGCTGAGACACAAGTGTACACAGAGCTGTACCTCCATAGGTAGTCAATTAAATGTCTCCCTCTTGTGGGCAACTCAAGTATAATACCATGGCAGTTTTTTTAAATAAACAGCATAACATTATTAGCAGCAATACTGTTAGAAGTACATATTGTGCCTGTGTGTCTAACTGGTGTCCCTGTCCCAGGCATCAGAGGAGGTGTCTAAGTGTCTTGTGGCCATGAAGGAGATACTATATGGGACCGGTGACAAGGAGCCTCACACAGAGACGGTGGCCCAGTTGGCCCAGGAGCTCTACAACAGCGGCCTGCTCATCTCCCTGGTGGAAAACCTGCAGGTCATCGACTTTGAGGTGAGACTGAGCCAAAGCCGGACCATCAAGGTCGTGTTCATTAGGCACCAAATGGAAGAAAACAGTCTGAAACAAGGAGGCTTTCCTTTTTAAATGTTTTCCATTGCATGTCCCCAGGGGAAGAAGGACGTGTGTCAGATCTTCAACAACATCCTGCGGAGGCAGATCGGCACCCGCAGCCCCACTGTCGAGTACTTCTGCTCTCACCAAGAGGTGCTGTTTGTGCTGCAAAAAGGGTGAGTTTCTCTCTCTCTCTCACACACACACACACACACACACACACACACACACACACACACACACACACACACACACACACACACACACACACACACACACACACACACACACACACACACACACACACACACACACACACACACACAGCTGACCACAGCCGACCACAGCCATTGGTATGATACTCAGTGACGTCTGCATGTGTCCCTCTTCCTGCAGGTATGAGACCCCTGGGTCTGCGCTGAACTGTGGCATCATGCTGAGGGAGTGTATCAGACACGAGCCACTGGCCAAGCTGGTTCTCCACTCAGAACACTTCCAGGACTTCTTCAATTACGTAGAGATGGAGACCTTCGACATCGCCTCAGACGCTTTCGCCACCTTCAAGGTCAGATTACACAAGATTTGAAAGCATCTTTGGGTCCTGGAAAAACCTTGTATTAAACCCATGTTAATAAGACTAGGATGGTCCGAGATGATATGCTAATGTTTACATTACTGTTGTATCTGTCCATGCCCATTTGTTTGAGAGTTGACAAAATGATTCGATGCAGCAGATGATATTAAATATTCAATGTTTGTTTTTGTGTGAATTAAAGTGAGCACGTTTCCTCCCCCATTCACAGGACCTGCTCACAAGACACAAGGTCCTGGTAGCTGAATATCTAGAACAGAATTATGATGCCGTAAGTGATATATGTTCAACATTCTGCTGCCCTGGGAGCCTACCTTTATCCGATGGACTTCATGGAAAGAAAATGTTTTTTGTTGTTACACCATCCACCCTCTGCCCTCTTGACAGAATTCATGAAGGAATGGGTGAATGCGTCAAACACTCGCACTCTCATTTCCATTTACCAGATGAATACACTGAAGTGCGTGTGTGCCGATGAACAAAACATGTTGATTGATGACCCATACTCTACAATGAATGAGTGCATTTATACCACCCTTGACACACTAGCCACATACACTCCAGGCATCTGTGGTCACTGGCTTTCCCTGCTTGCATAAGACCACCTTGTGTGTTGGTTGTAGTGTGGGGCTCAGGGAAGACCCCAGGGGAGAGCAGACAGTCCGGCTGGAGGCTGCTCGGGTTACAGGCCAGACACTACCCTACACTGGGCCGCACTAGTTTACAGAAGGCTGCTTTCATGCCAAAGGCCGCTGGAGGCTTATCACACACACACTGGCCCAAACAGCACCCCTGATAAGGGTCCTTTCAGACCTGACTGAGAGATGTTAGAGAATATATCAACTTCAACAGACATTCCATCCCATTTAACTATCTGAAACACCTATTTAATTCTATGAAAATTTTTTTGACTGTTGAGATGCAGCCACCCCTCAGCCTGTTCCTTTATATCTTTGCAGATCTTTGACCAGTATGAGAAGTTATTACACTCTGATAACTATGTGACAAAGAGACAGTCATTAAAGGTGTGTTCTATTATTCACATTTTACATGGATTATTTATGGACTAAAACTTTGCATGCTATTATGGTGTTGATTATCTTGCTTCGTAGTAAACATTTGCATACTCTGGTCTTTGTGTGTGTTTATGTAGTTGTTGGGAGAGCTTCTGTTGGACAGGCATAACTTCACAGTGATGACCCGGTACATCAGCAAGCCTGAGAACCTGAAGCTGATGATGAACCTACTGAGGGACAAGAGCCCTAACATACAATTTGAGGCCTTCCACGTCTTCAAGGTAGGACACAAAAGCCGTTCCCTGAGCCGTTCATATACAAGGTCTGGCAAACTGGCATCCATGTTGGCCCCAAACATTCCATGGCATTACCATTGGGTTCTTACTAGAATGTAATTGCCGATATCAATGTAATGTACAGAGCTGACAGGCTAACCCCTCCACCCAGGTGTTTGTGGCGAACCCCAACAAGACACAGCCCATCATAGACATCCTGCTGAAGAACCAGCCCAAACTCATCGACTTCCTTAGCAACTTCCAGAAGGACCGCATGGACGACGAGCAATTCAACGACGAGAAGACCTACCTAATCAAACAGATCCGAGACCTAAAGAAACCCGCCTCTTAAAACCTTACCCCCATTCGTCCCCAAAACCCTTCCCCTTAGCTATGACCTTTACCCTAACCTTTACTTTTTATTGTCGACAAAAATACATTGACAATAATGATTCAATTTCTTAATATCGAAGACAGTCTTTTTCTTGGTTCCTTAAACTTTGCTGAGAATAGTTCGTAATCAGATTTTTTTTCATTGTTTTTACTTTTAAATGAACCCTTTTCTTATTAGTGTGTAGTGTTCCACAACGGGAAGGGGATTTCCTCTCTTGGGGGGAACCAATGCTTAGAGACCTCTAGGTGATTGGCTGAGTGAGCTGTGGAGACCACTGGTCATCACTTTAATTGTGCAAATATTTTTCCGCAAATGTTCTCGTTTCATTGCCACTTGCAGGAACGAGCCAGCTAGATAGTTCTGACTTCTTTCTAATACTCTCCTAATCTAACCACAGTACAACTGAAGTATCCAGAATCATAGGAATTGCTATTTCTCTATTAGAGGATCAAAATTCTCAAATGTTCCATAGAACTCCTCTTCAGACTCACATTCCCTGCTAGTCTTACTCCTGTGGTTGTACTTCCACTATTTACACTTAAGTTATGTTTCAACACTGTAGTAGGTCCTCTGACATGACAACTCTACATTTGACCTTACAAGGAACATATTAGATGTCTGGTGATCAGCAGGGCCATTCTTCTACTGCTAACCTTCGTATAGAATATGACTTATCAATAGTTTTGATAATCGACTCTCCACAGATGGCTGGTAGCACTTTCTGCATCATTCAACGCTAAAGGAGCGATTCCTTTTTTGGTTTATTTTAAGCTGATGAAGTAGTTTCCTGTTCAACAGGATTCTATCATGATGATTAAAAAAAAGTTTGTCTTGTGTATAATAGCTGGTTTTAACCCATAAGTAAGTGCCATTGCAGGTGACAGAAAAATCCTGATATTTTTTTTCTGTACAAAAGTGATTTCTTTAACTTGTTTTCTTATTTAGATGGTGGAGGGGGATGGTTGGTGGAACACATTAACTGTAGGGGGTACATACAGAGGTGCCTTTTGTTTTCCCTTTTTTTTGTATTTTAAATCATTTTCTAGGCGGAGCTTAATTCTTATTTAGAAAAAATATGGTCTGGTTGAACATATTAGTTGTGATTAAGCAATGAACCTTGAACTCACTATATTTGAGTTGTGCAGTTGAAATAGTATTTTACTTTATGAGAACTTGTTGCAGTTCATTGATCACATCATAAAACTAGGAACCAGGAGGCCAAAACTCAGGACTATGATTGTCCAGGAAAGTTAACATTCCAGTAAACTGGATAAGGTAGAAGAAGCATCTTACTCTGAATATATATTTTTTTGACATGTAGCTTGTTTTGGGGGAAATCTAAATTAAATAACCTCAGACAAATTGAGCCAATGCATATTTTAATCGTGGTGGTTGTGCTTACATCTAAATTGAAAATATGAACTAATTAATATGGCTCTTCAGTGTAATATTGAATAATATATGTGATGGGCACCATGCCACGGACAAGTGATTGTTCTTTAAATTGCCAAATACTTTTTTTTTTCAATTGTTATATTGGACTTGACACACAAGGGATAGTATCCTCAATGCCCTTGTCGTTTTGGTGAAACTCAGTCATTCTAGCCCTGTTCTATATCTGGTGCTAACATGCAATCTTGACCACATTTCTAGACCAGTGTAGACGATCATTAATTGTGAACAGATCTTCCCAACCACCTCTCGAGGTAGCCGGGGACAAATTGATTGGATGAAAGTTCAGTGGGCAGAGCTTAGTGACATGTCACTGGGTGGAGTTTACAAGTGAGTCAAGTAAAGACAAGTGTTTCAGGGAGGTGGAGTGCTTGTGGGAGGATGTTAAACAGGTTGCGACAGATGGTGTTGCCAGTTTGAATCCAAATGCAGCTTTTGTTTTCCAAAATATATTTCCATGAAGTCCATCTGATAAAGGTAGGCTCCCAAAGCAGCAGAATGTTGAACATATCACTTACTGCATCATAATTCTGTTCTAGATGGTGCCCTCCCTCCTGCTGGTGCTGTGGACTATAACCACAAGGTCACAGGTTCAAGTCTTGCCATGCCAATGACCTTTCTCAAGTTATATTTTGAACCCTAGTCCCTCCCTGTATTCAAATGAGATTCCCAATGTTAAGACATATTGATCCCTTGAATCAATGATTTGAGGGACTATTTAAAATGGTTTGACAATCCAGATCTGTTTACACTTGTAAGATATCAAGATACAATTAGTCCTCGATGGCCTCTGGAGGTAGTTAGGAAGAATCACCATCAATAATTGTAATATTCTACACGGGTCTAGAAATGGTCACAATCAGAATATGGACCAGATCAAGACACAGGACCCATGTTAACACCAGGTATAAACGGGGCTTCGAATGGCAAACTGACATTGTTGGATTAAAATGTTAAACAAAAGAGACTTAAAAGATTCAGGCTGTATCAGAAGGAACTTACACCCGAGCCAAAACAGATTTACTTAACATACTGTACTAAAGTAATATTGACCCTTTTCAACCATGGGATTTCATTTTTTTTATCACATTGATACTACTGCACCACAACACCAATAAAATAAATGCATACATAGTTTTCCCGGTTTGTCATTTTATATCGTTTTTTTTTGTTGCTGTTAGATGCTTATTGTTATCAGTTAAAAGCAGTTTGGCAAAACAGGATGAAACAATTTAAGGATGTAGGAGCCAACCATGTAACAAAAAAACAACAAACAAAGCACAGTTGCAGGGGTCTAGGAGTTAGTATCCTTTGAGGCAAAGTGCAATATAGTGGTGGTAGCCTGCACTGGCTGGGATGTGACTTGGATTCTTCAAGTCTGGAAGAACTATAGTAAACTTAAAGCTACAATCAACAGTAACCTTCATAGTAAACTCTTCAGACAAATAATTAGGAAACACGCATTTGGAGTTCACTTGCCTTAAAATTACTTTTAAAAAAAATGTTTTTTTAAATATCTACGCAGTACCATTTCCTTTGAATATAGTCAGTCCATTAAAAATCACTGCGTTTACTCCTTGAAACTGTCCATTATAGGGGAGTATGAAGAGGCCTTTGAATTTCCAACATTGTTAAAATGCATCCTTCCTTGAATCACTGATCAATATGCGATTGGATAAATGAAATGTTTCCAATGCCAACAAGAGCCTGGGGACCGTAGCCTGGTGAAACCAGACTGAAAGCTACAGGTACCATTGTTCAACAAACAGGGGAAAGGTCTGGATTTGTTGCCGACCGTAACCTCTTGTTGGATTGAAGGGCCTGTTCAGGCTGTCTCCCATGCTTCCCCACACATCCATCTGTAATCATAACAAGACATGGTCAGAGGTGGGACACATCGCTGAGTCAAATCAGAGACGGTTAGAAGGGCTGATCCATCATCTGTATTGTGGTGATTAGGTGGAGGCATGCACATGACCAGCAATATAAACTCAGCAAAAAAAAGAAACGTCCTCACTGTCAACTGCGTTTATTTTCAGAAAACTTAACATTAACATAATACGATTTAACAACTGAGACATAGACTGAACAAGTTCCACAGACATGGAATAATGTGTCCCTGAACAAAGGGAGGGGGGGGGGGGGGGGGGGGGGGGGTCAAAATCAGAAGTAACAGTCAGTATCTGGTGTGGCCACCAGCTGCATTAAGTACTGCAGTGAATCTCCTCATGAACTGCACCAGATTTGCCAGTTCTTGCTGTGAGATGTTACCCCCCTCTTCCACCAAGCCACCTGCAAGTTCCCAGACATTTCTGGGGGGGGAATGGCCCTAGCCCTCACCCTCCAATCCAACAGATCCCAGACGTGCTCAATGGGATTGAGATCCGGGCTCTTCGCTGGCCATGGCAGAACACTGACATTCCTGTCTTGCAGGAAATCACTCACAGAACGAGCAGTATGGCTGGTGGCATTGTCATGCTGGAGGGTCATGTCAGGATGAGCCTGCAGGAAGGGTACCACATGAGGGAGGAGGAGGTCTTCCCTGTAACGCACAGCGTTGAGATTGCCTGCAATGACAACAAGCTCAGTCCGATGATGCTGTGACACACCGCCCCAGACCATGACGGACCCTTCACCTCCAAATTGATCCCGCTCCAGAGTATAGGCCTTGGTGTAACGCTCATTCCTTCGACGATAAATGCGAATCCGACCATCACCCTTGGTGAGACAAAACCGTGACTTTTTGTCAGTCCTGTCTGGTCCAGCAACGGTGGGTTTGTGCCCATAGGCGACATTGTTGCTTGTGATGTCTGGTGAGGACCTGCCTTTACAACAGGCCTACAAGCCCTCAGTCCAGCCTATTACGGACAATCTGAGCATTGATGGAGGGATTGTGCGTTCCTGGTGTAACTCGGGCAGTCGTTGTTGCCATCCTGTACCTGTCCCGCAGGTGTGATGTTCAGATGTACAGATCCTGTGCAGGTGTTGTTACACGTGGTCTGCCACTGCGAGGACGATCAGCTGTCCGTCCTGTCTCCCTGTAGCGCTGTCTTAGGTGTCTCACAGTACGGACATTGCAATTTATTGCTCTGGCCACATCTGCAGTCCTCATGCCTCCTTGCAGCATGCCTATGGCACGTTCATGTAGATGAGCAGGGACCCTGGGCATCTTTTATTTTGTGTTTTTCAGAGTCAGTAGAAAGGCCTCTTTCGTGTCCTACGTTTTCATAACTGTGACCTTAATTGCCTACCGTCTGTAAGCTGTTAGTGTCTTAACGACCGTTCCACAGGTGCATGTTCATTAATTGAACCAGCATGGGATCTGTGAAGTTATTTGGATTTTTACGAATTATCTTTGAAAGACAGGGTCCTGAAAAAGAGACGTTATTTTTTTTGCTGAGTTTATTAGAGGAGGAGAAGACGTGACGTGACATCACTCTCTACAAAGTGACAAATATCATGCTAACTAATGGTACAGAGAAGGACAACTCACTGGCTAGATGAGGACCAGCATGTTCAGCGGCTCTCCTGGCTAGAGAGGACTTCTGCCACTGTGACGAAAACATGTAAACACACTAAGAAAATTGCATCTGTAGAAAGCAGTATAATAAGTATACCTCAATAGCCTAACAAGGAAAACACAAGGATAGGTAAAAGCTGAATGGAAAACATCTGAGGAATCCATCCAGTTTTTTTCCCTCATCAGTACAGATGAAGAAAATGGCAGGAATAGACTATTGAGATGCTGCTACACCCATAGAAAAACTATTCATCAGTCAATCAATGTAGGTACTCACAATGAACTTCAGGACTCCTTGGAGGCTGTGGAATCTGAGGTAGGAGATGTCTCCCTTGTCTTTGCCGCTGTCCAGGTCAGTGGTGTAGATCTGCTTGATCCCAGCTCCTCGGATCAGAGGGACACACTCATCACACGGACACTTAGTCACAAACAGCATGGTGTTCTCCTCCTCACGGATCTCTTCACTCCTAGAAACGACAGTCAATCACATTTATTTACATCATAAATCCTCATGCCCAGCTACTAATTCCTGCCCCCTGGTCCGACTTCTCGGATGTACCTCCTTGCTTCCTCTCCTTGCATCCTCTCTGCCATCTCCGCTGACCTGTAAGGACTGGACAGGTCGAGAGCAAATATACCCATGTACACATTCCCTGTATTTCCTTCATCTACAGATGTAGGATCTTAATTTGATCACCCTGTTGCAGAAAAACTTTCCTGTAATGCAAGAAATGTAAAATGTGTAGTGTATGAGGTGTGGCAAAGAAGGGGGTCGAGTGATAAATGGCAGATATGTGAGAGCAGAACTAATAAACGGTCTCTGCCCGATCACTAAAATGGCCAACCCTGTCAGAACTACAGATCACAAAATGGCCGACCGCCAAAACTACAAGCCCCAGAAGCAAGGGGAACCCTCAGAAGGTGGAGCCGACCCACAGATAAAGGGTCAAGAAAAACCAGGAAGAGGGAGAGAGAGTGCTGGAAGGATCTATGAACAATAGAGAAAGAGACAATAGAGATTGGCTGGATTTACCGTGTATGAGCTGGATTTTTTTGGACTTACCTGTTGGCGTTTGGACCTAGACCTACCGAGAACCCGATTCGTGTACTGAACCCTGCTATCCTTGACCTCGCCTACGGCCTGGGTGGACCAGGACGGAGAAACAAACACACAGGTACTGTCCTGTTCGAAATAACTCTCATTCTTGGGTGATTTGGTGGCAGTTTACCACTTAATTTGTGACAAACGCTCCTAACATTGAAGAGGTTTGCCACAGAGGTTTAAAAAGGCTTCTGAAGTTTGCCAATTCCACTTTAAAAATGTCAATACCTTACGAAAAATGTATCAACCTACAAAAATGTCCATTAATTATAATCCACATTTCCTGTTGCTGCAATTAAGCTCCTACATCTGTACCCTGTCCTCTCATATCAGTGGAGATGAAGGGTGGATATAAGGGGAGGAAGTCACTTAGGAGTATTGAGATGGAACCCATGTCTTCCCTCTCCTCCTGACCTGAAGGTGAGTGCGTTCTGCTCAGCGTGGATGATGTAGCGGTACTTCCTCCTCTGGCGGTCCTGCTGTTTGGTGTCCATCTGGGGGTACTGTCCGTACTCTGAGCCCACTGGGTAGGCGTTGTACCCACAACCCACCAGGTACAGCCGCCCCGTGCCATCACAACCACCCTAAAACAGTTGAGCACAGAACACAGTGAATGGCAGTTTGACCTTATTCATTTTTCACATTGAAATCTTTGTTACCAGCCTTTCCACTTTATTTTTGTCATTATATTACAGAGGCAAAATACATTAATATTCATGTATAGTTATGAGCTTAGAAAATACAACGGTATTTTAATGGTTTACTCACCGATTTCCCTTCTGCCCAAATGACAGCACCAACCCCAACCTTAGGGTCCTCTGGAATAGCAACAAACAAGTAACAGTCAGACACGTTCCATCTGTTTAAAGTTTAAACCTTCAGACAGGTTGAACCACCCATCGCAGCTTGTCCTGTTAGCCTTAAAACATGAACATATAATTAACCCTTTCAAAAAATAAAATGCTGATTTCTTGAGTGATCCGGCTGACCAAACAATAAGAGAACTCCTTTTCATAGCTGCTGTCGCTAACCACTAATGAAACTAGAATGTCTCCCCCCCCCCCCCCCCCCCCCCCCCCCAGGGCAACACATCTCTCCAACAAACGTGCAGTCAACCATGGGACGTTATGTCATAACAATAGTCTTCTCTCTGGCAATTTTTAATTGCTTGGAACTCCTTTATGTGATTCCCCACAAAATGTGGTGACATGTCACCTTTACAAAATGACTTCCTAGTTTGAATGAGTAATCTGGCTAGTATATAGACTACTAAACAGATAATTCAGGTACCTGTTCTGTAGGCCAACAGTCTGGCCTGTACGATGCAGTGTCTGGCAATTTCCTGGGACACCCCCTGAGGCTGGGGCTGCTCCGAGGTTGCAGGCTGGGAGTCCTTCTTGTAGAATCCATGCTGGAGAAGAGGCACACTAGCAGCTACGGAGGCCAGAACCCCAACCAGCTCCCTCATGTTCTGACGCAGGTTGGAGAAGTACGGCTCCATGCAAAAGTTCTCCAGACCTGTAGCAAGACAGTGTCAAATCCTCATCTATAAACAGTATGTTTACCATTCATTTAACAGGATCTACACAACAGATGGCGTGGCACATGGCCTCTTGAGCAAAGGAGCTCCTCAAACCTACCAATCTTGAGTTAGCCAATATAGCCCAAATACAGCTAACCGTTGAACACAAGCTAGCTAACAAGTACGGTTGAATGATTGTACTACAGACCTATTTTGGTGAGAATGTCACGGTGGCACTGTTCGTGTGGGATTAGGAACTCTTCGGAGAAAGTGTCCAGGTTCCGTCTCCTCTGCTTCCAGTAGAAGTCCCCAGCGTCCAAGTCGGGGTCGTCCCCCGACACCCTCTCCATGAAGTCACACCTCCTAGAGGTCTCCTCCACAAACTGCTGCAGGCCAGGGGCCACGGGCTGCACCACCACACTGATGTGGGGCCGGCTGTTGGACTTCAGCTTCTCGGATGCAATGGCGTCCAGCATGGCCTCCTGGGAAATGGAGTCCGTCCCATTAGGCCTGACCGCTAGCAGACTCATCTCAGGGTCACCAGGCCAGAAGGAGATGCGGCTCACCCCAGCTGGAGATGACAGACAAGAGACAAGACTTTACAAATGATCTCTCTCTGTGTGTGTGTGTGTGTGTGTGTGTGTGTATGTATATACACTGCTCAAAAAAATAAAAGGGAACACTTAAACAACACAATGTAACTCCAAGTCAATCACACTTCTGTGAAATCAAACTGTCCACTTAGGAAGCAACACTGATTGACAAATTTCACATGCTGTTGTGCAAACGGAATAGACAACAGGTGGAAATTATAGGCAATTAGCAAGACACCCCCAATAAAGGAGTGGTTCTGCAGGTGGTGACCAGACCACTTCTCAGTTCCTATGCTTCCTGGCTGATGTTTTGGTCACTTTTGAATGCTGGCGGTGCTTTCACTCTAGTGGTAGCATGAGACGGAGTCTACAACCCACACAAGTGGCTCAGGTAGTGCAGCTCAACCAGGATGGCACATCAATGCGAGCTGTGGCAAGAAGGTTTGCTGTGTCTGTCAGCGTAGTGTCCAGAGCATGGAGGCGCTACCAGGAGACAGGCCAGTACATCAGGAGACGTGGAGGAGGCCGTAGGAGGGCAACAACCCAGCAGCAGGACCGCTACCTCCGCCTTTGTGCAAGGAGGAGCAGGAGGAGCACTGCCAGAGCCCTGCAAAATGACCTCCAGCAGGCCACAAATGTGCATGTGTCTGCTCAAACGGTCAGAAACAGACTCCATGAGGGTGGTATGAGGGCCCGACGTCCACAGGTGGGGGTTGTGCTTACAGCCCAACACCGTGCAGGACATTTGGCATTTGCCAGAGAACACCAAGATTGGCAAATTTTCCACTGGCGCCCTGTGCTCTTGACAGAGGAAAGCAGGTTCACACTGAGCACGTGACAGAGTCTGGAGACGCCGTGGAGAACGTTCTGCTGCCTGCAACATCCTCCAGCATGACCGGTTTGGCGGTGGGTCAGTCATGGTGTGGGGTGCGGTGGCATTTCTTTGGGGGGCCGCACAGCCCTCCATGTGCTTGCCAGAGGTAGCCTGACTGCCATTAGGTACCGAGATGAGATCCTCAGACCCCTTGTGAGACCATATGCTGGTGCGGTTGGCCCTGGGTTCCTCCTAATGCAAGACAATGCTAGACCTCATGTGGCTGGAGTGTGTCAGCAGTTCCTGCAAGAGGAAGGCATTGATGCTATGGACTGGCCCGCCCGTTCCCCAGACCTGAATCCAATTGAGCACATCTGGGACATCATGTCTCGCTCCATCCACCAACGCCACCTCATCAGGAGCATGCCCAGGCATTGTAGGGAGGTCATACAGGCACGTGGAGGCCACACACTACTGAGCCTATTTTTGACTTGTTTTATGGACATTACATCAAAGTTGGATCAGCCTGTAGTGTGGTTTTCCACTTTAGAGTGTGACTCCAAATCCAGACCTCCCTGGGTTGATAAATTTGATTTCCATTGATATTTTTTGTGATTTTGTTGTCAGCACATGTCAACTATGTAAAGGAAAAAGTATTTAATAAGAATATTTCATTCATTCAGATCTAGGATGTGTTATTTTAGTGTTCCGTTTATTTTTTTGAGCAGTGTAAATATAGATCTCACCATTGATAAGCATCTTGAGGCAGGTAGCGCAGGGTCTCCTAGAGAAGTAGAGGTCTGAGGCAGCCAACCTGGGCCCGTGTCTGATCACAGCTACCTGCCCCACGTGGAGCTCTGGACCGGAGCAGTGGAGACCCACCACCCTCTGGTCCCGAACCACCACCAGGCCTGTACCCCGCGTCTGACACACAGAAACAGACAGGAGATAAGGGAGGAAAGTGATGATGCATATCATAATTGATGATGCTCAATATGGTAATTTATTGCATGTTAACTATACAAATAAATTAAAAATGACACATACACCTGATAGGTGCAGTGAAATGTGTTGTTTTACAGGGTCAGCAATAGTAGTACAGTGACCCTGGAGCAAATTAGGGTTAAGTGCCTTGCTCAAGGGCACATCAACAGATTATTCACCTTGTTGGCTCGGGTGTTCAAACTAGCGACCTTTCGGTTACTGGCCCAACGTTCTAACAACAATATGTAATGGCCGCTACACAGTGCATTCGGAAAGTATTAAGACCCCTTGACTTTTTCCACATCACAGCCTTATTCTAAAATGGATTTTTAAATAAATGTTCTTCATCAATCTACGCACAATACCTCATGATGACAATGCAAAAGCAGGTTTTTAGAAATGTTTGAAAATGTATTACAAATAAAAAACTGATATCACATTTACATAAGTTTCCAGACCTTTGTAGAAGCACCTTTGACAGCCTCAAGTCTTCTTGGGTATGACGCTACAAGCTTGGCACACCTGTATTCGGGAGTTTCTCACATTCTTCTCTGCAGATCCACTTTTCACCGTAGGGATGGTGCCAGGTTTCATCCAGACGTGATGCTTTGCATTCAGGCCAAATAATTCAATCTTAAATCTTATCAGACCAGAAAATCTTGTTTCTGATAGTCAGAGTCCTTTAGGTGCCTTTTGGTAAACTCCAAGTGGGCTGTCATGTGCCATTTACTGAGAAGTGGCTTCCGTCTGGCCACTCTACCATAAAGGCCTGATTGATGGAGTGCTGATGAGATGGTTGTCCTTCTGGGAGGTTCTCCCATCTCCACAAAGGAACTCTGGAGCTCTGTCAGAGTGACCATCGGGTTCTTGGTCACATCCCTGGCCAAGGCCTTTATCCCCCGATTGCTCAGTTTGGCGGAGCGGCCAGCTCTAGGAAGAGTCTTGGGGATTCCCAAATTCTTCCATTTAAGAATGGGGCGGCATGTTAGAGCGTTGAACTAGTAACCGAAAGGTCGCAAGATCGAATCCAGCTGACAAGGTAAAACATTTCATTCTGCCCCTGAACAAGGCAGTTAACCCACTGTTCCTAGGCCGTCATTGAGAATAAGAATTTGTTCTTAACTGACTTGCCTAGTTAAATAAAAGGTAAAAATATATATAATTTTTTTTAAATAATGATGCAGGCCACTGTGTTCTTGGAGACCTTCAATGCTGCAGAAATGTTTTGGTACCCTTCCACAGATCTATGCCTCGACACAATCCTGTCTCTGAGCTCTATGGACAATTCCTTTGACCTCATGGCTTGGTTTTTGCTCTGAAATGCACGGTCAACTGTGGGACCTTATATAGACAGGTGTGTGCTTTTCCAAATCATGTCCAATCCATTGAATTTCCCACAGGTAGATTCCAATCAAGTTGTAGAAACATCTCATGGATGATCGATGGAAATAGGATGCACCTGAGCTCAATGTCAAGTCTCACAGCAAAGGGTCTGAATACTTATATAAATAAGGTATTTCTGTTTTTTATTTTTAATACATTTGCAAAAATTCTTAGCCTGTTTTCACTTTGTTATTATGGGGTATTGTGTGTAGATTGATGAGGGGGAAAGGCTGTAACAACAAAATGTGGAAAAGGGGAAAGGGTATAAATATATTCTGAATGCACTGTAGGTCAAACTTACAAAGTCATTCTGGTTTATGTCTTCTGGTTCCTCCTTGGGGAAAAGTTCCATCCATAAACTCAGCAGGGTGAAGAGGTTAACCTTGGACAGCCTGGGTCCATGACCTAAAAATACACCATAGAAAAACGTGTTTACAAACAGGGAAGGCAAGCGAGTTTTTTGTCCACTAGATCTTTGCTGCTCCCAAGTGATAACACATTGAGCTCAAATAAATTATTTAGGTTAAACCAAACATTGGGCAGACATTTGCTTCCTCTTCCCACTGCAACTTTGGAGCACTGACATAGAATGTGAAACTGTTGGCCAGTACATTTCTCTTCAAAACATGTATGTGACTCTGGCATTCATAGGGTAGAACAACCAAACGGATGCTTGATCCAGCAACCCTACTATTACAGAGCAAGCCCAGCTTACCTGTCCGGTGCCATAAAGCTCAAGACATTTTTGCAGAACCAGTCACATGATCCTTGGAAAGTCACTACCCGAAACCGCTACCATTTAAGTTTCAACTTCAACGGGGTGACAAAATTGTTACAACAAAAAAATAGGACCGGTTGTACTATAATGGTTTTGATATGATTCATTTCAGAAATTCTGACATAAAGATGTAGTATATTTAATTAAACAGCTAATAATACTAGGTACATTTCATATTCACAAATGGTCTAATTCAAAACCTAACTTTTTTCACTTTGAGTTTAAACAATATGGCACTACTTTAACTAAAATGAAAAACAAAAAGGAAATTCAAACTTGTATTATTGATACGATTTGTTTGTTTAGGATTCCTGGCAATGTAAATAGTTTGTATTCTTGTTTACATGTGACTATTCCTCTTTTGTTTGAGGATATTTGTAAATAAAATAAAATAAAAAATTCAATGGGGTGACGTCAGACAGTTGGGACGTCCCAAGGATCCCGTTTGGACGTTTCTAGACAGTCACTAGGTAGGTTACAGACGTGTGGGTTCAAACTAATAAAAGCCTAGACGGTGACACAATTACGTCTTAATTTTTAAGATGCCTCAAAGCTCATTATTCCGTGTGAGTAGCAATATTATATCGAACAGTAAAAACATTCGCAGCATTTTCTGTCAAGCTGTCAACTCGCCAGTAACTGACAGCGCAGTAGTCTCACCTTGTACTTTGGTGTCGGTTTGTGTGCTGGCTTCCCTTACATCGCGATATCCTTTACAGTTGCATGAAGCGGCACAGGTTGGTTTCAAATATTGGTTCGACTGTACAGTATCCGTCGTTGCCATTCAATCAATTGAATGTAAAATTTAGCGAACGTCTCCAGACAAGGCAAATACGTATGATGATTTGATGTAGTTGGTTTCTGAACAGCTAAGCTAGGCTTCTTCCTACATCTTCTGACGTCGAACAAATAGGCGGACCTTGTCTTGCACCCAACCCCCAGAACTGTCAAGCGCAGTGTTTGTTGTAAATGTTCTGCATTCTTGGTTGCAATTAAACAATTGTCAGATTACATCTGCATTCCACTATAAGTATGTCATTTCATTAATGACGTGATAATCTTAAGACATAAGGCCCGTGGAGGTGTGGTATATGGCCAATATTCCACAGCTAAGGGCTGTTCTTAAGCACAACGAAATGCCTGAACACAGCCCTTAGCCGTGGTACATTGGCCATACATCAAACCCCTGAGGTGCCTTATTGCTATTATAAACTGGTTACCAACGTAATTAGAGCAGTAGAAATAAATGTTATCCTACCCGTGGTATAGGGTGTGATATACCACAGCTGTCAACCAATCAGCATTCAGGGCTTGACCCTCCAGGTTAAAATAAAAATGGTATTCATTTGGCAAGTGTCTCTAGGATTAGAGAATGTATGTGATGGCCTCTAGATGGCAGCATAAGGACATGTTTGTAATTATCTGTCATTGCTCATGAATGTTCAAAACAATAATATATGAAGTCATTTCTAATGCATCATCCAGCATTGTATACAATAATGTAGTTTTGTTTATTTCAAAGTGGTTGCATCTCATGACTTGCAAGTCGATAAACATGTTGAGAATTGTGGCACCAATAAACTCTTTCCATCCTAAATAATTGTAAATATTTCAAACTAAATGTAATTGCAAAAATAAACATAAGCAACACTTTTTCTGAAAAAATAATACATCTAAAAGTACAATGCATTGAATTTCAATTTCAGTACAAACACTCGCTTCAAAGTAAATTAGAATGTAGTAATGAACGTTAAACCATTAAAACAATATTCAAAGCAGCAGAATGATTGGAAATGCTGGGGTGGAGTAATCTCAACCAAAGGAATGCAATAAGTAATAGTAAACAATGTAGATATCTATTTTTGTAAGAATAAAAAAAGTTCACACAGAGTAACAAGTTGTATATGTTCCAAATGTTTTGTTTTCTGTCTGGTAAAAGAACTGAAGAGTTGAAAACCAACTTCCTGCTCATTGTTGCATTGCATCACCATGTTCATCTCAAGTCTCGAGAATTAACGTGCCTGAATGAATAAATGACAAGCTCTGCTCTACTTTGTCAGTACACAGCATATTACAAATCATATTGAAACAGTCCTTTCCTCAAAACATCCACAGGCTCTGAACCATAAACCCTGTAAAATATATTTCTGGCCAGCTACATCCAACCTTAACAGTAGAGCAAAGTACACAACTTTGATGCAAAAAAATATATAATAATAATATGCAAATCGGGGGGGGGGGGGGGTAGACTGCCAGACATTGTCAGGCATGTAACCGTGTCCATCGTAAGCTAGATCTATGGTCCTCCAATTAAACTGACGCTAAATGAGCAGTCTGATGCCATTTAGCAGGTTTGTAAACATGCAGTGACAGACAATGAACTTGGATGTCACTGTTTTGACTGGTAAAGGAACTTCCTCCCCACAGTGCCATCTGTCCACGTGGAATATTAGGTGCACAGGCAGGGACTGGCTTTGGCTTCTTTGGCTGTGTAACTGGAGGTGAGCCATAGTCACCAGATGAACACGCCAGACATTGTCTCAATGGATTAATAATATGGCAATTTAGAGATCCGATTCAAGCTAGCCGTTTCCATGTTCATACCAATTCTTTCTTTGTCCTTTCTACCATGGCCAAGTAGTGTCAAGCCAAACCAGTTCATGCTAGCCCTTTCCTCGTCCTTCCTTCTGGGCTGGTTAGTGGTCAGTCAGTTTTTGAAGGCCCCACAGCGGCTGGCTCTGCAGATGAACTCTTTGAGCATGTTGCCATCGATCTGCCAGAAGGCTGCAGTCTGGGTCACCTCTGTCAGGTGGTTCACACAGAACTTGAAACAGAACTCCTCCAGGTCCTACAGGGAAGCGATCACATCCAGTCACAGTATGAACACGGGTACAGTATACAGCAGGTCAGCAACAAGCGGCCCAAAACCGAAGTGATCTTTTGGGGGCCCCTTAGTTTTGAGTCAGAAAAGACTGTAAAGTCACCAGGAATTCAGCAACGAACAAAAAAAAAACAGCTTAACGTAGGGTAATCAAGGTATCTTTGTTATTTTCAAATCAAATCTATTTTGGGGCTTAGTATCCAATTTGTAGAGTACAACTTATAATTATGTTCCGGCACCCCAACCATCCGCTACGCATAAAAAAAACGGCCCGCGGCTGAATCTAATTGCCTACCCCTGGCATACAGTACCTAAATATGTATAAGATGGAATACGAGGTCATCTGACTAATATGTCCATAATGACACGGCTAACGTCTCTCGTAGAAGCCAGCCTCAAGAGGCTTGTGGTAACCAGTAAGCATCGGAGTGGTTAACCCTTAGTAGTGACACTGTCACAGTGTGTCTCACCTCAGCGTCGTATCGCACGGCGGCAGAGAGCAGAGAGAAGGCGTTCTCCACGGTGATGCCTCTCTTGATGATGTGTTGACACAGACGTTTCAGACGGTTCTCACAGTAGGATGTGGCCAGGTCCAACAGGCCTGAAACAGAGACACAGTTTGTACACACAGCGGCTTTACTATGGATGGACTTTAACTCAAAGTCATTTGTTTTGATTCTGGGGCCCCGTATGGATCCTAAACAGGATTCCTGCTTCAGTCCAACTCACCGATGGCATCCTCTGGGGGCAGGTCTACATTGTCAGTGTAGAGGAACTCCAAGAAGGAGCGGTAGACGGGGTAGGAGAACTGGTCGATCTCAATCACCTCCTTCATGTCCTCTGTCCAGTGGGACTGGAACATGGAGCGGAAGTGTTCACACCTGACAGAAACAATGATGGACACATGTTGCCGTGTTACGTCTATAGACAGGTTTTATTGTACCTGGTTGGTCCTATTGGAAAGGCTAAAACTAGAAAAGCTACATGTCTTAAAGAAAATGTATGTGCTTGCTTCAGCAGTATAATAAAATATAGATTTTTTAAACTAAAATTCACATACCGGATCTTGAGCACGGCCTTGTGTACGTGGATGTATTTCCCGTCCACACTGAACTTGAGGTCGGCCGTCTCAGGGCTGTCGAACTCTTTCCTCAGAGACTGGGCCACAGTCAGGAAGTCATCATGCTCTACAACAGAACACAACGCCTTAGCTGGGAATTGTGTGTGTGTGTGTGTGTGTGTGTGTGTGTGTGAGAGAGAGAGGGTTATCCTAGACCATTGGTTAGGGGAACCTCCTACTTAGAGATCAGAAAAAAACACATAACCAAGTTACATACTGCACCTTTAAATAACATTTAATAAATGATGAAATTAACTCACCCATGGAGAGTAGCCTCCACATGACAGACGGAGTAGCGAAGCAGGCGAAGACGTCGTCAGTGCAGGAGAAGTGTGTGAGGTGTGGCAGCACGATGGACTGACCCCTACACTGGCCCCACATGTACACCTGGCCGCTCTGGGTCTTACAGGCAGATGTGTGTGTGGAGTGACACGCCGCGATCTCCACTATCCTGCTGGGGGGGGGGGGGGGGGGGAGTGTGTTACACACACACACACACACACACACACACACTCTACCAAGTAACGGTACTCTCCTGTGTCTTTTGACCGCTATAAGAAATTCTGTGATTCTTGAGTGCATTGTTTCTTTACACGTCTCCCTACTCTGTCTCTCTGTGCCATGCCTCTTCAGTGTTTTCCCTTGTCCTTTTGCTGCCTACGGTGGGCCTCTCTCCCTCTCCCCTTTAAGACGAAGACAGGAAACACAAAAAGAGAAGGAAGAATGACAGGACACTGCTGAAGTCACTGCTGTTCCATGAATTTAACTATATGGGATATACACTATGTACTAAAGTATCTGGACACCCCTTCGAATTAGTGGATTTGGCCATTTCAGCCACACCTGGGGCCTCCCAGGTGGCGCAGTGGTTAAGGGCGCTGTACTGCAGCGCCAGCTGTGCCATCAGACACTCTGGGTTCGCGCCCAGGCTCTGTCGCAACCGGCCGCGACCGGGAGGTCCGTGGGGCGACGCACAATTGACCTAGCGTCGTCCGGGTTAGGGAGGGCTTGGCCGGTAGGGATGTCCTTGTCTCATCGCGCACCAGCGACTCCTGTGGTGGGCCGGGCGCAGTGCGAGCTAACACAGGTTGCCAGGTGCATAGTGTTTCCTCTGACACATTGGTGCGGCTGGCTTCCGGGTTGGATGCGCACTGTGTTAAGAAGCAGTGCGGCTTGGTTGGGTTGTGTATCGGAGGACGCATGACTTTCAACCTTCGTCTCTCCCGAGCCTGTACGGGAGTTGTAGCGATGAGACAAGATAGTAGCTACTAAAAAATACAAATAAATTGGATGCCACGAAATTGGGGAGAAAAAGGGGTCAAATTCAGAAAAAATAAAAGGGTTTTATGCACCTGGCAACCTGTGTTAGCTCGCACTGCGCCCGGCCCACCACAGGAGTCGCTGGTGCGCGATGAGACAAGGACATTTCGAACAGCCACACACAAGCCTAAGATCACCATGCGCAATGCCAAGCGTCAGCTGGAGCGTCATTAGACTCTGGAGCAGCGGAAACGTGTTCTCTGAATCACACTTCACCATCTGGCAGTCACGTGGACGAATCTGGGTTTGGCAGATGCCAGGAGAAAGCTACCTGCCCCAATGGATAGTGTCAACTGTAAAGTTTGGTGGAGGAGGAATAATAGTCTGGAACTTTTTTTCCATGGTTGGGGCTAGGCCCCTTAGTTCCAGTGAAGGGAAATCTTAACACTACAGCATACAATGACATTCTAGACCATTCTGTGCTTCCAACTTAGTGGAAGGCCCTTTCCAGTTTCAGCATGACAATACCCCCAGGCACAAAGCGAGTTCCATACAGAAATGGCTTGTCAAAACCCCATCGAACACCTTTGGGATGAATTGGAACACAGACTGCGAGCCAGGCCTAATCGGCCAACATCAGTGCCCGACCTCACTACTTACCCAGCAGGTTAAGATAATTAACGTAGCAGGTTAGGAGTATTAGGTTAGGGTTAGCTAAAATATTATACTTTGACGTCAATTTGACAAACTGTATCCTGTCTAGCCATGACCGTATTCCATGGACATAGAAGGTTGCTGGTTTTATTGTGCCCTCTGTCTTGTAGCTTGATCTCAAGGCCAGCCTGAGGCTCATTCAAGAGTGTTTTGATATGTTACACAACGTTCAGAGATAGAAATGAACATGACAAATGTCCACAATCTATTCCGAATTAAATCCCAATAACTGGTTTGCATGTTTTCAGTGAAAAGTATAGGCTTGTCAAGTGTCAAAACCATTTGTACCCCAGCCCACAACATAATTGCCCCCTCTCTCCCCTCCATTCTAGTTTTGCTACATTGTGACAGGGACAATGTAAACTCAGAGACAGATTATTCTAGATCTGGTGTCTGAGCCAATGTTTGGACTATGCAGTGTTACGGTATGGACAAACACTGGATAGAATACAACAGAGAAGACGAAGAGAAAAGAGAACTAACCATGGGTCTCTGAAAGATGACAATATCAACTGGGGCTTTTAGTGGGCAGTAGCAGCCACCAGAGTTACATCTCAATCCTGTGAGTGTGTTCTCTCCCTTACCTCTCCTTCTCAGCCATGATGTGTACAGGACTGAGCTGGTTGCTCTTGTTGCCAGTACCCAGCTGTCCGTAGGTGTTAGCCCCCCAGGCATACAGCAGGCCCTCGTCGGTTAGAGCCAGGGAGTGGGCGTAGCCTGACGCGATCTGGAAGACAAGTCCTTAAGGGTTTTACACAGTGGGAGTGGACAGCAACAAGGCTCTGGGCTCAATTCTGTTTTGTATTAGTTTGATTTGAAGTAGACATGAGTAGATGATTCAGACAGAGACATACAGGTGGTAGTAGTGTACACTACTGTCCAGTCTTACTTGTAGTACACAGAGACCCTGGAGGGCTGCCAGGCGACAGGGGGTCAGCTGGTTACCGTTGTTGCCCACTCCCAGCTGGCCATTCCCATTGTATCCCCAGCCAAACACCTGCAACACACACAGGCCACGGTAGTCAGCAATATCTTCCTTTATGTACATGTTGCTATATAACATTTTGCTTTGACTTTCTCTGGACCGGAGGGAACTACACAATATAAACCCATCCTTCCCAAGGGCTTGGTCTCTCACCTCCCCATTGTCGAGCACAGCCATGGAGGAGGTCTGTCCACAGGCGATGCCCATCACCACTTTACCCTGCAGGCAGTTGGTCACCCTGCGGGGGGTTGGCTGGTTGGCTGTGGCACCTGAACCCACCTGGCCACAGTTGTTGTAACCCCACGCAAACACCTAGCAGATAGAATCATATACACACCGACTGTCAACCCTATACACAATCACACCTCGTGACCAGTGATCCTAGGTAACCATGATATTAGGTAATGTTGTAACTACCCCTTTACAGTGCTGAGTAACATATTTCAACACATCCAAGATAGATATTTAGGGCTACTTTTGGAAATCATTAGTCATTTCTACATCAGCTCTTCAATCGTGTGTGAGACCAGGCCAGCGGGCCTGGGTTAGATGCAGCCAGCCTGGACACAGTGAACTGAGATAATACCTTCCTAACCTGCTGCTGGGACAAACATAAACCACTTAAAGAGACAGACAGCCAAGACAAGTGACCACTGATCAGCCCTGGTTAGAAAACTTGAACCTGACAGGGTTCCATAGTCCACTCCACACACTGACAGGCTACACACAACCTCCACCAATAGTCCACTCATGTTCATCAGTCTTTTTATTCTCTTGAACATTATGTACCTAGCAGTAGCACTGTAGCAGTAGCAGTAGACACTGACATCTTGAAACGGGCTTATTTCAGGGTTACAAGTGCATGTAAAAGGACTTAAACAAGAATTTCCCCTCACCTCTCCATCGTGTGTCAGGGCCAGAGAGTGATGTGACCCACAGGCCACTTGTGTTATTTTCTTGTTCTGCAGGTTGGTTGAAACCAGGATGGGTGACACCCCCTGGTTGGTGGTCCCGTTGCCCAGCTGGCTGTATCCATTGTGCCCCCAGGCAAACAACTCTCCCCCTGAGAGACAAACGCACCAAAGTATAACAGAGCTATTTAAGTAAGCTGCACTATGACAATTATACTGGCTTTTGGTAAAGTTCTAGTAACGTGCCAACGTTGCCATTTGGTGGTGGTAAAAACAAGTAAGGCAAGTGGGCAGCATACCTTCTGTGGCCAGTAAGACGTGTGGTCCACTGCCATAGCTGAGACTGACCACCTTCTTGCCTCGGAGGAAGTCTAGTTTCTTAGGGACCATGGTGCTCTGACTGTCTCCTGTCCCCAGACAGTTACTGCAGTTCAGCCCAAACACAAACACCTACAGGGAGATCAGAGACAAAGATGAAGAGAAGTCAGGGAGAGGATGCCATTACATGTAATTATATTTATTTAACCAAGAAACTCCACTCAGTAACAATTTCCACTGCTTTCCAGAGAGTTCTGCACTACATAAAAACTATAAAGTTATTCTATACAATCGAGACACCCCCAGTCTCACCTCATCGTCCTGGGTGATGTAGATAGCTTCGTTGGCCGAGGTTCCGAAGACACAGGCCTGCCTGATGCGGGAGACCTCCTGAGCCCCCAGCAGGGTGAAGAGGGGCCACTTCCCCACATCCACCATGGCTGGGTACCTCACTCTGGCTCTCCGCGGTGGGGGGGTCGGGGTGAGGACGGGGGACACAGGGGAGGGAGAAGCAGGGGCTGTGAGGCCACCACTGTCCCCGCTAACACTGTTACAAGACAACCATCAAAAGACAGACACGTACAAAACACTGTGTCTTAGTCTAAACCTCAGTGGTGAGGCACCCTGGTTTCAATTAAGGTATTCATAAATATGTTAATATTTGCTCAAAGGCTTGTGCAGTAAGTTAGACATGACTTCAGGACTTTATAATGCCATCTCTGGATGCTCACGGTGATATCGAATTTTTTTTAAATAGTATTGGGCTATACAGACAACATGCAGATGGAGATGGAATGGCTACTTTATTTGGCAAACGTTCCCATCCAGATCTTTTAACTGTCTCATACAGTTGGTTAAATAATTGGATGACTAGCTAGGTAACATTAGCTAACTACGTAAGTACGGTACTGCAGATCCAACGCATCTCTGGCCATGCACTCTGTTTACCATTGGGATTACAATCGTGAATCTCAGCCACAACAAATGCGGCATCCATTAGCCTCCTAGCTGGCTAACAGTAGTTAGCTTACCTTGCCAGGTAGCAAACTAGCTTGCGACATGGTAACGGTCACCTAACAGTGACTGGTCAAGCTAGCGATGCACTACGTTGAAGGCTGCACCCATGGCAGTCTCCCTTTGCTGTTTACCGTTATCTGGCTATCTACAAAGCAAGCTAGCCTAGCACCTAGCTGGATAGATTCAGCGCTGACTAATAGCTAGCAAGCTGTGGGTTACTGTACCTAAAGCATCGCTCCATATCATCAAGAAAACTGAGGAAAGAAACAAGAAAGACACATTTAACAGCTCGACTATTAATAAACCTACCTCAAGTAAATATGATTTGAAAGCACGATTACCAGAATAAAGCTGTCACTTCGTTGTTGTCGTCGCTGATGTAAGGATACCAAACGTACCAGGCAGCAGCTTTGAGTTTAGCGATAGTTTTGCGCTCGAGCCCCGTCCAAATCTTTGGTCCAGATGGACACTCTGACGTCATGGGCTGAAAGAAGGTGCGCTTGGTTTAGGTCATCAGCGGACTCGGTGGGCAGAGTCCACGGTTGAGAAGATTTTAGGACACATGCGCCTAGCCTGGGTGCTAGTCTATTGTTCTCTTGCCAACTACTAACGCAATAAATGGGAGTTAAGAATAACCATTTTCAGCCCTCTGGTGTTTAATAATAAAACATAGGCCCAATTAAAATAAAAAACATACTTTCTTCCCTTGCGGTAATAATCACCCCACTGCTTTCACCAATCAAACCCTAGATCTGCGCAATGAGGGAGGATGCATTAGAGTATAGAGAAACTGAGAAAGCCTGTTGGTACAGCCTCTAAAAGAAGAATGTGAAAAGACTGGTTCTCATGTGACCATGTTTATATTCTGAAACTCAAACTCAGTTTTATTCACGTTGAGTGAGTCTCTAGTCACCGGAGGGCAGCAGCAAGTGAGCACACCTGACGCTTTCACCGAATCTCCTTTTGTTGATGTAAATCAGAGACTACCGAGGAAGACCCAACAAACCAACATTGTTCAGAAGCTGTGGATGGACTTCCCAGATGAGCCCAGGCCCATCAGAACCGTGGGAGTCCTCTTGATGTCCCTCTTGGATAGAAGCAGCCCCATGACAGACACACTTGGCTAGGCAAAGCAGGGTCTGATGTAGAAGGTAAATAGGAAGTATGGCCTATTTAACGCACAGGCCCACACCCCTGCCTAGGTGGGACTGCCGTACTTCCTATTTACCTTCTACATCAGACCCTGCTTTGCCTAGCCAAGTGTGTCTGTCATGGGGCTGCTTCTATCCAAGAGGGAAATCAAGAGGACTCCCACGGTTGTTCTGATGGGCCTGGGCTCATCTGGGAAGTCCACCCTGCTCTTCAGGTTCAAGACAGGGTTGGTGATGGATACTTCCCCCACCGTGGGCTTCAACGTGGTGACCCTGGATCTGAACAAGAAAATGGCCTTGACCGTGTGGGATGTGGGCAGACAGGGGGAGATGAGGGCCAACTGGAGGCGAGTTGTTGGTTCTGTGCTATTCTATTTCTGTTTTAGCCCAGTACTACGAACATCTCATTCCACTAATCATAATGCCTGTTATTAGACTGAACAAAAAATAAACAATTAATTTTACTGAGTCACAGTAAATCAGTCAATTGAATTAAATAGGCCCTAATCTATGGATTTCACATGACTACGCAGGGGTGTGGGCCTGTGAGGGCATAGGCCAATCCACTGGGGAGCCAGGCCAAGCCAGTCAAAATGTTTTTCCCTGCACAAAAGGGCTGTATTACAGACAGTTTCATCTTCTGTCTGGGTGGCTGGTCTCAGACGATCCCGCAGGTGAAGCTGGATATGGAGGTCCTGGGCTGGCGGGGTTATACGTGGTCTGCGGTTGTGAGGCCAGTTGGACGCAATTTCTCTAAAATGACTTTGGAGGCAGCTTATGGTAGAGAAATTAATATTCAATACTCTGGCAGCAGCTCTGGTGGGCATTTATGCAGTTAGCATGCCAATTTCATGCTTCCTCAACTTGACATCTGTGGAATTTTGATGTGACAACTGCACATTTTAGTGGCCTTATTGTCCCCAGCACAAGGTGCACCTGTGTAATGATCATGCTGTTTAATCAGCTTCTTGATATGTCACACCTGTCAGCTGGATGGATTATCTTGGCAAGGAAGAAATACTCACTAACAGGGATGTAAACACAGTTGTGCACAAAATTTGAGATGAGGCTTTTTGTGCGTATGGAAATCTTTTATTTCAGCTCATGAAACATGGGACCAAAACTATGTTGAGTTTATATTTTTGTTCAGTGTAGTTTAATCAGGTGTGACAGTTAAAGTCTAGAACAAATAAATGCACATTCTGTCTCCGGTCCCATGATCAGGTTGCTAGAGTACTGGAATAGAATAACCTTTTATCCTCAACTAATGACTTGCTAAAATTGCAATATCATTAGCTAGACACTACCTGGAGGGCTGTAAGGCTATGGTGTTCGTGGTGGACAGTAGTGACCGGGCCAGTATAGGGGACTCTCAGAAGGCTCTGAAGAATGTTCTGTCCGACGACAACATGAAGGGAATACCTCTGATGGTGCTGGCTAACAAGAAGGACCTCCCCAACACCATGAACATCAGAGAGGTGTCCAACCAGCTGGAGCTGCCCAGCTACAAAGACCGAGCCTGGCAGATCCAGGCATGCAGCGGCCTGAAGGGAATGGGGCTCCAGCAAGCCTTCCTCTCTGTGGCCAAACTCATCAAGAAGAGCTGAGAGGAGACACGTCAGTGGAGATATCACTGTGTGAGAGACACTTGACAAGTCAGAGATACTGACTATATAGTGCACTACCTTAAACTAGAACAATGTTAAAGTACCTCAGCAGTAGTACACTATAAAGGGAATAGGGTGCCATTTGAAATGCAGATTATAACAGAACAATGATTGTGGAAGAGCCAGGATTCTCAATCCAATTATGAACTAAGCACAGGATCCATATTTGGGCATTTTGATTGTGCAATCAACATGGTTGAGATTTAACACTTAGCAGGCACATTTAACTGCTGTGATGTTAAGGGAGACTGGAGAGTATTATTACACTGTGGAGATGTGGGGAAAGAGCTAGGGAAACTAATATTTTTGTTTGCAGATACATCACTATTTATATTAATGATAAACTAATAAAACATGCTAAACCTAATGTCTGTCTGCTAAATGGCATATTATTTGTGCGAAGCCAGGCTTTTGGGTAGTGGGCGTGCCAATGCCTACTATGTACATACAAAATAATGTCTATTTCTGCTTCTTCGGGGCTTGGTAGGAGGGGTGAAGTCGTTTGAGTGACAGCCATGATTGCCACAACAGCAGTCCAGGTACCACCACCCACACCCCATTGAAGAAGACCAGGTAGATCCATAAGTAGAGCCAGTGGTTTGTGTTGAGGTTGGGGCTGCCTGCCAGCCAGTCTGGACAGAAGGTCATCCAGCCTCCGTACAACTCACACACACACAACGTGATCTGGACAAAGTGCCTGAAAACAAACATGGAGAACTATTCACCCGGAAGGCCAGGCTGTGCAACAACAAAACAAGCTAAAAACACACATTGACCATTGAGATTCAAAACAAACAATGACACGTTTACTTAGGTTGATAACCAACTTGCGCCCAGGCTATATTTTCCATGTACAGTGCATTAGGAAAGAATTCAGACCCCTTGACTTTTTCCACATTTTGTTACGTTAAAGCCACATTTTAAAATGGATTAAATTGGGGGGGGTTCTCAGCAATCTACACACAATATCCAATAATGACACAGCAAAAACAAGTTTCAAATTTTTGCAGGTTTGACATGTGTTAATACCTGAAATATCACATTTACATAAGTATTTAGACACTATACTCAGTACTTTAAAGCAACTTTGGTAGCGATTACAGCCTCGAGTCTTCTTGGATATGCTACAAGCTTGGCACACCTGTTTTTGGGGAGTTTCTCCCATTCTTCTCTGCAGATCCTCTCAAGATCTGTCAGGTTGGATGGGGAGTGTCACTGCACAGCTATTTTCAGGTCTCTCCAGAGATGCTTGATCGGGTTCAAGTCCGAGCTCTGGCTGGGCTTCTCAAGGAAATCCAGAGACTTGTCTCGAAGCCTCTCCTGCGCTGTCTTGGCTGTGTGCTTAGGGTGGTTGTCCTGTTGCCCCAGTCCTTCACCCCAGTCTGAGGTCCTGAGCAGGTTTTCATCAAGGATCTCTCTGTACTTCGCTACGTTCATCTTTCCCTCAATCCTGACTAGTCTCCCAGTTTCCGCCGCTGTAAAACAACCCCACAGCATGATACTGTGAGGTTTCCTCCAGACGTGACGCTTGGCATTCAGGCCAAAGAGTTCAATCTTGATTTCATCTGACCAGAGAATCTTGTTTCCCATGGTCTGTCCTTTGGGTGCCTTTTGGCAAACTCCAAGAGGGCTCCATGTGCCATTTACTGAGGAGTGGCTTCCGTCTGGCCACTCTACCATAAAGGCCTGATTGGAGGCGTGCTGCAAAGATGGTTGTCCTTCTGGAAGGTTCTCACATCTCCACAGAGGAACTCTGGAGCTCTGTCAGAGTGACCATCGGGTTCTTGGTCACCTCCACGACCAAGGCAATTCTCGCCCTGATTGCTCAGTTTGGATGGGCGGCCAGCTCTAGGAAGAGTCTTGGTGGTTCCAAACTTCTTCCATTTAAGAATGATGGAGGCCACTGTGTTCTTGGCAACCTTCAACGCTGCAGAAAATGTTTGGTACCCTTCCCCAGATCGGTCCCTTGACACAATCCTGTCTCGGAGCTCTTCGGACAATTCCTTTCGACCTCATGGCTTGGTTTTTGCTCTGACATGCACTGCCAACTGTGGGACATAGACAGGTATGTGCCTTTCCAAATCATGTCCAATCTATTGAATTTACCACAGGTGGACTCCGATCAAGTTGTAGAAACATCAAGGATGATCAATGGAAACAGGATGCCCACGGAGCTCAATTTTGAGTCTCATAGCAAAAAATCCTTACGTAAATAAGGTATCTCTTTATATTTAATAAAATGTTTAAAAAATGTTTGTCCTGTTTTTGCTTTGTCATTATGGGTATAGTTTGTAGATTGAGGGGAAAACAGTATTTGATTTTAGAATAAGGCTGTAATGTAACAATGTGGAAAAAGGGGTCTGAATACTTTCCAAATGCACATTACATCTATGTATATGGTAATAGGTCATTCAACACATCACATGCTGAAGACAGCAAGTCAATTTACATTCTTATAGTGTCTAATGGGATGTAAACACTCGTTTGTGTAATGGGACAATTCTGTATATAATTAGTGTTCTCTATAAAGAAATATGGTACCAATATAGAAATGGCATAAAGCATGATAAAAGCCTGACAATGAAGCATATTTAGTACCAGTGTTCCTACCTGTAGTGTTTGTCCTTGACGATGGCATAGACAAGTACCAGCGCCAGGATGCCGTCCAGGACCACCGTCAACAGCTCCAAGGAGACGATGGTGGGGTCAGAGTGGAGCCAGCGCTCATCTGCCTTTCCATACTCCTTCCCTACATGGACAGAATATCTGTTAGAGCAGTATCTCAATATATTCCTGGGGGACCCCAGGGCCAGAGGGTGCACGTTTTTGTTCTACTCCAGCATTAACCGTGATTGATATTCCATTCCTGTATATTATTCAGTTTAATGTGAGCATTTTAATACTATATCCACTAGATGTCTCACCACAACCAGGCTCCAAAGCACATCTCAAACACACGCACCATTGGTAATAATTTATATTTTGCATGATAAAAAAAAAAGTTCAATACACAGTACTATAAATCATTTTGTTTAATCCATTTGTTTTTTATTGCAGTCAAGGTAGCCTACTTACAAAGTTCAGCAAAAATATTGTCTGAAGTTGCCACGGTTCCAACAAGTGACATGTAAACAAAAGGTCCTTCCTGTAAGAACAAACAGTAGAAAGAGTCAAATAAGAGCTGCAAATTAACTTTCTATGTTGACAACACCTTCTCACTCACATCACACACTCACCAAAGTAATGTGAACAATTGCGTCGTAGAAAAGCCACACGAGCACCCATCTATCAGGTCCAGAGCATTTTCTTCCCCATATCTGCGCGAGGATGTATCCCACGACGAACTGAGTGGCGCAGGCCAGCAGAGAATAAACCGTCACTGGAGTAAAGAGAGATTGGGTTTCTTTAAACGCCGCCGATACCATTTTCTCAGAAAACTCGACTCAAACCATGCAAATTACTCTTTGAACTTGCAACTATTGTCTCGTCCATAAAGCTAGATAGATGACTCATCTGTGCCATTTTGCGTCTGCCTGCCCTGCCGATGCTGTCAATCTCAATTTTGAAGTAATACATTTTCTTCTTCGTGATTGGCTGATCCGTCCGGTTGGACATGACGCTAACAGAGTAACCAGTCGGGATCATTCAATGAAGTTGGAAGTCCCACCCAGTTGACTTCATTACAATGGTGGAAGCCCTCAATGGCGCTTCCCATCCTAATATATTTTTTTGTGCTACTAGAGGCCTCTATCCTTCTCTATGGTCTTGTCCCAAATGGATTCCGTAGTCGTCTCCCCCTGCCCGTGTCACGCTGTGAGAAGTACATGATTGGCTGTCGGATAAATCTCTACACTTCTAAGAGAAAATGAAGGGGGAGCTGAAGTTGGTGAACCGGAGGCGAAGCGAGTCTCGACTCCGCCCAAAATCTGTCTGCGTGAAAATAAGCGTTTAAGCAGACCAAGTGGGGCGGGGGGGGCAGCAATGAGTGTCGAATCTAGTGAAGATACAAGTGAATTGCTATTTTGATAGGTGAGGCTTATTTGATCAAATATAAGTTTCATAATACTTAAATTATTAAGAGTGTACTGATGTCCTGCACGTGACATTGCGACGATTTTTCTATCGGTTGTGCCAGTTCTTACGGGTATCTGCTCTCTCATTGGCTAGAATATTCCCATCTGATCTCGCCTGCCGCATGCCTTTCGCCTTTGAGAAATTGTTAGAGCGGTCAGTCGACCATCTTGCCACGCCGATTGTAGAATCAACCAGGAGGAGGTCCGAAATCAGGACCTTGGACAGCAGATTGGACAACGATTGACAATAGTATAAATAAAGCATAGTACATTTGATTAGTCAAACTTTATACTGTTTGTATATCGTATTTTACAGTGGTGTAAAGTACTTAAGTAGTTGTGGGTATCTGTACTTCACTATTCATATTGACTACTTTTACTTCACTACATTCATAAAGAAAATAATGTACTTTTTACTCCATACATTTATCTCAACATCCAAAAGTACATGTTACATTTTGAATGCTTAGCAGGACAGAAAATTGTCAATTTCTCACACTTATCAAGAGAACAACTCTAGTCACCCCTAATGCCGATGATCTGACCTACTCACTAAACAAATGCTTAATTTCTAAATTGTCTGAGTGTTGGAGTGTGCCCCTGACATTTAAAAAACAAGAAAATGGTGCTGTCTGGTCTGCTTAATATAAAGGAATTTGGCATTTATACTTTTTACCCATACTTTTACTCAAGTATTAGTTTACTGGGTGACCTTCACTTTACTTGAGTCAGTTTCTATTAAGGTATCTTTACTTTTACTCAAGTATGACAATTATGTACTTCTTCCACCACTGGTATTATACATTATACACTGCTCAAAAAAATAAAGGGAACACTTAAACAACACAATGTAACTCCAAGTCAATCACACTTCTGTGAAATCAAACTGTCCACTTAGGAAGCAACACTGATTGACAATACATTTCACATGCTGTTGTGCAAATGGAATAGACAACAGATGGAAATTATAGGCAATTAGCAAGACAACCCCAATAAAGGAGTGGTTCTGCAGATGATAACCACAGACCACTTCTCAGTTCCTATGCTTCCTGGCTGATGTTTTGGTCACTTTTGAATGCTGGCGGTGCTTTCACTCTAGTGGTAGCATGAGACGGAGTCTACAACCCACACAAGTGGCTCAGGTAGTGCAGCTCATCCAGGATGGAAATCAATGCGAGCTGTGGCAAGAAGGTTTGCTGTGTCTGTCAGCGTAGTGTCCAGAGCATGGAGACGGTACCAGGAGACAGGCCAGTACATCAGGAGACGTGGAGGAGGCCGTAGGAGGGCAACAACCCAGCAGCAGGACCGCTACCTCAGCCTTTGTGCAAGGAAGAGCAGGAGGAGCACTGCCAGAGCCCTGCAAAATGAACTCCAGCAGGCCCCAAATGTGCATGTGTCTGCTCAAACGGTCAGAAACAGAATCCATGAGGGCCCAACGTCCACAGGTGGGGGTTGTGCTTACAGCCCAACACCGTGCAGGACGTTTGGCATTTGCCAGAGAACACCAAGATTGGCAAATTCGCCACTGGCGCCTTGTGCTCATCACTGATGAAGGCAGGTTCACACTGAGCACATGTGACAGACGTGACAGTCTGGAGACGCCGTGGAGAACGTTCTGCTGCCTGCAACATCCTCCAGCATGACCGGTTTGGCGGTGGGTCAGTCATGGTGTGGGGTGGCATTTCTTTGGGGGGCCGCACAGCCCTCCATGTGCTCGCCAGAGGTAGCCTGACTGCCATTAGGTACCGAGATGAGATCCTCAGACCCCTTGTGAGACCATATGCTGGTGCGGTTGGCCCTGGGTTCCTCCTAATGCAAGACAATGCTAGACCTCATGTGGCTGGAGTGTGTCAGCAGTTCCTGCAAGAGGAAGGCATTGATGCTATGGACTGGCCCGCCCGTTCCCCAGACCTGAATCCAATTGAGCACATCTGGGACATCATGTCCCGCTCCATCCACCAATGCCACGTTGCACCACAGACTGTCCAGGAGTTGGCGGATGCTTTAGTCCAGGTCTGGGAGGAGATCCCTCAGGAGACCACCCGCCACCTCATCAGGAGCATGCCCAGGCATTGTAGGGAGGTCATACAGGCACGTGGAGGCCACACACACACTACTGAGCCTCATTTTGACTTGTTTTAAGGACATTACATCAAAGTTGGATCAGCCTGTAGTGTGGTTTTCCACTTTAATTTTGAGTGTGACTCCAAATCCAGACCTCCATGGGTTGATAAATTTGATTTCCATTGATAATTTTTGCGTGATTTTGTTGTCAGCACATTCAACTATGTAAAGAAAAAAGTATTTAATAAGAATATTTCATTCATTCAGATCTAGGATGTGTTATTTTAGTGTTCCCTTTATTTTTTGAGCAGTGTACATTGTTGCGACTGTCCTTGTCTATCAGTTTTGTAGACCCCAGGAAGAGTAGCTGCTGCTTCTGCAAAAACAAAATGGGGATCCAAATAAACAGTGTGCATTTGCCATGGTTCTCAGTTTACCTAGTGAAAAAACACAAGTGACCAAACGGCTAAATGGATTTCAACTCATTTTCTTTAATATACACAAGAGTTGAAAGGAACATTGTGAGCCACCTTAAAGAGATATGGATTCTAAAATGTATAAAAAGTAAGACAGAGGCCAAAATGCTATCTGTTGCTTTTTCGTCTTTAGTACATGTTTCGTTAGCAAGTAAAAATCTTGCCCAAAAGCATAAGCTTGTATCACTTTGATACAAGACAAAAAATTCCATTCTTTAAAGTGGCTCTCATTCTATGTCTCTAGAATCTAGATCAATGACTGTACACCAGCTAGACTTTCTTCATCGGTTGTGAATGGCTAGTCCAAAAAGGCGTGGGCCGCTCCCCTGAAATAATCCCCATGCCTTCTCAGTAGTTAGCAGCCAAAACATAACTACATTAGTCCAAATGTAATTTGTTTTTTCCGGTCCCTTCACAAATAAATGCTGGAGGGAAATCAAGACAAAAGTCCAGTTCACAAGAGAATTTTCAATCAAGTCATCGATCACGTTTAAAAACAAAACTTCCCTGTTCATCTTTCAACAGTAAAAACATTACAGCCTCGCAAAGTGAACCGATCGATGGATGACTGGCAAAATGCAGCTGCTTTGTACAGACCAAACTTCAGACAGTTGGGGAAATACTCTTAAATTGTAGAATTAGATGTAGCATATAGAAGAGAAAAATATGGAACAACTGTATGGTCAATGGACCATTGCAATGCAACCATAGCTTTGACTTATTGAAGCAAACATTGCTTTCCACACACAGTAAGCAGAGGGAGGGGTGACTGAAGTGTGCATAAGACTGAATAGAAACTGCAGATGTGGAATCTACACAGATGAAATCAGTGTTACATCGTCTTTCTCTGTCCCTCTACCAATATATCTTTCCAAAATATTTCCTCAAATTCTCGAGTCATTAAATTCAATGTCCGACGATATGTCTCCCCTGCAAGAGGAGATGGATGTCTTTTGGAAACGCCCAGTTGAAGCCTGGTTTTTAAGACTTATTTGTTGTTGAGGGGTTTCTCGTTCAGAGGATAGAACCTGGTAAGAGGGACTAATCCAAAAACCCAGTTTAGAAGTTCTGAGGAGAGGTGCGTTTGGTTCCAGCTCAACTCCCCTCCCCTTCCCCCTCCTTTCAACCCAAAAACCATTCCACCAGCAAGCCATCCATAGATCAATGCTACAAAGTCTTCCTTGTTATTAATTTCAGAATTTCCCTGTTGCATAATTTTAAATATATATTTTTTGTACTTTAAATCCATTGTTTTTCATGATGATTTCACAACTAAAAGGAAACATATTATAGTGATAGGTGGTTGTTGAAATCTGTTCAGTCCACTTGGGAATATGTCGACTGCTCACTTCTCTACCCTCTGAGAAGGGGTTTGAGAGCAGTCATTCTCAGTGTTCTGTTCCAAAAAAAACTGTAGTTCAATGAGGACTGAATAATTAACAGCCCTTTGATGAGGTCATCAATTAGAATGTTTAACAAAGGACGGCCTAGATGCTGTCCGTACTCCTCAAGAGTCAATTAACTCGGAGGTTGAGTGTCTTCAGTCGCTGTGTCCAACGTGCTCTGATCCCAGACTCCAGAGAAGAGCACGCCTTTAAATGAGACCATTCCTCTTCTTTGCTGATATGATGATTGGTAGAACAAGATCATTGGTCCATGCACACAGATGACTTCAGTCTCTTCAGTGTGTATGTGTGTGTGTGTGAACGTGTCTGAGTAAGAGAGGATAATAGCAACTTTTTGGCAACTGCAGGAATGACGGACGAGGCGTTTTCTCTTTCTGGAACATTTATAAGCATCGCTGTGAGATGCTTGAAAAGAGATGGATAACAATGATCCTTCCTTCAGTGCTTGAACTGTTGTTAGTGAGTCAGTGATTGATGTTGGGAAGGAGGTGACTTGAGGGTTCAGAGCAGCTAGAGAGTTAGACCTACTAGGTGGCCGTTTGCCTTTAAAACTTGAACTCCTTTGCTTGCAGGTTGGTGGCGGGGTCAAAGTTGAATGTTCCGCCCTGAGTGGCTTCGGGGATCAAGCTGGGATCCTCGTCAATCTAAAAAGAGAGAAGGAAAATAAATGGATCAGGGTGGTGCCATAGATGAACAAACACACAGAGTGGAGACTAGATTCACTGTCACTACAGAAAACATAGGTCAATTTTTCATTAGATTTTATATAGAATTTTGTAGCAAGGCCTATAGCCGATTCATCCATCTTACCCCATTGACAGAGGAAGCGGAGGAAAAAGGCCCTGTGTTTCTGTAGCACACATCCTACACCCAGCACAGCACTGTCAGGACAGCGCTGGGTTCTAACGGTGTGCAAACTGTAGGGCTTCTGTCAGAGCAGAGGTACTCACATCGTCTCCTGAGAAGTACTGGTCGATGATCTCGAAGGCTAGTTTGTAGATATCCTCGTTTTCATGCTGCTGGAGGTTCTCGATCTTCTCTAGACCTAATGGGCAGAGAGAAATTAGCATGAAAGTCCATCGCAGTGAATCAATCTAGAATGTGTGCTTCACAATAGCAACACTACACTGTCATACAATGGCAACATGGTGAACTGACACACAAGCACTCCCCCCTCTAACACACACACTGACCTCCACACTCCTCTATGATCTCAGCGATAGTGCTGGCCTCGTCCCCGGCCATGATGAGGACGTTCTTGAGGCCGTCTAGGACCACCTGAACCACCTGGGAGTCCTTCACAGACAGCAGGCTGCAGAACGGAGGAACCACATTCTGCTGCACCAGGTACTCCACCTATAGGGTCGGGTAGAACATAGCAGATCAGCCTATCGGGGCCGTGCTTTGCCTACAGATGGGTAAACTTAACCAGCCAATCAGGACCATACAAAATGCAACGCTGTATGGATTGGGTATTGATGGAAACAGCCCTGGTAGAACATACCTGATCTTTTCTTCCACTTATTGTCAAGTTGCTGATGGCCCAGGCTGCCTCCTTCTGTGTGCCAAAGTCTCCCTGCAGACAAACACAGAGAGAGGTTGTCAGTGGTTAGGGTAGTGTTCCTTACAGATCTCCACAAGGACATAGGGGCTACATAATGCTTCGTAGGGCTACATAAGGGCTCAGCGACTCACCTTAGCCAGCTGGTGGATGATCATGGGCAGCAGGCCAGCGTCGATGACGGCCTGCACCTGCTGCTGGTTGCCTGCTGTGATGTTGGACAGGAACCACACGGCCTCCTAGTGGGCGGGAGGGATACACACACACACAGGAAGCCATTCAGCTGAGAGAAACCCACAGACACGCACACCATGGACCACATGAGTACGACTGAGACCGTTACACAGAGGTATAGATACTGTTGGAAATAAACAACACTGGGGTCCATCCCATTTCAACGCTACAGGACTTAATTACAGCAAAACAAACATATGCCACCAATAGCATCTAAAAGTGTGCCTGTTACCTTGTTGATCTTCTCCTTGGGGTGTGTGAGCAGGTTGGGGAAGTGCGAGAGGACGTCACAGTTGAGCACCACCTGCGTCTGCTCGTCTGTCCCCGTCACAATGTTCCCCACTGCCCTCAGAGCTGCAGTCTACAGGATATGACATCATAGGTGGTTAATGACATCACAGGAAGTCACACATTCCATACAGTAAGTTCCAGGTATATTACCCTTCCCACAAGCCTAACCTCAACCATTAGAGGGAAAACTGGAAACGGATCTTAGATCAGAGTAGGGGTGACTTCATCCTACTTAGGGATGTGACGGTCATGAAATCTTGTCAGCCGGTGATTGTCAAGCAAATAAACTGTCATTCACACAGTAATTGACAGTTAACACAAACACGTTTAGCATCTCCCGGCTTCCACACAGCTTACAAGTCACTGATGCAGACCGTAGGAACATCTAATAAATCCATGTAATATAGCCTACACCCTCACAATAAATCCACTATTTATTTTAGACAGCTCTAAAGAAAATGTAGTCTATTTCAGAAGAACAGAATAGCATACCGAGTTTCCTTATGATAGGTCCTGATCTGGCTATGCCAAATGGCTGTGGGCTACACTAGTTTAGCCGACAAGATTTACTTAGAATTCCATGGCATTATTTTATAGTATGAAGAATACAACTGAACATAGCTAAATTAAATAAAGGATATTTTCTCCAAACAATTTTGCAAATGTGGCTATTCTGTGTTGAGCAGTTAAAAAAAAAAAAACAGGTACTCCTATATGTTTGAGTTATTTATGCAACTTTAGTTGATACACCAACATTGGGAGATATGTTTTAATTTTTAATATATTGTAAGGCTGCATGATGCGACTAATGATGATTTGAATAAAGTCTCATGAATGGCATGAGCACTGTTTCTGGTGCAGGTAGCATACAATCATTCTCTCATTCACAATTTGACAAGCACTTGATAATATTCTCAACGGGCCTTGAATTTCCCAGCGGCATCCCCTTAATCCCCTAAAAAAAATCTATGCCATTTGCCACTAAAGTGGCCGTTGTGTCCTTGGGCTGAATATAATAATTATAATTCCTGTCTCCCGGCTACCGTGCTCCAAAGCACCTCTCACGTGGTTCTCTCATATTTCAATTCTTATTAATTATCCAATGCCTGTCACGTGATCAGGTCCTTCTCACAGGCATCTCAGCTAAGAAGTAGGCTACAAGTGAAGACCAACACATGCGCGTCGCTCTTATGTTAGAACGGTTCACATTTAGCCTACTTTTCATCAGCCAACAAGATGAGTAGGCCTAACGAACAGCAAAAGCACTAGCCTATGTCAATCTACTATCCCCCATAGTACAAAAATGTACCTATTCTGTTGGTCCGCTTGTCCTTCTGTGGAATAAATAATTATTCTAAACATTCTCTGGGCCTGTTGTGGAATGCGATAAAGCCCAAATTAATACAACCACTCGCAATCAAAATGAGGCTGATGCAACAGATCAGGGCATTTAGCTTAAAATGTTGATCAACTATTAAGCTATTTCATCACATAAGTGCAGCAACGCGCACACGGCAATAAGCATGAATGTTCCAAAATGCGAGTCTGCATGTAATGCTTTAATATTTAAAAAAAGGTGCATTTCTATGGTGAAAATGTAATTCATCAAACTTGATACTCAAGCGCCACCTATGTATGCCAGTTAGGCACTACAGGCCTATGGGATAGTCCACATGAAGTGATTGGGAAAAGTCGGGCGAAACAAGGCATGCGCCGTTTGCCTTACTGCACACACTGGGCATCATTCACAAGTGATAATACATCACTCACAACTGATAGACTAATATTGTCACCCATCAGACTATTCTTGATTTAATGCCATCTCGGAACAGGTGTAGGGAGGGAAAAAAATTATGCGATCTATGCACTTATATAGCGAATGGAGGACGCTGTGGTTTATTTTCATGCCAGCCAGTAGGCTATACTCCTGTTGTAAATATAAGCAATGTGCTTAATATTAGGAAAGTTTAAAAAATAAAATAATAGTAGGCCTAGCCAATAGAAAGCTGATGGGATACTCCTCTTTAATAAAGCCATCACTGTTTTCTCACGCAATTGCATAGCCTATTAAAATGTTGCGCAACATTAGCTCTCATGAAGTGTTTGATTAGATTTTCAAATACATTTGCATTGATTTCAGAGTGATTAGAGGGACAAGAGAGTGCTGAGTACCAGGCAGTTAGCAAGTTTGGTAGGCTACTAATGGCCATCAGCAGCAGCATCAGAGCTATAGAAGCCTAGTTACCCTGACTAAACAGTCACGTGGCATTTGACTGCGGACATGACTCATGACCACTGATGTGGCGGTAATACGGTCACCGTAACAGCCCTAATCCTACTTCCAATCAGGGGAAAGGAAGCAGACATACCTGAACTTTGACCTCTTGGTGGCTGAGCAGGGGGACGAGGAAGGGGACAACCCCCGAGTCGATGACCATCTGGATCTGTTCGTTCCCTCCGTCTGTGAGATAGGACAAGGCCCACACTGTATCCACTAGGATCTGACCACAGAGAGAGGACGGAGTTAGAACCAGGGAATTTCCATAGGGAATGGCAAAGCAACTAGCTTTGCTGTTGTGATAGTAGGGTGATACTTACATTTATATCAGTGTGGTATATCAATACACAGAGAGCAGGTAGAATCTGGAAGAGGTAGAGAGGAGAGGAGAGAGAGTCAGGCATAATGATTGGAGGTGTACAATGAAGCGACTATTGAGCAGATCAGACAGGACCCAGGGTGTCTTCGGTTTCAGCAGGCAGACAATGCAGACCTCCAGGACCAGGCTAGATGGTTGGGAACAGGGAAGCAGAATGCTAGGCAGCACCCAAAGTCCCAGACCACTTTCCCTAATCAAACCCCCCCATCATCATCCAAACACATGGAACACAGCCAGAGCTGTTGGGCAAATGGTTCAGCTAATATTGACGACACAAACATCTATGTGAAGATCATAATTCAGTCAGATTGGCCTCCCGAGTGGCGCAGCATCGCAGTGCTTGAGGCATCACTACAGACCCGGGTTCAATTCCAGGCTGTGTCACAACCGGCCGTGACCAGGAGTCCCTTAGGGCGGAGCACAATTGGCCCAGTGTCGTCAGGGTTAGGGGAGGGTTTGGCCGGGGGGGCTTTACTTGGATCATCGCGCTAAAGCGACTCGTGGCGGGCCGGGCGCCTGCAGGCTGACTTCGGTCGTCAGCTGGACGGTGTTTCCTCCAACACATTGGTGCAGCTGGCTTCTGGGTTAAACGGGCAGGTGTTAAGAAGCACGGTTTGGCGGGTCATGTTTCGGAAGAAGCATGACACGACCTTCGCCTCTCCCGAGACCGTTGCAGCGATGAGACAAGATCGTAATTGGATATCAACGAAATTCAGTTAGATTGAATGTCTGTCTTACCTCCTGTACTGTCTCCATGGGGGGCGGTGGGTCCTTGTTGCGGCAGAGGTTGACGATGACCCAGGTGACGTTGCGGAGGAAGGTGATGGGGATGGAGGGGTTAATAAACGACAGCAGGGGCTTGACCACGCCCAAAGAGATTACGTAATCCCTGCACTGCGGTCCATCGCCTGCACGGGAAGAACACAGGTGTCATTGACTGGCATCGGCCAGTGTGTGTGTGTGTATGCATGTGTGTGAGCCATCACTCACCGATGATGTTGCCTAGCGCCCACACGGCCTGTTCACATACGTTCTGGTGAGGAGATTGTAGCAGCCGCAGGAATAGAGGCACAGCATCTGGACATGTAGAGAGAAAGGCAGACCCATATGTTAGACAACATTGCAGACATCAGTTAGAGACAGGTAGAGAAAGAGACATAAGTTAGAGGTAGAGTGAGGGTCTGGCAGACAAGAGACAGAGAGATGGGGAAGACAGTTGAGAACAGGTGTTTCTATACCAGGAACCAGATGGATAGGTTGGCTCATATAGACCGGTCCATTATGTATGCCTGATGGGTCAGTTTGAAACTGGACCACAGAAGAACTAGAAACTACTTACTAGATTTGACCACAGCTTGAGTCTGTTGTGACGTCCCTGATGCTATGTTGGTCAACGCCCAGGCAGCCTCAAACTGGAGAGAGGGACTGGGGAAGAGGAGAGAGTAAATGAGCCTAGCTATATGAAGAGACAAACAGAAGCTGTCCCCACACAACAAAACACAACCAATAAGCCCACAAAAGTTTGGGGTCACTTAGAAATTCCCTTGTTTTTGAAAGAAAAGCACATTTTTTGTCCATTAAAATAACATCAAATTGATCTGAAATACAGTGTAGACCTTATTAATGTTGTAAATGACTATTGTAGCTGGAGAAGGCAGATTTTTTATTAAATATATACATTGATGTACAGAGGCCCATTATCAGTAACCATCACTCCTGTGTTCCAATGGCACGTTGTGTTAGCGCAAACTGCCTCTAACCAGAATAGAAAGGAGTGGGAGGCCCCGGTGCACAACTGAGCAAGAGGACATTAGTGTCTAGTTTGAGAAACAGACGCCTCACAAGTCCTCAACTGGCAGCTTCATTAAATAGTACCCGCAAAACACCAGTCTAAACATCAACAGTGAAGAGGTGACTCTGGGATGCTGGCCTTCTAGGCAGAGGTCCTCTGTCCAGTGTCTGTGTTCTTTTGCCCATCTTAATCTTTATTTTTTTATTGGCCAGTCTGAGATATGGCTTTTTCTTTGCAACTCTGCCTAGAAGGTCGGCATCCCGGAGTCGCCTCTTCACTGTTGATGTTTAGACTGGCGGCAGGGTAGCCTAGTGGTTAGAGCGTTGGACTAGTAACCGGAAGGTTGTGAGTTCAAACCCCCGAGCTGACAAGGTACAAATCTGTCGTTCTGCCCCTGAACAGGCAGTTAACCCACTGTTCTCAGGCCGTCATTGAAAATAAGAATTTGTTCTTAACTGACTTGCCTGGTTAAATAAAGGTAAAATAAATAAATAAAAATAAATTTCTGATCAATTTCATGCTATTTTAATGGACAAAAAATGTGCTCTCTTTCAAAACAAGTATATTTCCAAGTGACCCCAAACTTCTGAACGGTAGTGTGTGTATATATATCTATCTATCTATCGTTGCCTCAAAGCTCCTGCCTCCATCACCCAACCTCCCCTTTCTACACAACACATAAATCCCCCCATGTCTCTAGCAGCCCTGTGCCTGTCCTAGCGTGACACCCCACCCTGCACATTAAGCCCTGCCCCCCCATCTCATCCCACCCACCAGTCCATGTCCAGGGGAGTTCCCCCTAATCGCTCCCCATCCCCACCACTGAAGAGACAGAGCTGTCAGCTGTGGGGCAGTACTAGTGCAGCAGAGCGGAACACACACTTTCTCTCCTATCCGTCTGTGTCTGCAGCCTGCTACAGTGTTCACATCAGCCCAGCCATGCGGAGGAGAGGGAGGGCACACCAGTAGCCCCAGAGCATGACAGAGAATGTAGAGAGACAATGGAGAGTGAGCAGTCTGACACATACGGGGCTAGTCTACCCACTCATTCACGCTCCGGTTTTCTCTCCTTCTCTCCTTTCGCACTTCTCCAACTTTTGAACGGGGGCATCACACAGAATTAACACGGGGGCAATTTACCGCCCTCATCTTTTAATTACTCTTCCAGGGCAAAGGTGCCCCATGACCCATACAGTCTCTTCCTCCCCCCCATAAAGCAGACTTACTTGTCGTCCCTCTCCAGGCATTTGACCAGGATGGGCAGGATGCCAGACTTAATCAAGTCGTCGATGGGGGGGTTTCTGTCACTGGACAGGAGTTTTCTGGCTGCCTGCACGGCACTGAGCTGGATGAGTCCGTTGTCACTGACAGCATTCTGACAGGAAGGAGAGCGAGAACACGAGGTTAGCGCCAACAGCTCAAGGTGTATGGTTCTCAACAACACTGACAGAATGCAGGCTTACCTGTAAGATGGCTTCCAGTGTTACATTTTGCTGCAAAACAAAAAAACTAGAGTTGTGAGATTTGCTGTAGCTACGCGTTTACATGTTGCAGGGTTAGAGCTAGGAAACATATCCCTGTCATTCCTGAACTTGAAGTCGTAGTGTGAGAGAGAAAGAGGACTGACTCACCCCTTTGAAGTCAGAGTCTATGTCCGAGTCTTCCAGGCTCTCCTCCTGTGGAACGTTCCTCTTCTTCAGAAGGTGCTCATCTCGTTTGTTCTGGGGGGAGAAAATATATATATATATATTTTTTAAGTGTTGAATCCTAGAAGGAATATAGGAGTGAATGCTATTGGAAACATTCACCCACACAGAGCGGGAATAGATTCCCTGCTTGACCCCTACAGGCTAAGACTGCTCCCATAACCTCCCAGTGATGTTAGTGGCAGATAGCATGAGGGAGGAATGCATCCATCTCTGCACAGACGGTTCTCTTCTGCAGCACACATGCTATGTGAGAGAACTGCTGTGTCACTCATCCTACAACCTACATTAGTGGTTTGCTCTTCTGTAAGGGTAGGACATGGCTTTTTAGCAGAAAAAAACTGAAGTTCTCTCACACTTCTGGTCAGCTCAGACTTCCTGAAACACTTCTGCAAGCCGCATTCAGAGGACATGTTGGGGCCTTAGTGCAAAGACCAAGGGCTCAGAGTAGAGCTGGGCGATATGGACAAAAATCCATACCGCGCTAAATTGTCTGAATTGATGCAATAATGATAAGTTTGGAACATTGATGTGCAGCGCTTGTACATTTTCTCAAATCACCCATTTTAGAAAATGTATTTGATTTCAAACTTCTCTTTTCTCTAATATAGGCTTCTTATCGTAATGAACGATATCAGATAAATGCCTGCAATAAGTGACCGGTATGGTCAGTGTCAATCATTTTCATTGTATCATCCATCTCAGCTCTAGCTCAGAGTCATATCCCAATGGAATGAAGTCGTCGTCGTCCCCCCACACAGATGCTGATCTAAGTTCAGTTTGGCACCAACCCCTCTAATAGTCATGGTTCCAACCAGAGAAGCTGCTATAGAGTCTGCTATAGAGAACAGAGACTGCAACATTTCCCGTCAAAATAAAGGTGAATTAATTATATAACCCTGCTTCCACCTAACATCCACATCCCAGAGAGACTTAACAGGCTGGAAAAAGGGCATGCATGTATCAATTCAATTTACAGTTGTGCCACGCATACCAAAATAAGAGGTACATGACAGACACGGCAGCGCTGGAATGACATCTGTGGAGTGGGCCAGGACACAAACAGAGACCAGAGAGGTGTGGTAGGGTGGGAGGTGAAGGGTGAAACTCAAGAGGATAGTGTGGAGCCTTTCTAATTTCAGTGTGGGGAGGAGCAGGAGTAGGCTAATGGGTTAGTCCACTGGATGCAACTGAACTATAAACAGTCAATAGAGATGCTGAGGCTCACCTTTCTCAGCTCCACTGTCACTTCATTGCGATGTCTTCGCATAGTCTGTAAGAGAGAGAGAGGAGAACAGTCAGAGATGAGCCTAACTACTGGAGCATTAAAAAGACAGCCCATACACTCAAACAAACCACATGCAATGTTAGTCAATTGGAACTGGCTCCATTTTGTTTACAGACTGGGCTTTAGATTACAAGTGTACTGCTGCATGTTGGCAACAGGCGGCAGAGGATCATGTTAACTTGATTGCCAGTCGGGGCATCCTGGTTCATATTACTAACGCTGTGTAACCTCCCTCATGCAAGCAATGATTCTGTTTACATTTATCCACCAACTCAAAGGTGTGACCCGCTGCTGCTGGCAAAACCCTGCCCCTGATCTGACACCCTAACTCAAGGTCGCAGTAAAAAACTGATGTGGTTCCATATGTGTTTGAAACACTCCATCTATTGAAGACGGAACACAATGTTTGGTCAACACTGCCTTTTGTGGGAACTGTGTTTAGGGAGGATAGTGAATCAGCCATGAGAGAAAGCCTGAGAGTGGCTCAGCTGGCCAGCTGGGAGGAGGAAGTCAGAGACCTCTGAAACTCAACAACGATCGATCAAATCTATGGAATTCCAAGCATTTCTCTGGGACACTCATTCCATGCTGGGACAAGAGGGCGACTTCCTGTGAGAGGGAAGACTGCCTCAGCTCCTGGAGAACACACCAGAGGTCTTCAACCTTTCTTTACATTTGAATACTACTTATTCTGCATAGCCAATGTTGATTGTGGAGTATCCTGTTATATGTTGGGATTATTATTGTATTCTATCAACATCATACACGGCAGTCACTGTGGCCCTCTGTGGTGGTGTAGGTCAGAACTTGTGAAAGGGATACATTTTCTGTATCCTACAGCTTTTAACATTCCTTGAAGTCTAAACACAGCCTAAATCTCACTGAAGATGTTGTGTGTGTCCTCTTTGATGCAGTAGAATTCAGCACTATAGGAGCAGGGTGAATGTGTTGCCCTGGGGCACTTCTATAGATCTGATAGGTTACTGTGCCTAAAGGATAGGGGCTGTATCTGGACAAGGCCTTTCATCTCTGACAACAAGTGATCCATTTCGAATTCTTGGCTTAGCTGCTGCAAGCTTATCAGCAGGGCTGGTGGGTCGTTAGACATGTGCAAGTCACACTGGCACTTGGCCCCAAAACAACCATGCCGCACTTCTGTTTCCTCTTCGCTCAATATAGCACATACCAGATGGACAGTAATCCATCATGACCTCCATCCGAGATTACTGTGTTTCTAATACATAAGAATATGGGATAGTCAACATGTTATGTCGTCCCAAAAGTGGAATATTTATGTTAAGGATGTGTGATCAATACAGATACAAGGGAAATGGCATGTCCCTTTGAATTAAATGTGTGTCCCTAATCATCGAGTGTGAGGTTTTAATTGTACCTTTGCACTGAGAGGCAGTGCCTTAGACCGCTGCGCCACTCTGGAGTTGTATTGAATCAGCATGGTGACAGTAGCATCATTAGCTTTAGTTCCAGATGTGCTATGGTGTTTATGGTGCAACTGCTCTAACTCACTGTTTGTTAAACACCCACCCTGCGGTCACTGGGACATTGAATTGCAAGCTGTTCATTCACGTATGAGTTAGTTAGCTGGGTATATTATTATAAACTGATTAATAACCCCGAATCTCAACTGTTGCAGCCGTGGAAGTTGAGTTGTGCTAGTTGTTTTGTAACAGTTAATGTGCATCATCCGCCCATTTTGACACATACAACTAGCTATAATTAGCTGGTTTGGTTAGCTGGTAAGCGTATCTAGCTAGCTCAGTTAAGTTACAGTGACTGACTTGCCAACTCGAAATATCAAATGTCATGCCCATGACCAACATCAAGATAGTTAGTTGTCTGGTGCCTTTTACCAATTATAACTATTACTTTCATTTAGTTTAGTTGATGCCAGAATAGTTCATTTCCAAAAATATGTTCCTCACAACCTAGCTAGCTGCTAGCAAGCACGGAGTTAGCAACTTTCCTGGCTAACTAGCAGGCCTTGCGAAAGCCGCGCCCGCTCCGCATGATACACTTTAGTTAGTTAGTGAATGTGGATGATATCATAATCGGCGACACATTATAGAAAAAGATAACTTCAACACGGACGGACAATGAATACTGCAGCAACCAAACCGAATTGAGAACTAGGTAACCCCGAGTGTTCGCAAGCACTCGTTGCTAACGGCTAGTTAGCCAGCCAGCCAGCCAGCCAGCTAACGTTAGCCTAGCTAGATTCTCACCTCGACATCGCGCCCCTTATTTTTGAAGCTCTTAATTCGGTGGTTATCCAAATCGGCGTTTTCTGCCATGGCTGTCTGTGTTCGGGATGTTTGGCTATCCTGCGCTTGAAGCTCCGGTGGGAAAAGAGAAAACGTACTGCTGTTTTGCCGAGGGTGGCTGTCCAGACGTGATACACCGCGATGGGATAATCTCGTCAAGGAGGAGCCACGGAATCCTGTCAATTGGGGGAGGAAGCCTATGGCTAGTATGTGTGAACCCTGGTGAACCCACTTCCTTGCAAAATTGTTGCGCAATGTAACTAGTTGATACCCTTAAATTGCTGCAATATATCGTTTTTTTTGTCTCCAATGAAGATACTGTACATTATTACCAAACGACTTGCTAATCAACTATGCTATGGCTGGCTACTTTACACGGATTGCTTGCTGTTGTTGACAGATAGGTTGGATTTGAGCCCAAAGGGAGGACTTCATTATGAAGAATCACTTAAGATCAATGCTTCACAAATTAAACAAGAAATTAATTGACTTTACTGTTAATCCACACAAATGTAGTTACACTAATATTTGAACAGAAAAACAATCAAATCACTACTACAGTTTGTTGTTTATTATTGCTTTAATGTATTACCTACAACTAAATAAACATTATCACATTGAATTTGAGGAAACTACATAAACATATGCTCACATATTACCCATCCTATTTTTTTTTCAGATTAGTGCAGATTAAGTGCCACTCACTGTCATTTATTGAACTAAACTGACAGGAGGGTAAACTGAATAAAAGAGACACAAAGCTAAAGCATAAAAAACAATGCAACAAAAAAAGGATAATGCTAATCCCATGTTGAATGTAGATGTAACTTTAGACCAATGTCTACTGTCAGGAGCCAAATCAACCATCCGGGGGGCCAACCTCTCTGTACTCCATTTAGTAACTTTAGTACCCCTTGAGGTTGCTGGGGGGAGCACAGCTCATAATTATGGCTGGAATGGAATGAATTGAATGGCATCAAACACATGGTAACCATGTATTTTATACTTTTCTGCTCCAGCCATAACCACGAGCCCGTCCTCCCCAATTAAGGTGCCTCCAACCTCCTGTGTTTTATTACTCGATTTACTCCATTGGGGCTCAATGATCAATTTCAATTTGTGGCTCATATTAGCCCCTAGTGGTAACATTCTGCACTGTCACCAGCCTCTCCAACTGAAGTTATGTGACTGCACTCACCTAGCATGAAATTTGTTTTGTTTACGGTTGGTGTTGCCAGGATATGTTCACTGAATACCACTCCTCTCCTCAGACCCATTCTTGTCTGCAATGATTTAAACTGTCAGTCATCTAAACATGAGTGCCCAGGACTTAATAACATTCAATATTGGAGGTCAAACATTCACCACTACTCTGTCAACTCTCAGAAGACACCAAGACTCAAGAATAGCTAGGATCCTGGATGGCAAAGACGCAGATTTTAAAGTTATCAGTGGACAAGTTTTTGTAGATAGAGATGGGACTTTCTTTAAATACATCCTGGATTATATGAGGACAGGTCAAATCACCTTGCCAGCAGACTTCTCTGACTACAATGGCTTGGCTCAAGAAGCACAGTTCTATGGTTTGCATCCTTTGGCACTTTGGGTTGAGAGGAACAGCCATCGATCCAGAGTTGAGGTTCTAGAGTTGCGCTTCTCTGTCCAGGAAACTCACGGATTCTTCCAAATATTCTGCTCCAACAACAAAACTCTGGAGGCTTTGGCGAGAAGGATATCCATTTTTGTGGAAGATCCAAATCTGAATGGGAATTTCCCACACCTGCCTCAGAACCCCAGCACACCTCATCCTGTACCGGTCCAGAGACCCTCTCACCACGACATGGTGTTCCACTGTGGGACTGACCAACTAGCCAGGGATGACTTCTCTGCCAGGTGAGGGGAAGTTACACTATTATACCCATCTCAGTGTCTCCCATTGGCCAATTCCTCAAGGGCTCCATACTGTATGATGAGTTTATTAGTCACATGCACAGAGTTGCAGATGTAATTGCAGGGTACAGTGAAATTCTTAAGCTCCGAGCTCCAACAGTGCAGGTCAAAAAGAGAAGTGAATGAAAAAATACAAATAATAATTAAAATATATACATATTTACAACTGTAACACTAATACATGTCCATTGGGGGGTGGGGGCAGGGTAAAGGTCCATTGGGGCAGGTAGAATGTCCCTGAGGGATTGCCCATTGGGGGAGCAGCAGGGGGGAAGTGAGAAGTCCGGGGGTCATGGAGAGCAGGTTATGTGCCTAGTGTATAGGCACTCGCCTGTGTAATGTTAGGGGAAACACTGGATCCTTAATAACTCTTGTATGTTTATTCAAATAACTATATTATGCACAATTTTTAAAGACCAAACTTGCATTGTTTTACTCTTACAGGTTTGTAACTATTGAGCCGGATGACAGAAAGCTTCTCAACAGCACCAACGTCCTGGGCCTGCTGGTAGACACCCTTCTGAAGGATGGGTTTCGCCTGATCGACACAAGGATAGTTTCCCAAGAGGAGAAGACTGAATGCTACATGTTTGAAAGGAGCAGAAATACCCAGATCGTTGTACTGAGTGAAACCCCCAGGGCAGAACATCTCAGAAGACAGGACACACAGAGCCAGCTTGGTGAAGGAAAGAAAAAGTGAACTCAGTGTCAGGGTGCATCTCAAAAGTCTGAAGTGGTTCCCTTTCCATGTCCAGTTCTGTAATATCAGTGGACTTCAGACTATTGAGATGGATCCATTCTCTGCGAGTCAGACTGGATTGACCAGCAGATGGCGACAAAGGATAATAATGTTGAGGGCCATAATGTCAATATGCTTCACCTCACCATTAGTCTCAATTTATACAGTATATTTTATTTGACATCAATTTCCTGTGTCCTAAAGTATATTTCCAAAAGTACAATTCTCTAAATTGAAATAGAATTGAGAATGTATTTGATCAAGAACACAAATAAAACAATGAAAAAACAAACTTTGTTTTATTCAACCAGGTAGCCCATAGACTGATGTCGAACGGCAATGCTTTGCTTCAACAGCACCGTCAATACTGGAGGCTTCAGCAGTGGTGAACTCCAATATTTACGTGCTGCTACAGCAAGGCAGCCAGTCACAGAATGGCGGTCACAAGCCTCGGATGTCCAGGCTTCGCTCACGTTGTCACAGACATGCACATAACACCACAGCCATCCTCTCTTGTACCCAGGCTGAACTCTCAAGCCCTTGCCTTAGACACTTATCATAGGTCTGAGAGGATAGGATAGGTGTAAGCACAGGTTGGGCAACTCTGGTCCTGGAGGGCCATGGTGTATGCAGGCTTGTGCTCCGGCACACCTGATTTAATTGATTGTGGTCTTAAACCACAATTAGTTGAATCAGGTGTGTTAGAGCTGGGTTGTAACAAAAGCCTGCATACACCGTGGCCCTCCAGGACATAGCCTAGCAGGTGGAACTATGTGTGTTTTGCTTTCACTCTTCCAATCCTTTTTTCCATGTTTCTCCAGGCGTTACTGCAACAGCACAGTACAGCCTGTATCCCTGTATTACCCACAAACCATTCTGTGCTGCTTCAGCACTGCAAGGTCTGACACATCTACACTAACACATTCACACATACCCATCAACTGGGTATGAAGGATGGCTAGAGTTCTCCTCTATCTGAAACAAGACAAGAAAAGCCAATGAGGTTGGGATAGTATGGTCATGGAACAATGACAGCATGCTGTATCCTCTGCCATGAGGTATGCACAGGGTCAGTTGTAACACCTACAAATTAGAAACCACTTAGAAAGCCGTTATTCAATGTGCTAATACTTGGTTAATGTCTCTACATACCTGAGACGTTTTAGGAGTACCAGTCAATAATTTTTTATTTTATTGGCCAAAAAGTGTTTTGAGGCCTAACATGAATAGTCTTGATGCCTCCATTTTTTTAATGACCATGTATCTAATCACATATAATGTATCCGTAAGAATATATATTTTGATTAGTTGATGACAATAATTATTCTAGTATTTTTTTCAAAAGACTCAGATTAGATTCAAATGAGTAATTGGGGGGTCAAATGAAACACATTTTATAATTTGGTATTTTATATGGTATTTAGACACATTCACATAATGATATAACATTTCACTTCTTTACATCAAGTTTCCCAGTACAACTCAGATAATACCTTTTTGAATGCTTATATTCATTTTGGATAATTCGTTTTTGGCCAATATGACATGCACAAAAAATGTAATCAAAACATGTTTTGTCAACTTAGTGTATTTCCATCTAAATATCAGTTTCAAATCATAACATTTTTCAAGTACCACTTATTTTTAAAATTGAAGAGTGTTACATTGAATCCTGCAGCCTGTTACATTTAACCCTGCTGACGGGGTATTTCACTTCCGCCACTCTCGTTGAACTATAAACGTCTGTATGTCATAGAAACTTAGTTACAGTGTGTAATGGTAGCTGAGACATGTGTGTTGTTTGTATAAAAATATTATTAATCTAACTCAAACAATCCTTTCAGAAATAAGTAAAAGGCAAAGTGTTAATTTAGCACATTTAACAAAGCCCATGCATTGTTGTATTATATAATACATCATTTTTTTAAATCATTTATATTTATTTAAATCACTTATAACATATTTTCTTAGGCTCTGGCAGTGATAAAACAGCAGTTGATGTGGAGAACTCCGCCGCAATTGAAACGGAAGTCCCGCCTTTTATTGGTTACAGTTGATGATGTAACCCGTTTTTAAATTGATCTAGTTGTTGATGCCTCAAAAGTACTTTTTCTCCAGTGGCTGAGTCTACTGTTACACGAGGTCATTGTTATTGTAAACAGTCGACCCTCCACATCAATCATTAGTATGTACCTGTTAATCAAATACAAATAAGGAAGTGTACAGGCTATAGTGTAATTGTCATTTATGAAATGTATTAATATTTTAAGGTAGGCTATTTCGAGCTATGTATTTATTGAGGAACACACGGCGATCATAACAACAACTGCACACATCGATTTGACAAAAAAAAACGTTACAGACCGACTGAGTGAGAATAACGGTCACAACAACTGTCACACAACGACTTGACGAAAAGAATGTTACAGACCGACTGAGTGAGAATAAATGAGTAGACATCGTGCTACATACCTGCGCGTATGACACCTGGAGACGGTAGCCTATAGCCAATGATCCCGTTTAGACTCTTCCCAATGTGCACAGGAAGCTGCGGATTGAAACAACATAATATTCCAGTGAGTTTAACCAGCCGGTCATCACGCTTCAAGGAAGTTCTATTCTTTTGTTACTACTGTAGTAGCCTATTTATAGGCTACTCCATAGCGCTAGTTTTGCGAGGGAGGCGGGGCGAAGGCATTTGAAGAAAAAAGGGAGATCACTTGACCTCAGCCGACACAAGAGCTAATACACACGAACCAATAGATCAACGCATCCTCAATCGACTTTATATATAGACAGAGCGCGACCACCACCCCCCATCTCTATAAAACCATAATCGGCGAGCCCTCTTCCAAAGACGTGCGCCTCGGGGAGAGAAGAAGTCGCCTTTCGAAGTTCGGTTAAGTGATGACTATAGTCTTCAGCAGTGGTTAAAAGTACTTAAGTAAAAATACTTGAAAGTACTTCTTAAGCCGTTTTTTTCAGTATCTGTACTGCACTATTTATATTTATGGAAACGTTACTTTTACTTCACTACATTCCTTAAGATAATAATGTACTTTTAACTCCATACATTTCCCTGACAGCCAAAAGTATTCGTTACATTTTGACAAGAATGGTCAAATTCACATAATTACCAAGAGAACATCCCTGGTCATCCCTACTGCCTCTGATCTGGCGGACTCACTAAACACAAATGCGTAAATTATGTCTGAGTGTTGGAGTGTGCCCCTGGCTATCCAATAAAAAAGGAAGATTGTGCCGTCTGGTTTGCTTAATATAAGGAAGTCGAAATTATTTATACTTGTACTTTTACTTTTGATACTTAAGAACATTTGAGCAATTCCATTTACTTTTGATACTTAAGTATATTCAACACCAAATACTTTTAGACTTTTACTCAAGTAGTATTTTACTGGGTGACATTCACTTTTACTTGAGTCATTTTCTATTAAGGTATCTAATTGAGTACTTTTTCCACCGCTGGTCGTCAGGAGCTGTCAGGCCTTTTCTTTAACTCTGTATTATGAACTATTTGGTGCGTAATTTTTGCGTGGTTGGATAAACCGAGGCCCGACAGTGGGGAATTGTATCTCGCGCGTCAACGCCAACTAACACTGGCTGCACTGCGTTACAATGATGATGAAAATATTCCATTCGTTGATAATGTCGTTTTAAAGTTGCTTCATACAATGAATTAGCAGTTGAAAGTGTTGTTGGTGGAATTGCCTTAATCGTTTACATTTTTACATTGTTGTCCACATCCTTCTCGTTTCACGTAGCACACATTTTCAATATCATCACTTTGTTTCTCGTTTTCTGTGATCAAAATTGTAAGAGCAAAATTTTGTATTTTGAAGGTGCATGTGTTTAGTCGTAAATTATATACATTTTCACGCTTAGTTTCAGGCTTAATGTGGTATTTGAAATAATTTATTTTAATGTTACATTTTGATGTCACACTACTTAGGCTACATAACATGTAGTACATTTCTAGCTAGTTGTTCAATTAAAACATAATTTGTTTCATTACAGTTCAATTTTCAATTAATGTACACGCTATAGCTATAGGCTGAAAGTCTATCTGAAAGGAATATACACCAAATAGAAACAATTGGTTTCCGAAAATATTTGCAGTCAGACATGGTAAGGCGACTCAACAAACGATCATCAACTCTGCTTGGAATAGTATTTTCGCGTGCTCACTGAAATAAAATTAACCCAGTCGGATTATCGAAAAGAAAAATGTGTTGGAAAACAGAACTCTGAATTTGTCGTCTTCATTTGAATAGCAATGAGCTAATATTTGGAATGCATTATATAGGTTATAGTCTATGAACCCTTTTAATCCTTGAAATAATGTATGTAATGTAGGCCTATGTAATGGAACATTGGTCTTACAAAGGTGTTTTTCATTTATCCAAATCTTCATTATAGGTCTATGGATAAAATACTGTAAAATATCATGCCGAATACTAAATCGCGCATTAATCTGTGACACCTGACGTCTTCGTGCGACCCGAAGATTGTATACATGTTTAATAGTATTTACTCTTACATGGAACGAATTTGAAACATAAATTCGTCCAGTTTTCTTACAATTCAGTCATTGTCTTATACCTCACTTGCAACTACAGCTGAGTAATTGGTCTACATTGTTACCAAAGTACAGTAACAACATGGCATAAAGACAAACTGTTGCATCACTTTCTTTGACGTGTCTGTATCGACAAAAGGCATCAGAGATGACAGACATGTCTGCTATTGCAACAGAAGACCCACAGTATCTGCAAAAGGCCAACCTCAGAAACAGTTGATGTCCCATAAGTGAAAGAAAACATGACAGTGGATCCTATCAACAAACATAGCCTACATTCAATGGTGTTCAAATTTACCCAGTTTACAGGGACAACTGAAAGCCCATGTTTCAGTGGAATTGGTAGAGTGGGGATCCCCTGTATGAATAAAGTATATACTTAACAAAAATATAAACGCAACATGCAACAATTTCAAAGATTTTACTGAGTTACAGTTCATTGAAGGAAAACAGTCAATTGAAGTAAATTCATTTGGCCCTAATCTATGGATTTCACATGACTGGGCAGGGGCGCAGTCATGGGTGGGCCTGGGAGGGCATAGGCCCTCCCGACTTGGGAGCCAGGTCCACCCACTGGGGAGCCAGGCCCAGCCAATCAGAATGAGTTTTTCCCCACAAACAGACAGAAATACTACTCAGCACCCCCATCCCTCTCCTCAGACAATCCCGCAAGCGAAGAAGCCGGATGTGGAGGTCCTGGACTGGTGTGGTTACACGTGGTCAACGGTTGTGAGGCTGGTTGATTGTACTGCCAAATTCTCTAAAACAATGTTGGTAGAGAAATTAACATTACATTCTCTGGCTACAGCTCTAGTGGACATTCCTGCAGTCAGCATGCCAATTGCACGCACCCTCAAATCTCGAGACATCTGTGGCATTGTGTTGTGTGACAAAACCGCACATTTTAGAGTTGTCTTTTATTGTCCCCCGCACAAGGTGCACCTTTGTAATGATCATGCTGTTTAATCATCTTATTGATATGCCGCATCTGTCAGGTTAATGGATTATCTTTAGTAAAGGAAAAATGCTCACTAACAGGGATGTAAAATGTATTTTTTCTCTCTCTTTTTCTCCCCAATTACGAGGTATCCAGGGATCTTTTATTTCAGCTCATGAAAAATGGGACCAACACTTTACATGTTTTGTTTATATTTTTGTTCAGTATAGATTAGTTCATGAAAACTAAAGAAGATAATGAAGCTCATTTCTGTATAAGCAATATCTACATGGCAACTGATGAGGTAAAAATGGTGGACTAAAGTCTATGGAGACAAGACAACACAGGAGCAAAAGGTGTCCTATATCCCCTGTGCACCTCTCAACCCCTCTCTCTGTCTATCTTTATCTCTCTCTGTCTATCTTTATCTTTCTTCATGTCCCATCAGGTTAAATGTTTGTCTGCATTTCTGAGCAATCATTCCATGTGTGCTTGCTTCCTGACTATTTATAAAGGACTAGTTGCTACCCTCTTCAATTACACTAGTCCCCATCCCTTTCCATACTGAGACCTATCCTCTAGCCATAGGCCCCTTCCCATTTAGTGATTTCAGATATGAAGGGGCTGGATAGGTTTAAGCAATAAAGTAAGGATTTTATTACAGTCTTCCAAATGGACTTTGGTAACTTCTACCATGTTGCTTACAACTATCCACTTCCCTCAGATCTACAAACACCATAGGGTGGAACTACAGATGTAGGAACTTGATTTGAGCCAGAAAATAATCCTGCAGCATCAGGACATTTTAATTATTATGTGGATTGTAATTAATATACATTTTTGTAGGGGTTGATACATTTTTTAGAAGGGAAAATCAAGACTGAAATTTAACAGTGGAAATTACAAACTTCAGAAGACTTTTTAAACCTCAAATACAAATACAAGTTTTAAAGTCCCCCCTGCATTGCAGGAAAGTTCTCTTGCAACAGGCTGATCCATTTAAGATCTTACATCTGTAGGGAGAGAAGGTTCTGGAGATTCTTTTAGGACTGGGCTTAACAGTATCTGTGCAGTAGCAGTAGCCCAACCCGTCAATGCAACACAAGACAGGACACAGAATCCAGATCCAGGGTTGTGATCACCAGACACCGCAGCATAAACAAATATGGCCGACAAACGCGATGTACAGAAATAAAGCCAGAACAAGTTGTCACCAGGTCTTAACTCTGGGGAATGGCCAACAAGTGCAGTGTGGGGCTGTGAGAGGCGATATGGGGAATAATGTCTATCTGTGTGTTGATAATAAGAACATCGTCAGGTTTTAAAAGTAGTCTCATATCTATGTAGTCCAAACCAAACCTTAGTTTTAATTATGGTTATAAACCTGTAGTTATTCTGCAGGTACTCTGTTATGAGCACATTTTTATGGACCAATTAGGTGAGTTTTTCCAGTACTAGTTTTCTGTTACTTCATGTGGAAATGTGCGTAAATAAAAACTCTATAAAACACAAATATCAGTGGCTTGGGGTCAACATCGTCCTATTCCCATTCCTCCCTGTGTGGGAGTGGCTGGTTGATGCAGCAAGCGTGTTTCTCCCAAGCCGTTGGTAGGGAAAGACACACACACACACACACACACACACACACACACACACACACACACACACACACACACACACACACGAACTACAGTATCTGTAATGACAGCAGCTGCTCCCTGCCTGCATAACCATGGTGCCGGAGCAAACGACAGCAAATGCCTGAAATTCTGACTTTTGGAATATTTCCTCGTTCAGCCAACGCTCCACCCTGTCGAAGTAATCTGAAGCATGGCGCAAGTTTGGGCACGCGTTAGTGGCATTAGTCGTGTGTGTGTGTATGTGTGTGTGTTGGTACATCAAAACCTATGCAACCATACTGTATGTCGACAGACATCCAAGGAGGATAACATGCCAGAGAGAGAGAGAGTATGTGAGAGAGAGAGAGAGAGAGAGAGACAGAGACAGAGAGAGAAAGAGAGAGAGAATGTGAGTGAGAGAGAGAGGGAGAGAGAGAGAGAGACAGAGAGAGAGAAAGAGAGAGAGAGTATGTGTGAGAGAGAGAGAGCGAGAGAGAGAGCGAGAGAGAGAGAAAGAGAGAGAGAATGTGAGTGAGAGAGAGAGGGAGAAAGAGACAGAGACAGAAAGCGAAAGAAAGACAGGGAGAGAGTGTGGTTGAGAATAATAAGAGAAAGAAAAAGCTTTATTGAGAGTGTAAGAGACAGAAAGAGACAGAGAGTCAGTCTAACGTTCTGTTAGCGTGTTCCATTTGCACCCAGTCCACAGTGCCCCTCTGTCCCCCTATAACCCATGCTCCCTATTAGCATGGTGGTCCTACAGAGGAGAAAGCTGGTTATTCAGAGAGCCAGGCCACAGACAACAGCAGCCGTCACACCAGAACAGGGCTCTGTATAAATAGAGGGGGGCACTGGCCTCTGGAGGGGACCATTGCCACCATCGCGTGACTCTGAACTCAGTCCAGAGAGGCCCAACAGTCACAATCTGCCCTCAGGGGTGAACCCCAATTTGTATGAATTGAGAAGAAGTATGAATAGTGGCTTGCCTGGTTTCCTGAGAGTATTTTCCATTTCTGTTTGGGCCAACTCGTTGAATGTAGAAGCAGTCAGGCAGCCTGGCTAGGTAAATGGCTACACCGAATATACACACTTAAAAAGAAAGAAAGAGAGAGAAAACAAAGAGATAGAAAGAAAGACAGAAAATAGAGACTGATTGACAGAGGTAGTCTGTGTTGTCTTAAGAGAAATGGGCACAGAGAGAGGAGAGAGAGAGAGAGAGAGAGAGAAAGAAAGAGAGAGAGAGAGAGAGAGAGAGAGAGAGAGGAGAGAGAGAGAGAGAAAGAGAGAGAGAGAGAGATGAAAGCCTACCATCTCTCCTGGCTGCTGTCCAGATAATGATGTCATGTTTAATGACTTCACCATGCAGTGTCATCATCACCCACCTTGTGCACCACTTTAGGTGCACCACAGCCCAAAGTGTCTGTCTCTTAACCACCGACATTACTGTACTACCACATTTCTCCATTGCCCAACACAGTGTGTAAAGCCCACTAATCTTAATGGCTTCAATGGCATGGCCTATTAACTTGGTGTTAGCTAATTAGCTTGTTTACCCCAAAGAAAGGGAAAGGCAACCATGTGATCAAGGCAGCTTTGAAGTCATTCTATTACAATATCTCTGAACTGCTACTCACACCACGGATGAGTGGATCCTTCACTGTACATGGAGGCGTAGGTGGACGCTCTCTCTCCACCTCTCTCTCTCTCTCTCTCTGACGCTGGCCCGATGTCTTCATCTTCAGGGAAAGCTAGTAACGCGCCGTGACAGTAGCTGTCTGAGAGGAATTACAGGAGGCCTTCCTTTTTATATTATCCCAAAAAAATTGCATATTGTTTCTCGCTCTCTCTTTATGTCTGCGAGAGAACAAAGGGAGTCTTTATCCTGAGAGCCGGTTAGATAGGCTGGGAACTCCAAATATAGAAATAGAACCACTAGAAGTGTACACAGTTCTAAAATCCACATGATTGTTAATTTAAGTGTTTAAAGTACTTTTTAAAATAGCAAATAAACCAAATTCATAGCAATATTATTATAGCCATATAGCCTACAGCTCAACTAGAAAACGAACCATTTCCACAATACAACAGTCTGTTGATCTGTGTACCCAGCCAGCCAGCCTGCTGCTGCTGCTTTCTAGTGGATGAAGTAGTAGTAGTAGAAGTTAATTAAAGGACAGGCGTCATTTCCTCCCTCCTTCCCTCACACCGCTCAGTCCCGTGGGCGCCAGGGAAATAACAGGCCTCTCTCTCTCTCTCTTCCCTGCTTTCAGAGCCCAGGGCCTCATCTCAATCCCGAAAGTCGCTCCCTTTCCTCCTATGCCCTCTATTCTCCGTCAAGTAAGTTAGCGATAGGTCCACCTAGCTGAGGCTATATTGCAATTCACCTATTTGTTTTAGCCAGATCTGTGACAAGAAGTGAGCAAGGGAAGGTAGCAGAGTGTAGGGGAAACTCTTTGGCATTGAAAGGCAGACAGCCCTTGGTCGGCTCCATTGGCCGGTGCCCAAAAAAGTGGCAGACAGGCCACAAACTTCCCTAGACAACCTCGCTTTCCAACCCTCCCCACCAACCACCCCGCAACAAAAGAGCCAGCATCACCATATTCCTCTGGGATTGGGCGTGTCCAGAGAAGGGAAAAACAACAGTTGAATCTGAGCGCTGTTAAACTCCACATTCACCCTGATTATAATCTCTGGTTTTGCTGTTTGTTTGTTTTCAAACCCACCAAGGTTTACATTAGGAGCTCTGAAGTGTGGAAAATGCCTGCCAAGACCAAGACAGAGCTAAAAGAATAACCCACCAAAACATCCCTGCACGGTTGATGACCTGTCTTCTTGAGATGCATGGTGAATCTATAATACTGCAGTATAAACTGTTTCATGCTTCATTCTGACTAACAGATCAACATGGTTTATTTAAGTGGAAAAGCAACTTTGAATTGATAACCATTCAAATGAATGTCAGGTGGAAAAACACACAGATGTAGTTTACTTTTCGAAGTCCTCCTCTGGATTGTAAGCTCCCCTTTGGCAGGAGAAAGTCATGATGTCATCACAGGGTATTCCCTTCTTCACTCTACCAAATATAGGCAGGAAGAATGGCCTACTGTAGTTTTAGGAAAGAATGCAGGGTGATCCAGTGTGTGTGTGTGTGTGTGCAGTCATAACGATGGGCCCGTGTCTAATGTCGCCTCAACATTCTGCCAAGGAATGAATGGAAAGCGTCAATGGAATGTCTGGTATTCTCTAAATCATCGCAGAGGTATTTTCTCTCTCATACCTAAAGACTGGTATGTTTTTCTGACCCCCAACCTTTACAGTAAATGTTTTGTAGAACTGGCAGTCATTTGTGGAACTATTTCCATTCTTTTTTATTTTGTTTCATGATGGATCAAAGGTATGTGACCTGTGACTTGCAGTACTGAACAACATCCTTATTTTGAAAGAACAGAACACATTTCCTTTGATATTTCCTTTGGAAAAACAGGCCAGCGTCAATTTGTGACTTACAACCAAAAAACGAAATGAATGCTGACATAAGCCCTCAGCACGTTTCCAAAAGGCTTGGTGAGTTACAGTACGTTAAGGTTTCCATGTTTCCTTAGCATTTAAAGTAACTGTGGAGGGAAAATCAAACTTATAAAAGTTCATATTCTGTTAACTCATACCCAAATAATGTTGTTGACTTTTCCTTTACTCGTATTTGTGGCCAAAGCATAAATTGGAGTAAAAAACACTTCAAAAACTCCACCTCAAACTTGCATCTCAAACAGAACATTTAAAAATGCTTGCTATTTCCTCATAGAACATGATGTCATGTTGGCTCATTGGCTGAGCCGGCCAATCAGTGGTTTACTCACGTAAATATTTTTAATGACCGGTATTCGCCCACACATTTCTGTTGTTGGGGTAAATCCCACACCACTTAAACACATAAAATCTTTTAACACACTTCATTACAATTGTTTGAAAGGAAAACGATTTCACTCACATTGTAGTTCATTTTAGGTCATATTGCATAGAAATCTGGAAACACTGAACAGTTACTTTAAGGAGAGAACATCATCAAAGATGGGCCTTGTTAGATGAACTATCTCACGCTACATTTTACAAACTGCCTCGGTAATTATTGTTTTCCACAAACTCTTCCATGTCTCTTCTTACATAAACTGTTCTCAACCGCAATTACGACTTGCAGCAAACCTATCCAAAAGCCTCTGAGGAGAGCGGCAGGGAGAAATTAGAAACCTAGAATAAGACACTGTTAGCAAACAGCCACATATAAAATAAAATCAGTCAGTCGTCTGGGCCTCTTGGAAGACATGTTACCGGTTAAGTCTCACGTCACCTAAGAGCAACAGGTCACAACACCCTGTCTGTATATCAGTGGTGTGTGTGTGTGTGTGCCCATGTGTGTATGAGTGGTTATTGGGGTCTCAGTGAGTCACACTAACCTGCAATGTCTAATGAAACATGACCCACACATCCTGCCGTTCATTCCGACTGTCTCCGTTTGCGTCGCAGTCTGGGGCCTTTAAGCCTGTATTTCTCCATTCATTCCTCAACCTCGGAATTCATTACTGACTGTCTTACGTTCCTGACCGCGAGAACGTAAGACAGTCAAACAGGAACACAATCACCTCAGCATTCTGATGAGGTCATTCCCAACAATTAACTGCTCCTGGTGTGATGACACAGAGCCACAAAGCATCCCAGGAATGTCCTCGCCCAAATATACTGAACTAAAATGTAAACGCAACATGTAACCATTTCAAAGATTTTACTGAGTTACTGTTCATACGAGGAAATCAGTCAATTGAGAAAAAATTGGGGAGGGCCCTAATCTATGGATTTCACTTGACTGGGAATACAGATAGGCATCTGTTGGTCACAGATACCTTAAACAAATGGTCCTCAGGATCTGGTCACAAGAGGCACCTGTGTAATGATCATGCTGTTTAATCAGCTTCTTGATATGTCACACCTGTCAGGTGGATGGATTCTCTTGGCAAAGTTTGAGAGGAATAAGCTTTTGTGCGTATGGAACATTTCTGGGATCTTTTATTTCAGCTCATGAAACATGGGACCAATATTTTTCATGTTGCGTTTATATTTTTGTTCAGTATATATATGGTGCAATTAAGCGTGTTTAGTTAGCACTGTTATCTAAATTAGTTTAACTCACCCCTCCCTGGTGTATATACTGTGAATGTCTGAATGAGCATCCTTTGTGACAAACGCACTGGGAGAGAAATTACATTCAGTCTGTGGCAGACAAAGAGAAGGAATAATGTTTATCTGCTAATATAGGGTAGTAGTGTTGGTATGATGTCCCAAGCTGGGCTTCATACACATGTACTCAGTTTGACCTAAAAAAACATGTGTGTGTGTGTGTGTGTATGCATTTGAAGGTTCTTTTGAGGTCTGAGGTTTTAATGGGAATGCCCCTGTAATTCACCCTGATCCCCAGAGTCTGAAATGATTCATGAGTCTAAAAACAGCTAATGAGATGAATACCGTCTATCAGCCTGCCTCAGTTTATCCTTCCCACTGCACTCTACAGAACAGGGTGACATCATCACGTCTCAGACTGAGAGAACTGACATTGATTATCTCCCTGAATGGCTGCTCTTTTATTCCTCAGTCATACATTTCATTGGTTCCTTTTACAACAGTTCAACATGGCTTTCAAATCGATATGGGTGTTCTGAAGCAATTCAATGCTTATCAAAACAGAAGATGAGCCATGAGTGTATATTATAGAACTAATGTGATGAATACTGGACCTATATTGTCATAGCATTTATTCCACTCATTCTATAGGATGATATCATCGGTTTGCAGACTGACTGAGTGATAAGAAAATGTATCATCTCACTGACTTTTAATCTGCTGAATGAGACAATGAGCCCCTCAGGGTGATTGGTATAGACAAGGTTATCAATCACTCTGATTGGAAAATTGGATCGTGTGACAGGCATTGTAGTGCAGTGAGTGAGTTTTCCAACTGGTGGTCTCCTGTGTCACAGACGTCTTTGGGGTCAGCATAGAAACCATTATATGTTGTAAGGTCACACAAAAATCAGGATTGCAGCAAAGGTTCACGATTGCAGCGACCTTAAGCGACCGTTGCTGGATTCTTAAACACAGAGATACACATTGAGGCTTCTTGTCACGTATTCATCCGTTGACATGGAAATCTCTTGTAAGCGTATACCGTTGTCATGACAACACAGATACTAGGCTCAGTATCGGTTGGTAAAGACAGTGTTGAGAGAGCTGAGAGGTCAGAAGTGAAGTGACGAGTGATCGACTCATCATCTCGTCCCCAGTGGTGTGTTTTGTCTGTTGTGCAGTAGTAGACTAAACAAAGACTGAGACCAGCGAGTCCCTAGAGACATGGGGTGGGAGTTCGTTCAAGGCAGGGATCTGTTCTTGCAGTTGCTTTGGGAAAACAAAGTGCTATAAGAGTTCTAAAGTTTTGCTTGGCTAGCAATGGTAGTGTACTCGACTAAAAATAAGGAACTACTACTGTTACAACAAACGGAAAACCCCCTCAGTGAAACTTGACTGATTCCCTTGTAGTCTATTCTAAATCCTCATCTAAATGAACCGTCTCTAGCTGTTTCATGTCCATTAGATGTTTCCCCTCAACAGGGCCAAAGTCCTAAGCGATATAAGCATCAGCAACATAAGCGGTTGCTTAGGGCCCCCGGGGTCTCCACTTACTATTGAATATACTAAGAATTCTTATTCTAAGAATACTAGAATACAGCAGGTGCAATTTCAAAATGTAGTTGTGCATCAGCAGTTTTTCTCTTGCTACTGTATGTCAGTCACTCCAATAGTCATGTCAGCTAACAATGATTTGAATGGTATCTGAACTTGTAGTAAGTCATGGCCGAATACCGACCGGGGACACAGGGCACGAGCCCATGGGCCCTGACCTCCAGGAGGCCCCATTCATTTTGTTAGTCATTCTCACTCAGAAATCATGTTAGCGTGATAATTGTGGAATTGGAGGAAATTTGCTTTAAAACTGCAACCATTTCCTTCCACTCCATGGGAAATGGGTAGAATTGCATGAAATGTGTCATACAAATGCTATGATTTCTCTCTGCCCCATGGCAAATGGGTAGAATTGCAGGTAATCTGTTATAAAACTGCAACATTTTCTCTACCTCTACACCCATGGCAAAATGTGTAGAATTGCAAGAAATTAAATCTAAAACTTACCAAATCTTGCTTAGGGCCGGGCCCGCAAAAGGCTAGAGCCGGCCCTGCCCCTCAATAACTGAAGGTGAGACTGACAGACTGATGGCATCGGGGTGTTCTGTATCTGTATGAGGTCATCATGAAGCCTGGAGGCGGTTTGGGTTTTATGGATTTCTGCCCTGTCATGCTCCGTCCACTTCCATCTGACATGATCAAGACCTAATGAGAATGAATGTGATTCCTTCCATCTGACATGATCAAGACCTAATGAGAATGAATGTGATTCCTTCCATCTGACATGATCAAGACCTAATGAGAATGAATATGATTCCTTCCATCTGACATGATCAAGACTTAATGAGAATGAATGGGACTCCTTCCATCTGACATGATCAAGACCTAATGAGAATGAATGTGATTCCTTCCATCTGACATGATCAAGACTTAATGAGAATGAATGTGACTCCTTCCATCTGACATGATCAAGATCTAATGAGAATTAATGTGACTCCTTCCATCTGACATGATCAAGACCTAATGAGAATGAATGTGATTCCTTCCATTTGACATAATCTAGATCTAATGAGAATGAATGTTATTCCTTCAAATCTGTAATAATCCAGATCTAATGAGAATTAATGTGATTCCTTCCTAAAAGTGTACACTGACTCTGTACTAGCCTTACTACCCTCCAGCTAGAGATAGGGAGAGATGAGAGAGAGAGAGATGGAAAGAGAGAGCTAGATGAAAGAGAGGTGGAAAGAGAGAGATGGCGCGAGAGAGATGGAGGAAGAGAGAGAGATGGAGAGAGCGAGTGAGAGAGATGAGAAGAGAGAGAGATGGGAAGAGATATGGAGGGAGAGAGAGAGAGATGAAGAGATGGAGCCCTTTGAATTGAATTGAGAGTCAACCCAATTATGGTATTTTTTGCACTAATTGGTCTTTTGACCAATCAAACCAGATATTTTCACATCAGCTCTTTTTCAGAGCTGCTCTGATTAGTCAAAAGACCAATTAGTGAGAAAAACAAATCTGAATTGGGTACCTTTGTGAACGGCGCCTTAGAGGAGTGATGGAGGAAGAGGAGAGAGACCTGAGGGGTTGGGGTGTGCGGCTGATCAAATGACCATCTCTGGGTTATAAATCAAATCATTATTAAGTCTCTCTGGAGGGTACACAAGAAGCAGGCACGTCATTTCTTGGACTGCTTCTGTGGGGTAAAGAGCAGATCCCAATCAGTCACATATTCACACATGCCAAAGTCACCCTGCAAGAATGACATCATGGACGAAAACCCACTAGTCAATTCCCCACCCACGCATTCATTTATACACACACACACACGCGCGCGCGCTCTGTGTGCAGCAACCATGACTACCAACATCTAAGCCATGACATCACCCTTCCCACCCCAGGAGAGGAGGAGGTGATAGGTGACTTGTCTGTCAGTCGGTGACTCTCTTCCCGGGGATTTCACTCAGCTAGACTCGAGAACGGTACCGATACTGCAAGGACGTTTCAACAACACTCTATGTGGTTTACAGTGCTAACACTAAACTACCAAACCAGACCATGTTACAGGTCCAATCAGCTGTCAGGGCCTACCTAGACCCATATCAGACCAAGGGGGGAAATTCCCCCTGACCACCACCTACCTACCGCCCACTGTCTAGCACCTCCACAGTCCTATGCTGCTGTGGGACAGATACTTGAGCCTACAGTTTTCCCACAATGGTGAGTCACTGCATGGCTCTCCCGCTATCACACAGGTGCTGTCTGGAACCATTCAAATGGACATAGACACAGTATTCACACATCACATCACTCCATACAGGTGCAGGGTTTAGAGAATATCATTTGAAAAGAAAGGATCCTTTTTGTAATACTCCAGAGTTGCAGTAAAGACTGGATCAGAGTTCAGAGGGTTGTCATAACCTATTAGATAGTGTACATAAAGACAACACACGTACACAGAACATTAACGTCATTTAGCAGACGCTCTTAATAAGCAGAGAGATTTACAGGAGCAATTAGGGTTAAGTGCCTTGCTCAAGGGCACATTGTTCACCCTGTTGATGGCTCAGGGATTCAAACCAGCAATATTTTGGTTACTGGCCCAACACTCTTAACCACTAGGCTACCTGCCAGGCTACATTGTCTTCAATTAGCCACAACTGGTAATAAATGAAATTCAGATTACAGACAATGACTCAATGGACTAATTCATTATTGAATTAATCATCTTGCACTTTATCTAGAACTCCTAGGAAACAATGGAGACATGCTAGAGTGGAACGAGTGGGATGGGGGTCCATACATCCTGGGACAACCACTAAAGCCAGACTGCAGACTGCTCTAGACACCCACGCACCACATGGTCGGCCCTGACCCGAGTCCTGACTCAGCCGTCTAGGACCGTCTGAGACCCTGAGAACAGGATGTGTCACAAGCTTAGAGTTCTGTATGTGCCTGTGTAATGGAGTCCAACCATGAACGGCTGACCAGGTATTAGAACTCGCATTCACAACTATATTTGATAGGGCTGTCGACTAACTTACTTTAATGCAGTATCTAGCTACAGTAGGAGTATGTAGTACTATAAAAAAAAAACATGTCTAACTATAAAACATTTTCACAACTTCTAGCCTTTTAAGAACCACTATTTCTTAAGAGCAGTGATCTTCAATCCTGGTCCTGGGATCCACAAAGTCTAAACAAGGGCTATAGGGCTTGATGTATAGTAAATTAGTTGAATCAGGTACTTCAGTGCTGGGCAAGCACAAAATACTGAGATAATGGATTTGAACTACTTCCTTGATAAATAGCGCCATCTGGTGACAGCAGCTTGGATCCACCCTGTAGTGTGCTGGCATGCCCATGCCTCTCATCCATCCACATAGCCGTTTTAGTCACGCCTTGTATAAGGTCAGATCTAAACATATATTCACGAAATTGTGAAGTAACAACTTCATACAACGATTCAATCAATGTTTATTACCCAATGAAACATAATTATACTTTGGAAAGGCCAACCCACCATGGGCAGGTCTACAGTACAAATCAAATCAAATTTATTTATATAGCCCTTCGTACATCAGCTGATATCTCAAAGTGATGTACAGAAACCCAGCCTAAAACCCCAAACAGCAAGCAATGCAGGTGTAGAAGCACGGTGGCTAGGAAAAACTCCCTAGAAAGGCCAAAACCTAGGAAGAAACCTAGAGAGGAACCAAGCTATGTGGGGTGGCCAGTCCTCTTCTGGCTGTGCCGGGTGGAGATTATAACAGAACATGGTCAAGATGTTCAAATGTTCATAAATTACCAGCATGGTCGAATAATAATAAGGCAGAACAATTGAAACTGGAGCAGCAGCACAGTCAGGTGGACTGGGGACAGCAAGGAGTCATCATGTCAGGTATTCCTGGGGCATGGTCCTAGGGCTCAAGTCCTCAGAGAGAGAGAAAGAAAGAGAGAATTAGAGAGAGCATATGTGGGATGGCCAGTCCTCTTCTGGCTGTGCCGGGTGGAGATTATAACAGAACATGGCCAAGATGTTCAAATGTTCATAAATGACCAGCATGGTCGAATAATAATAAGGCAGAACAGTTGAAACTGGAGCAGCAGCACGGCCAGGTGGACTGGGGACAGCAAGGAGTCATCATGTCAGGTAGTCCTGGGGCATGGTTCTAGGGCTCAGGTCCTCCGAGAGAGAGAAAGAGAGAAGGAGAGAATTAGAGAACGCACACTTAGATTCACACAGGACACCGAATAGGACAGGAGAAGTACTCCAGATATAACAAACTGACCCTAGCCCCCCGACACATAAACTACTGCAGCATAAATACTGGAGGCTGAGACAGGAGGGGTCAGGAGACACTGTGGCCCCATCCGAGGACACCCCCGGACAGGGCCAAACAGGAAGGATATAACCCCACCCACTTTGCCAAAGCACAGCCCCCACCACACCACTAGAGGGATATCTTCAACCACCAACTTACCATCCTGAGACAAGGCTGAGTATAGCCCACAAAGACCTCCGCCACGGCATAACCCAAGGGGGGGGCCAACCCAGACAGGATGACCACATCAGTGAATCAACCCACTCAGGTGACGCACCCCCTCCAGGGACGGCATGAGAGAGCCCCAGTAAGCCAGTGACTCAGCCCCTGTAATAGGGTTAGAGGCAGAGAATCCCAGTGGAAAGAGGGGAACCGGCCAGGCAGAGACAGCAAGGGCGGTTCGTTGCTCCAGAGCCTTTCCGTTCACCCTCCCACTCCTGGGCCAGACTACACTCAATCATATGACCCACTGAAGAGATGAGTCTTCAGTAGAAACTTAAAGGTTGAGACCGAGTTTGCGTCTCTGACATGGGTAGGCAGACCGTTCCATAAAAATGGAGCTCTATAGGAGAAAGCCCTGCCTCCAGCTGTTTGCTTAGAAATTCTAGGGACAATTAGGAGGCCTGCGTCTTGTGACCGTAGCGTACGTGTAGGTATGTACGGCAGGACCAAATCAGAGAGATAGATAGGAGCAAGCCCATGTAATGCTTTGTAGGTTAGCAGTAAAACCTTGAAATCAGCCCTTGCTTTGACAGGAAACCAGTGTAGAGAGGCTAGCACTGGAGTAATTTGATCACATTTTTTGGTTCTAGTCAGGATTCTAGCAGCCGTATTTAGCACTAACTGAAGTTTATTTAGTGCTTTATCCGGGTAGCCGGAAAGTAGAGCATTGCAGTAGTCTAACCTAGAAGTGACAAAAGCATGGATTAATTTTTCTGCATCATTTTTGGACAGAAAGTTTCTGATTTTTGCAATGTTACGTAGATGGAAAAAAGCTGTCCTTGAAATGGTCTTGATATGTTCTTCAAAAGAGATCAGGGTCCAGAGTAACGCCGAGGTCCTTCACAGTTTTATTTGAGACGACTGTACAACCATTAAGATTAATTGTCAGATTCAACAGAAGATCTCTTTGTTTCTTGGGACCTAGAACAAGCATCTCTGTTTAGTCCGAGTTTAAAAGTAGAACGTTTGCAGCCATCCACTTCCTTATGTCTGAAACACATTCTTCTAGCAAGGGCAATTTTGGGGCTTCACCATGTTTCATTGAAATGTACAGCTGTGTGTCATCCGCATAGCAGTGAAAGTTAACATTATGTTTTCGAATAACATCCCCAAGAGGTAAAATATATAGTGAAAACAATAGTGGTCCTAAAACGGAACCTTGAGGAACACCGAAATTTACAGTTGATTTGTCAGAGGACAAACCATTCACAGAGACAAACTGATATCTTTCCGACAGATAAGATCTAAACCAGGCCAGAACTTGTCCGTGTAGACCAATTTGGGTTTCCAATCTCTCCAAAAGAATGTGGTGATCGATGGTATCAAAAGCAGCACTAAGGTCTAGGAGCACGAGGACAGATGCAGAGCCTCGGTCCGATGCCATTAAAATGTAATTTACCACCTTCACAAGTGCCGTCTCAGTGCTATGATGGGGTCTAAAACCAGACTGAAGCATTTCGTATACATTGTTTGTCTTCAGGAAGGCAGTGAGTTGTTGCGCAACAGCCTTTTCTAAAATCTTTGAGAGGAATGGAAGATTCGATATAGGCCGATAGTTTTTTATATTTTCTGGGTCAAGGTTTGGCTTTTTCAAGAGAGGCTTTATTACTGCCACTTTTAGTGAGTTTGGTACACATCCGGTGGATAGAGAGCCGTTTATTATGTTCAACATAGGAGGGCCAAGCACAGGAAGCAGCTCTTTCAGTAGTTTAGTTGGAATAGGGTCCAGTATGCAGCTTGAAGGTTTAGAGGCCATGATTATTTTCATCATTGTGTCAAGAGATATAGTACTAAAACACTTGAGCGTCTCTCTTGATCCTAGGTCCTGGCAGAGTTGTGCAGACTCAGGACAACTGAGCTTTAAAGGAATATGCAGATTTAAGGAGGAGTCCGAAATTTGCTTTCTAATAATCATAATCTTTTCCTCAAAGAAGTTAATGAATTTATCACTGCTAAAGTGAAAGTCATCCTCTCTTGGGGAATGCTGCTTTTTAGTTAGCTTTGCGACAGTATCAAAAAGGAATTTCGGATTGTTCTTATTTTCCTCAATTAAGTTAGAAAAATAGGATGATCGAGCAGCAGTAAGGGCTCTTCGGTACTGCACTGTACTGTCTTTCCAAGCTAGTCGGAAGACTTCCAGTTTGGTGTGGCGCCATTTCCGTTCCAATTTTCTGGAAGCTTGCTTCAGAGCTCGGGTATTTTCTGTGTACCAGGGAGCTAGTTTCTTATGAGAAATGTTTTTAGTTTTTAGGGGTGCAACTGCATCTAGGGTATTGCGCAAGGTTAAATTGAGTTCCTCAGTTAGGTGGTTAACTGATTTTTGTCCTCTGGCGTCCTTGGGTAGACAGAGGAAATCTGGAAGGACATCAAGGAATCTTTGTGTTGTCTGTGAATTTATAGCACGACTTTTGATGATCCTTGGTTGGGGTCTGAGCAGATTATTTGTTGCAATTGCAAACGTAATAAAATGGTGGTACGATAGTCCAGGATTATGAGGAAAAACATTAAGATCCACAACATTTATTCCATGGGACAAAACTAGGTCCAGCGTATGACTGTGACAGTGAGTGGGTCCAGAGACATGTTGGACAAAACCCACTGAGTCGATGATGGCTCCGAAAGCCTTTTGGAGTGGGTCTGTGGACTTTTCCATGTGAATATTAAAGTCACCAAAGATTAGAATATTATCCGCTATGACTACAAGGTCCGATAGGAATTCAGGGTACTCAGTGAGGAACGCTGTATATGGCCCAGGAGGCCTGTAAACAGTAGCTATAAAAAGTGATTGAGTAGGCTGCATAGATTTCATGACTAGAAGCTCAAAAGATGAAAACGTCATTTTTTTTTGTAAATTGAAATTTGCTATCGTAAATGTTAGCAACACCTCCGCCTTTGCGGGATGCACGGGGGATATGGTCACTAGTGTAGCCAGGAGGTGAGGCCTCATTTAACACAGTAAATTCATCAGGCTTAAGCCATGTTTCAGTCAGGCCAATCACATCAAGATTATGATCAGTGATTAGTTCATTGACTATAATTGCCTTTGAAGTAAGGGATCTAACATTAAGTAGCCCTATTTTGAGATGTGAGGTATCATGATCTCTTTCAATAATGACAGGAATGGAGGTGGTCTTTATCCTAGTGAGATTGCTAAGGCGAACACCGCCATGTTTAGTTTTGCCCAATTTAGGTCGAGGCACAGACACGGTCTCAATGGTGATAGCTGAGCTGACTACACTGGCAGACTCCACTATGCTGGCAGGCTGGCTAACAGCCTGCTGCCTGGCCTGCACCCTATTTCATTGTGGAGCTAGAGGAGTTAGAGCCCTGTCTATGTTGGTAGATAAAATGAGAGCACCCCTCCAGCTAGGATGGAGTCCGTCACTCCTCAGCAGGTCAGGCTTGGTCCTGTTCGTGGGTGAGTCCCAGAAAGAGGGCCAATTATCTACAAATTCTATCTTTTGGGAGGGGCAGAAAACAGTTTTCAACCAGTGATTGAGTTGTGAGACTCTGCTGTAGAGCTCATCACTCCCCCTAACTGGGAGGGGGCCAGAGACAATTACTCGATGCCGACACATCTTTCTAGCTGATTTACACGCAGAAGCTATGTTGCGCTTGATGATCTCTGACTGTTTCATCCTAACATCGTTGGTGCCGACGTGGATAACAATATCTCTATACTCGCCAGTTTTAGCTTTAGCCAGCACCATCTTCAGATTAGCCTTAACGTCGGTAGCCCTGCCCCCCGGTAAACAGTGTATGATCGCTGGATGATTCGTTTTAAGTCTAATACTGCGGGTAATGGAGTCGCCAATGACTAGAGTTTTCAATTTGTCAGAGCTAATGGTGGGAAGCTTCGGCGTCTCAGACCCCGTAACGGGAGGAGTAGAGACCAGAGAAGACTCGGCCTCTGACTCCGACCCGCTGCTTAATGGGGAAAACCGGTTGAAAGTTTCTGTCGGCTGAATGAGTGACACCGGTTGAGCGTTCCTACAGCATTTCCTTCCAGAAACCGTGAGAAAGTTGTCCGGCTGCGGGGACTGTGCCAGGGGATTTATACTACTATATGTACTTACTGGTGACACAGACGCTGTTTCATCCTTTCCTACACTGAAATTACCTTTGCCTAGCGATTGCGTCTGAAGCTGGGCTTGTAGCACAGCTATCCTCGCCGTAAGGCGAGTACAGCGACTGCAATTTGAAGGCATCATGTTAATGTTACTACTTAGCTTCGGCTGTTGGAGGTCCTGACGAATCGTGTCCAGATAAAGCGTCCGGAGTGAAAAAGTTGAGGAGGAAAAAACAAAAATATAAACGGTAATTAAAAAGTAAAAACCGTAAATTTGTCAGGTAGCAAAACAGGTTGGCAACAAAACGCACAGCAACTCGAAAACAAGTCTGCAAGTTGTTGGGAACTGGAATTCCTGGTAGGTTTTTCAAACTGACAGAAACTTCAGGCCTTTAAGGATTTGTATAAAACACTTTGCATAACACACATTTTTGTCCCAGTATCATTTCTTCTAACATTCCTTTTTACAATGTAGGCCTACATAGTTGCACCTCCAATAATTTAAAATAAAATAAATGATTTTTGTTTATTTTACCTTTATTTAACTAGGCAAGTCATTGGAGGTGCAACTATTTAAAATAAAATAAATGATTTTTGTTTATTTTACCTTTATTTAACTAGGCAAGTCAGTTAAGAACAAATTCTTATTTTCAATGACAGCCTAGGAACAGTGGGTTAACTGCCTGTTCAGGGGCAGAACGACATATTTGTACCTTGGGGGTTTGAACTTGCAACCTTCCGGTTACTAGTCCAACAGGCTACCCTGCCGCCCCAAATTTAAAAACTACATTCAAGTAAACAATATGCTATCAACCCTGAGATTAGGTAAAGTGAGATATTAGCTATTCAGATTTTAGGGAAGCTCAGACATATCTCTTCAAGCTTGCATGATGTCTGAATGGCCACAGAATGGTTCATGTTGATGAGAGAAGACACCTGACTGTCCACCATGGCTTTTAAACAGTCCTGCAGATCTCTAAGGTCCCAGATCTTCTGACAGTCAGAGTCCCTCAATGCCATGCGCACACAGATGTTCCTCAGCTCTATGCTTACCTAGGTGGAGAGAGTAGAGGCACAGATAGAACAATGAAACAGATATTTCACCGGATGTATAAATGTGAAGTATCAAGTTGGCGTTTCCACTCACTCACCAATATGGTGATGAGCGGAAACCCAGTGGCAGTGGGAGAAGATGGAGCGAGATGGATTTTGGCCGACGTTCTGCAAATTTTCTCATTGATGAAACCAAATCTCCATACAGTTTCCAAAACTAAAATCTGTAAAAAACAGAGTGGACTGAGTTTTGTAGACTTTACTCTTTGCCAAAGTTTTAAAAATTGTGTTGTTTAGGAGTGCAAGGGAAACTTGAGTTCTTGCACATGCGCATTTGACAGAGTAGGTGTTCCCTAACGGAAATATGCAAATAAATGCTAGATTGAGCCAATAGGTTCTCACTAGGTCGTGCTTGGCTCTGTTCACCGCCTTGCTTGTTTTGCCCACTATGATTTATTTGCTCTCTTTGGAAACGACAGGCTCTGGTCTATCTTGGGTTAGTTATAAAACATATTTGGTAGAGGCGTCCGCATACATAGGTTCGGTTTGCTCCTAGCAGAACATCTCTGCTCGCATACTCCCGAAGACCTTTGTTTGAAAAAGCGTCAATATAACTTTTGTTTGTCGCTCGTGTCATCATAGCAACAACATAGAAAGTACAGTTCCTCAAAATAGCTTAAATTAATTAAGATAAATCAAGAAATCTGTAAAAAAATTGACATTTTTTTAATGTCTATTTACATCTAGATGTTTGGTGCAGTATTTCTCAAGTGAAAAAATGTGCATGAAAACTAGTCAGACTAGATTGATGGGCTCTTGCCACAGATGATTTGCTTACATCGCAGTTTAGGATAACTAAGGTGGACTAATCCACATAAATAGAAGCATTGTTTCCTCAAAATGTTTTTGCCACTGATCAAATTTCAACTTCCAGCTCAAGTTTACTGTCAACACTGAGGCTGTACCCGCTTTAAATTACAGTTTCAGACAGTGTTCAAGTAAGCTACTGTGGCTATTTGATCATAATATAGGCCTACCAGTGTGTCCTACCATCAAAAACAACTGAGAAAATGCATTCCATAACAGTTTAACTTGGCTGTTCTATCATTCAGCCTACGGTAGCAGCCAATGTGTTGTGTTCAATGTAGGCCAACATTCCATGAGACCTTTGAAAAAAGAAATCTGGGTATGACATTAACCTGTTTATCCACTTGTCCTTCAGACAAGGAGGTGACTGAAAATGTTCTTGTTATTTGATGCAAGAAACCACTTCACAAAATAAAATGCATTATTGTTGACATACCGTTATTGTCTTTAAGACAAAAAAAGCTCTAGATTTTCTTTCAAATATGTCTAGAAATGTACACGTTTTGTGCTCTTGTAGGAAACAATCAATCCATTGCTGACTACAAATGATCTATAACTGGTCTTAATTTATGATTAGGCATAAGGTTAGGAATGTGGTTATGGTTAGGTTCAAAATCCCATTTTAAGAAGAGAAAATGTAGTAATAGGAAGCCTTAGGACTTTGTGGCTGTGGTAACTAATGACGACCGTTTAGAAACTCAAGAGCAGACAAGGAATGTTGTTTGTATACTCTTTGTTTGTTCTTTCTATATTTTACATTTTGAATTCCTTTACAATACAGCAAATAAAGGTTAGGATAACGTACGTGTCAGGTTAGGATAATTAACGGTTAAAGTTAGGAAAAGGGTTAGGCTTAGCTACAATTGTCAACAACTGTTGTCCCGACATAAAATAATCGGCCACAGACCAATGGCTAGCGTCAAACCTATATCAGAAAAACGCCTCTAATTGCGGTCTGCAATTATACCCTTCACGAAAAAAAAGACCAAAACGTCACAAAAACGTCTTCATAATATATCCGTGAACTGTTTCGACTGGGAAGCGTATGGTAAGCTTTGAGGTCGAGCCAACATGAGTCAGTCATAACAAATGCAGTGGTTTTTTTAAAACATATACAAAATATTTTGAAGTCCATATACCATACAATATTGTTTTCTCATTCATAATCATGTTCATTCTAATCTCTAGCCTATCAACCAAATAAAAAGATATCAAACATTTTTGTCAAATTATGAAAACCAGCAGATGCACACCATCACTCACCAAGAAATTAGAACTTCATATAAGGGATAAAACACTCACTTTAGGACGCAGAAATATCCTCAGATCCTGAAACGAACTATGACTGATTTCTTCGTCGAATGTGAGTATTTGGGTTAGAATATCGATTAGCTGCGTAATGATACTTTCACGCGCCTTTTCTGCTATTGTGCGGGCCGCTGCTGACGAATCTTGGTTGGTTGTCACTTGTTTTTCTAGTCCAAGTTTACTGGGCCTACTGATCGCTATTTGGTGAGAGCCCACATTCTGTAGCAACTTCAGTGCTTCTGTTTGGTGCTCCATGGGACAGTACTGCAACGTTGCTGTCTCCATTTGGGCCCCTCTCTGTGTCGCTGCCTGTAGCGCGATTGCGCTTAAGTCACAAGAGTTTACACCTCTCCCACTCACGCGTCAATTGTTGTGCTATCGCTGGTATTTGTGGTAATTAAATGTTAATGACAGCCACTTTCCCAACATACACACACACCAAATAACCTTTTTTCACAACTGTTAACTGTTTACTTTAGTCAGCGAAAAGGGCCACAGGGAGTTGGAAAATTAGGCATAATACCTAAAGTAAACACGTCTAAGAACATCCCAACTGTACAAGGTTTAGGCTATATAAGATCACACATCAACACCTCCTTATGCAGATTACAGGTACTGTGTACTCATGATTAGCATCTGGAAAGGCTGAGAGGAGAAAAAGGAGACATTCCTTGCTGTTGTCTAGCAGACCTCAAACTATTAAAATAAATAAAAGTAACCTTTTATTTACAATGACGCCTACCCCGGCTAAACCCGAACAACGCTGGGCCAACTGTGCACGGCCCAATGGGACTCCCAATCACGGCCGGATGTGATACAGCTTGGAATTGAACCAGGGACTGTAGGGACCTTTTGCACTGAGATGCAGTGCCTTAGACCGCTGTGAGACTCGGGAGCCCAAAACTACAGCATCTCTATTCAATAGATCCGTCTCTCTGCTATCTTTCTGCTATCGAATACAAGCCTGGGGGGCATGTATTAGCTATGGCAGAGTTCTGGTGTTGACAGCAGCTGCACGTGAAGCGTGTCTTTTCTATAATGGCTGCTACCTTTCCTCGTCTCTTATTTAATTTACACTCATTTGAAAGCCCAGGAAAGTGCTAATGAGGGAAATGTGATGTGCTTCCAAATGGAGTCCAACTCTACATACTTAGAGCAGTCGGCAGAATCGTGAGTTCACGTCGTTGAGGTGGCCCTTTTGAAAAGGTGTAGTGTCTCCCAGAAAAGGTGTGTCTTCGTTGGTGAGGTCACTGGAAGAAGAAGCTGATGCCATGGTTTGGCCATTCGTTTCTTCCTTTCTCACACTGTCTGGTTCTTCTGTGTCTAAATGGGACAAGAAAACCTCCTTTATCTGGCTGTATCATATGAAAATTAATCTTTCATATCTTCTGATATGTAATGAAGGCTGTATAACTTGTCCAATAATAAACACATTTTGTTGTTTAATAACCTTTTTTTCCTACCTACTAGCTAGCAATTCGAACAAACCCAAATTGCCGCACCTCTCTCGCTCTCTCCCGCCCCCTGCTGGTTGTCTCTGTACACGCAGGGCTCTCCTGTCCCTCTGGCCAAGATGGTGTCCTCAGACACACACAGGTTCTGCAGCAGGAAGTAGGTGGTCATCAGGCCTTTCCCCTTCACCTGATCTCTCCTCTTTCCAGGATGTCAAAGCGCTTATCTTCCAGCGCACTGCAGATAGGTATAGTTAGAGAGAATCAGAACCAATAACTAAGTTATTCGGCCAACTTTATGGGCAAATCTGAATGGGAGCCATGTTGGCACTACCTGTATGTGAAGGGGCTGAGGTGTATGTGGTCAGGCACTCCGTGACTCTCCATGCGGGAGGCAGTGTTCACCGTATCTCCAAACAGGCAGTATCGAGGCATCTTGTCCCCTACCACACCAGCCAGCACTGGACCTGTGTGCAGACCCACCCGAATCTGGTACACGCACGCCACACATAGACACACACACACACACACACACCGCCACTTCAAATCACAATTCCATAGTTTCATTAAAGAACAGCTAATTTTGGACTATAAAGTCACCTGGATGGGTTGCCCAGTGATAGGGTTGGTCACCTCCCGGGCAGCGATACGCATACCCAGGGCAAAGTTGGCCACCCCCTCTGCATGGCTGTCAGCTGGAATAGGAACCCCACCCACCACCATGTAGGCGTCTCCAATAGTCTCCACCTGGAAGAGCCGAGGCGTTCATAGCACTCATTGAAAGGTTGGCTGCATCTCAATAGTTGAAAGAATTTTCCTTCCCTTATCTCCTCTCCTTCATTCAACCTTTCATTTACCCCTTCATGTACCTCTCTCTTTCTCTCTGTATACCTTGTACACGTCATGGACACTGGTACGGCGGTCGAACTTGGAGTACATGGAGTTGAGCATGTTGACGATCTGGTTGGGCTTGCAGGCAGCACAGATATTGGTGAAGGTGACCACATCACTGAACAGGATGGTGCACACCTGGAACTCACCTGAAATAGAGGGAGAAAGGGGAAGCAGAGATGTTTGTAGTGGCCACACTTTTCATTACACAGGTCTTCTAGCTCATTTGAAGAGTAGAACCAAATAAAAAGGCAGCAGAAATGCTGGCCTTGTCTGGAGGACCAGGTAGATATGGAATTAGGCAGACATTGCCATCGTACCTGCTTCCACCCTCTTGCCCTCCTTCAGCTGGTTGGCTACGTGGCGAGGCAACATGGCGTAGAGCAGAGTCTCCGTCTTCTTCTTCTCCGCCTCGAGGTGCCGTGAGAGGATCCTCAGCTCCTCCTATGAAATTACAAAATGATAGACAAAGAGGATGAGAAAACAGTGAGATGAGAAACGGACAAAGAAGGAGAGATGTATGTGCCTTTTTGCGCTCCAGCTGATTGGACAGCTCCATCTCGGCCAGACGCTGTTGGTTAAGCAGGATGAGGTCCCGGGTGGTGTCGTGCTGGGCGATGTCGGAGATGTGCAGACCCCTCTCCTCCAACTCCTGCAGGCTGCGCAGCTTCGGAGAGCACAGGTACACCATACAGCCCAGAGACTCCATCCACACCATCTGACCTGGGTACAGGGGAGTTATTCAGTCATACCATGGACACAATGCAGAGCCAACCTGCACAATCAGACATCGGATCAGAGAAGGGGAGTTTGACTGAACCTCTGAGTTTGAGCATCGACTGATGCTGAGAGGCCAGGGGCACCATCTCCCGTCTGGTCTTCAGGACAAACTGGCTGTTGATGAACTTCCTGATGCTCTCGAGGGGGGGGGGGGGGGGGGGGTGACAGAAGCTTCTCAATCGTTCTCCTTAGATGTACTCATATCAACATGATAGCGTTCAACAAACTTTGATTTTGGAGTGAACACTTAAAGGAAAAAAAGTGCCCAACCTTTTCCAAACATGACAATGCTCCTAACCATGTCCCAGCGTGATCTTTTCCCAGCAGGGCAGTGGGGCAGACTGGCACACCTGGTTCTCATCCTCTCCAATGCCTCTGCCTGATGCTGTTACCAGACCAGAGGAATTTGCATGCCCAATTTTTCAGTTTTTGATTTGTTAAAAAAGTTTGAAATATCCAATAAATGTCGTTCCACTTCATGATTGTGTCCCACTTGTTGTTGATTCTTCCCCAAAAAAATACAGTTTTATATCTTTATGTTTGAAGCCTGAAATGTGGCAAAAGGTCGCAAAGTTCAAGGGGGCCAAATACTTTTGCAAGGCACTGTAGACCTTTCCTGTCCGAGTAGTAATGAAGCAACATCCTCCCATCATCGTTCTTCTCCACACGGATCGAGGGAGCGTTCATCTCCTGGAAGAATGATATTTATTGCATACATAATCTTTTTAAAATGTTAAATATCTGGGCTCTAATGGATTGAAATACGTAGTAGTTGATCCATTGTAGAGGCCGTAAAGAGAAGGTCACCTGGTAGGAGAGAGCCAGGTAGCTGTGAAGGGCATCCAGGTTCTCAATGAATTCCACCAGGTTCCCCCCTAGCGTACGCAGCATGGTGTCGTACCCCGCCATCTTACAGAAGCTGAAGAAGTACTCCCTGAAAAGCTTCAGCACCACCTCAGAAGGCATGTCTGGGGCCACAACACCACCACATCATCATTCTTGTCATCACTATATCATCACCAACTGTCAAACTAAATGGTGCCTATCTCTCCCCTTAGTTTGGGATTGTGGACTGTCACGTAATTCTAACCCTGACACCGCGTCATGTCCACAGGCTCTGGGGTGACCCCTCAGGTACAGGACACCTGGAACACACTTGGGTCACCTGTGCCACACCTCGAGGGCCTCAGCAGGGACGTTGTTAACACCTGACCTCACTTGGAGGGCCTCATCAGGGACGTTGTTAACACCTGGCCTTACACACCCCCTCCCCCAAGGAGGTAGACACTCCTAACCACTGATATAAGGGTATCAAAACACTGACCTGTGTTTCTGGTTCAAGATGAAACACCGTTATAGAATTGTAAAGAACGTAGAGACTGGTACTTACCCAGCATAGTGCATGCCTCCTGCACAAGACGCAGAGTAATGACATCATCGTATATCTCATAAGTCATGAACGTGTCCTGGACCTCTGCAGGGTCCTGAAGAGATAGAGAGAATTGGCATACTCGAATCCTTTCAAATTTACATCAACATTTACTTTGTACACAAAACACCAGACCTCAGTTTCTCCCATGTTTCTTCACCAAATTTCTCAATGACCAGAAATTTCAGACAGGTATTTATGAATCCGTACTGCGAACACAAACAGCGAAGAAGAAGAGAGCGATATGAGATATCATAGTTGTCAAAAGCAAGAATGGGTTAGAATGACTAGAATGACTTGACGTTAAAATCAACAAACAGACATCTTGGTACTCACCATCTCTCTGGTATCTCTTTGTACTCGTCCTCCTGGTTTGTACTCTCTATGTACAGAACCCTTAACTCCTCTCTCACTCACACACACACGATGGAATTATTCTGCCACCATATGGTGAGAATTAGACATTGCAGGGCATCCAGTCCCATCTTCTTGTTGCATGAATCCTGTCTTCAATTTTTCCAATTTTATTTTTCGCAATGTGTATTCTTTCTCTTGGTAGTTGATAAAATCAGTGGAGGCTGTTGAGGGGAGGACGGCTCATAATAATGTCTGGAACGGAGTCAATGGAATGGCATCAAACACATAGAAACCACACGTTTAATGTATTTTATACCATTCTGCCTATTCTGCTCCAGCAATTACCACGAGCCTGTCATCCCCAATTAAGGTGCCACCAATCTCCTGTGGATACAATATACACTGAGTGTACAAAACATTACATAAAATGATCAAGTGAATCCAGGTGAAAGCTATGTTATTTTATTGATGTCATCTGTTAAATCCACTTCAATCAGTGTAGATGAAGGGGAGGAGACAGGTTAAAGAAGGGTTTTTAAGCCTTGAGATAATTGAGACATGGATTGTGCATGTGTGCCATTCAGAGGCTGAATGGGCAAGACAAAAGATTTAAGTGCCTTTGAGATGGTAGTAGGTGCCAGGCACACCGGTTTGTGTCAAGAACTGTAACGCTGCTGGGTTTTTCACACTCAACTGTTTACCATCTGTATCAAGAATGGTACACTCCCAGAAAGACATCCAGACAATTTAACACTACTGTGGGAAGTATGGAGTCAACATGGACCAGCATCCCTGTAGAACGCTTTCGACACCTTGTAGAGTCCATACCCCGACAAATTGAGGCTGTTCTAAAGGCAAAAGGGGGTGCAAATCAATAGTAGGAATGTGTTCCTAATGTTTTGTAGGTCTGTATATCAGTAGTATAGAACACACACACAGCTGCCTGAACTTTTATTGGTTGGAAGTTCTTGTCCACGGTCCTGAAATAGTGTCCAGGTCAATGTTGCAGGCTGCATGTGAGATTAAGGGTTAACAGCCTCATAGGAATTTGGTCTATTTAAGTAAATATCGCATTTCAGTCTTTGGATGCAAAAGGAAGCTATTTTATTTTTCTAATAAATGATTACTTAACATAGTCTGCAAAAACCATAAACAGTTGTAAAGTTTAGACGTCTGTCTTATCTGACAGAAAAAAGAAAGAAACAATTATGATTGCGCTGCCTATGCTTTCCCACTAAATAAATAAATGCTAGCATAAATGCTGTTGTTCCCCCAATAAATGTTTTACCAGTGTCACAACATATTACGTGTAACACAAGACAAGCCAAAACTAGACACTAAATCGTAAAAACTGATACATCCTGGTATGCTTTCAAAAAACAAATGGCTCCCTAAAATAAAGTGTGAACTGACGCAAAGTTACTTTGATCATTGTTGTAAAAAAGTAACGTTCATGTTCAGTTTGTCGGAAATTTCCAGACCCCTCAAGGAGGGTCAAATGTTAAGATGATTTGGAATCAAACACACATTGATTTGGAGTGAATCAACACGTGAACTACTTTTTTTAACGAACTTAAAATTGTTCTGACATTACATCACAGCAATTGTTATTTTGCAATGATCATAACAGTTGGCAGTATTTTCTGTTAATCTTTAATTGAATGTACTTTTCCAAAAGAAATCCCCTCCATCGGTAAAGTGCTTATGCGCGGTGTATAACCAGAGACAGTAGAGAAATCATTCCCAGACCATCTCTAGTGTAACTCCAGGAAGAGAATAATCAATAGCCTACAGCTGAATCAAGTACAGCATTGCCAAAGGAGAAACAGGCAAGACCTTGAACGTTTATTTCTTTAAATACTGCGTTTTTACGATCGACAACAAATCACAGCCATTCTCAACGCTTTTTGTGTTATATGGGTTTTGTAATCAGCGTGAGTCATTTTACAATGAAATGACAATGGTGTAACTGATAAGGTAGAGATACTAAAACAGCGAAAATACAGTTTAGAGCATGGAGGCTTTTCAGTTGTAATTCGAGTAACACTTCAACTACAGCAGAACGAACATACAGTATAAACTCATACTATATTTACTGTCTTGTTCTACACAGGGATGTTGTGTGAAAGCGCACTCTGGGGCATGGATCACCATGAAGACTTGGCGAGAAAACTCACTCCTCCTCACGTGTCCCTATCAGAGCCAACATCAGACCGGGGTAGTTTCTTCCCTCATCTCTCCGAATGCGCCAACATCGAGGTTGATGGCAGGGAAAATATGGAAAACCATACAGTGAAAGAGGCGGTGAAACAGAGATCGGGTCATCAAGAAAATGGACTGGTCCCAGGAGACCAATTAGTGAGGAATATGGCATCACCCCATTCTACAGAGCTGTTTGGACCAACAGGGAGAGGGAAGTCATCAGGAGCCGGACGGATATTGGTACCCTGTCAGATTTCATCTCCAAGTCTCTCGCAGAGTCGCACTAAAAACTATGTAGTGTAAAGCTTGCCTCTTCATTCTCCATGGACATATTTAACAGTGGCTTATGGAACAATGTTATTTATTTTGTATGTCATTTCACTATCCTTCATAACCTGTGCTTTTTCGCTGACACGGTCGCCAGTTGTACGGTGTTTCTTCCGACACAATGGTGGGGCTGGCTTTCGGCGAGCAGTGTGTCAAGTAGCAGTGTGGCTTGTCAGGGTCGTGTTTCGGAGGACGCATGACTTTCGACCTTCGCCTCTCTGGAGTCGGTACGGGAGTTGTAGCGATGCGACAAGACTGTAACTACCAATTGGATCTCACGAAAATGTGGAGAAAAAAGTGTAAAAAGTACCAACAAAAATTACAATAACCTGCGCTTGACATCCTGTTCAACCCTTCCTGTGAATTAAATTGCCCTATAGGCCTATTGCTTATTGCATTTGTTTGATTGAAGGATGTTCATTTATTGACTAAATGTGCAGTGTTTATACATTGTTCTTTCAACTATTTATTATTGATGGAGTTGAAGCCAGCCTTAACATTCACCATCACTGGAACACTGTAACAGGATGGCATGGAATGAATCCTGTACTCTATTCTGTGTTGATGTTATTAACCAATAGGGATAGAATAGGCCTGCACTTGTTTCTTATCATTATTCCTTTCCATTCAATGTAGGTCCATTCCAGATAGTGAAGATAGATATTTAGGTCTATGAAATATCTATCTAGGTCTATGCAAATACTGTAGATGTTAGTTACCATAAATTACCTCAGATCCAGGTTTATAAGGAAGCACTTACGAGTCAAATTTAGTTGTACATTTATGTTCAGTCATTTTTCTTAGAAACAGAACACCATATTTTGCTAAAATATTCTCTGTTTTATTTCATTTGAAAGTAGCTGTTGTCACCAGAAAACAAGTCTCGACTATTCAATGATTACTACCATTCATATGGGCACAACATACAGTGCCTTCAGAAACTATTCATAGCCCTTGACTTATTTCACATTTTGTTGTATTTCTATTTATTAGGGATCCCCATTAGCTGCTGTACTTTAAAGGGCCAGCCCTGCTGCCCTGTTCTGAGCCAACTGTCATTTTCCCAAGTCCTTCTTTGTGGCACCTGGCCACACTACTGAACAGTAGTCTAGGTGCGACAAAACCAGGGCATGTGGGCCCTGCCCTGTTGATAGTGTTGTTAAGAAGGCAGAGCAGTGCTTTTATTATGGACAGACTTCTCCCTATTTTAGCTACTGTTGTAAACTGTTTTGACAATGACAGTTTACAATCCAGGGTTACTCCAAGCAGTTTAGTCACCAACTTGCTCAATTTCCACATTATTCATTACAAGACATAGTTGAGGTTTAGGGTTTAGAAAATGATTTGTCCCAAATACAATGCTTTTAGTTTTAGAAATATTTAGGACTAGCTTATTCCTTGTTACCCATTCCGAAACTAACTGCCGCTCTTTGTTAAGTGTTGCAGTCATTTCAGTTGCTGTAGTAGCTGACGTGTATAGTGTTGAGTCATCCGCATACATAGACACACGCCTTACTCAAAGCAAGTGGCATGTTGTTAGTAAAGATTGAAAAGAGCAAGGGGCCTAAACAGCTACCCCGGGGAATTCATGATTCTACCTGGATTATGCTTGAGAGGCTTCCATTAAAGAACACCTTCTGTGTTCTGTTAGACAAGTAACTCTTTATCCACATTATAGCAGGGGCTGTAAAGCCATAACACATATGCTTTTCCAGCAGCAGACTCAAAGCTGCACTGAAGTCTAACAAGACAGCCCCCACAATCATTTTATCATCAATTTCTCTCAGCCAATCATCAGTCATTTGTGTAAGTGCTGTGCTTGTTGAGTGTCCTTCCATATGAGCATGCTGAAAGTCTGTTGTCAAAGTCTGTTGCCTGAATTCCAAATTGATTACATTTTTTTTTTTTAAATCCTCACCCATCTACACACAAAACCCCATAATGACAAAGTGAAAACATGTTTTTAGAAATTCTTGCAAATGTGTTGAAAATTAAGTACAGAAATATCTAATTCACTTAAGTCTTCACACCTGAGTCACCTTTGGCAGTGATTACAGCTGTGAGTCTTTCTGGGTAAGTGTCTAATAGCTTTGCACACCTGGATTGTACAGCATTAGCACATTATTATTTTTTAAATTCTTCAAGCTCTGTCAAGTTGGTTGTTGATCATTGTTACACAGCCATTTACAAACATAACGCTTTGTATTCAAGACATAAAGTTAATGTATTTGCCACATTTTTTGCAGTTGTACTTTTTTGCCTTATTGCAAACAGGATGCATGTTTTGGAATATTTTTATTCTGTACAGGCTTCTTTTCATTCTGTCATTTAGGTTAGTAGTGTAGAGTAACTACAATGTTGTTGATCCATTCTCAGTTTTCTCCTATCACTGCCATTAAACTCTGTAACTATTTTAATGTCACCATTAGCCTCATGGTTAGATCCCTGAGAGATGTCTTTCCTCTCTGGCAACTGAGTTAGAAAGTATATTTGCAGTGACTGGGTGTATTGATACAGCATCCAAAGTGTAATTAATAACTTCACCATACTCAAAGGGAAATTCTATGTCTGCTTTTTTTGTTTTTACCCATCTACCAATAGATCAAATCCAATCAAGCTTTATTCATACAGCACATTTCAGACATGGAATGCAATGCAATGTGCTTAACAGGAAAAAAAATAACGACACCCAACTGAACAACTAGAAAGAACTAGAAAGAACCTAAGGAAAAGCAAAGCTAAAAATATATATTTTTAAATATGTCCACAGTTTTGCCTCCCTCAGGTTCTCTGGCAGGCTATTCCAGAGGCTGGGGGAATAATAACTAAAGTCTGCCTCTCCATGCATCTTAGTCCTAGGATTTGGGATAGTTAAAAGGCCAGTGCCAGAGACTTACTGGGTAAATAACTTAAAAGCCTGTCTGACATGTATTGCGGTGCACAACCGTGGATTGATTTTAAAACCAATGGAAGAATCTTAAAATGTATTCTAAAACTCACAGGCAGCCAGTGCAGAGACCTTAAAACCGGTGTAATGTGTTCTCTCTGTCTGGTCTTCGTCAGTACCCATGCTGTAGCATTCTGTATGTTTTGCAGTTGACCAATGGCTTTTTTGGGTTGACCAGACAGGAGAGCATTACAGTAGTCAAGCCTGCTTGTAATAAAAGCATGGATGAATCTCTCTGGATCAGTCTAAGAGAAAAATGGACGCACCTTGGCAATGTTCCTCAGATGGTAAAAATGAATTTTGATCACATTCCAAATGTGTGTTGAGAAATTTAGTTCAGAATCTAAAATAACACCTAGGTTTTTTACTTGGTGTTTTATCTTTATTGCCCATGAATTCAAATGTGCGGCTAGATTCTCTCTTTGTGCTTTGACTCCAACAATAAGTACCTTGATCTTATGATGATTTAGCTGGAGGAAGTTGTGAGCCATCCAAGTATTTAAATCACTAATACAGTCTAATAATTTATCCTTGGAGCTAAAATCCTTTGGTGACACACAAATGCAAAGTTGTGTATTGTCTGCGTAGCAGTGGAAATCAATGCTGAGCTTTCTGATAACGCGGCCAAGGGGTAACATATATAAATTGAACAGTACCGGTGTCACAATCGCCTGGAGTGGTGGGTGCAGAGTCAATTGCAGAGAGCAGAGGATACTGGGGAAAACCGTCTTTATTGGGATTCCCACACTAACGCCCAAAACCATAGTCGATAAACATACAGAAAAATAGTCTGACCCAACACAGGGCACAAACGGACAGGATCGCACACCCCGACTAACAGAAAATAATCCCTAACAGGCTTAAATAGACATAAATGAAGAAACAAAATAAGGGACAGGTGCAACCAATAAGACCAAACGAACAGAAAAGGAAAAAAGGATCGGTGGCGGCTAGTAGACCAGTGACGACTCCTGCCGAGCGCCGCCTGAACAGGCAGGGGAGCCACATTCGGTGGGAGTCGTGACAACCTGGCCCAAAACCGAACCATGTGGAAAGCACATGTGATATGTATTTTCTTTGAGTTATGTTACAAGAAACACTTGACTGGTTAAATAGGTCCTAAAAGAATTTAGAACTGGACCGGAGAAGCCAACCCACCTCTCTAGTCTTTCTAGAAGGACATCATGGTCAACAGTGTCAAATGCAGCACCTTAATCTAAGAGTACAAGGACAGAAAGTTGTTTGGCATCTGTGTTGGCTCTAAGATCATGTAACACTTTAAAGACTGTCTCTGTGCTGTGGTGGGCATAAAAAACAGAATAGAATTTTTTTTAAATACAAACTTCTAATCAGGTCTTGCTTGACTGATACCGAGCCTAATGTTATCTAATCGTATCTCTGAGATACGCTGCAAACTCATTACATTTAGATGTGGAGGAAAGTTCAAATAGGTTTGCAGGGGTAGGATTCATCAGGCCATTATTGGTCGAGACTCAAGTTATTCGGATTAATAGTGATGAAGTTCAACAAATGACCCCGGTTGGCATTTATAATTGCCTTGTTATATATGCCAAGTTGCTCTCTCAGAATATCATAATGGACCTGCAACTTTGAGTTTCTCCACTTCCGCTCTGGCTTTCTCCAATTTCTCTTTAAATGATTAGTTTCCTGTTTCATTGATGCCACTGGAGCTATGGTGTCAATGGTTTCCCTTAATTTGCTATTATAAACGAAATAATCACAAGAGGTGGTGGAGTATTGTTCATACACTCAAAAAAATCTGCAGCAAGGTAGCATTTCTTAATAATGCGTTCAGTATTACCCTGTGCTATGGGCAACAAGGTAGCAAGAAATAGAAAGTGGTGATCAGGTAAAGCAACACCAACAATGGAGGATATGTCAATAGAAAGCCCCTTGGTAATAAACAGGTCCAGAGAATGGCCGCAGTTATGGGTGGGCCCAGTAACATGTTAGATAAAGTCCATAGAGCTTAAAAGATTTATACATTGAATGGCCTTGGAGTCAGTCTCTTTGTCAACATGAATATTAAAATTGCCCAACACAATGATTTTATCATAGTTCTCAAGACCAATAGACACTAGTTCAGATAAATCAGTAAAGAAAGTGGGGCAGTGCTTTGGTGGCCTATTGAGTCTTATGGCCAGCACTGGTGGCTGACATTTAAACAGTATAGCATGATGCTCTAAAAACCCAAAGTCGCCAAACGAAAAGTCCTTACAGCTGAGAGCATTGCTGAAAATAGAGGCTGTCTCCCTCCACTTTTCCCTTTTCTGATAGAGCATGAAAAGTTGTAGTCCGGGGGGAGACTTCAATAAGAGCAGCACTACAGTCTGATGACGGTCATGTTTCAGTGAGTAACATGCAACAAACTTTGCGGTCAGTAATTAGGTCTTTCACAAGAAAGGTTTTACTTGTGATTGCTCTAACATTTAAAAGCGCCATATTCAATGCCATCTGCCTTGAGGTGACCAAAGGAATAAAAAACAAATGATTAATATCACAACCACGATTTATCAGAATGGTAGGAGATAACAGTTTGTATCAACTCACTAGAAGGCGGAGTTAAAGGAACATCAATTAGGTTACTCACAATAACCACAGTGCCTTTTCTGCAGGAGTTGATATGATTTCCAAGTACTCTGTTGCTTATTCTGACAGGGAGAACTGGAGCACTACCAAAACAGTTTGCGATGTTACTGGAAAAAAAGAGACATACCTGTCATGGCAAAGTTTCTTCATGTACTCATTCAGGGCAAAGAGTAAACTGAATCATTCCGAAACCCTTCAGTAGCACGGGAGGGGGCCAGAGATAATTAATCTCTTCCCTGTGCTATCGAGGGTGTTTAAAAATGTTTGTAGTCCTCACTCAGTTCCTCAGATCTCTTAAAACAAAGGTCGTTAAAACCTACGTGAGTGACGATGGTGACAATATTGGAGTAGTTGGCCAGAACTGTGGGCAGGAGGGAGTTGATGCCATGGACACAGGCTCCTGGGTGACAGTGGAACTTAGTCTGTCCACAGATCTTCTCTGATAGATGAAGGGTGGCCAGGTGCCCTTCTTTGCGAGGCATTGGAAAACTTCCCTGGTCTTTGTGGTTGAATCTGTGTTAAAAATGCAATGCTTGACTGAGGGACCAAACAGATAATTGTATGTTTTATTTAACTAGGCAAGTCAGCTAAGAACAAATTCTTATTTACAATGATGGCCTACACCGGCCAAACCCGGACAGCGCGGCCAATTGTGCACCGCCCTATGGGACTCCCAATCACGGCCGGTTGTGATACAGCCTGGATTCGAACCAGGGTGTCTGTAGTGACACCTCTAGCACTGAGATGCAGTGTCTTAAAAAATCATGTTAAACAATATTGTTACACACAGAGTAAGTCCATCCAAGTTATTAAGTGACTTGTTAAGCACATTTTTACTCCTGAAATTATTTAAACTTGCCATAACAAAGATGTTGAATACTTATTGACTCAAGACATTTCAGCTTTTAAATTGTATTAATTTGTAAAAATTTCTAAAAACTTAATTCCACGTGGACATTATTGGGTATTGTGTGCCAGTATGCCAGTGACACAAAATCTAAATTTAAGACATTTTAAATTCAGGCTGTAACACAACAACATTTGGGAGAAGTCAAGTGGTGTGAATACTTTCTGAAGGCACCTTTTTGACAAACTAAATGTGAGGTGAACTATCACTTTAATTGTAAAACGTTACCTTAATGGGCTTGTTCGACATTGGCGCTGACAGTGCAGGCGACTGCCGACAGACTGATCTACAAGGAACTTTACATCGTAAATAATTGCTCATTATTATTTGTCGATCAGTCAGCAAGTCACCCATGATACATGACGGTTTGGATCCTCTCGAACACCGCCTCTGTCAGCTGCGCTTACCACGGACTGGCTGAGAAAACTGTGCTAGACTACAGTAGAGGGGGGTTGATGGTGACGCAGGAAAAACACCCAAGTGCAGACAAAAAAATAAGCAAGGAAGAGAGATCATATTAGCAGATCTGGATGCATGCATGAAAATATTATGTAACACACGTTGACACTTAGCGAAACCCAGAATAGAACGATTCATAGACAGGACAAGTCAACTCAAGGAAGTTGCATCAAATGTTGGGGTAAGTAACATTGGGTAGCTAGCAACAATGGTGCTAACTGGCTAGTATAGCTAGATAACATTTCTGAGTAATTAACAATGAAACATTATAGCTGTCTAGCTTCAAGGTGTAACGTTACACATATGTTTTTCATTAGATAAAGAGGAAAGAGTAATAACAAGCAAGGTGTCTGACATCGACAGAATGAATGCTGAAATGCCGGTTTGTTTCTGTATGTAACGTTGGCTAGTTAAGTTAGCTGTTATTTCTGGCTGTGGCAAAATGGCTGACGTTTCCCATACCAACCTGTTAATTGTTTGGATTTTGAAATATAACGGTTTCCACATAGCTAGTTCAAGGTCAGTCTCAACCAGACAAGATGTTGGCTAACTTCTTGGACTAGTGGTGTTGACAGATATGGGCTGGTGGTTGATCAACAACCTACCAATGCACACAGACTGTTGATTGTTGTGGCGACGGCAGCGCCATTAGCTAACGTTAACTAGCATGTTAGCGCTACTACCGATGTTGAGTAAGGATAAGGCCCTCGCAATGTTTGTCAGTAGCTAGCTAGCTAACGTTATGGGCCTTGTCTAACGTTATGCATTAGTTATCGTCCAGACTCCTGTTGCATTGTTATTTTTCACATCAATTAACCGTGTTCCAGGCAGTGTTTGCAGGCTGGTTATTTTCGCATTGTTTGAAATATTTGGCTAATGCTACGCAATCTAGCAAGTGTAGTTAGCTACGTTATTTGTTGGCTAGTTAGCGGTCTCTCATATCTAGAATACACCATACAATGTAACAGTGACACTTATTTTGAGATTGAGTTGTTTGCTGTAACTAAATCAAGTTTTCCTTATACTCCATTACCCAAGTAACTTGATTTAATTAGTTAGCTGTACAATGTTACTCAATGACGTGTCCTCACAGAAAGAGATTCTGGTGAGGAAAGCGGATCGTGATAAGAATGATTAGCAAGCCTAGGACCAAGTACATTTTTATTCACACACATCATGCAAGCAACCTTCTCATTTGTCGTAACATAATGTTTTCCTTTGTGCCAAGCTCCTTGTAAACCAACGGCTGTCACAAGAAATGTCCAAATGTCTTGACATGTCTGTCTGCATCAAACTGTCTCCAGAACAGAAACTGAAGGTGGAGCCAAGGGTAGTCTTGAAAATCCGACCCTAGTTGCCTCTGCCTAGTGTCGGTTTTTGAGGCTAGCCAAGGAGGGGGCTGGCATTGGATCTATTGACAAATATTAGATTTTAGTTATTTGCAAGCAAGGCATTGTCAATAAAAGTAATTGTTGCCGATTTTGAGGCCTGGTAAAATGCTTAATTTGTGCATTTCCGGACACAAATGACTTCATTTCACTTGAAAGGTCTGCGTTTCCTCAGTCATGACCTAGCTATGCCTAGCTAGTCTATTGGTCTTCAAGTTTTACTCAAGTCAGCAAAACTAAGCCTTGACCATGATGACCTGAATAGTTGTCGTATACTAGCTGTGTATACACACTGCCATGGCAGCTGTGCCAGCTGGAATTACTATATTTTCAGCAAGCTGAAAACCAGTGTTTCTCAACCCCCCCAGAAGTTCTCATTTTAGTTTTAACCCTAAACTTGCACCACTGATTCAGTTATTCAACTAATCATAACGCCTTTGACTAATTTAATTAGGTTTATGGTTAGAACACAAATGTGGAACGTCTGGGGGTGCTGAGGAGAGGGTTGGGGAAACCCTGGTTTATGGCCCGGTCAGGTGCTTTCTCAAGACTCAAGGTTTCTTTTCATCTGATTGGTTCCTCAACCGTTCTTGCTCCTTGGGTCATTGATTCCGATTGGCTTGTCAACTTCCATTCACACTGTAGCTGTCAGCTGTATCCTACTCCTGCCGGCTTGCCTGATGATGCTTGAGGTAGAAGTCGGCCCAAACCACAGATCTAGGATCAGATTCCCCTTCCCTAATACTAACCTCTTCCATTAGATGGAAGCGGATACATCTGAAGACGGGAAACTGAAGACAGCCAATAATAAACCTGTAAACTGAGCCCAGAGGATCGTAACTCAGCTGGAGACTGTCTTAATGTGACTCAAGACTTCCAGTGTCTCACAACTAGACACACAGACCTTTCCTACCCAGAAACCCTATCCCATAATCTTAATGTTCCCTCATAGGCACTTGAGTGGATTGAAGGAGCCTGAGGCCCTAAACCTATCTCTTCCATCCTGACTCATAGTGATTTAGGATGTTTTGCTTTGTCACTCTGCTGTTGTGTAAGGTCAATATTCTACACAGACTTTCTCCAGTCCTCCAGTACCCCCCAACATCACACATTTGTCTTATAGGCCTGGACAAAAAACCCTGATTCAACTCATTGAGGGCTTGATGATTAGTTGACAAGTTGATTCAGGTGTGCATGTCTGGGGCTCCAACAAAAATGTGTGCTGTTGGGACTACTGGAGGACTGGAGTTGGGAAACATTGTTACAGTACTGGGACACGTTGTTGGACTACCACAACTTTATGTCAGTGGCACTGGCAGCCAAGCATAAATGGCCTGAATTCAATCCAATATGCTATTATTAATCATTTTGGGCAATTATTAAGAATACATTTTTTGTCCGTAAGTGCACAATGGCTTGTTCTCCTTGTTCAATTGTTCTTGTTTAGTTATTGTATTAGGCTTGGCTAATATAGCCAGGTGATATCTTGAAACCTCAATATCCCATGCATGTTTTGCTGTAGTGAGACGTGCGTAACCTAGGGGCTGCAGTTAGTTGGGGTAGGGTTAGGGTAGGGTCATGCTCTGTGTGACCAATCAACAGTTTGCCAGTAGCTGTATACTGTCTTGCACAGTCTAGATATCTCTGAACCAGTTCGACAGAGACTATTAATAGGCCAGTGTGGTGCATGGTTGATAGTCCTGTGCTGTCTGCAACTGGAAATAGGAGAGTTGATGGCAGTGGGGGGGCTTCTGTCTGTTGGTATTGGGGCTAGTGTGTGTGTGTGTCTGTATGTAATAATTCCACCCCGTTGTCAAGCATGCGTATTAGCATTTTAATATCTAGACCCAGATAGTGGCAGAGTGAGAGTCATTTGAATTGGTCTCGCTTAGTTGAAAACTCCTGTCTTGCAAACATACTGTGGAATCATGGCCTTTGGATGCACCTGTGTTGTTTCACAGCTATTTTTACACCTCAAGAGTGGTCTGAAGTTGTCCATGTGATGTTCACTACATTGTACACAGATTAGCTGAAATGCACATGCCTCAGTCCCAAATGCATGGGAAAAAATGGGGCATCAACCATTCTAAATCTCTCTCCCCTGTCTCTGTCCCACAGGTTCTGCGATGGTTTCTGCAACCCTCCCTGAGCCTCAGCAGCCGGAGCGTTCCCTCTCAGCCGGCCTCTGGTTCTCCTTCCCTACCCAGGCAGTGATTCCCCCCCAGGCCAGGGCCACCTAAAGCGGACAAGACTGCCAAGATCTGCCCTGTGTCGATCATGACGGTCACCACACGTGGCTCCCCCGTGGGGGGAAATGATAGCCAGGGCCAGGCACCCGCTGATTCTCAGAGCCAGCCCCCACCCACACAGGCCCAGGTGAGTGTCGGGGTGACTTGTGTCTATCTATGGATAGTTCCCCAATTATCAGTGAACAAGGTTACCCGCATATCAACTGTATGTCTGCGTGAAGTTGACTGACTAATATGGAGCGATCTGCAATGCCATATGCTTTAGTACTTACTTACTTAGGCCGATCGCCCCATGAGGAGCATAGGACAGTAGTAGGCGTTCATCTTTAGTATGAAACGGCATGAGTCATGTTGAGGCCACAGCTGGATGTTCTCCAATGAGAGAAGCTCTTTGTAATTTAAGAGTTTCTGAGCTGTGGACAGGATGACTGATGTAAGCCTAATTAATGTCACATAATTGAATAAGCTTTATTTATAATCTAATGTTTTTTAAATTAATTTAGTCCCTTATGCTCTATGAATTGTGTTTGTTTGACTTTGTGCTTCCTGTGATGTTCCAAGGCTTAATTACCTACCTTCCTCACTGTGTGTGTGTGTGTTCCCAACTAGCGTTTATCTCTTTTAATCAGCGTCTGTAGTATGCTTGCTATTAATGTGTGTGCGCGTTGCAGGCGGTGTCCCCCAACCCGTCGACCACGGAGCCGTCTCCTGTGAGCCCACCGGCGGCGGAGGAGGAGCAGGGCCAAGGAGACTCTGCCCCTGCTCTGGAGGAGGAGGAGCCTGCCTTCCCTCACACTGACCTGGCCAAGCTGGACGACATGATCAACAGGCCCCGATGGGTAGTCCCAGTCCTGCCAAAGGGGGAATTAGAAGTTCTACTTGAAGCTGCTATAGACTTATGTAAAAAAGGTGTGTCCATCATCGTATACAATATACATCCATATAGGACATCTTTTTCATTTGTCTTCTATTGATTTCACTTTGTTTTCTGCCTTTAATCGTTGCCTCTTTCTGCAGGGCTTGATGTGAAGTGTGAGGCGTGCCAGAGGTTTTTCAGGGACGGCCTGACCATCTCCTTCACTAAGATCCTCACAGACGAGGCTGTCAGTGGGTGGAAGTTTGAGATCCATGTAAGGGCCTCGTGTGTGTGTGTGTGTGTGTGTGCGCGCACTAGCACTTCCTGTTTGAACTACAGCTGATTGTCCTTCCCTCCAGAGGTGTATCATCACCAACACACACCGGCTGGTGGAGCTGTGTGTGACCAAGCTTCCTCAGGACTGGTTCCCCTTACTGGAGCTACTGGCCACAGCCACCAACCCCCACTGCAAGTTCCACATCTACAACGGCACGCGGCCTTCTGAGACCATCCCCGCCGGGGCAACGCTGGCCGACGACGAGCTCTTCGCCCGCCCACCTGACCCTCGCTCACCCAAGGTAGGCCCCAACTCACCCTCACTCACTCAGGATTCCTCGCTTGATACAGTATGTCCAAGTTTTCAACATGAATAAAGCTGTCGCCAGTGATTGGCCATTCACTGTTCTCTCTCTCCCTCTCCCTCTCAGGGCTGGTTGGTGGACCTGATTAATAAGTTTGGCACGCTGAACGGGTTTCAGACTCTACACGACCGCTTCATGAGCGGACAGGCACTCAACGTGCAGATCATCGCCGCCCTCATCAAGTATGTTAGCGCAGATGGACCAATGTAAGGGACTTGTAAGGGACATGTGTGTGTCCTAACCCGTGTATGTCTTCCCTCCAGGCCGTTCGGCCAGTGCTATGAGTTCCTGACCTTGCACACAGTGAAGAAGTACTTCCTGCCAGTGATCGAGATGGTTCCTCAGTTCCTGGAGAACCTGACGGACGAGGAGCTGAAGAAGGAGGCCAAGAACGAGGCCAAGAACGATGCCCTGTCCATGATCATCAAGTCCCTGAAGAACCTGGCCTCCAGGGTGCCCGGTCAGGAGGAGACCGTCAAGAACTTGGAGATATTTAGGTTGAAAATGATCCTTAGGTGAGAAACCTTCAGTTGTTTTCTTTTTAGGTTGTTATTGTATAGAATTAAAATTCACATTGGGGTTTGAGCACCTCGTATGATGAGTGTTTTGGACAGTCAACTGCTGTTTTATTATTAAGGGAAAGCTTTTGGGTGGAGTTATCTTTTGGTATTTCTTTCATTAGTCCATTGTTGACATAGTCCCAAACTTGTTTGCTAACATGCAATTTTTTTTTCAAGATGCAGAACTTTCAAAATACAGCTGGTATTTTTCTGACATGCAAAACATTTTGGGACTCTGCCAACAATGGACTAACGAAACAAATACCAAAAGATAGCTTTTGGGTGGAATTTTCCTTTTCGATAAGATGGTTAGGCTTTTAATTTGTTGATTGGTCCCCAGGTTATTGCAGATTTCCTCATTCAACGGCAAGATGAATGCCCTGAACGAGGTCAACAAGGTAATCGCCAGTGTGGCCTACTACACGCATCGGCATGGCAACCCGGAGGAGGAGGAGTGGCTGACGGCAGAACGCATGGCGGTGAGTCACCTAGCCCCTAACAGTTACTCCTTATGAATGGTAATGGACTGGATTTGTATAGCGCTTTTAAATTGCTCATCAGAGTTTAATAGTCAATTCCAGTTCAATTCCCGTCAGTCAAATTGGACATGGAATTTCTCCACGGGAATGCAAATCTATGCCTGACGTTTGTCTTTCTCTCCCTTTCTCTCAGGAGTGGATCCAGCAGAACCACATCCTGTCCATCGTGCTGAGGGACAGCCTCCACCAGCCTCAGTACGTAGAGAAACTAGAGAAGATACTCCGCTTCGTCATCAAGGAGAAAGCCCTCACCATGCAGGACCTGGACAACATCTGGGCAGCGCAGGTACTGAGTTAAATGTGTCATGGGAAAATGGGTCTCAGCAATATGGGGATGGCTCCATCTTGAATTTTAATGTACTTCCTATTCATTGAACCTATACAGGTTATTCTCATTTGTGAAAAATATATATTTTGCTAGAGAGACCTTTTCCTTTATGGGAGAGAAGGGGTTGTTTTTAGAACCATGCCTAAGTGTCTTCTGTGTCTGTTTTCTATGTCAGGCTGGTAAGCACGAAGCCATAGTGAAGAATGTCCATGACCTTCTGGCCAAACTGGCCTGGGACTTCTCTCCAGAGCAGCTCGACCATCTCTTTGATTGCTTCAAGGAGAGTTGGACGAATGCGAGTAAGAAGCAGCGTGAGAAGCTGCTGGAGCTGATCCGTCGTCTGGCGGAGGACGATAAGGATGGAGTGATGGCCCACAAGGTGCTCAACCTGCTGTGGAACCTGGCTCACAGTGACGACGTCCCCGTGGACATCATGGACCAGGCCCTCAGCGCACACATCAAGATACTGGACTACAGCTGCTCTCAGGTAAAACTACTGTTACTGCTACTGGGTTGTATTCATTAGGCACCAAATGGAAGAAAACAGACTGAAACTGGGACACTCTACCTAAGCTTGTCAAATGAGAATCTCTTGTTTTTTGTTTTCTGTTGCAAAATGTTTTGCTACGATGGTCCCTAATGACTAGGACCCTGCTCTGTGCTTCTGTGTTCCAACAGGACAGAGACACCCAGAAGATCCAGTGGATAGACCGCTTCATCGAGGAGCTGCGCACCAACGACAAGTGGGTCATACCAGCCCTGAAGCAGATCAGAGAGATCTGCAGCCTGTTTGGGGAAGCTCCTCAGAACCTCAGGTAACGAAAGACTCTCCACCTCCCTGTCTCTCTCCCTTTCTCTCTCGCTCTCTCATCTCTTTTTCCTATTGAGTCATAGCTTGTGATGAAATATTACATTTCTCTCCTTCCCTTTCCTCTTCCCCATACAGTCAGACCCAGAGGAGTCCTCATGTGTTCTATCGTCATGACCTGATCAACCAGCTGCAGCACAACCATGCCCTGGTCACTCTGGTGGCTGAGAACCTGTCTGCCTACATGGAGACCATGAGACCGTTCTCCAAAGCTGAACACGCAGACTTTGACCCTCAGACGGTCAGAGTGGGAAGTCGCTACAGTCATGTTCAGGAGGTCCAGGAGAGGCTCAACTTCCTGAGGTAAGGCAGGCGGCTGCCTCCAGGCATCTCTGGATGAAAACAATGACCCTTGACTGCTTTTCTGGGCGGCGAGGCATTTCTCAGTCTGTGGGAATGATAGTGGCCGTTCTGAGTCGTCTGTTAGTGTCTAACTGCTTTGAACCATCTTGTTCTCCAGGTTCCTGTTGAAGGACGGACAGTTGTGGCTATGTGCTCCTCAGGCCAAGCAGATCTGGAGGTGTCTGGCTGAGAGCGCTGTCTTCCTGTGTGACCGGGAGGCGTGCTTCAAATGGTACGTACACATTTGTTGAGACCAGCCTTTGATGTATATTAAATATGATTTCCCTTTTTAATTATTCCAGGTTAGTTCAACTCAAATGTTATTGGTAGCACTTCACTTCATTTGTTATAAGCAAGTATGAGCCTTTATAATGTCTTTATACTGTCTTTTCCAACTCTAGGTACTCTAAGTTAATGGGAGATGAGCCAGACCTGGACCCGGACATCAACAAGGACTTCTTTGAGAACAATGTTCTGCAGCTGGACCCGTCCCTGCTCACGGAGAACGGCATGAAGTGCTTCGAGAGGTTCTTCAAGGCTGTCAACTGCCGCGAGGGCAAACTGGTGGCCAAACGCAGGGCCTACATGATGGATGACCTGGAGCTCATAGGACTGGACTACCTCTGGAGGGTGAGTGTTAAACAGCTTATCAGTGTTCGAAAGCTTTCTGAACACACTGTATAACCTGGAGCTCATAGGACTGGACTACCTTGGGAGGCATTTGAGTTAAAACTCCTCTTATCGCTGTTATAAGCTTTTATAGACAACAGTCTGGTTCCTGGATTAACCCTGGAGGAGGATCGTGCACAAAACAGCTTTGCATTGTTCTACCAGGTGGTGATCCAGGGTACTGATGACATCGCCAGCCGAGCCATCGACCTGCTGAAGGAGATCTACACCAACCTGGGGCCCAAGCTGCAGGTCAACCAGGTGGAGATCCACGAGGACTTCATCCAGTTGTGTTTTGACCGTCTGAAGGCGTCGTATGACACGCTGTGTGTCCTGGACGGGGACAAGGACAGCATCAACTGTGCCCGGCAGGAGGCCATCCGCATGGTTCGCGTGCTCACCGTGCTCAAAGAGTACATCAATGAGTGTGACAGCGACTACCACGAGGAGAGGTCCATACTGCCCATGTCCAGGTAGGAGAGAGACTCACACACACACAGACTCACACAACACACACTTGTGAAAGCGAGGTCTAACTTAGGTTGTCAGAGACTCCGTGCCAACATTTTGACAGACCGATCCCTCTTTCTTTCTCTCAGGGCGTTCCGGGGGAAGCACATCACGTTGATCGTGCGTTTCCCTAACCAGGGTCGTCAGGTGGATGACCTGGACATCTGGTCTCACACCAATGACACCATCGGCTCGGTGCGCCGCGGCATCCTCACACGCATTAAGGCCAACGCCACGCACACCAAGATAGAGCTCTTCATTGGCGGGGAGGTTGTCGACCCGGCGGATGACAGGAAGCTGATTGGACAGCTCAACCTCAAGGACAAAGCAGTGAGCTAGTCATTTCGTAATCAATGGCCCAAGCACTGGTTTTGAATTAGGGCTTAGTTCCGATGTGTTTAAATACAATTTTACTCCCTCCTGGAATCACTAATCTACTGGGATTAGATGATGAAAGCACAGTGTATCTGTTAGCGTTTGGTTCAAATTGGTATATTGTGTTTGTGTGTGTGTGTATATAGTTGATCACAGCCAAGCTGACCCAGGTGAGTGCCACCGTGCCCTCCAGTCCTGACAGCTCCTCAGACTCCTCCACTGCCTCGCCCAGTAACCACGGCAACCACTTCAGCGAAGGACCCAACCCAGAGGTGGAGGGCTGCCTGCCTGGAGTGGTAAGACACACACACACACACACACCTTTCCTCACGTGAGAAATGTCAAATGTGTCGTCTTCTCCTGAGTATCGTCTTCCTCTCTAGATCATGTCTCTCCACCTGCGCTACATCTCGTTCCTGTGGCAGGTAGCAGACCTGGGTTGTACCCTCAACATGCCTCTGCTGCGAGATGGAGCCAGGCTTCTCATGAAGCTTATGCCTCCAGGTACACTGTCTTTCTTTCTCACGCTCTCATTCTTTCTCATTATAGCTTGCTGTCCTTCTGTGGCCCCAAAACAGCATCTCTCATCCTTCCTCTGCGTCTCTCTCTCTTACTGTGGTTTGAAATGATTTGTCCTGACTGACTGATGTTCTGTTTGAGCTGTGTGTAGACAACGGTACCGTGGAGAACCTGCGCGCTATCTGTCTGGATCATGCCAAACTGGGAGAGAACAGCCTGAGCCCCACACTGGACTCCCGCTTCTTTGGCCCCTCGCCCTCACAAGTCCTCTACCTCACTGAGGTTGGTAACACACACCACTGTGTGTGGTGGTTTACGTGATCGATTCATTACCCCTTACACTCTTCACATCCTCCTGCCACGTTTGATTGATTGGATTGATTCCCCAGGTGGTGTATGCGTTGCTGATGCCGGCCAGCGGCACCCTCGGGGAGGACGCCAGCGACTTCCAGTACAACTTCCTGAAGAGCGGCGGCCTCCCGCTCGTATTGAGCATGCTCACCAGGAACAACTTCCTGCCATCGGCCGACATGGAGACGCGGCGGGGGGCGTACCTCAATGCCCTGAAGATCGCCAAGCTGCTGCTGACCGCCGTGGGGTTCGGACACGTCAAAGCTGTGGCCGAGGCCTGCCAGCCCGTAGTGGAGGGGACCAGCCCCGCATCACCAGTAAATAACGCTATTGTATTGCCGTTATATTACCTCTGTAAATACGGGGAAAACCTTGTTACTACAGCTTAGACGAGTGCAGAACAATGAGAGTAGCAGGACCCTTGTTACCAGACCCCGAATGGACAGACCATGATCACCTCAAACATAACTTCACTGTGTATTTGAATGAGCTTGAATATGACTGGTGTTCTTAATCCACTGTCTTCTGTTTTTGTTCCTCTCCAGATCAACCAGGTGACCCACGACCAGGCCCTAGTCCTCCAGAGTGCTCTACAGAATATCCCGAACCCCGCCTCTGAGTGCATGCTCCGTAACGTGGCCATACGACTGGCCCAACAGATCTCTGACGAGGTGAGACGGCCCGTCTATTGAGACGAGTGCTTACACATGTGTTCAACCGGGTAACAACAGCTAGTCAAAAAGAGTAAGACTAAACGTCTGCTCACTTTTTTTGGCAGTCTCTGCCCCCGAACTCCCAGAACTTCTTCCAAGCATCCAAGTACATCCCAGACCTCTGTGTGATCCGGGCGGTGCAGAAGATCGTGTGGGCTTCAGGCTGTGGCACGGTACAGCTGGTCTTCAGCTCTAATGAAGAGATCAGTCAGATCTATGAGAAGGTAAAACCCTTTCTAAACTGAGATGGTGTGTGCTTGGTTTTTACGGTGTGTATTGCATACTTCTAGGGGTTTGTATGGAGAGTTTCTGTATCTTTTATAAACTCACAGCGGTGTGTGTTAATCACCTCTACAGACGAACGCGGGTAATGAGCCGGACGGGGAGGATGAGATGGTGTGCTGTGAGGCACTGGAGATCATGACCCTGTGTTTTGCCCTGCTGCCCACCGCTCTGGACACACTCAGTAAGGAGAAGGCCTGGCAGACTTACATCATAGACCTGCTACTGCACTGCCACAGCAAGTATGTCTGCATCTGGCTGTTAATCTATGTCTGTGTTGTGGATCTGTTCATTTGGGGCATTTCCTGGACACAGACTAATCCTGGACTGAAAAGCATTTTCAATGATGGATTCTCCATTGAGTTTATAATAGGAGTAGGCATAATCTGTGTCGGGGAAACCGCCCCTTGGTGTTCAAACTTAATCTCACAAAAACAAGCCCATATAAAACTGTCATCTGACGATGTCAAAAGCACCTTTTGACGGTGAAAGGAACCTGTTGTCATCTCCCTGTCTGTCCCCAGGTCAGTTCGTCAGATGGCTCAGGAGCAGTTCTTCCTCATGGCCACTAGGTGCTGTATGGGACACAGACCCCTCCTATTCTTCATCACCCTCCTCTTCACCGTTTTAGGGGTGAGTATCCTTCCATCTCTTCACTCTCCCCTACTGACACAATAGTCATTCTTTGGCTCTGGGTAGAAGTTGCCCTTAAGGACAGACCTCGGATCAGTTTACCAGCTCTCAATCCCAGCCTTCATCATTAGAGGAGGAAATGTAACACACTGAAACTCTTCACCCCACTCCATTGGGACCCCTTGTTGTTGTAACACGTATCCTTCCTCTCTCCTCCAGAGCACGGCAAAGGAGAGGGCGAAGCACGCAGGGGACTACTTTACGCTGCTGAGGCACCTGCTGAACTACGCCTACAACAGCAACATCAACCTGCCCAACGCTGAGGCGCTGCTCAATAACGAGATCGACTGGCTCAAGAAGATCAGGGTATTGGACAAGAGAAGTCTTTTCATTGTTAGAAAATTAAATGCAGTTTAATATGATGTAGTTTAGAGAAGACCTAAGATGGGCTTTCATATCTCTCATAAATATTACCGCTAAATGGCAGTTTGGTGTTTTTTCCACTAGGATGAGGTGAAGCGGACAGGAGAGACGGGGGTGGAGGAGACCATTCTAGAAGGTCACCTGGGGGTCACCAAGGAGCTGCTGGCCTTCCAGACACCAGAGAAGAAGTACTACATTGGCTGTGAGAAGGGTGGGGCCAACCTCATAAAGGTGGGTCATTGTGTTGTTTATGAAATCCAATATGGTTGCCAAATAGTTCACTCAATATAGTCACAGGACAAGCCACCATAAGATGATGCTTTGTCCATTCTGTTAATTCACCCCACTCTTTCTCCAGGAGTTGATAGATGACTTCATCTTCCCGGCGTCTATCGTATACCTGCAGTACGTGAAGAGTGGGGAGTTCCCTACAGAGCAGGCCATCCCTGTCTGTAGCAGCCCCGCCTCCATCAACGCCGGCTTCGAGTTGCTGGTGGCTCTGCCGGTCGGCTGTGTCCGGAATCTCAGGCAGATCGTTGATACACTCACAGATATGTACTACCTAGGTACACCAACTATACACATTCAATGATATATACTACCTAGATACACCAACTATACACTCACAGACATGTACTACATAGTCACTTAATCTGTGATCTTAATTCCTAATTATTTTTCTCACATATTCCTCTATCTATACTGGTAAATTATACCTCTCCTCAATGAATTATAAATGTTTTTCTGATATTCATTGTTGTGTTGATCATATATGTGGAATGGATAAACGTTGAACAGCTCTCTCTCCTTCTCTCCCTGTCTCTCAGGTTGTGAGGCTCTGACAGAGTGGGAATATCTCCCCCCAGTGGGGCCGCGGCCCACCAAAGGCTTTGTGGGGCTGAAGAACGCGGGGGCCACCTGCTACATGAACTCGGTCATCCAGCAGCTCTACATGATCCCGCCCATCCGTAACGGTGTCCTGGCCGTGGAGGGCACCGGCACCGACGTGGACGATGAACTGTCCGGGGACGAGAAGCAGGAGAACGAGGTGACTGACTGGGAATCAATCAACTGTATTCACTCTTCAGATTGAATAATTGCATAATGACTTGCTTAAAGCTACAATCTGAGATGCTTTTTATGGCAGCCCCAACCCTTGGTATAGAGCTAAGGGACTAGGGAAATGAAATCCCTCTGAAGTTCATATTACCGAGTGTTTATGGATGTTGTGTAGAGGAACCAAGATGTACATTTTGAACTTAAATAATCCATCCGGTGTATTGTTACTTTCCCTCCTCAGACTAATGCCGACGGAACGGTGCGGGACGAGGTGTTCCCCTACCAACACCAGTTTGACGACAAGCCCTCGCTGAGTAAGTCGGAAGACAGGAAGGAGTACAACATTGGGGTGCTACGCCACCTACAGGTCATCTTTGGTCACCTGGCCTCCTCCCGACTGCAGTACTACGTACCCCGAGGCTTCTGGAAACAGTTCAGGTGAGCTAACGATAGCAGGCTGAGGTAAAACAAGGAAATGTCAAGGAATGTAGTGGTGTACCGATTACAAGCTGTTTATTTTGAAACCAATTTCACACAAATGGTCTTGGAAGACTAAGAGCTATCTCTATCGATCTCTTTCCTGTAGGTTATGGGGTGAGCCGGTGAATCTGCGAGAGCAGCACGATGCCCTGGAGTTCTTCAACTCTTTAGTGGACAGTCTGGATGAGGCTCTGAAGGCCATGGGCCACTCCTCCATGCTGAGCAAGGTGCTGGGAGGCTCCTTTGCCGACCAGAAAATCTGCCGTGACTGCCCACACAGGTGAGTGATTTTCATCCACTTACTAACACTGGTGGAACCGAATGAACGACCACTCATCCTCCAGATTTTATTATGCAAATATTCTAAAACCTGCATAAAGAAAATATGTGCATTTTCCCACCAGTGTGGTATTCCCACCAAATGGACTTGTTTTAGATATAAAATCAGTGCGTGATGACGTAGTGCACACAAAATGTACTTTTTCGCTTAATCTACCCATCGTATCCGATTTCAAAAATGCTTTACAACGAAAGCACAACATATGTTAGATCACCTCCAAGTCAAAAAAACACAGCCATTTTTCCAGCCAAAGATAGGAGTCACAAAAAGCAGAAATACAGATACAATTAATCACTAACCTTTGATGATCTTCATCAGATGACACTCATAGGACATCATGTTACACAATACATGTATGTTTTGTTCGATAATGTGCATATTTATATCCAAAAATCTGTTTACATTGGTGCGTTACGTGCAGTAATGTTTTGATTCCAAAACATCTGGTGATTTTGCAGAAATACTCATAATAAACATTGATGAAAGATACAAGTGTTATTCACAGAATTAAAGAGACTTCTCCTTAATGCAACCTCTGTGTCAGATTTCAAAAAAACTTTACGGAAAAAGCATAATCTGAGAATGACGCTCAGAACCCAGTCCAGCCAGAGAAATATCCGCCATTTTGGAGTCAACAGAAGTTAGAAACAAGTCAAACGATGTATGGAATCAATCTTTAGGATGTTTTTAACATAAAACATCAATAATGTTCCAACCGGAGAATTCCTATGTCTGAAGAAAAGCCATGGAAAGAGAGCTAACTCTGTCGGGAGCGCGTGTCACGCGCCTGAGACACTCTGCCAGACCACTGACTCAAACAGGTCTCATGAGCCCCTCCTTTATAAAGACGGTTGACATCTAGTGGAAGCTGTAGGAAGTGCAACTTGGCCTACCGATACTGTGTATTCGGTAGGCCAAGCTTTGAAAAACTACAAACCTCAGATATCCCACTTCCTGGTTGGATTTTTCTCAGGTTTTCGCCTGCCATATGAGTTCTGTTATAGTCATAGACACCATTCAAACAGTTTTAGAAACTTCAGAGTGTTTTCTATCCAATACTAATAATAATATGCATATATTAGCATCTGGGACAGAGTAGGAGGCAGTTCACTCTGGGCGTGCTATTTATCCAAAAGTGAAAATGCTGCCCCCTATCCCTAAAGAGAACTTCTCATGTATCGAATACAAATCTGAAGTGCAATGTTTCCATTGGATTTTCCACTCGACCATTAGTTTTGTCACAAACTGTTGTGGTAAATAGACAATATGCCTACTCTGGTCTTGACATGTGCGCTCCAGCTAACAGCTCTGAGTCAGTGTGGGTCGGCTAGTCTACATGATGACATTATTCTGGAGAAGAGAGAATTTTTACAAATTTGTTAAACAGCAGTCATGTATTTACCATCTTGTCACCAGAATAAGACCCATGATATTTATTGGAAAGGAGCGTCAAGCTCATCACCTTTAATCTGTAGCTTAATAAACTGCATGGTTTCCTGAACCGTAGTGGGAGGACCCACACCGTGTCATCGCATGACTCCAAGTTTACTTCCATATGATGATTATTATATAAATGTTTGCGCATTTCTCGCAAAATACATTTTTAACAAAGATCCCACCATGTTGAACGAACAAATTATCTATGGTGCCATTTATACAATTGTACTAAAACTAGCTGTCGTGATCAAAACAAATGTTTTTAAGTGTGTGTATATATACGGTATGACTACTCTCAGAAATGTGGATGGAAACGTGGTTAGTGACACAAAATGGCACCACATAGTTCTCAGTTATCACAGGCATGAAATCTAATAAGTGAAACTGTTCCACCATCTTGTTCCCAGGTATGAATGTGAGGAGTCCTTCACCACGTTGAACGTGGACATCAGGAACCACCAGAACCTGCTGGACTCTATGGAGCAGTACGTCAAAGGAGACCTGCTGGAGGGAGCCAACGCATACCACTGTGAGAAGTGTAACAAGAAGGTACCTCACTCTTCTCCTGTCCTTCATCATTCCTGTTGAGTACTCAGTCCTTTGTTTTCATTCCATTGCAAAATAGCAGTGTTGATATGGATAGATACTTTAGGATGACATTTCTTACTGTTTTGTTTTATCCACTACAGGTGGATACAGTGAAGCGTCTGCTGATAAAGAAGCTTCCTCCAGTGCTGGCCATCCAGCTGAAAAGGTTTGACTACGACTGGGAGAGGGAGTGTGCCATCAAGTTCAACGACTACTTTGAGTTCCCCAGGGAGCTGGACATGGAGCCCTACACTGTAGCCGGGGTGGCAAAGCTGGAGGGTGATGACGGCAACCCGGAGAGCCAGGTAGATTACTTTTATATCAAATTTGATTTGTGTATTAGAGCTCTATAAATGTTTCACAAAGTTCTAAACAGAAACCATGGCCTGAACCCCAAAAGAGTAAACAGAAGCAGCATTGGCAAGGAAACTCATCATTAGTCCAAACATTGTCTCTAGTCAGTCACTCCTCCCTCCTCCTTTTCCTCTCAGATGATCATGCAGAACGAACCATCGGAACCCGACCCGCCAGGCTGCAGTTCTAAGTACCGCCTGGTGGGGGTGCTGGTGCATTCGGGCCAGGCCAGCGGCGGCCACTACTACTCTTATATCAGCCAGCGAGACGGTGTCACCGGCGGTTCCGCCGACAGCGGGCAGAAGGAGCGCTGGTACAAGTTTGACGACGGTGACGTGACGGAGTGCAAGATGGACGACGACGAGGAGATGAAGAGCCAGTGCTTCGGGGGGGAGTACATGGGAGAGGTGTTTGACCACATGATGAAGAAGATGTCCTACAGGAGGCAGAAGAGATGGTGGAATGCCTACATCCTGTTCTATGAGAGGATGGACGCGGCAGGGGGAGGGGCCGCAGTGGAGGCAGACGGAGAGCTGGCCAGGTGCATCTCAGAGCTGACTGTGTCTCCCACTACACCACGACAGGTGGGGATCAGGACTGTGTGTGTGATAGTGTGTATTTGTGTGTGATAAAGTGCAGAGGCGAGAACCTGTGGGTGTGAATGAGTCTGTTTGTATGTATAATGACGTAATGCTCATAACCGTACTAATGAATTCCCCCTCCCCTCCCAGGTGACGATGCCGGGGGCCATTGAATGCAGTGTGAGGAAGCAGAATGTCCAGTTCATGCACAGCCGCATGCAGTACAGCTTGGAGTACTTCCAGTTCGTCAAGAAGCTGCTGACCTGCAACAGCGTCTACCTCAACCCTCCCCCGGGTCAGGACCACCTGCTGCCAGAGGCAGAGGAGATAGCCATGATCAGCATCCAGCTAGCAGCTAGGTTCCTCTTCAGCACCGGGTTCCACACCAAGAAAATAGTCCGGGGGCCCGCCGGTGACTGGTGAGTGGGTTGTCTGTGAGAGGGAGAAAGTGTGTGCTTTCTTTATATTGCAAGACAGCCTTGTAACTCTCTTTCCCTCGCCTCTCTCCTTTTCCCTCTTTCTGTCTACTCTCCTCCCTCCCTCACCTTCTCTCCCTCTCTCTCAGGTATGACGCCCTGTGCATCCTGCTGCGCCACAGTAAGAACGTCCGCTGCTGGTTTGCCCACAACGTTCTGTTTGCGTACCCCACGCGCTTCTCTGAGTACCTGCTGGAGTGTCCCAGTGCCGAGGTCCGGGGGGCCTTCGCCAAACTCATCGTCTTCATCGCCCACTTCTCCCTGGCGGACGGGCCATGCCCCGTCCCCACCAGCTCCCCTGAGGGGTCCACACAGGTACGGAGGGAGAAAAGGGGGAGTGAGAGATGGAGGGAAAGAGTAGAGAAAGTGTGTGATGTAATACTAATGACCATACTTGGTATTCACATCTCAAAAAATATGAATGAACTTACCACAATCAATTTCAATAGAAAGTTAGCAAAAATAGATAAGATTCTGCAACTATGGAGAAGTAAATACTTGTCTATTTATGGAAAAATCATATTGATTTACTCTTTGGTCCTATCACAATTTACTTACTTACTAATGGCACTGCCTACTCCAGATGACTCGTTTTTAAAAATCATATGAGCAAATAATACAGCTTCATTTACAGTGCCTTGCGAAAGTATTCGGCCCCCTTGAACTTTGCAACCTTTTGCCACATTTCAGGCTTCAAACATAAAGATATAAAACTGTATTTTTTTGTGAAGAATCAACAACAAGTGGGACACAATCATGAAGTGGAACGACATTTATTGGATATTTCAAACTTTTTTAACAAATCAAAAACTGAAAAATTGGGCGTGCAAAATTATTCCGCCCCCTTAAATTAATACTTTGTAGCACCACCTTTTGCTGCGATTACAGCTGTAAGTCGCTTGGGGTATGTCTCTGTCAGTTTTGCACATCGAGAGACTGACATTTTTTCCCATTCCTCCTTGCAAAACAGCTCGAGCTCAGTGAGGTTGGATGGAGAGCATTTGTGAACAACAGTTTTCAGTAATTTTGCACGCCCAATTTTTCAGTTTTTGATTTGTTAAAAAAGTTTGAAATATCCAATAAATGTCGTTCCACTTCATGATTGTGTCCCACTTGTTGTTGATTCTTCACAAAAAAATACAGTTTTATATCTTTATGTTTGAAGCCTGAAATGTGGCAAAAGGTCGCAAAGTTCAAGGGGGCCGAATACTTTCGCAAGGCACTATCTATAAATTATACTTAAACCCAAAATGGTTCTCCAGTAGATTAAGGTTCATCCGTTGTTAAAAAATGTACTTTTTGCCTTCATACAGATTACAAATTCTAATTTTTGATGAATTGAAAATTACATTTTGTTTAAAGTATTTCCCTTTGTTAAACAAGCCATACAAAGCTGGTTACAATTTCAGTTTTATCCTCCAGAAATGATAGAACAAATGTTGCGGTTAAACACAAATATGCTGATTATTTAAAAAAACAATACATTCTTTACGGAAACATTTTTTTAAAATCGTATTTATTAATGATATTACGATTAGAAACGGAAGAGTTATGTCACATATGCAGCTATCGAAAATATATGGGAGTATCTGCTCAATCCAAATTTACAACCAACTGATTGCAGCACTACCACAAAAATGGAGGAGGCAAGTAGAAAAGGGAGAAGGTAGGGAACTTGTTTGCCTGCCAGATATTAAAGATACAAATTGTCTGAAAGGAACTGGCATAAATAGAAAAATATACCAGTTTCATTTCAGGACAAAAATGTTGCGCCATACAGGATGTAAATAAATGGGAAGAGATTTTCGATGTACCGATTCCATGGCACATGGTTTATGAACTGGTACAAAAAACATCACTTGATTCAACACTTATTGTTTTTCAATTAAAATTATATAAAATTCTTTGCACCAACAGAATGCTATATATAAGGGGTGTACAACAATCCCAGCTCTGTAGATTTTGCTGCAAAGAGACAAAATCAATAGATAATTTATTCTGGTATTGCCTCAATGTAGCTTGTTTCTGGTCACAGGTTCACGGAATGGTTAAAAAAATCATAACGTGCAATTAAAATGAACCTTACAAATCGCAGTGTTTGGCGATTTGGAAAGCCGTAGTCACTAAATATTATAAAACTTGTGGGAAAGGTTTTCATCTTTAGCTCACAATCTGTAGATACTATTCGTTTTTAGAAAGGTTAAATTATGTAAAAGAGCACAATTCAAAAATATATGGCACATGGAAACCAAACGAGGGGGGTCTATGGTGATAGGTGGGATGGGCTGAGAGTGGCTGAGGGGCGGGATTAAAGAGCTGAGGTCTATGGTGATAGGTGGGATGGGCTGAGAGTAGCTGAGGGGCAGGATTAAAGAGCTGAGGTCTATGGTGATAGGTGGGATGGGCTGAGAGTGGCTGAGGGGCAGGATTAAAGAGCTGAGGTCTATGGTGGTAGGTGGGATGGGCTGAGAGTGGCTGAGGGGCAGGATTAAAGACCTGAGGTCTATGGTGATAGGTGGAATGGGCTGAGAGTAGCTGAGGGGCAGGATTAAAGAGCTGAGGTCTATGGTGATAGGTGGAATGGGCTGAGAGTGGCTGAGGGGCGGGATTAAAGAGCTGAGGTCTATGGTGATAGGTGGAATGGGCTGAGAGTAGCTGAGGGGCAGGATTAAAGAGCTGAGGTCTATGGTGATAGGTGGGATGGGCTGAGAGTAGCTGAGGGGCAGGATTAAAGAGCTGAGGTCTATGGTGATAGGTGGGATGGGCTGAGAGTGGCTGAGGGGCGGGATTAAAGAGTTTATGGTTGGTAATATATTATTGTTAGGTGACTGCTTTATATAAAAGTCCCATTGATGCTAAATGTATGTACATACATGTAGCAGAAAAGCTGTAAAAAATACAAAAATATATTTGGCCGACTGGGGGGGGGGGTGCATGGGTAAATTTAAAAAAATGACCTGTAACCTTTGACCTCCTGCATCAGGGCTGTGATAACCTGAGTCTGAGTGATCACCTGTTGAGGGCTGTGTTGAACCTGCTCAGGAGAGAGGTGTCAGAGCACGGCCGACACCTGCAGCAGTTCTTCAACCTCTTCGTCATGTACGCCAACCTGGGTAAGACGACGTGCGTGTGCAGGAGAAACACTGTTGGTTTGTTTCTTGCTGGAATAAAACATGGTTTCTCTTCCTCCCTCCCTCTCTCCCCAGGTCTGGCAGAGAAGACCCAGTTGTTGAAGCTGAGTGTCCCTGCTACCTTCATGCTGGTGGCTCTAGACGAGGGGCCTGGCCCTCCCATAAAGTACCAGTATGCAGAACTGACCAAGCTCTACGCTGTGGTCTCCCAGCTACTGCGCTGCTGTGACGTCTCCACACGCATGCAGTCCTCCATCAATGGTATGTTTCACTCTCTCTGTCACCGCCTTGTGGTTGCTGTCTCTTCTGCTCTCCTTTCTTTCTCTCTCATTCTCTCTATCTCTGTTTCATTCATTCTCTAATGGTTCCATTCTCTCTCTCGGGTTCACTGTCTGTCATTCTCTCTCTCCTGTTTCTTTACTCTTATTTGCGTTCTTAGAATGAAGCGAAGTGTCCAAATAGATATAAATGTATCTCACTATCCTCTAGGTAACCCGTCCCTGGCCAACCCGTACGGAGACGCCAACCTGACCACCCCCATCATGCCCCTGCAACAGCTGGTGTCAGAGATCCTCTTCGTTAGGACCAGCTATGTGAAGAAGATCATCGAGGACTGCAGCAACTCTGAGGAGACGGTCAAGCTGCTGCGCTTCAGCTGCTGGGAAAACCCCCAGTTCTCCTCTACCGTGCTGTCTGAGCTGCTCTGGCAGGTAAGGGGTTAACACGGATGACTCTCACTCACACACGGCGTTTTTGTTTCCCTCACCCACCTACCTGTCTCAACCCCTAGGTGGCGTACTCCTACACGTATGAGCTGAGGCCTTACCTGGACCTGCTGCTGCAGATACTGCTGATAGAGGACTCCTGGCAGACCCACAGGATCCACAACGTGCTGAAGGGTATACCAGACGACAGGGACGGCCTGTTTGACACCATTCAGCGCTCTAAGAACCACTACCAGAAACGGGCCTACCAGTGTATCAAGTGCATGGTGGCTCTGTTCAGCAACTGTACTGTGGCCTACCAGATACTACAGGTAAACCATGACAGTAGTAGACTAGATATGATATGGTAGTCACCTCTCTCTCCTCTCTGCCTACCAGATCAGTCATTTTAGAATGGTGTTTCAGATATGTGCAATATGTTTGTGTCTGGATATCTTGAATGGTGTGTATCAGGAATAGTTCTAATGTTAACACAGTTCTATTCGTCTCTCTCTGTTGTGCTCCCAGAGTAACGGGGACCTGAAGCGTAAGTGGACGTGGGCGGTGGAGTGGCTGGGGGACGAGCTGGAGAGGAGGCCCTACACAGGGAACCCCCAGTACACCTACAACAACTGGTCTCCCCCCGTCCAGAGCAACGAGACCTCCAACGGGTACTTCCTGGAGCGCTCACATTCCGCACGCATGACCCTGGCCAAGGCCTGTGAACTTTGCCCCGAGGAGGTACGGAAGGTGTGTGCGCGTGGGATGGGTGTTTGCATGTTTTGTCGGTGTGTGTGTGTGTGGTAATGTAACAGAGCTCTCCTTGGCTGATTCCATTGTCTGTATTTTCTTTCAGGAGCCAGATGATCAGGAGGCAACAGAAGATCACGACTCCTCCCCTCCCGAGGACACAGCGCTGTACCCCCATAACCCTGCTCCTGCCACGCAGTTTCAGCAGGTAACACACACACTTTATGGCACTGCTCCAGAATTTACAGAATGCTCATATTGAATGCTGACACCTCTTTCTCCCTGTTTCCATGTCTCTCTGCAGCAGAACAACCACCCCCACGCCCAGCCCTATACGGGTCCGGCTGCCCAGCACATGAACACGCCCCAGCGGCCCCCACAGAGAGCACAGGAGAGCTGGGAGAGCACCACAGAGGAGGTGGGGCCCGTGGCGCCCCCGCCCGCTGTACAGACGACAAAAGAGTAACAACACGACACGAGGGCAACCAAACCCCCTTAACCTGCAACTCACCTCACCAAATCTCTTTGAACACTAATATCACTCAATACCTTCAAGACACCCAGTTTATTGATTGGTTGATCGAACAGTCGATTTAAGACTAGACCCAGGCCGGAGCGCTCTCTTCTCTCCAGGAGGAACAGCGTCCTCTTTGTCACCTCTGACCCTTGACTCCTGCCCTCTGGATCGGGCCAATTAAGCTCTTCAAGTGTCTCTGTTTCTATCGTAGAATTGGAATTCTATGATTTCTAGAACTTTGAGTTGGAAGAGTCTCGACCTTCTCTTTCTCTCTGCCCCATGGAGACACGTCACTGCTGACAGAGAAGAAAACATACCTCTGCAGGGTTGTGTGTACAGTGTTTTTGAGAAACTTTTGAGATGAAAACAATAATGTGTGTACAGGAACTGAAACAAAATGGTGAAGGGAAGGGGTACATGTTAATGTTTTGGAATCGTTAAAACCTTCCTTCCCTCGACCTCCCTCCCAACCAACTGCAATGATGAGGCAAGGCTGTCCTGGATTGGCCCCTAATATGTGACTGGCTGACCGGGTCTTGGTTGATGCAGTCATCTGTTCCAACACTATACTATAGTAGGTTTCAAACGCCTCTCTCGCAGTGAGGACATGTTGAAATAAAGAATTTAAACCAGTATCACCCTGTGTGCACCAGTTGACAATGGCAGGGGTGGGTGAAGGCTTGTTTAATCTCTGCTCACTTGAAGTGAAAATAACTCTGCTTCTTGGTTTTCTTACTTTTTTCCCTTCCACATTTTGTCCTACTTGAACACAGCTACAGTCTTACAAATGTCTGTCCGTTGAGAATAACAGATGAAGCATTCTAAAGCAGGGTCATGATCTACAGTAACTGCTGGTAAACAAGCTAACTGACTCGCCCAGCGTTTCTGATTGTTCTTCTAGGATTCTATCTGCAACGAAAGTAGATGGCTGTGTTTCAGTTGGTAACATGAATGCGTGGTTTGTTGTAAATTGTTTTTTGTTTTACTAGGAGAATTGTCTGAAACAAGCAAAATCCCTGCAAAAAAAAGAAGCCCTTGATATGAAGAATCGTAGACTATTTTATTTGAATTTCCTAGATGTTGTTTTTGCTGATTTGAAAGGAAGTAGGAAGTAATTGAAGAGGAACTTTTTGGTCCATTTCTTTAAAAAAACAAACACTTTGTTAATAACTGTTTTGAGTTCCATCTGCCCTGAACTGATTTTGCTAACAATAGTTTTGGCCATGGTGTGATTGTGAATTCTGGAGCTACAGTTCACACTTCGAAGTTGTTGTTTTTGTCTGTACAGCAGTGTGCCCACTACCAAGAATACATGGAAAATGCAATCTTTACATTGTAGTGGTTTCATATTTCATCTATGATACATTGTAAATACCTAATGCATGCAAAAAAAGGACATACAAGTGACAACAATATCTAGTTGAGGGAATTTGCCAACAGTAAATGGCATTGCCCCAAGGGATTAGACACAAGATGTCTGCTAAAACTGTGGCCTATACAGACAAGCTGTGGAAGCGCAAGGTGAGGAGGGAAACAGTCTCCCCGTCCCCCCCATCCCCCAAACAAAAAGCATACTGGGGAGAAAAAAGGGGCAACCCGGGAACCTCCTGAGAGGACAAGACTATGGATGGTTCTAGATTAGGACCTAATGAGGTGGTGTGGTTAGAATGCTGTATGGACTGATGTCATCCTTCCAGGCCCTGCCCTAAAGCACTACAGGTCATCTCTCCTCTCACTTATTCCATCATTTTTTTAGACTGCAAGGTCTAACAGATTGTTTTTTTTGTTTATGTAGGCATTTTCTTTGTGTAAAGTGTTATTTCAGGATCAGATCTGCCTTATTTTGTTTGAATAATTCAAGTTTTTTTTTTTTGTGAAACATGCATGGATGGTTATTCCCCCCCCCCCCCCCCCCCCCATACACACCACACTGTAAAAAGAAAAAAAACTTTCACCTGTCATTTGTTTTTAGATTAGCATGGATAAAGGGGAGGAGTCAAGGGAGAGGAAATTACTTTATTATTGAGTAACCTTTCTTTTGCCCCCATATAACCTTGTGCTTGTCAATCTAATGAACCAAACAGACAAGCTTTACAACACAGTTTATAAACCCAACTTTGAGCAGACGCTCTGAAGGGATGAGCCGGTCTGCCACAGCAGGTTTCCAGCCACTGATCCACAGACAGCCAACTTTACCCCATCCCTATCCTCCTTCAGTAGGTGAAAACTGACACTAGATCTGCTTTTGAAGCAACAATGTCTGGCATCTATTCTCTCAGCAGGCACTGTTTATTCTAGCTCATTCTCACCCGCAGGAGGAATGTCAAGGGGAGAATCTCAATTGCGTACACCTCGCTTCCTTTCTCCTCACCGCCTCCTCAAATGTCATTGGACGAGAAAGCCAGAAGTTCCTCCCCTCTGACCTCCAATGGGTTTTGAGGAGGTGAGAAATTGCAATTGAGATTCTCCCAAGGACTATTAGAAAGGCAAAGGGGATGTGGTGTTGACATAATGAGACTTTACAGCTGTCATCCATTCCTCGATCTCTACCTAATATGACAAAGTCAAGGTTCCTTCCCCAGTCAAAGTCATGAATGTAGAATTATCAGCACCAGTGTCCAGGCCTATCTGACTAAAACCAAAGCAGCCAGGAAAACATCGAGCCAGTGACCTTAATGTTTTGATGCATCCACCATGCACTCTACCTCCTGTGCCATAGAAGTCCAGAACTCCTGGCAGAGACTTCAGGACACCTACATTTTGGGACCCTGCATTCACATAACAAGGAGTGTCAGTACAGTAGCCTCTAGGCAGCTACCTGTTATGTCACAATTTGAAACAGCAGGGGAATACTACAAAAAGAGTAGGTTGGTGATTGATTAAAAGGCTTCCTTAAAAAAAAATGTATTAACAAATATAACACACCTACTCATTTCAGGGTTTTTATTTTGATTATTTTCTACATTTTAGAATAATAGTGAAGACATCAAAACTATGAAATAACACATAATCATGTAGTAAAAGTGTTAAACAAATCAAAATACATTTTATATTTGAGATTCTTTAAATAGCCAACCTTTGCCTTGATGACAGCTTTGTACACTCTCTCAACCAGCTTCACGAGGTAGTCACTTGGAATGCATTTCAATTAACTGGTGTGCCTTGTTAAAAAAAATTATATATAACCTTTATTTAACTAGGCAAGTCAGTTATGAACAAATTCTTAGTTACAAAGACGGCCTACCCCGGCCAAACCCGGACGACGCTGGACCAATTGTGTGCCGCCTTATGGGACTCCCAATCACGGCCGGATGTGATACAGCCTGAAGATAAACTTTTGTTAAAAGTTCATTTGTGGAATTTCTTTCCTTCTTAATGCGTTTGAGCCAATCAGTTGTGTTGTGACAAGGTAGGGGGGTATACAGAAGATAGCCCTATTTGGTAAATTATCAAGTCCATATTATGGCAAGAACAGCTCAAATTAGCCACGAGAAATGACAGTCCATCATTACTTTAAGACATGAAAGTCAGTCAATATCGAACATTTCAAGAACTTTTAAAGTTTCTTCAAGTGCAGTCTGAGGACCGCCACAGGAAAGGAAGACCCAGAGTTACCTCTGCTGCAGAGGATAAGTTCATTAGAGTTACCAGCCTCAGAAATTACAGCCCAAATAAATGCTTCACAGAGTTCAAGTTACAGACACATCTCAACATCAACTGTTCAGAGGAGACTGCGTGGATCAGGCCTTCATGGTCTGATTGCTGCCAAGAAACTACTACTAAAGGACACCAATAAGAAGAAGAGACTTGCTTGGTTCAAGAAACATGAGCAATGGACATTAGACCGGTGGAAATCTGTCCTTTGTTCTGCGTGTGTAGTTCCCACCATGAAGCATGGAGGAGGAGGTGTGGGGGTGCTTTACTGGTGACACTGTCAGTGATTTAGAATTCAAGGCACACTTAACCAGCATGGCTACCACAGCATTCTGCAGCGATATGCCATCTGATCTGGTTTGCGCTTCGTGGGACTATCATTTGTTTTTCAACAGGACAATGACCCAACACACCTCCAGGCTATGTAAGAGCTATTTGACCAAGAAGGAGAGTGATGGAGTGCTGCATCAGATGACCTGGCCTCCACAATCACCTGACCTCAACCCAATTGAGATGGTTTAGCATGAGTTGGACTGCAGAGTGAAGGAAAAGCAGCCAACAAGTGCTCAGCATATGTGGGAACTCCTTCAAGACGGTTGGAAAAGCATTCCAGGTGAAGCTGGTTAAGAGAATGCCAAGCGTGTGCAAAGCTGTCACCAAGGCAAAGGGTGGCTACTTTGAAAAACCTCACTCATTGGTTACACTAATTGCAGTGTGTCTTCATAACCTAGTTCAATAATTCATGACGTTAACCTGAGGAAGGCACAGTGATGCCGAAACGTTGGTAAATACCCATTAAATTGCTGGGAGATTATACATGGAGTGTGCGATTTATTTTATTTTGATAGTTTATTCGCCGTTAGTCAGCCCCTCCTCACAAACTATTATTCTGGGTTGCGCCAGTTTTTATTTCCTTCGAAAAATCTAAAATATATTTTGAGTTTAACACTTTAATACATGATTCCATTATTTCATAGTTTTGATGTTTTCAGTATTTGTCCTCAATGGACAAAATAGGAAAAAATAAATGACTTAAATGAATGGTATGTCCAAACTTTTGACTGATACTGTATGAGGTATTGATTGTCATATATCTTTATATCTTTAACTCAACTATGATGAGGTCGATATTCTACATCACAATTGAATATTAAATAGTCCAGCAAATTATACAAATGTAGCCAGACTTTTAAAAACTTTTTGGAAAGGGTGATACAATGTCGTGATATGCGCAATATCCTCTGCTCTTTGTGGTTGTCTCAACCAATAAAATCTCGCTCTGGGTTCCTGCTTCTAGCTTCCATTACACCACGACACGCACCACCACCAGTTAGTAAGCGGTGTCGGTTTAAAGGCTTTTGACCACCTAACTATAGTGTCATGAAAATAAGCAAAAAATAATTTACAGTAATATAATATATAAACTGTATCTTCAAGGTTCATTCATTCGGAAATTGACAAAAGAAGAAAAGACCAGCGAAACCTAAGGGACGTCGACAACCCGGCAAACAAAGAGATCCCTTCTCGACGACAACATTTTTCCTCAATATTCTTTAGTTATGAGTCATGTGGCCGTCGAAAATTTACACGGTCTAGAACAGCAGGTGGGTTTTCTGTATTTCTTTTTTTATCTGTGTTCATGTCTATAACACGTCGGAATGAGTAGAACGAGTCTGAAAGTGCAGTCGTGGATACCAAGCTAGCTGATTAGCTTTGCTCGCTAGCTACGTTAGCTGTAACTGCGTGTGTTGTCTAATCTCTGGGTAAAATGGAGGCCGGTGGGTGATAATGGTTGGTGACGATGCTTCACGTTCAACAATGCAGTATTTCTCACAATTGGGTTGATCCTTAACTATACCTCTAAGACATGCAATCTAACCCCTACGTTCAATGTTGGTGACATAAAAAAATAAAAAAAACAATCTTGCATTTATTCACTTGAGCTGATTGTTAGCCTGCTTGCTAGTTTGGCCTCTCGTTAGCGTTAGGTACGTACGCTAACATGAAAGCTAGCTGGCAACATTTTCTTCTGCGTCACTGTCACATTGTTTTATTCCCGAATGAACAAAGCGTGTTTATGCTTTGCACAGTTGCTGGCTAGCAACAACTGCATTGTTTGGTTTTGTGTTGCGCTATAGATTTTGTTGCCATGTTAAAGAACCTGTCATTGTTAAGTCATCCAGTTGTTTTTGTCACCTGTAACGTTAGTCCAGCCGACAGTATCCAGGAAAACACCCATTAATTTGGTATTGAAGCATTATAAAAGTGAGTCTTGCTGTAACTGCATTTGCAAATGCAACATTTGTCTATGTTAAATAAGGTTTCATCTTCCATGTTTGACCAACCATAATTAGTAAGCTGTCATGACATTTTCTGATAGTCAGCAGATGCATATTTGACATGTGCTTGGCAGTGTGAAAGGATGTTGGGTTGGTGGGGTCAACTTATTTTGACACAGGAAATAAGACCTCTGAGCCATGTTGGTCACGCTCCTTGATAACCTGTATTTGTCTGTTAAAGCAAAGGACTCGAGGGAAAGAACTTCGGTAGCAGTATATACATTTGAGCAGAGAAGAATCTAGTCCAACTCTGTAATTGGAGTGTTTTAGTAGGGTTAGGGAACTAAATAAAGCTACGGTGTTACACTTTGTATTCCATGACTTAGAGAAGCTTCTCATGAACACACAATACTTTATTTCCTGATGATAGGATTTACAATTGCTAATATCAAATGTTCAAGTGATCTAAAAAGGTCAGACGGGTCATTGTCAACCCCTATTCAATAATGGCACCAAATCACTTCTCTGAATTCTTAAATTAAACACATATTGTCCAATATTTCAAGATAGGGTGGTCATACTGTTAGGATATTTTCAGGACTGATGTAGAATAGAGATTATTCAAATAAAAGCAATAAATTATTAACTTAAAATGCTGTGTTATGCAAATTAGGCACTTCATATGCAAACCAGAATACATAATTACTGTAATTTAAGCCCAATTGAAAGTAGGGTGGTCATATTAACATGTATAAATGCTTTATACCAAACTGATTTGGCAAAATTTTTAAACAATTTATGAATTTAGCTTTCAACTTTTTATACTACTTTATGCAAATTACATATTTAATACACTCCTACACTCACACACAGCCTAATGGTGTCTGCATGCTTCTCATCCACAATCATTTGGAACAGTTTGTGTATTTATTATAACAACAGTGTTACATTTTGGTTTTCAGCAAGTTTTTCCCCCTGGCTGTTCACACCCCTTTGTCTGTGAATGGTCAGCAGTATGGATTCTTCAATGAAGTGTGTTGACATTCCAATGAGAGTAATATTTTTCACTCTAGAAATAATGCACCAAAATTCTTTGCTAGATGAAAAAAAGAGGGGGACACACGTCTTAGGCAACGACCTCAATGATTTACAGATTTCTTGAGTTGTCTATTTTCACCAAGTGTATTCTGGCTACGGTGTAAAGATGGACAAAAGTACTATTGCTTAGTTTTTCAAGCGATGCTTTTTTAACCTGTCTAGGACACGGACCCCCCCCCCCCCCAACATTCCGCTGAAAAGGCAGCATGGGAAATTCTAAAATATTTTTTTTAAATATGTAACTTTCACACATTAACTCTTGTAACTACCCATCCCGGATCCGGGAGCGTTGCCATCAACTGACACTAATTAGCATAACGCAATGGACATAAATATTATTCTCAGGCTTTCGCCTGCAATATCAGTTCTGCTATACTCACAGACAATATTTTTACAGTTTTGGAAACTTTAGAGTTTTCTATCCTAAGCTGTCAATTATATGCATATTCTAGCATCTTGTCCTGACAAAATAGCCCATTTACTTTGGGAATGTTATTTTTCCAAAAATGAAAATAGTGCCCCCTAGATTCAACAGGTTAATAACCTCTTGATCCTACTTGAGACGCAGACGTCTCAAGTAGGCACCTGGAAATGCAAATGCACTACGCTAAATGCTAAATGTACTCGTTAAAACTCAAACGTTCATTAAAATACACATGCAGGGTATTGAATTAAAGCTACACTCGTTGTGAATCTAGCCAACAAGTCCGATTTTTAAAATGCTTTTTGGAGAAAGCATGAGAAGCTATTATCTGATAGCATGCAACACCCCAATATACCTGAAGGGGACGTAAACAAAATAATTAGCGTAGCCGGCGCTACACAAAAACGCAGAAATAAAATATAAAACATTCATTACCTTTGATGATATTCTTTGTTGGCACTCCTATATGTTCCATAAACATCACAATTGGGTCTTTTTCCCGATTAAATCCGTCCATGTATGCCCAAAATATCAATTTGTATAGCCTGTCTGGTTCAGGAAAAAAGCTCTCTTCCAACACGCAACGTCATTTTTAAAAATTATATAAGTTGCCTATATTCTTTGACAAAACACTTCAACCTACTTTTGTAACCCAACTTTAAGTATTTGTAAACGTTAATAAGCGATCAAATTGATCACTGGGCGATCTGTATTCAATAGCAGCTACTCAAGAAAACAATGTCCATTTTTCTCTCTTCCAAAATCGATTGTTGTAGGCTGGATGGAATGAAGGATCTATTGGTCATGTCTCAAAGGAATTTTGTCAATGAAAATTACGTTTTTGGCGACATCGTGTGGAAGCTGTAGGAATTGCATCCGTGGCCATATTTAATTTGGTGTCCTTTAAATAATACATGCAAGTGGCGCATTGATATTATTTTCAGCTTTCAGTGACCAGTTTTTCTTGCGCTTTTCGATGAAACACACGCTCTGTTATAGTCACAGCCGTGATTTAACCAGTTTTAGAAACTTCAGAGTGTTTTCTATCCACACATACTAATCATATGCATATACTATATTCCTGGCATGAGTAGCAGGACGCTGAAATGTTGCGCGATTTTTAACAGAATGTTCGAAAAAGGAGGGGGTAGACTGAAGAGGTTTAATTAACCATCGTGTCCGATTTTAAAAATGTTTTACAGCGAAAACGCAACATTTGTTATATCGCCACCAAATCCAAAAAAACACAGCCATTTTTCCCAGCCAAAGAGTCACAAAAGCAGAATTAGAGAAAATTAATCACTAACCTTTGATAATCTTCATCAGATGACATTCATAGGACATCATGTTACACAATACATTTGTTTTGTTCGATAATATGCATATTTATATCCAGGCCAGTCAAGTTCTTCCACACCGATCTCCACAAACCATTTATGTATGGACCTCGCTTTGTGCACGGGGGCATTGTCATGCTGAAATAGGAAAGGGCCTTCCCCAAACTGTTGCCACAAAGCACAGAATCATCTAAAATGTAATTGTATGCTGTAGCGTTAAGATCTCCCTTCACTGGAAATAAGGGGCCTAGCCCAAACAGTGAAAAACAGCCCCAGACCATTATTCCTCCTCCACCAAGTCTTTGTTGGCACTATGCTTTCAGGCAGGTAGTGTTCTCCTGGTATCTACCAAACCCAGATTTGTCCATCGGACAGCCAGATGGTGAAACATGATTCATCAAACCAAAGCACGCGTTTCCACTGCTCGAGAGTCCAAAGGAGGCAAGCTCTACACCACTCCAGCCAATGAGTTGCGCATGGGGATCTTAGGCTTGTGTGCGGCTGCTCGGCCATGGAAACCCTTTTCATGAACCTCCAGACTAACCGTACTTGTGCTGATGCCGTACTGACCGTACTTGTGCTGGGCAACAAAACTAGACAGGGGAGTTCCCTGCTTCACATATGTATAATGGGGGAAACACTGTAGTATAAGGGATATTCATGTCTTTCTGCTTTCTGGAGATCAACAGTTTGTCACTTTATTTGGATAGTGTGACCATCTGTTGATATGCAACTGCTGGTGTGGGTTAGGATAAGTGTTAGGGTTAGTTGAAATGTTACTGTAGAGCATCTATAGATGGAGTGTTACCCAGTTTTTGTCACCCTTTGTCTTGTGGCTTACTGTCCTATATGCATGTTTAGAATTACATTTATCCGTAAGTGTTTACCGTAGTACTTAACTGTATGTTTTTATTTTCTATTTCAGCTTGCTGTCCTAGGCTTGAACAATGCTGATGGGCAGGGTGGAGGCACTGGCAGTAAGTGATCTCTACTCTTTGAGCCAAAGGACATCTAGGTTGTGTTATAGTGATCCTTTTCTTTTATGATCACTTGGTCTGAAGCAGCCCTCACTCTTATCCTTTCCTTCAGGGCCATTGGGTGGTTCAAGGACTGAATATAACCCTCCCCGCAGGTGGCCTTTTTAATGGATAATTCATACCCCAAAGTCAAAAACTTGTCAGGTGTTTTCAGACCTTAGAAGTGGCCTGAAGTCGAGCTGAGTTAGTGTTCTGCAGGAAACTGCAGATAAATTATTGGTACTGTCCAATAGAGGTCGACCGATTATGATTTTTCAACGCTGCCGATACTGATTATTGGAGGACCAAAAATGCAGATACCGATTTAATCTGGCAATTTTTTTATTTTATTTATTTGTAATAATGACAATTACAACTACCGAATGAACACTTATTTTAACTTAATATAATGCATCAATAAAATCAATTTAGCCTCAAGTAAATAATGAAACATGTTCAATTTGGTTTAAATAATGCAAAAACGAAGTGTTGAAGAAGAAATTAAAAGTGCAATATGTGCTATGTCAGAGAGCTAACTTTTCAGTTCCTTGCTCAGAACATGAGAACATGTGAAAAGGAACCACCAGCTTTCATATGAGTCTTCAATATTCCCAGGTAAGAAGTTTTGGGTTGTAGTTATTATAGGACTATTTCCCTCTACCATTTGTATTTCATTAACCTTTGACTATTGGATGTTCTTATAGACACTTTAGAATTGCCAGTGTAACAGTATAGCTTCCATCCCTCTCCTCGCTCCTCCCTGGGCTCGAACCAGCAACACAATGACAACAGCCACCATCGAAGCAGCGTTACCCATGCAGAGCAAGGGGAACAACTGCTAGAAGGCTCAGAGCGATTGACGTTTGAAACGCTATTAGTGCGCGCTAACTAGCCAGCCATTTCACTTTGGTTACACCAGCCTCATCTAGGGCGTTGATAGGCTTGAAGTCATAAACAGTGCAGTGCTTGATGCACAACGAAGAGCTGCTGGCAAACCGCACCAAAGTGCTGTTTGAATGAATGTTTACGCGCCTGCTTCTGCCTACCACCGCTCAGTCAGATACTTAGATACTTGTATGCTCAGTCAGATTATATGCATGCAGGACACACTAGATAATATCTAGTAATATCATCAACCATGTTTATTTATTTTTTATTTTACCTTTATTTAACTAGGCAAGTCAGTTAAGAACAAATTCTTATTTTCAATGACGGCCTAGGAACAGTGTAGTTAACTAGTGATTATGATTGTTTTTTATAACATAAGTTTAATGCTAGCTAGCAACTTACCTTGGCTTACTGCATTCGTGTAACAGGCAGTCTCCTTGTGGAGTGCAACGAGAGAGGCAGGTCGTTATTGTGTTGGACTAGTTAACTGTAAGGTTGCAAGATTGGATCCCCCGAGCTGACAAGGTAAAAATCTGTCTTTTTGCCCCTGAACAAGGCAGTTAACCCACTGTTCCTAGGCTGTCATTAAAAATAGGAATGTGTTCTTAACTGACTTGCCTAGTTAAATAAAGGTATAATTATTATATTTTTTAATCGGCGCCCAAAAATACAGATTCCCGATTGTTATGAAAACTTCGGCCATTCCGATTAATCGGTCGACCTCTACTGTCCAATCAAAGGCCCACGAAACATCCCATTCCTGACAACCCTGGCCTTTGTGGGAAAGAGACTAGAGTAGGGACTGACTCACATTTCCATCAGTGTATTACTAGGTTCATTTAGGTATAAGATGCCATCAAGTGATTTTAATTTCACTTATTTGTTTTTAGCCAATTCATGCTCTTATCATTTATGAAATCGCATAAACGCCATTTAAGTTTTCAGTTTCCTCATTTGGGATACAAGACAGTTTTCCAATTTGTTTGTTTAATCAAACAGGCCAGATAGGCTACTTAATCCCTATTAAATGAATCCCTATTAAATTAAAGGGATTGAGACATCCCTAGAATAAGACTAGGAACCCATTAGACCTTTGACGTGTTTGTGTACAGTACTGCCCTTGTGTTCACAAGTCTGTCTCTCTAGGGACCTGTTACATTCCACCTCATTTACGGAACCAAGAGGCTTCCAAAAATGGTAAGTGTCGTCCCCCCATCAACAGTACCACCTCTATGAGGTATGCCAGTTGGACACCGTAAAAATGCCCTGGCCCCCTAGTGGTCAAGAATGCCATAATGCATTGTAGTGGCCCATAATAAACATTTCACAAAATTGATTGAGCTAGCAACAATGTTGTGAAATTCCCTTAACCCCCCCTCAGACAATTAGCTTTAGTTTTATCTTGACAATTTCTTCTCGCTGGGCTGGGACAAGGTCAGCTAGAGGGTGACCCGACTGTATTGATTTTCTCCACTAGTTGGAAACAGTGGCGTAAAGGTTGCGTTAGAATCCCCATCTTATATAGCCAGCCGCTTGTTTTTCTCATCCCAAAAGACACTACAGGAAGACGGACACAAAACCGTGCATATCCAATGTCCTGGAATCCATTTTGTGACAGCATCTGGGAACTGCGTTGACAAACCATCAACCACTCCATTTCCCTGCTCTTACTGGTCAACATTCGCAGTACATCGGCAGCATGTTTTCATCATGAAGCCCCCTGCCCCCCATGACGCTTTTTTGTTTTTTTTGCAGCAGTTGCTTTCTCTAGACCGAGCACCTTGTCAATGGCACCAGGAAGCTGTAAGTCCCTTTACAGTCCGCTCTTTGGCTGAGGGAAGCTCTGGCGTTTTTTATTTTAAATGTTGTCTTTATTTTATTCTGCATGTTTTAATTAAATTGCCTACCAGAACAGTGGTCTCACTCAATTCGATTAGAAAACAAGGCCACGTGCATTTAGACAAGGGGACTGGAGGCTCTCAAATTACATCTTTAAAACCACATGAAGACATGACTGGCTTTTTCCTGCATTAAGGGTGTTGGCGTCCGCTTACATGCTTACATTTTGTTCAAACAAAAAACAGCCTCCATTAGTTATCATTCCAACATACTGCTTAATTGCAACGTATCTATTTGTGTGTGGAATTGAAAGTGGTAGGTATTAGCAAATTAATGCTGCTTGCATAACAAATGTTCCTTAATTGGGACCCTAGTTAATGAGCCAAATTATTGACTTGTGTATACTGTTTTGTATGGCTTGTGCATTGTTTACTGGGAAAATAAGCCAGGTCCTTTTTAATTGAAGTATTTCCCTTTTCAGAGGCATCCATGAGGTAACAAGTGGTGGGTATCTGGGATGTTAAAGCCAAAGGAACCAAGAAGGGCGTGGTTCCATTGTGCCCCTAACTCCTACTAGCTCTAAAGGACCTCAACACATTTCTTACAGCCATCCAGGTCGTTCTAATCTGTTAACATAGAAAGGCTAAGCGGAAGTAGTTAGAGGCTGAAATGGAACTAGGCCTACTTGGTCCAAATCTCTCTTCCTATAGGGTCCATTACTGCCTACCACCGTTGTGCCCTTGAGCAAGGCACTACCTCTAAGTGCTCTATGGGTGCTGCTCTGCCGCTGCCCCTGTGTTGCTCCCAGCCTGTGGTGTCTGTGAGATTGGGTACTGTGACAGCAACAACTAAAGAATTATCTGTGCAAATGGACCAATAAACGAAGTATTGTATTGACTGCGTGTGAGGAGGAAACCCTCTTGTACTATGGGAGTCACCATGTCTCCCCTCTATTTCCTTTCTGTTTTTACCCAAGATACGCCTGGCGGTTGGGACGGCGGACGCAACAATGGCTTCGTGCAGAATGGTTACCACGACAACCGCATGAATGGGGGCAACAGGTACAACAGTGGCCCGCCTCGCATGGAGAGGGGCAGGGGGGGTGGAGGTTTCCGCGGCGGAAGGGGCGGGTCCTACAACCCGGTACAGCCTATGCAGAATGCCGGCATGTTTGGCGTCTACGACAACAAAGATGGCGGCGGCTGGAACACGGCTAAAGATGCCTACACCAGCTTCGGCGCACGTCCCGACAGGGGAAAGTCTGCATTTTTCAACAACGGCGGGAGTGCACCCCGAGGAAGGTGAGAAGACGAGAGAATTCACTCCCAAGCCCTTAGCCAGCAGTTTTCGGGTTCCTCAGAGTTCTGTACCATGAGGCAACTCGTTAGCAAGCTAGCTTTCCTGACCCCTGTGGTTATGTTATGCTTGACAGTTACCAGCGTGGAGGGTTTGGAGGCAGTGGAAACAGCCGCTGGGTGGAGGAGTCCAGGGATGACGAGGACTGGTCCAAACCCACTCAGGCCAATGAGCGCCTGGAACAGTGAGTAGTAACCTAACCTACCCCCCTTTCTGCACACTAATGATATTTCAATAATGAGGAGTTACCAATGTCATTTCACAATACATCACTATCCGCTGTCCCTTATCAATATCCCCTCTCGTTAAAATGGTCACGTAGACCTTTCTCTGTCACTTTCCTGACCTGTGTTTCTGCTTCTCCCCAGGGAGCTGTTCGCTGGTGGCAACACAGGGATTAACTTTGACAATTACGACGACATTCCCGTTGAGGCCACTGGCCAAAACTGCCCCCATCACATTGACAGCGTGAGTCCCTAAGTATTCTAGCCAAATAACCCTGTCTCAGATCCAGTAACCCTCATGTCCTATTAGTCAGCATTTTGTTAGTATTCTTCAAAACCAGAAGCGTTTCCCATGGGCTCTACTGAGCAGCTTGTGGTGCTGTTGATCCCCCTGCACATATCCTCCCCCCTTCCCTCTGAAACAGAGTTGTGTGAAAGCTGTTTGGTGTTCATTTGAGTGACTGGTTTGTCTTCATATTTCAGTTCCAAGACGTGGAGATGGGAGAGATCATCATGAGTAACATTGCCCTGACCCGCTACACTCGGCCCACTCCGGTCCAGAAGTACGCCATTCCAATCATCAAGAACAAGAGGGACCTGATGGCCTGCGCCCAGACAGGTTAGAACCAGAGTGAACTAGAACCACTTCAAATTGGATTGGTCTGGAGAGCTATATGCAGATATGACTTACGACAACTGTATTGTACTGTAGTTGATTTAAGTATAGGTACAGTGCCTTGCGAAAGTATTCGGCCCCCTTGAACTTTGCGAGCTTTTGCCACATTTCAGGCTTCAAACATGAAGATATAAAACTGTATTCTTTTGTGAAGAATCAACAACAAGTGGGACACAATCATGAAGTGGAACGACATTTATTGGATATTTCAAACTTTTTTTAACAAATCAAAAACTGAAAAATTGGGCGTGCAAAATTTTTCAGCCCCTTTACTTTCAGTGCAGCAAACTCTCTCCAGAAGTTCAGTGAGGATCTCTGAATGATCCAATGTTGACCTAAATGACTAATGATGATAAATACAATCCACCTGTGTGTAATCAAGTCTCCGTATAAATGCACCTGCACTGTGATAGTCTCAGAGGTCCGTTAAAAGCGCAGAGAGCATCATGAAGAACAAGGAACACACCAGGCAGGTCTGAGATACTGTTGTGAAGAAGTTTAAAGCCGGATTTGGATACAAAAAGATTTCCCAAGCTTTAAACATCCCAAGGAGCACTGTGCAAGCGATAATATTGAAATGGAAGGAGTATCAGACCACTGAAAATCTACCAAGACCTGGCCGTCCCTCTAAACTTTCAGCTCATACAAGGAGAAGACTGAACAGAGATGCGAGAGGCCCATGATCACTCTGGATGAACTGCAGAGATCTACAGCTGAGGTGGGAGACTCTGTCCATAGGACAACAATCAGTCGTATATTGCACAAATCTGGCCTTTATGGAAGAGTGGCAAGAAGAAAGCCATTTCTTAAAGATATCCATAAAAAGTGTCGTTTAAAGTTTGCCACAAGCCACCTGGGAGACACACCAAACATGTGGAAGAAGGTGCTCTGGTCAGATGAAACCAAAATTGAACTTTTTGGCAACAATGCAAAACGTTATGTTTGGCGTAAAAGCAACACAGCTGAACACACCATCCCCACTGTCAAACATGGTGGTGGCAGCATCATGGTTTGGGCCTGCTTTTCTTCAGCAGGGACAGGGAAGATGGTTAAAATTGATGGGAAGATGGATGGAGCCAAATACAGGACCATTCTGGAAGAAAACCTGATGGAGTCTGCAAAAGACCTGAGACTGGGACGGAGATTTGTCTTCCAACAAGACAATGATCCAAAACATAAAGCAAATCTACAATGGAATGGTTCAAAAATAAACATATCCAGGTGTTAGAATGGCCAAGTCAAAGTCCAGACCTGAATCCAATCGAGAATCTGTGGAAAGAACTGAAAACTGCTGTTCACAAATGCTCTCCATCCAACCTCACTGAGCTCGAGCTGTTTTGCAAGGAGGAATGGGAAAAAATGTCAGTCTCTCGATGTGCAAAACTGATAGAGACATACCCCAAGCGACTTACAGCTGTAATCGCAGCAAAGGGTGGCACTACAAAGTATTAACTTAAGGGGGCTGAATAATTTTGCGCCCAATTTTTCAGTTTTTGATTTGTTAAAGTTTGAAATATCCAATAAATGTCGTTCCACTTCATGATTGTGTCCCACTTGTTGATTCTTCACAAAAAAATACAGTTTTATATCTTTGTTTGAAGCCTGAAATGTGGCAAAAGGTCGCAAAGTTCAAGGGGGCCGAATACTTTCGCAAGGCACTGTATATGACTAATATAAACTGTGGTCTCTCAGGTTCTGGTAAGACTGCTGCGTTCCTGTTGCCTGTACTGAGTCAGATCTACACTGAAGGCCCAGGAGAAGCCCTCGCTGCCCAGAAGTCTGGAGGCCAGGACAATGGAAAGTATGGTCGCCGTAAGCAGTACCCCCTCGCTCTGGTCCTGGCCCCCACCAGAGAACTGGCCCTGCAGATCTACGAAGAGGCCAGAAAGGTAAGCAACTGCCCTCCTCTCACCTGGGATGTTATTGCGGGTGTAGCAAAATGCTTGACACACCCACGCAATGTGACCACACACACAGAGGGGACAGACATCCCATCAGCATCAATACCAGCTAGGTCGGTAGTGGTCTGCCAGTGGGCCTCTATCTCTTTGTCTCTGTTTTTGTGTTGACGGCCAACCAGCCAAGGTTGGTATTAGGGAACTGCAGTGTAACACACAATCATTGTTTGTGCTCTCCTTTCTCTCTCCTCTCTTGTCCCTTTCCCTGCCTTCTCTCTCTGTACCCTGTATTCACCCTCTTCCACCCCTCTCTCCTGCTGTAGTTTGCATACCGGTCCCGTGTGCGTCCTTGTGTGGTGTACGGAGGGGCTGACATTGGCCAGCAGATCAGAGACCTGGAGCGAGGCTGTCACCTGCTGGTGGCTACACCTGGACGCCTGGTGGACATGATGGAGAGGGGCAAGATCGGCCTCGACTACTGCAAGTGAGTAGACTTCCAACATGCTGGCAGACTGAGCTGTCCCAGACATAGCGTCTGGTTCTTGACTTCATTGCTTTTGAAAGGTGTAGACAAGTTACAAAGCCCCAGGGCCCAGTCACTAGGCACTTTACCTAGATGAATAACCTAAGCCCTATTCATATTGGGTTAGTTTTACTGGGGGAGATGTGGTGATTTGTTCACATAATTCCCATCTGTGATTTAAGTCCTGTCCAAATCTTCCATGTCTGTCATTTTTTAGTAGCAGGAGAGTAGTAAATCCATCTGGGAAAACCTAGCATTTTTCGAGGATCTCCAAAGTCCTCTGATAATACTAGTCATGTGCGACTCGATATCCCTGTCTTTTGAGAGAAATGTCTTGAGTTTGACAGGTGTTGCTCATGGTTTGAGCAAGAAACAATAACTGATTTAGATGGGTTTTTAAGTGTATGTATGAAGGGCCTACATGTACCAACTTTCAGTGAATGCTTTTGTTTATACGTTTTGTGGCAATTAATTGAATATTGTTTTTTTGTGCATATTTAATCTAACACTTGCTGTTAATAAATCGCAAAGCAGCATTACAACGTAGCTAAACTTTTGTAAATGACAACTTCCCTTTCTCATCCATAGCCGAAAAATGCATCGCAAGTCTGCTATTTAGCTCGCATCTGTGGACTGGGGGCCTTTTTAAGGACGTTTTCTACTGCAGAACGCTAAAATACCCTTATGATTGTACTTCGTCAATCCAAAGCTGGCTTGGTATAGTTTAGGAACTTGGGAGCTAAGCTTTAGGTATCAGTGTAGCCTGTTGTCACCTGGACATGTTGAAATATATCTTCACACCTAGAATAAAAACCTCCAGGCTTCCGTCATAACTGTTGATTTATTGAGTAGGAAAATAATTAATTGCGGGGCAGTTTGGGGAAATAAACTTAACCCATCTGAATCGTCCTCTGGAATAAGACATTCTGGGGTAATAATTACATAACCAATGTTCTCTAGTAATACTAGCGCTGCGCAAATCGAGCTCTAGATGAATTGCGTACATGTGGGCAATATGATTCATTCCACCTAGTCCATCAGAGTGCAAGCAAGAGCTGAGACCATATTGCGTAGCCCAGCTCTAAATCTCCTGATGCAGCTTATCAGACTATTGATTAGTTGAATTGGCCTGCTGGACAGGAAAGGAATACTACATACCCATGCGACTATGATGGGAAAACAGGTCTACAGCCAATCCCTGACCCTGTCTCTCTGTTAGTTACCTGGTGCTGGATGAGGCTGACCGGATGTTGGACATGGGTTTTGAGCCCCAGATCAGACGCATCGTGGAGCAGGACACCATGCCCCCTAAAGGCATCCGTCAGACCATGATGTTCAGCGCTACCTTCCCCAAGGAGATCCAGGTACTCACACCCACATGGTGTTCAACTCCGTTTCCTAAAGAGATCATGGTACATGGACAATCATTCTTACACTCCAGTCCCCACAATTGCTTATGTATTTGTCAAAAGTATTGTGCTTAATGAGGAAAGAAGGTGTTATTTGCCATATGTCCTCTCTATGGCGTGTTAACCCACCTTTCCACACACATAATAAACTGTCCTCCATGTTGGCTCCACAACAATAACACAAACCCCTCGGTCAGATCCTGGCGCGTGACTTCCTGGAGGAGTACATCTTCCTGGCGGTGGGACGTGTGGGCTCCACCTCTGAGAACATCACCCAGAAGGTGGTGTGGGTGGAGGACGGTGACAAGAGGTCCTTCCTCCTGGACTTGCTCAATGCTACAGGTAACTAACTACCTGGACTATACCTGTCGCTGGCTCAACCCCCCCCCCCCCCCCCCCCCCCCCTCTCCTGTCCCTGTGTGTTACTTACTGGAACTTTTACTTGTAGTGCAGGGTTTCTCAAAGCTCATCCTGGGGACTCGCTCACTGTGTTCTGGATTTTACTCCAATTGAGCAACAATTGTATATACATTGATATGTGGTTGTTAAGGGCATTCAGTTATCTGAAGGAAGCTTTGATTGGTTGAAATTAAAACCTGCGTGGACAGTGGGTGTTTGAGGACTGGAGTTGAGAAACCCTGTGTTTGAATAGCCCCTTGGTGTCTTATGAATATGTTGACTTGATCAGTTGGGCTAGGTGGAATCTGCAACGGCATGATTTCCCAACATCAGCTGTCTTTATTCAAATCTAACTAAATCCTGAAGCTAATCATTGATTGAATATGCAGACATGTCTTTGCTAGGACATCTTCCCAGCAGATTCCACCTGCTCCTAACACTAGGCTAGTTCCTGATTTTAAAGCTTGTCAGATGTAAGCTATAGATCTTAGAAGATGGGTAACCATTCAGCTGTGAGGGTCTAGTATTGATTGCATTAGGTATTCTGTTCTTTCAGATGGTCATAAGCCTGGGTTGTGTTCAGTGGGCAGTTTTTGTGTGTTGAACGTGACCCAGTGTTGGTAGTGTCATAGGGTCAGATGTGAGGTGAAGACTTGTACTCTAGCTTAGGTATGTTGGCTATCATAAACTGACCCTGCCTAGTATCCCCAACCCCCAGTTACTCCTATGCAGAGCCATGTACACACAGAGTTCAGGAAACCATCCTCCATGTTGGCACCAAATGTTCCTCAAGAATAACATTCTAATAATGAGGTCGTATTGGAACTTGTTGGTACCATTAACCTCTCTGGGATAGGGGGATGCAAATGTCCCACTTGGCCAATTGCCAGGGAAAATGCAGAGTGCCAGATTCAAATCAAATACTATAAAATTCAAACCTTCATTAAATCACATATGCAAGATGGAAAATTAAAGCTACACTCGTTGTGAATCCAGCGAACATGTCAGATTTCAAAAAGGCTTTTCGGCGAAAGCATAAGAAGCTATTATCTGATGATAGCACAGCAGTAAACAAAGAGTAGCATATTTCAACCCTGCAGGCGCTACACAAAACGCAGAAATAAAATATAAAACATGCCTTACCTTTGACGAGCTTCTTTTGTTGGCACTCCAATATGTCCCATAAACATAACAAATGGTTCTTTTGTTCGATTAATTCCGTCCATATATATCCAAAATGTCCATTTATTTGGAGCGTTTGATCCAGAAAAAAACTACTTCCAATTTGCGCAAAGTCACCACAAAATATTTCAGAAGTTACCTGTAAACTTTGCCAAACATTTCAAAATACTTTTGTAATACAACTTTAGGTATTTTTAAATGTTAATAATTGATAAAATTGAAGACGGGTCTATCTGTTTTCAATAGAGGACGAGAGGAAACTAACGCTACTTTTCAAGTCTTGGCCAACTCAACAGCGTTACCCCTTTCCTGGTTGGCCGTACTTCTTCATTGCACAAAGGAATAACCTCAACCAAATTCCAAAGACTGGTGACATCCAGTGGAAGCGGTAGGAACTGAAAACAAGTGCCTAAAAATATTGTTTCCCAATGAGAACTCACTGAACCGACAGAGACCTAAAAAAAAAATTGAAATCTGAGCGGTTAGTCCTCTGGGTTTTGCCTGCTTACATAAGTTCTGTTATACTTAGACATGATTCAAACAGTTTTAGAAACTTCTGTGTTTTCTATCCAAATATACTAATAATATGCATATCTTATATTCTTGGCATGAGTAGCAGGAAGTTGAAATTGGGCACGCTATTTATCCAAAAGGGAAAATGCTGCCCCCTATACCTTAAGAAGTTAATGGCGGCCATTGGGTTTTCTGATCTCTGTTGGCTAAGCCTCCCCCTTTTAATGTCACTTATGAACTGTTGAAACTGCAATGAGTTTATCATCGGGTTTGGTTTTATCCAAAGTCATTCCGAGCGAAGTTCAGGACAATGCAGGTGAAAACATAGAGAAACCTGGTAAGTAGGAATTTATTATTATTAAAGTGGATGTAGAAGCTTGTATCTCATTTCATATTTCAGTTTATTGATTTATTGCTTGGCCTGTGTTGGTTACCCATAGTAGTCATCCATTTGTGTCCAGACGAGAAGGTCCCGCTGGTTCTGATCAGCCATCTAGTGTGGTTGTCATTGTGAGGTCATTCACTGTTTTGAAGGGTGTTGTCTCCTTTGTGGGAGGGGGGGGTTGATTTGTTTAGCCCACATCCTGCTTGCTACTGCAACCGTTTGCCATTTCCTACACGTATGCTTTTGTTATGATGGCCATGGCAGCTTGCAAAACGTTCACTGCAGGTAGAAAAATCAATAACATGATCCACTATTCTACCAGATGGGGAAACATGTTCAAACATATATCATCTGAATGGGCTGTAACATTTTAAACATTTTGAAGAAGCCCTCTGGTCATCATGCATCACGACTCACTGTAGAGTAGCCCGACACAGCTTTAGATATGCAGCTTTTCTTTGCCAGAGCCGCCATTTCTTAGCAACACTATGGATGTTTCTCCTCTCCTACTCCCACAGGGGGTAGTGGGTAGATGCTGTTTCCATACCTGTAATGTCTCCCCTGGGGCTCGTTTAGGAGGGTACTGAGCAAGCGCTGAACGTTGCAGATAGAAATGCCATGAATAGACCTGACGCTAAGCCTCCCATATCAGAAACTGAGGCCATGTCTGTTATACAGAATCTATTTCTATCTGAACATTTTTAAGCAGTAACTCAACGGTCATCCTTCTCCTCCCCAGGTAAGAACTCTCTGACGCTGGTGTTTGTGGAAACCAAGAAGGGAGCGGATGCCCTGGAGGACTTCCTGTACCGTGAGGGTTACGCCTGCACCAGTATCCATGGCGACCGCTCCCAGAGGGACCGAGAGGAGGCTCTGCACCAGTTCCGCTCGGGACGCTGCCCCATCCTGGTCGCCACGGCGGTGAGTCTGCAAGCTGACATTTTGGTTTGAATTCTACAGCTCTGTGACAGGTAAAATATATTGGTTGACAAATGATAAAGCCAAACACACTAGGTCTTTGTTCAATACTGTTCAAGGCCTGGTGTTTGTTTTGCAATATGGTTGCATGTTGGGGTCATTTAAAAAGGGAGCTAACATGCTTCTGTTCCAACAAGGCGGCCAATAGTTGAATTCGGTCTCTTGTACCAGGTGGCTGCCCGTGGCCTGGATATCTCCAATGTCAAGCATGTCATCAACTTTGACCTGCCCAGCGACATAGAGGAGTACGTCCACCGTATTGGCCGTACTGGACGTGTAGGCAACCTGGGTAAGCCTCTACAACATTCAAAAACTCTCAACTCACCACTCAACGACACGTAATGCACATTTTTTTTCCCCCTGATAACTATTTGACTGTAACATGGTGAACCCTCTCCTCTCCCAGGTCTGGCCACGTCGTTCTTCAACGATAAGAACGGCAACATCACCAAGGACCTTCTGGACATCCTAGTGGAGGCCAAACAGGAAGTACCCTCCTGGCTGGAGAGCCTGGCCTATGAACACCAGCACAAGAGCAACACCCGCGGACGCTCCAAGAGGTACACACACATCACATGCTTACACGTACACACACTGCTACATAAAGGAGCAGAAGTACAAGGGTTTAGAGACGTATCACTCAATCACTGACTCATCCTCTGTTTAGGTTCACCTCTGGTGGCTTCGGAGCCAGGGACTACCGTCAGACCAGTGGCGGCGGCAGCACTGGAGGGTTCGGGGGTCGTGGTGGACGCCAGCCCGGTGGACATGGAGGAAACCGTGGATTCGGTGGCGGCGGTAAATATCAGTTAAAACCTCACACTGGAGCAACATTTGGGTATACATATTACTGTTGGCCTATCCCACAATTCTTAGGACACAAGTCCAAGAGTTAGTGTTTAATTCCAACCATGCTCCACACAGTCCTAATTCTCCTAACACTGTCCTGACCCCCCCCCCCCCCCCCCCCCCCCACATCACAGGTGGTTTTGGAGGCAACTTCTACACCAGTGACGGCTATGGAGGAAACTACTCTCATCAGGGGGGAGTGGACTGGTGGGGCAACTAAACATCCCTCCAACCCTATCCCCATCTACCTACACCCCCACCCCCCCACCCCCCATCGCAGTGGGTCACGCCACGCCAAACTCACTGATAAGGAAACCACATGTGTAACCTAAGCCAGACTATATAAACCCCTGTGTAGCTTCCAAACAGACTGCAGTACATTACCAGCTGTGATTCTCTGACCGCTTATCCAAAAAATGGAGCTGAGAGACGGGGGACCGAGTGGACAGCTGACCAAGAGGAAAGCTGGAGCCACTGAGCGATTCCTAAAGAAACATGGCACCGCCAGGCTCTGGAATCATCGTGTGGCCGCCCGTAGTGACTATAGCGTATTTAGGATCTTGGGACTTGCAGTTCTTTTTTTTTCTTTCACTACAACTGCTTTTTCTTTCTTTGTAACAAAACAAACTGAGGATCATTTGTTTGTAAATGTACTGTGCCTTTAACAATTAGATTGTTTTATCTGTATTTTCTTTTAAGTGTCATAACTGGCTAAAACCTGGCCAACGAACTAAATTATATATTTTTTGTTTTGGGGTTTAAATGTGGTTTTGTTATTTTATTCGGAAGGAAAGCAAAATAAGCTTGAACTAAATATCCAACCTTGGCAAACACTGAGATGACATGACTTTTGAGTGAGTCATTTGTCCATTTGAGCTTCAAATTTGTCACAGGGTAATCTGATGGCTCAAACTAGCTTCGACCGCATGTTGCAGCCATCCTATGAGAATTCCACTATAGGTTTTCAAACCCTTGTGTGACGAAAGTGCACTTCAAGGAAAAAAAGAGTTCAAAATATTTTTCGCTCACTCTATCCTGGAGAGGAATATGGTAGTCTTCACTTAACGAGCCATTCCAGTTGTACGATTTTAAAATTGAATATTTAAATGCTATGTTCATACATACAAGCTATTTGAGCAAGTCGATGCTCTAAGTTCAGTTCCCCACTTACAAATTGTCTTGGCATTGTGGCACCTAGTGAAGCAACTTCTTCTAGCTGCCTGGTGGGTGAATTTAGTTTTTGATTGAGCTTTTTTACTTAAACATTTTGGAGGATGGAAATGGACAAATATCCATCCTTCTGAGAGAATGTTTCTTAAAATTGTCAATTCTAAAACAGCACTTGCCATATAGAAAGTGAAGTTCGAATGGTTGCCATAGGACCACACAGTAACCTGGGTGGCTTTGCTTTTTTGTCAAGGCCATCCTGGGATGAAATACGCATGCAAGTGTTGTTGTTTTTTGGTCAAGGAGTTTAAAAAAATAATGCAAAAGGAAATTCTGCAGCAGGCTTTTATTTCATTACAAAATGTCGTTCTCTTACACCTTTTAATTTAGTTCTCTTTTTCAAGCTGCGTTCGAATCCGAAGGACATTCTCGGGTTAACTGTTTAAAGACACAAGCTCTTCCTCCTCAGAGAGCGTAGGAAGGTCAGAAGTTAAGGGTCAGCAATGTACAGACGAGCAAACTGAATTGCACACGTAGCAAAGGGTGATGGGAAGTGCAGTTTATTTACCAGTGCACCATTTTAAGAGGCAATGGGGTTTTCCTGTGTATGCTGGCTGGTGAATCTAGCCCACGCGACCCGGCCAAAGACGGGGGTGCTTTAACTATCCTTGATTTCTGACACAGAACCAATGCAGCTATTCTTCCCTTTGTAGGGTTGGGCTGCCTTGATGTATTATGTAAAACCACTGGCCAGTTTACTACTATAGCTGGCATCCAGGCTTCCTCCTTATATAGGAGGGAGGCCCAATGTTGGCTAGAAAATGGCATTTTAAGTGCAATAGGTATATATTCTCAGTGTGTCTGTCGTGCCTTGACATTTTGAATTAATAAGTGGTTATGAAGCAGATGCACTGACAGTATTGTGTTAATTTAAGATTGAATGGTGCTACCTAAGTTAGGTCTAGGCCCCTTTGTGATGTTACTTAACAGCCATCAAGTTTAAAAAAAAAAACATTTTATTGCACATCTAGAGTTTTATATAAATGTCTTGAGTGTGTGTCCTTAAAGCTTCCGAATTTTGTGTGTGAGGAGATTGTGAAAAACGCAGCTTGTTTACGAAAGGGGAAGGGTTATCACTATTTAAACCAGGATTTATTTGGGACCAGGTGTTAGTTCAGTAGCAGTCTGAGAATTGAGCTATTTGCACACAGATTACTAGATTCTACTTTTGCTGCTAGTTTGTGTAATTTATTAAGCATTTTTGAGAAATATTTATTTTTATAAGCCTAAAGTGATAGTTTAAGGAACTTGACCAAAAGACAGTACAAAAACACTGGCACTTGAATGTTGAATGTCAACGGTATGCGTGGAAATTTATATTTTTCGGGGTAGTGTGAGCTTTTTAATGTCAGTCATATTGGACTCAAATCAAAATCCACACCTGTTACTTCTAGTAGTACTGGCCACACCGTCTAATCAACCTTAACGTTTAATTGGCGAACAAAATTTGAAACAAACAACCAATGCCAAGGTTTGGATAAAAGTGATAACATTTTCTAAAAAATATTGTACCAGTGCAAGAAGTGTCCAGATTCTCTCCAATTCAATTTGCTTTTCCTTGTTTTTGAGGGTTTTCTTCCCTCCCCCAGCAAATGTCTGGCACATGGCAATCTTAAAGAAAGAAAACATGTGGCTCTGCTCTGTTGTTGTATTTGCATATTTGGGCCTCCGTGTGTGTTCTGTGGAGTGTGTGTGTGGTGAGTCTTACAGTAACATTGGCTGACTGAGTCTGAAAAGTAAAGGTTTGGATGAAACGTATGAATGGAAATGTGAAGCTGCAGAGAGGAGAGGTTGGAGAGCTTTCGGCTGGCCAGACACTCCCCTGAATGCCACTGAGTCGCCCACTAGTTTGTATTTGCTTTATGTACTAGTTTAGAGGCTGTGCACTGCACGAGAAAACACCTGTGCATTTATTGTATGATTTTACCAAAATTAAAAGTTTTGACTTGCAAATACTTAACCAACTTTTGTATTTTGTCTTTGCATATCATGTGGCCGGAGTTTAACATTCAAGCCTGCGCTATGAAGTTATTTATTGACTATGATAAATACAGTGCCTTGCGAAAGTATTCGGCCCCCTTGAACTTTGCGACCTTTTGCCACATTCAGGCTTCAAACAAAGATAAAACTATTTTTTTTATGAAGAATCAACAAGTGGGACACAATCATGAAGTGGAATGACATTTATTGGGTATTTCAAACTTTTTTAACAAATCAAAAACTGAAAAATTGGGCGTGCAAAATGATTCAGCCCCTTTACTTTCAGTGCAGCAAACTCTCTCCAGAAGTTCAGTGAGGATCTCTGAATGATCCAATGTTGACCTAAATGACTAATGATGATAATTACAATCCACCTGTGTGCAATCAAGTCTCCGTATAAATGCACCTGCACTGTGATAGTCTCAGAGGTCCGTCAAAAGCGCAGAGAGCATCATGAAGAACAAGGAACACACCAGGCAGGTCTGAGATACTGTTGAGAAGTTTAAAGCCGGATTTGGATACAAAAAGATTTCCCAAGCTTTAAACATCCCAAGGAGCACTGTGCAAGCGATAATATTGAAATGGAAGGAGTATCAGACCACTGCAAATCTACCAAGACCTGGCCGTCCCTCTAAACTTTCAGCTCATACAAGGAGAAGACTGATCAGAGATGCAGCCAAGAGGCCCATGATCACTCTGGATAAACTGCAGAGATCTACAGCTGAGGTGGGAGACTCTGTCCATAGGACAACAATCAGTCATATATTGCACAAATCTGGCCTTTATGGAAGAGTGGCAAGAAGAAGCCATTTCTTAAAGATATCCATAAAAAGTGTCGTTTAAAGTTTGCCACAAGCCACCTGGGAGACACACCAAACATGTGGAAGAAGGTGCTCTGGTCAGATTAAACCAAAATTGAACTTTTTGGCAACAATGCAAAACGTTATGTTTGGCGTAAAAGCAACACAGCTGAACACACCATCCCCACTGTCAAACATGGTGGTGGCAGCATCATGGTTTGGACCTGCTTTTCTTCAGCAGGGACAGGGAAGATGGTTAAAATTGATGGGAAGATGGATGGAGCCAAATACAGGACCATTCTGGAAAACCTGATGGAGTCTGCAAAAGACCTGAGACTGGGACAGAGATTTGTCTTCCAACAAGACAATGATCCAAAACATAAAGCAAAATCTACAATGGAATGGTTCAAAAATAAACATATCCAGGTGTTAGAATGGCCAAGTCAAAGTCCAGACCTGAATCCAATCGAGAATCTGTGGAAAGAACTGAAAACTGCTGTTCACAAATGCTCTCCATCCAACCTCACTGAGCTCGAGCTGTTTTGCAAGGAGGAATGGGAAAAAATGTCAGTCTCTCGATGTGCAAAACTGATAGAGACATACCCCAAGCGACTTACAGCTGTAATCGCAGCAAAAGGTTGCGCTACAAAGTATTAACTTAAGGGGGCTGAATAATTTTGCATGCCCAATTTTTCAGTTTTTGATTTGTTAAAAAAGTTTGAAATATCCAATAAATGTCGTTCCACTTCATGATTGTGTCCCACTTGTTGTTGATTCTTCACAAAAAAATACAGTTTTATATCTTTATGTTTGAAGCCTGAAATGTGGCAAAAGGTCGCAAAGTTCAAGGGGGCCGAATACTTTCGCAAGGCACTGTATATTCCATTCCACCTTCATTAGTAAAACATTTACAAAAATAAGTGTTCCTTTGCACACCCACAGTGATTGAGATGCTGGTTTGACTAGTGGAGGTCAACAACCCTAAGTAAGATTAATCAATTGAACCAGATGTGTTAATACAGGGCTGGAACAAAAGTCAGCACACCCTGTAGCTCTCCAGGAACAGGGTTGGTGACCACGAATACAGGAAGAGGATCTATGTGCTTATTGGTCTCTGGTATCGGGCTCAAAGGTAATTGGTTGGTCTTCTGGTTTGACATCTGGCCAGAAGTCTGGATTCTCTTGGTACCATTTGACTGAAAAACAAATGGAGAGGATACTTTAGAGATTCCCCCCTTGTGCTAAAATATATGAAAGTCAATCTAAGGAATCCATAGAGTAATGTGTTCATGTACCTGTCCTTCTGATACCCTCTGCCCATGACACTGCAGGCTTCCAGCCCAGCCTCCACAGCTTCTCACAGTTCACAGGGTACCTCAGGTCAACCACTGGCCTTGGGTGGGTGAGAGGTTCAACAATGTCAGTGTCTTAGGAGCCAATCACACAGCTTTCCTTTCTCACACTGGTTTCCATGGCAAAGACATGCTCAAAGTGTTTAATGTGATCCCCTTATACTTCACTCACCGGTCAGGCACAAACTCCAGCCAGTCGTCCAGTTCTGCATCAGGTACATGCCTGACCTGTAACACACACTATTAGCAGATGTTTTTCAGTGGCTCAGTAAAGAGGACTACAGAGTGACCAGACACACACTTCATCCACCATCTTGATAAATTATCTGGCTAGTTGAATGATGGGTTTCCTACCATCTTGATAAGTTCTCTGGCTAGTTGAATGATGGATATCTCGAAGTCGGTCCCGATGTTGTAGGTTTCTCCCACCGTCCCCCTCTCCAGGATGGTGTGGAATGCTTCAACGGCATCATCCACGTACAGGAAGTGGCGAGATTGGGGGCTGGTCCCTTGGATGGTACTGTGGCAGAGAGGAGCATGGGATATGTAGGCTTTATTTGAAACAATAACATATGAAGTAAAAGATGCCCCCAGTCTGGGATGATGTCAGTGCTCTCTTAAAGTTGAAGTATTTACCATTTTTTGTTCAGCTGAAGGAAGGACACGAATTTTGGAATGACCTGGGGGTAAAAAAAAAACATTTGTTGAGACATCTTAAAAGACCAGACACACAACAGAAATATATAGAACTGTGGTTCACAACCTGGGGTACTTGAGAAGACTCATGAAACCATAGGGTTACTGGTAAAATGCACACTAGAGGGTACTCCGGGCAGAGCTAAATTCAGTTGGTGGTACAGTAATGGAAAAGGTTGGGAACCACTGATATAGAATATAGATACTATATTGACCTTCTCCAAGTACTGTCTGGGTCCATATACATTATTGCTCCTTGTTATTATAACAGGAAACTGAAAGAAAAAGCCAAATATTAATACAAAATAATACAAATGTGTACATTCCTCACAGAAAAACGTGGTTATAACTGTGGTATGTCTGGTGACGGTATTTACTACCTTGTGTCTCTCCCTGTAGGACAATACAAGACACTCAGCAGCTGCTTTAGACACAGAGTATGGGTTGTTGGGTCTTCTTGGGCTGGTTTCATCTAATTCCTGCATGGGGGTAAAAAATACCATTTTTTACACCGGGGACTGACAGTACTGCAGACAAAGAACCTTAAAAAGTGGCAAAAGAAGTGGAGAAGTGGCACCCAAAAACTTGGGAGTTCAAATGTAAATGTGGCATACACCTTACAACAAGTTGAGTGGACTGACCTTATACAGACTCTCTCCATACACCTTACAACAAGTTGAGTGGACTGACCTTATACAGACTCTCTCCATACACCTTACAAAAAGTTATATTTACATCAGGATAACAGTGAAAATGATATGAGTGGACTGACCTTATACAGACTCTCTCCATACACCTCATCTGTACTAATGTAAATAAACTTCTCCACCTTGGCCTCAAAAGCTTCTTTCAGTAGCACCCTTGTCCCCTCCACGTTCACCATGTGGTATCTGGACGGCCATACGAAGGACGTCTCTGAAAAAGGGGCAAAGAAACATATGGATGAATGTCTTGCTCTATGGGTCACTGAGTGTTGTCAACAATGCCTTTGATTGTTTTTGCATGGTAACAACACAATCTAAATAGTAAAACGTCATTTCTTACCAACATGTGTTTGAGCCGCAAAGTGAAAGACGATGTCGATGCTTTCTGTTGCAAAGATGTGGTTTACCAAGCGTGGATTGCATATATCCCCCTGTTAAAGAAAAGGGACAAACCATGACACATATTCAAGCTAACAGTCTTTATGATTTTTTAAAAATATATATTTTTTTACAATAAACACAAACATACACAGACAAAAACAATAACCACACAATATGTTGCTTGTATCGCTTTTAAGACTCTGCCCCGTATGACTTCAAATTGTCTTCTTGTGTTTCTGTCCTAGACAGATTTTTTTTCAATGTTTAAATAATAAAGCATTTGATTCTTTCATTCTCTTACCGTTGGAGTATCATTATACTGCCAGTATTTAAGTAATATTTTATTCAATATAATTGCCCAACCCATTCGGTATCTGACCACACCCCTATATGCCATGTCTTGAAATATGCAGAAAGACGGATTAAAAGTAAACTTACATTGTACAACTTCTGACAACTATCTTTCCAACTCCACCCATAACTTTTGAACAATAGCACTCCCAGAAGGCATGAATTACTGAGTCATTGTTAGTTTTACACTTAAGACACAACTCTGCCGTTGTGCTGTAGAATTTGTGAATTTTGTCTTGTATAATACATTGTATACATTAGTTTATACTGGATTAAGCATATATTGTCATTAACTGTAATTTTGTTCATTATGTTTTTCTAAGACATTGTTAGTTCATTAGGCTTTTTTTGTGCAAGGTTTTGTATATACACTGCTCAAAAAAATAAAGGGAACACTTAAACAACACAATGTAACTCCAAGTCAATCACACTTCTGTGAAATCAAACTGTCCACTTAGGAAGCAACACTGATTGACAATACATTTCACATGCTGTTGTGCAAATGGAATAGACAACAAGGGGAAATTATAAGAAATTAGCAAGACACCCCCAATAAAGGAGTGGTTCTACAGACCACTTCTCAGTTCCTATGCTTCCTGGCTGATGTTTTGGTCACTTTTGAATGCTGGCGGTGCTTTCACTCTAGTGGTAGCATGAGACGGAGTCTACAACCCACACAAGTGGCTCAGGTAGTGCAGCTCATCCAGGATGGCACATCAATGCGAGCTGTGGCAAGAAGGTTTGCTGTGTCTGTCAGTGTAGTGTCAAGAGCATGGAGGCGCTACCAGGAGACAGGCCAGTACATCAGGAGACGTGGAGGAGGCTGTAGGAGGGCAACAACCCAGCAGCAGGACCGCTACCTCCGCCTTTGTGCAAGGAGGAGCAGGAGGAGCACTGCCAGAGCCCTGCAAAGTGACCTCCAGCAGGCCACAAATGTGCATGTGTCTGCTCAAACGGTCAGAAACAGACTCCATGAGGGTGGTATGAGGGTCCGACGTCCACCGGTGGGGGTTGTGCTTACAGCCCAACACCGTGCAGGACGTTTGGCATTTGCCAGAGAACACCAAGATTGGCAAATTCGCCACTGGCGCCCTGTGCCCTTCACAGATGAAAGCAGGTTCACACTGAGCACATGTGACAGACGTGACAGAGTCTGGAGACGCCGTGGAGAACGTTCTGCTGCCTGCAACAACCTCCAGCATGACCGGTTTGGCGGTGGGTCAGTCATGGTGTGGGGTGGCATTTCTTTGGGGGGCCGCACAGCCCTCCATGTGCTCGCCAGAGGTAGCCTGACTGCCATTAGGTAGCGAGATGAGATCCTCAGACCTCTTGTGAGACCATATGCTGGTGCGGTTGGCCCTGGGTTCCTCCTAATGCAAGACAATGCGGCTGGAGTGTGTCAGCAGTTCCTGCAAGAGGAAGGCATTGATGCTATGGACTGGCCCGCCCGTTCCCCAGACCTGAATCCAATTTAGCACATCTGAGACATCATGTCTCGCTCCATCCACCAACGCCACGTTGCACCACAGACTGTCCAGGAGTTGGCGGATGCTTTAGTCCAGGTCTGGGAGGAGATCCCTCAGGAGACCATCCGCCACCTCATCAGGAGCATGCCCAGGCGTTGTAGGGAGGTCATACAGGCACGTGGAGGCCACACACACTACCGAGCCTCATTTTGACTTGTTTTAAGGACATTACATCAAAGTTGGATCAGCCTGTAGTGTGGTTTTCCACTTTAATTTTGAGTGTGACTCCAAATCCAGACCTCCATGGGTTGATAAATTTGATTTCCATTGATCATTTTTGTGTGATTTTGTTGTCAGCACATTCAACTATGTAAAGAAAAAAGTATTTAATAAGAATATTTCATTCATTCAGATCTAGGATGTGTTATTTTAGTGTTCCCTTTATGTTTTTGAGCAGTGAGTATCTTTTCCTGACTCAAATAGGATTCCCTCAACATTGCTCTGATGTCCAAAAGCTTTCAGGTCAAAATTTCGAGATATAAAACCTTTAAGTTGCATTTATTTGAAATTGTCTACATTGGTCTGTCCAAAATGTATTTTTAATTCTGTCATGGAAATAATTGTATTTCCTATTCCCGTGTAATTTATGGTTTCTATGCCTTCAATTTTCCATGTGGGCCAATTTATCAGTGAACTCTGAAAAGCTATCCAAGGATTGTTCCAGAAGGAGTGAAATTGGTTCTTGTAGAATAAGTTTCATTTTCTTCCATGGTGTTAGTGTTGTTAACTATGAAGTTGTTCATGTTCTTAGCGCCATCCTTTGAAAACAGACACGTAAAGAAAATTCTGGGGAAGAGCATGCGCATCTTCAATATGTACCCATTGTTCCTCTTTACTGTGCTTAATAACATGTTGCAAGTAAAAGCCTTGGGTGGCGAGTTGATACCATTCCAAATCTGGAAAGTTAAAAAACACCCTCAGACTTAGGAAGATGTTAAACTATCATTTTTATTCAGTGGTAATTGCCCATATGAAGTGTGTTATGGCCGAGTATACATTTGTAAATAATGTCTTTGGTGGGTTAATTGGTATATAACTGAAAATACACAGAACAAAAATATATGTATGTAAAATGTTGGTCCCATGTTCCATGAGCTGAAATAAAAGATCAGAGAAATTATCCATACCCACAAAAAGATGTTCTCTCGAATGTTGTGCACACATTTGTTTACATCCCTGTTAGTGAGCATTTCTCCTTTGCCAAGATAATCCACCTGACATGTGTGACATATAAAGAAGCTGATTAAACAGCATGTCATTACACAGGTGCACCTTGTGCTGGAGACAATTAAAGGCCACTCTAAATTGTGCAGTTTTGTCACACAACACAATTCCACAGATGTTGAGGGAGAGTGCAATTGGCAGGCTGACTGCATGACTGTCCACCAGAGCTGTTGCCAGATAATTGAATTTTCATTTCTCTACCGTAAGCCGCCTCCAATGTTGTTTTAGAGAATTTGTCAGTACGTCCAACTGGCCTCAACTACTGACCACATGTATGGAGTCGTATGGGTGAGTGGTTTGCTGATGTCAACGTTGTGAACAGAGTGTTCCATGGGTGGCGGTGGGGTTATGGTATGGGCATAAACTCCGAATAACGAACACAATAGCATTTTATTAATGGAAATTTTAATGCACAGAGATACCATGACAAGATCTTGAGGCCCATTGTGCCATTCATCTGCCGCCATCACCTCATATTTCAGTAGGATCATTTTGATTTTATTTGTACCTTTATTTAACTAGGCAAGTCAGTCAGGAACAAATTCTTATGTACAATAACGGCCTACCCCAGCCAAACCCGGACGACGCTGGGCCAATTGTGTGCCATCCTATGGGACTCCCAAATCACGGTCAGATGTGATACAGCCTGGATTCGAACATGGATTCAACATTCCACAGGCCAAAATCAACAGCCTGATCAACTCTTTGTGAAGATGTGTCATGCTGCATGAGGCAAATGGTGGTCACACCAGATACTAACTGGTTTTCTGATCCACACCCCTACCTTTTTTTTAAGGCATCTGTGACCAACAGATGCATATCTGTACTCCCAGTCATGTGAAATCCATAGATTCGGGTCTAATGAATTAATTTCAATTGACTGATTTCCTTACATGAACTCTAACTCAGCAAAATCTTAGAAATTGTTGCATGTTGCGTTCATATTTTTGTTCAGTAAAATATAAAACTTTGGGAGCTATGCCATTCCAAAGTGGTTAATCTAACTGTAAGATTTATGGTGAGATTGTTCCATTTAATTAGATATGCTTTCATGTTGTTGAGTAATGGGATAAAGTTAACTTTATATATTTGTTGTTTGTTGTCACTTATTAAGTATCCTAAGTATTTCATCTTTTTTATGGTCCACAAAGGATTGCTGTAGTTCATGAGTTATTACTTTTATAATTGCCATTATTTCAGTTTTTTTCAATGTTAATTTCATATCCTGAGATTTTTGAGTATATTTTGAACAAGGGGGACATTGAGTTTAAAATATTAGTCAGGTATATCAGAAGATCGTTGGCAAATTAGTATATATTCCTGTTTATCAATACCTGTTACATTTGAGTCCTGTCTAATTATTTCTGCAAAAGGTTCAATTGCCAGTGCAAACAGGAGGGGAGAGAGGACATCCCTGTCTCGTGACACTGGCACTCCATACACAGTGATGTTACATAACAGCAGGACTTGGCAGTTCTCTCACCCTGATAAAGGTGTAGTTCTCATTCTCCTCTACAGACTCCAGGTTCCTGAGATTGGAACAGTAGTCCAGCTGTACGGGACCAGGAAAAGTTACACAGTCACTCCCAGGAAATGATGACAACTTGGAATTCTGCAGTCACATAATGTGGTAGTTAGGGTGTATGGGAAATAAGCTTCACATAGTTTTTTTCCCCACATACACCGGATATGTGCAGTGAAATGTGTTGTCAAATCAAATCTTATTGGTCACATACACATATTTTGCAGATGTGATTGCGGGTGTAGCGAAATGCCTGTGTTCCTAGCTCCAACAGTGCAGTAATATCTAACAATACACACAAGTCTAGAAAAAGTAGAAGAATGGTATTAAGAAATATAGAAATATTAGGACGAGCAATGTCGGAGTACGAAGTATAAATATATGGACAGATGGACTACTGTAATTATGGACAGTATATGGATAGAATATGTAGTATATCTGAAGAATACGTAGGATAGAATAGTTTATGTACAGCAATAGTTGAATAGGATAGACCTTGACTATAATACAGTATATACATATGAAATGGGTAAAACAGAATGTAAACATTATTAAAGTGACCAGTGTTCCATGTCTATGTTGCACCTTGGCGGCAAAGGGAACAAGAGGCCCCAGCTTGAACAGGGCTTGAATCTGTCTGACAGGAAAGCACATTTAGCTCCTACTCACATTGTCAAAGTTGATGATACGCCAATCTGGGTGCCTGTTGACTAGGGAGCAGACAAAATGGGACCCACTGTATTGGGAAAGAGTTACAGATGAAACATGTATAGTATGCAATGAAATCTCATATTTGACATACATTGTAGATTCAACTTGCTTGTTTTCTGTAGTTTAAGTCTTTGTCAGAACAATACTGATTGTCATTATGATGATTTGCTAACTGTTACTTACATGAAACCTGCCCCTCCAGTCACCAGGACCGTTTTGACAAAGTCCATCCTCGCACAACCTGTTGATGTCTCCTCACAACTCTTCTCCTGGATCTTCAGTTTTCATTGAAGCCCAAAGGCGCTTGCCTAGTGACATAAATTATGCCTACCTTAGCTAGCTAACTAGCTTACCTGTGCTGGAGTGTGTCTTATTGTTGAGTAAACGAGAGATAATCTCATAAACTATAGGCGGGAACTGATTTTAAGTGATTGAGGCCATTCTAAAGCGAAGCACATCGACAACACGTTAACGAACAGCTAGATTACATTACTCAGATGTTTGTGTTGTCACCAGTTCATGTCAGAAGCAGTTGATACAGTAGAAACCAACATCAGCAAAATGTAATGTGCAACTTTTGCGACAGTCTTTTGTCGCTTTATGGCAATGTTGACACGTATCAGAGGCCTGCGTTGAGTTGGGCCGTTTTAGTGCCCACCCTTTTATCGCTCTCTGATTGGCTTGCAGCTTTGACGTGGGTAGACGTCCTTTTATGATTAGGTGAAACCTAAATCAATCAAACGTTTCAGTGCAGATGGAACTCACCCTTTTTGACGAGATCATTCATTGTTGTCGTACAATAAATCACCTTCTTTATATCTAATTTGATACGTCGCTTTTAGGAGACAATGTATCCGTTAATGTTCACATTTACAGCCTTCTTACTATGCATTCCAGCTACATTTGGAAAAACTGTGTCGGGAGTTTTCAAGAGCGATGCAGCCAGAGAGCAGAATGGACAGTACATCACAAAATTCATGTACAACGGTATGTGTAGCAGTCTGAAGCTAGCGACAAATTCTGGAGGGAGGCTTGTGTGGATGGGTACACATGCACCAAGATGACGTGATGCGTTTTATTATTTGATGTTTTATATAGGCTATAATTGCAATGCTAATGTACATACGGAAACAACAGAACATGTGTTCTTAGTCTGGAAAGTGCTAATCTCGTGCATGGTGTTATTGGGTTCAAAGATCAAATCACATAGGCCTATGCAGTGTCTTAATAATAGGTTGGTTCAGTCTTACATTAGACCCATGAGCATCGGCAATGTCATTCTGTGCTCAGGTACAACATGTTGCCAAATGTGATTGCCAGGCAGTTCATTCGAATCAATAGAGCGCCTTCCTTCATCACAGACGGTCTGCATATTCTGTAGGTTCGATTGAAACCAAATCCTCTGAAAGGTGGATTTAGTGTCCTGTCAGATCTCTTCCCTCTTTCTCTCTCTCCTCCCCTCTACTTCCACTACCTCTTCTTCTCTCACACCCTCTCTTGTCTCTCCCTCCCTCTGTCTGTCTCTTCCCCAGTGGGTAGGGGTTTGGTGGTGTGCAGGCTGGAGAATGCTACCCTGGCCATGGAGAAGGAGTCCAGACTGCTGCTCTTCCCGGAGACGGAGGACGGCTTCGACATCGACAACCTCAGCTGCCACGACCGCCTCTCCAAGGCACAGCTCTCCAGTGAGTGTGTCTCTGTGACTGTCACATGTATTGTTGTTTGCATTCATGTCCCGCTGGCTCGTAGTAAACATGCATTCATAAACAAGAGGCATTTGGGAAAGTGGCATAAATACCATAATTTACAGGACATATTCTGAATGTACTTGCAGTATGTTGCATCTGCATATGTAACCAACTGGTTATCAAACCTTTGGTCGTTTGCATGACTTATGGCCACATTAGCCCTCTGAGCGAAAGCCTAGGCCTTGTCTCCCTCCTAACGTTGTTTCCCTCTCTCTGCTCAGTCCGTCTGAGTGAGGAGGAGCACAACCAGAGCATCCCCCACCTTCACTCCCCCACGGCCTGGATGGCACTGTATGCAGACCGCTACACCTGTGGGGAGGGGGGCATCATCCCTGCCCACGGGGACCTGACCTTCACCATCCTGCTGTTCAACCCTGACTCGGCAGGCAACCCCCTGGAACACTTCAGCGCTGAGGAGGGAGGTCAGTACATGCACATACTTTAATATATGCATTTGGTGCACTGTAAATCTCTTTGGATGAAAGTGTCTGCTAGTCATAACACACAATTTTATACTTCTAAATTTAAGATATGACTAGGGCTCCAGACAGGACTGTACTGAATGCTTGACTGAATGCTTCTTACCCCTGCCCCCCTCTCCCTCCTTCCTACTCCTGTCCCCTTGACCCCCCCCCCCCCCCCCTCCTTCCCCCCTGCCCCCCTAACCTACCCTCCTTCCTGCCCCCCTAACCTACCCTCCTCTCTGCCCCCCCAACCCACCCTCCTCCCTGCCCCACGACCCACCCTCCTTCCTACCCCCCGACCCACCCTCCTTCCTACCCCTGACACACCCTCCTTCCTACCCCTGACCCACCCTCCTACCTACCCCTGCCCCCCTGAACCACCCTCCTTCCTACCCCTGACACACCCTCCTACCTACCCGACCCACCCTCCTACCTACACCTGCCCCCCTGAACCACCCTCCTTCCTACCCCACCCTCCTACCTTCTCCGTTCCCCCCTGACCCACCCTCCTTCCTCCCACTGCCCCCCTAACCCACCCTCCTACCTACCCCTGGCCCCCTGCCCTCCTCCTCCCTATACCCCGACCCTCCTCCCTACCCACTTGACCCACCCTCCTACCAGGCCTGCATAGTTTCTACTGTCTGCTGATCCTGGCCTACTTTGTGGCATCCTGTATCTACATTCAGCCTCTGTGGATGGCCCTGAGAAAGGGTGGGCCCATGCAAACGGTGCTGAAGGTGCTCTCCACAGCCTTGGCCCTACAGGGGATCTCTGCCCTCTTCAACTACATCCACCTGGCCAGGTGAGTGAGACTCAGTCCCAGTCATTATTACAGTCACCTTTCAGCAGCCCTGTTCAGGTTTACATCAGTTACTGTATTACAGGATTATCCTGTATTTCAGGATATTTGGATAAGTGAATATCAGTCTTGTTGTGTAAAAACACACCTGTCGCTCTCGTTCCACAGGTATGCCAGGGATGGAGTGGGGATTCCTATCATGGGCAGCTTGGCTGAGTGTGAGTGTTATATTCTCACTCTGTCGCTCTTGCTTCTTTCTTCGTATTGTCTTTTGTTCTTCCTTTGTGACTGTGCTGACTGTTGCCTGTTGTTGTTCTCCCATGCTGCAGTCTGTGACATGGTATCCCAGGTGTCCATGCTGTACATGCTGCTGAGTCTGTGTGTGGGCTGGACCCTGAGCAAGAACAGGAAGCCCCAGAGCAGACCTCTCCAGTGGGACTCTTCCCCCGCTTCCAAAGCCCTCGCTATGGGAGGGGTCGTCACACAGGTCAGAGCCTCATCAGCCTATCCATGACCTTTAATCCCTTACCCCAAAATACTAAGCCCTGACCCTCACACTAACTTCCATCTCAATGGATACAGTAGTGCCTACTACTCGCACTAACCTCTACTTTGCTCACACCATCCCCTATCCTGACCAATACTGTAACACCCTATCCTGACCAATACTGTAACACCCTATCCTGACCAATACTGTAACACCCTATCCTGACCAATACTGTAACCCCCTATCCTGACCAATACTGTAACCCCCTATCCTGACCAATACTGTAACCCCCTATTAACTCTCAATTTCCCCTTTGGGATCAGTCAATAAAAACGCATTCAATACCAATGACCTAAATACCTTTCAACTGACTCCCTGTATGTCACTGCCGGACCACTAGGGGGTGCTACTGCTGTGGGAGCAGTATGAGGAGACGGAGCACCACAGCTACCACGCCCAGCGCAGCATAGCGGGTCTGTTACTCATATCTCTACGTATCATCCTGGCCTTGCTGCTGGCCTCCGTGCTCTACACCATCATCAGCACAGAGAGGAGCGCCCTCAAGAGAGACTTCTACCTCAGCTTCGCCAAGGTAGGTGTAGAAATTAGAGGTTGGCAGATTAATCAGAATGGCCGATTAATTAGGGCCGATTTCAAGTTTTCATAACAATCGGAAATCGGTATTTTGGGGCGCCGATTTAAAAAAAAAAATATATATATATATTTTTAAAACACCTTTATTTAATCTTTATTTAACTAGGCAAGTCGGTTAAGAACACATTCTTATTTTCAATGACGGCCTAGGAACAGTGGGTTAACTGCCTTGTTCAGGGGCAGAAGGACAGATTTTCACCTTGTCAGCTCGGGGGAGCCAATGTTACAGTTAACTAGTCCAACGCAATAACAACCTGCCTCTCTCTCGTTGCACTCCACAAGGAGTGTTAAGCAAAAGCAGTAAGCCAAGGTAAGTTGCTAGCTAGCATTAAACTTATCTTATAAAAAACAATCAATCATAATCACTAGTTAACTACACATGGTTGATGATATTACTAGATATTATCTAGCGTGTCCTGCGTTGCATATAATCTGACTGAGCATACAAGCATACAAGTATATGCGTTATATTGTGCGTCAAGCATTGCGCTGTTTATGACTTCAAGCCTATCAACTCCCGAGATGAGGCTTGTGTAACTGAAGTGAAATGGCTAGCTAGTTAGCGCGCGCTAATTGTCGTTGTGTTGCTGGTTCGAGTCCAGGGAGGAGAGGGATGGAAGCTATGCTGTTACAATGGCAGTACTAAAGTGCCTATAAGAACATCCAATAGTCAAATGTTAATGAAATACAAATGGTATAGAGAGGAAATAGTCCTATAATTCCTATAATAACTACAACCTAAAACTTCTTACCTGGGAATATTGAAGACTCATGTTAAAAGGAACCACCAGCTTTCATATGTTCTCATGTTCTGAGCAAGGAACTGAAACGGCTTCTATAGTCCTCCAATAATCGGTATCGGCGTTGAAAAATCATAATCGGTCGACCTCTAGTAGAAATACAACACAGAATAGCTGGTAACCCTTTCCATGTGTTTATAGTGCCATCTACATTGCATTATAATATTGGTTATTCCAGTCTCACTAGTTTGTTTCTCAGGGTTGTTTTATCTGGTTCCTGTGCCACCCTGTGCTGGTCTTACTCTCTGTGGTTTTCAACGAGCATCAGAGAGAAAAGGTGAGAGGATGACACTCTATAGAGATATATATATATATATATATATATTGTACTGACTCTTTCGGAAGGTTTTTGGTGTTGATGTTTGTGTGTGTCTGTGTTTCTAGGTTGTGACAATCGGTGTGATTCTATGCCAGGCTATCTCGGTGGTGATCCTCTACCAGCTTTTCCTGTCTCGTAGCTTATACTGGGAAGTATCTTCTCTCTCCTCTGTCTCACTACCCCTCACCATGTCCAGAGGGGGCCGGGGACGCTACTGACCCCGCGTGCAGGGGGAACACTTTCACTGTGACACACGCCGAGGGCGAAGGGATACACTGTGACACCTGCAGTTAAAGGGACAATACTTCCACTCCTCTCTGCTCACTCACGGCGAAGGTTCCCCCACAGACGGGTGAGGAAAGAGGAGGGTGGGATGAAGAGAAGTAGGAAGTTCACCCACAAATATAGAAGAGAAGGGGAATGATGGCCTGCTCATGTAGCTGGATAGCACACCTATTTAATAGCCTCCCAAACAGGATGAGAGTGAGACCTGGGTTTAAGCGCACATAAAGTATGTATGTAAATGAGACTCATTTGTTAGTATACCACAGATGTGGACACAGGTAACTGCCAAAATAATGGAAACCCTTGAGTAAAAGAGGGATCCAAAGTATATTAAAAGCAGGTGCTTCCACACAGGTGTGGCTCCTGGGTTAAGCAAATCACATCCCATCATGCTTAGGGTCACGTATAAAAATGCTGTCTGCCATGGCTGTGGCCCTACAGGATTACAATGCCCCCATTCACAGGGCACGGGTGGTCACTGAATGGTTTGATGAGTATGAAAACTATGTAAACCATATGGCCGTCTCAGTCACCAGATCTCAACCGGGGACAGTGTTTTCCACCACCACCAACAAAACATCAAATGATGGAATTTCTCGTGGAAGAATGATGTCGCATCCCTCCAATAGAGTTCCAGAATTTATGCCAAGGTGCATTGAAGCTGTTCTGCCTCGTGGCACAACTCCTTATTAAGACTCTTTATGTTGGTGTTTTCTTTATTTTGGCAGTTACCTGTATGTTAGTCTTATTTGTAGTATGTATGTGTGAACTTGTGGTTCACCGTTTTATTTTGAATGTCAAACTTGGGCTGGATTTGATGTCTCTTTTTCATTTTCTGACGGAGTATAAGACTCCCAAAATGTTTAATAGGTTTATAATAGATTACAACGAAAGGTTACCGATTGTCAAATTCATTGCCGATAAAGATATCCAGGCGCGGACTGAAATACCGTTGATCCATAGAGATATGGATCCATGTTCAGTGTGGTAAATCTCAAACCAATAATTTAGTCTGATCTTAACTTCACACTGTTTTACTGCCGTTTCATTCTATTGTCGTCAATTGATCGTTCTTTCTGCGAGCTTCAGGTTTAGGGTGTGCTGAGGCTATTACAGAAATCACATGGAACTCATGGAATCTTTGTGTCATCCCCAGCACTCCAACACTGCAGCTAGTTGCATGTGTGAGAATCGTATTATAATTTTTAGTTGTGTACTTATCGAATTATACTTGAATATGAACGCTTGGTATTGTTTTGTCTGACATTGGAGCTAGACATGTGCAATGTTTAAATGTAGCTTTATTTTCTTTCTCAATCGTCGTAAGTGCCTGAGAAGACAATCACTTTGCTAGTAGAGAAGGTACCTGTGTTTGTCTATGAAAAGATGGGTTTCACATTGACATACATGACCAGTCTGATAGTTAAGTTATGCGGAGATATTGAGGGGAAAATGGTCAACAGAGCAGTGACTGTGTAATGTTCCTATTAAGCATGTTTATAACACTGTTTAAATTCATTACTGTATACTTTTGTAAAATAAGTCTTTATCAATGTTAATGCAATACAAGAAAATGTCTGCAGGGGGCAGCAGTTCTCTTGATCTGTTACAGTAGCTTATGTTGACCAGCGTTTCTCAACCCTGGTCCTCCAGTATCCCCAACGGTGAACATTTGTATTGTAACCCTGGACAAGCACACCTGATTCAACTTGTCAACTAATCATCAAGCCCTCAATGAGTTGAATGAGGTGTGTTTGTCAAGGGCAACAACGAAACAGTCTATTTTTTTTAGCAAAGACACTGCTGTAGACTACTCTCAACCAATGCACACTCAAACCATAGAAGTGACCAGTGTCTTTGCTCAAACTGCCTGCATTCACATTCAACAACTAAACGCATGATAATTCTGGATAATTCAAACATTGAAGGACAAACCACGAAATGTCCACCTCCACGCTCCACCTTGAGTACACAAACAGTTTTACGGCTCTCCACTTCCTCAAACGGATCTGAGAGGCTAATATCAAACACTAACATCAGAGCTAAGCCAAGTCAGTCTCACTTTATTTGGGTAGTTGCTTGCAGATAGATAATCATCTTTGGTTGGTCATTGTTTTCGGTCCGGCTGCTATGGATTCCAGTATGTGACACTAAATAGGCCAATATAAATAGTAGCCTACACAACACAGTCAAAGTTGTGGAAACATGTTGTGGAATGTGGTTAAACTAACCCCAGACTTCTAAACAATGAAAAGGGGAAGAGTCGTGTTACTGATGTTTCTCCACTACCTGCCTGTTGGCCTGTTTTCTGGTTTGGTGGTTTCAGAGTCACTGTTAGTTAGCTGGTTATAATCCTTGTTTTCTGTATGCTCTTCTTTCACTCATTTTACCTCCATGTTGCAAAAGATCAAGAACATAACATGAACTATGATGGCTGTGTTTACACAGGCAGCCCAATTCTGTTATGTTTTCACTAATCTGTCTTTTGACCAATCTGGAAAAGATCTGATGTGATTGGTCAAAAGACCAGTTAGTGTGTGGGGGGGATCAGAATTGGGCTGCCTGTGTAAACACAGCCTATATGGCACTGAACCTTATATGAATTAAAACTATTTGAGAATGGTGGGCTATTAGTGACAATGAGGACTAGGCCAGGAGCAAAGTAGTGCTCACTCCCACACCGGTCCCATACTGCTGTTTAACCAGGTGCTCCTGTGCTGGTTTACACACATCAGTGGCTCCCTACAGACCAGACCATGGCGTCCATCTTGGGTCTTTTCAGGACACTGGTTACCCACTGGGCTATTTCTGACCTCAGGCCCACCAGGACACTGTGGGCTGAGGGGGATGAATACACATAGGACTTATTTTCCTGCAATACCACCACTAACTAACTCCCTTTCTTGTATTATGCAAATAGTCTGACAACAGGAACGTGCTTGGGCTAATACTGTAACATTCATTTGCACCTTTTTTGACTCTACCACAGAAAGTAGTACCAATTCAGGCAGTACTATTCCATTACAGAGGGGACTTCTTTTAATAGTGTTCCTTTAGATAAGGGGGTTTCTATGTATTCTATATCTAGGTCAGGTAGAGAGTAGAGTAGCTGGCAGCCTGAAACCACAGGCAAAGATGGACAGTTTCTGTTAATGTATTTGAAATACTTATTTGAATTCTGAGTATTTTGCCATTTGACTTGGGCTGAACTACAAGCCAATGTATTTTGTATTTTCAAAATGCTGTAATTTGGATTGTCAAAATAAAAACTACTTCTCTATACCATTTTTGATAGCGTTTCACATTTTGTGGTCCCTCCTTCACCCTGCATTGGTATCAGAAGTCTGATAGCACTATGGTGTGATACAATTGTCTGCTAAATGAATGATTGTCATCAGCAAGGACTTGGGAGTTTTATTTTGGATTAAAAGAAAGGGAATAGAGCTAAGCACAGGCATAGTCCTAAAGGAAAACCCGGTTGTCTGCTTTCCAACAGACAGAGACAAATCCACCTTTCAGCAGGACAATAGCCTAAAATGAAAGGCCAAATATACACTGGAGTTACCTACCAATACAATATTGAATGTTTGAGTGCCCTAGTTACAGATTTGACTTTAAAATGGCTGTTTAGCAATGGTCAACAACCAACTTGACAGAGCTTGAATCATTTTTAAAAGAATGGGCAAATATTATACAATCCAGGTTTGCAAAGCTCTTCGAGACTTACCCAGAAAGCTGTAATTGCTTCCAAAGGTAATTCTAACGTGTATTGACTCAGGGGGTTGAATACTTATCTAATGAAAATATATGAGGGTTTTATTTTCCATTTAACTTGTTGTGAATTTTTTTTCTCTCACTTTGACATGAGTATGTAGTGTAAATCGTTGACAAAAAAAATGACAATTACATCGATTTTAATCCCACTTTGTAACAACATTTTGAAAAAGTCCAGCGGTGTGAATACTTTAAGGCACTGTACCATACGAAATGTAACATTTACATACTAGATTTACGTTTGCTATGTTACGTCTACCCCTGAGTCCATGTTGGAGGACCACCAAGGTTGGACATTTTTGTTCTAGCCCAGCTCAAGCACACCTGATTCACTGGGCTTAAACTTTTGGGGTGGCGTAGGAAACACAAGTTAAGAAACACTTCTTTAGATGTCACATGTAGACATATTACATATAAACTATATTGTGTATGTCACAGGTTGAGATCCCCTCCTACAGAGAGAAGTAGATGAAGAGGAACACCCCCACAGAGCAGACCAGCACCAGGCCCATGTTGAGGATGAATCTGGTTCTGGGGGTCTCCTGGAGCATCTCCTGCAAAAGCCTCTCTTCCTCCTCGGCTGATCTGGGCCGGGTCTTAGCCGGTTCCTCCTTAAACCCACAGAACCACTCTAGAACCCTCACACACCTCCCCTTCTCCCCTCCTACTCCTCCACAGCAGACCACCCAAGGCTTTTCTTGGTCTACTGCCATTCCGGTGCTTGAAAAGGTCGGGTGGCCGCCATTTTGGAGATTAGATGGAGCCTCCATATAGGATAAAGCCTCCACCCCATTGACACCATTATGGAGGTCTTTGGTCGTCTCCTTGTCCATGCAGCCGTTCCCATTGACATGGGTCTTAGTTTGGGGGTTCAGCTTGCTCATCTCCTCGTCTCTCTCTATGTTTAGGGTTGTGTTTCTTTGGTGTAGCCCCCAGAAGGTAGTGGTGCGGACCTGCTCTATGCTCGGTGGAGGGGTGCAGAGGCTAACCACCACAGCCACCAGGCCTGAGATCCAGAACAGCCCGGCTGCCACGTACATGAAATGGACGTCCTTGACAAAAGATGGCCGCTCGTCCGGCTCGTCGCAGTGGGGCTCTCTGTAGACGAACGCAAGCACCAGTCTCGTGGCGCCCAACGCGAACCCCACTATGCCACCCCAGAACGCACCAGCCTCGTTGCAGCGCCGCCATAGGACGCCCAGCAGGAATAGGGCAGCGATGGGCGGGGTCAGGTAGTCAGACACTTCCTGGATGTAGTAGAACATCTGGCCTCCCTGCATCTCGATGATGACAGGAACCCAGGCGATGCTGATAACCACCATGAACACCACGAACACACGTCCCACCACCATCAGCTCCCTCGACGACGCCCGCTCCCGTGCCATTTTGTAAATGTCCAAGGTGAAGATGGTGCTGGCGGAGTTGAAGATGGAGTCCAGGTCGCTCATGAGCGCTGCGATCATCACCGCCATCATCAGGCCACGCAGACCCACCGGCATGACGGTCATCACCAGGCGGGGGTAGGCAATGTTAGAGCACCCGGCCCTGGATCCACACACCTCCATGCAGTGTTCTGGGCTGATACACGCCAGCTCATCTGCAAACAGGATGCGGGAGATCATCCCGGGAATGACGATGATGAACATGGGCAGGATCTTGAGGAAGCCGGCCATCAGTGTGGAGCCTTTAGCGTGGGAGATGCTCCGTGCAGCTAGCACCCGCTGGACGATGACCTGGTCGGCACACCAGTACCAGATGGAGGCCGGGGTCTGGCCAAGGAGGAAGCCCGGCCAGGGGAGGTCCTTGTCCAGCGGGCCCCTTAGGATGCGCAGGGAGTCGGGCTTGGGCTCCACGTGGCAGGAGGGGATGTAGGTGAAGTTGGAGGATGCTAATATTGCTGTGATGTTCGGTCTGGCTTCCATGTACTTGGTCCGCACCCCTTCCAGGCCACCCACTTTTACCAGGCTAATGGCGGTTAGGCATAGCGCGCCACCAATCATCAGGAATGCCTGGAGGGTGTCGGTGTAGATGACTGCAACCAGGCCCCCTGTGACGGTCAGCAGTGCGGTCACGGTGATGAGGAGGATGATGGACAGATAGAGGTTCCAGCCCAGTGACTCCTGGATGAAGAGCGCTCCGGAGTACAGGTCCACAGAGAGCTTGGTGAAGATGTAGAGCAGCAGAGAGAGAGCAGCGAAGTAGACCTTGAGCCGTCGGCCGCCGAAGCGCTTGGCCAGGTACTCAGGCATTGTGTAGACCCCAGAGTGGATGTAAACAGGGATGAAAACCCAGCCCAGGAGCTGGAGGAGCAGGAGGGCATTGAACTCCCATGCGGCGACTCCAAACCCGCTAGCCGCCCCGGACCCTGCAAGGCCAATGAAATGCTCGCTGCCAATGTTGCTGACGAACAGAGAGGCACCAATCATAGCCCAGTTCATTGATCGGCCGGCCAGGAAGTAACCGCTCACAGTGCTCCGATTAGCTTTCATCATGGCGAAGAAGCCAATGGCAAGGACCAGGATGAAGTACAGCACCACAACAACGATGTCCGCCGCCTCCATGGTGGTAGGAGCCATCTTGGATAATACTTCTAGTTATTGAGGAGTTAGGTGATATGGTTGCTAGTGATATGGTGATATGGTTGCTTTAGTGATCAGTACCCTTTCAATTTAAGTTCCAGTCTTTCAGTTGATTATGAGAGATTCTAAGACACAATGCTTGGATGCTGCAGGCGAGTCTGGTCCAGTTCAGGTCTTGGTGAGGTATTCCCACAGCAAGGCACCCTAAGGGTTGATGGGGAACACTGTAGGTTTGAGGTAGCAGCTCATCTGTATCGATGCTCCTACAATAGAGCATAAAAACACACAACAGATCAGGGTTGGAAAAACCAAAGAAATAGCAGGTAAAGATAAACAAAATGGTTGTGAGTTGTGGCAAAAGTATTTTAATTAAGTCGTGGCTGGGTCCTGGCAAGGAACATTGGTTTTGCTGACTTGGTTGGCCACTAAAAAACCTCAAAAGTATTTTAATTAAGTCGTGGCTGGGTCCTGGCCAGGAACATTGGTTTCACTGACTTGGTTGGCCACTAAACCTCAAAAGCTATAAAAGGGTAACGGTGAAAAAGGCATTTGTGAACCACTGATCTATAACACATAGCTAACAGTATAGTTGTACGAGTCTTGTATGAGTTTTGCACAGTTCAATGGGTGCATGCATACTTACCCCTACCAGTCCCACCCTCACGCTTTATAGCTGTGTAAACATGAATCCAATTTTAACATGCAGTAGCTGGATCTTCGTGTGTCAGATGGGTGTACATATTTGTGGTCGTCAGGTTTGACTCAGATTTATGTCAAATAGTTCCATAGGGTGTCGTTTGTTCATCTGGGTTACTTTGAAGAGATGCATGTCACAAAGGGATGGATGTGTCTGAGTTATTGTACGCCCAAATGTGTGCTCCTTCCACAACCAATAGCTCTGGTGTGTTTGTGGGACAGGCAAAGCCTCGCAGGGTTATGGACATAGGGATGTGTCTGTTACTGACATTCATTCTAAATGTGTCCAGGCAAAGCCTCGCAGGGTTATGGACATAGGGATGTGTCTGTTACTGACATTCATTCTAAATGTGGGACAGGCAAAGCCTCGCAGGGCTATGGACATAGGGATGTGTCTGTTACTGACATTCATTCTAAATGTGTCCAGGCAAAGCCTCGCAGGGCTATGGACATAGGGATGTGTCTGTTACTGACATTCATTCTAAATGTGGGACAGGCAAAGCCTCGCAGGGCTATGGACATAGGGATGTGTCTGTTACTGACATTCATTCTAAATGTGTCCAGGCAAAGCCTCGCAGGGCTATGGACATAGGGATGTGTCTGTTACTGACATTCATTCTAAATGCGTCCAGGCAAAGCCTCGCAGGGCTATGGACATAGGGATGTGTCTGTTACTGACATTCATTCTAAATGCGTCCAGGCAAAGCCTCGCAGGGCTATGGACATAGGGATGTGTCTGTTACTGACATTCATTCTAAATGTGTCCAGGCAAAGCCTCGCAGGGCTACCACACCACATTAAATTGGAGGATAACCCCAAGCGAAATACTTGACAGACAGTAAAGATGAATAAGTTAAGGACATTTTTGAACGATCACTAATTCTGATCCAAACTTTCCAAAAGTGTCATTAAGGGTCATCTTTCTCTCTGGCTTTATCTGGTGATTCCAGAATTATAGATAGACAGAATATATGATTGATTAGCAGTGTTGAGGAGTAGTGAACTACACGTAGTTCTACCAGTAATTTAACTACATTTACTATATAGTAATTTAAATGACTACATAGTAAATGTAGTTTACCACTACCCTCTTGCAAAATGTAGTTGTTGAACTTAATTCAAATGTCGGTATTGTTTTCAATAGATAATTACTTTTGTACCATGTAACGGTGTAGCTAACTACTGAAACTACACTACTTTTTAATGAGTGAAGTAGGCAAGAATTTCCTTTTTCTGAATCAGACCTGCCTAATTCTCATTTGAAACATAGTTTATGTGTTTAATAGTGATGGATTCTGGGTTCTGACTCAAACTTGGAATAGTGTTAATTATCAGGTATCCCATTGGAATATTGAGTGCTTTAGTCTAGGGTATAGACCAGAAGTTAATGGTTATCTGTAGGAGGAATGTATATGGTGGAGGCAATTAAGCTTCGAATGTATTGAGTAAAGGAAGGGCAATCACATGTGGCAGGCACTGATAAGGATGGAGAGATGTGGTTTAGTGAGGAATGGGGCCGAGGTCAGGTCAGATTACGGGAGAAGGAACAGTTTATGGCCCATATCACTTACATATTTATTGCTAGGCAGGAAATTAATGTTTAGAGAGAAGGAGGACGTCACCCAAATTGGGGTTTATATACTACCACTGGTGGAACAATGTCTTTGTCTTATGCAGCTGTATGACCCAGTGGGTGAATAAACTTGGTTTGAGCTAAATTAAGCATCCGTGAGTTTTACTAGGTTCATTTAGAACCTAACAATAGGCTAAATTACACATTCTGCTAACGTCGGACTCCAGAATGATCTGTTCTTGCAATTTGTAGTCTACGACGTTTCAGATATACATATGAGAATTGTTCAAAGTAGTTTGGATGTAGTGAACTACTTTTTCAAAGCAACTTTAGTTAAGAAAACTATATTTTTCTTAAGGGTCTCTTTAGTATAGCTTAACTTCTTTGAGAATGAAGTAATTGTTAGCTTGGTAAACTATATTGTCAGAGAAGCTTCCCCAACACTTTTGATTAGAAGCACCCCAAGTACCCTAGACCCTGGAACTCATTGGCTGCCTCAGGACACCATGTGGGAGAGATGCTAGCAGGTATCGGAGGCCTTTATTTTCAAGAGGACTTTGATGTATAGTTAGAGTTTCTGGGAGTTTATCTTTTTGAGTGCAAATGTATGTGAAATATTAGCTTTTTCTAACCAGTGTGTGAAACCTATTATTGCACGTGTGCTTTTGCAGAGTTTTTCACTATCAAGTGTGAGGAAGCACTCATTAAATGGGTGAGAATGACACAGGTGTGACTTATTGGCATGTTTAACCTAAGTAGCATTTCTATTGGTTAATTGCCTGGTCCCGTGATATACATTTTATACACTGTACAAAAATATAAACGTAACATGTAAAGTGTTGGTCCCATGTTTCATGAGCTGAAATAAAAGAACCCAGAAATGTTCCATACGCACAAAAGCTTGTTTCTCTCAAATGTGCACAATTTTTTTTATATCCATGTTAGAGAGCATTTCTCCTTTGCCAAAATAATCCATCCATCTGACAGGTGTGGCATATCAAGAATCTGATTAAACAGCATGATCATTACACAGGTGCACCATGTGCCGGGGGACAATAAAAGACCACTATAAAATGTGCAGTTTTGTCACACAACACAATGCCTCTCATGTCTCAACTTGAGGGAGCATTCAATTGGCATGCTGTAGGAATGTCCACCAGAGCTGTTGCCAGATAATTGAATGTATATTTTTCTACCATAAGCCGCCTCCAACATTGTATTAGAGAATTTGGTAGTATTTCCAACCGACAACCGCAGACCACGTGTAACCACGCCAGCCAGGACCTCCACATCCGGCTTCTTCACCTGCGGGATTGTCTGAGACCAGCCACCCAGACAGCTGATGAAACTGTAGGTTCTGCAAACACTGTCAGAAATCGTCTCAGGGAAGCTCATCTACGTGCTCGTCATCCTCACCAGGGTCTTGACCTGACCGCAGTTCAGCGTTGTACTGGACTTCAGTGTGCAAATGCTCACGGTTGATCGCTGCTGGAAAAGTGTGCTCTTCATGGATGAATCCCAGTTTCAACTGTACTGGGCAGATAGCGTGTATGGAGTCGTGATGGGCGAGTGGTTTGCTGATGTCAACGTTGTGAACAGAGTGGGGTTATGGTATGGGCAGGCATAAGCTACGGACAACGAACACAATTGCATGTTATCGATGGCAATTTGAATCCACAGACATACCGCGACGAGATCCTGAGGGCCATTGTCGTGCCATTCAAACAATGCCATTTTTCAGCATTATAATGCGCAGCTATGTCGCAAGGATCTGTATACAATTCCTGGAAGCTGAAAATGTCCCTGTTCTTCCATGACCTGCATACTCACCAGACATGTCACCCATTGAGCATGTTTGGGATGCGTGTTCCAGTTCCCACCAATATCCTGCAACTTCGAACAGCCATTGAAGAGGAGAGGGACAACATTCCACTGGCCATAATCAACAGCCTGATCAACTCTATGCGAAGGAGATGTGTCACGGTGCATGAGGCAAATAGTGGTCATTCCAGATACTGACTGGTTTTCTGATGCACGTCCCTACTGTTTAAGGCATCTGTGACCAACAGATGTATATCTGTATTCACAGTCATGTGAAATCCATAGATTAGGGCCCAATTAATTTATTTCAATTGACTGATTTCCTTATACACTGCTCAAAAAAATAAAGGGAACACCTAAACACCACAATGTAACTCCAAGTCAATCACACTTCTGTGAAATAAAACTGTCCACTTAGGAAGCAACACTGATTGACAATAAATTTCACATGCTGTTGTGCAAATGGAATAGACAACAGGTGGAAATTATAGGCAATTAGCAAGACACCCCCAATAAAGGAGTGGTTCTGCAGGTGGTAACCACAGACCACTTCTCAGTTCCTATGCTTCCTGGCTGATGTTTTGGTCACTTTTGAATGCTGGCGGTGCTTTCACTCTAGTGGTAGCATGAGACGGAGTCTACAACCCACACAAGTGGCTCAGGTAGTGCAGCTCATCCAGGATGGCACATCAATGCGAGCTGTGGCAAGAAGGTTTGCTGTGTCTGTCAGCGTAGTGTCCAGAGCATGGAGGCGCTACCAGGAGACAGGCCAGTACATCAGGAGACGTGGAGGAGGCCGTAGGAGGGCAACAACCCAGCAGCAGGACCGCTACCTCCGCCTTTGTGCAAGGAGGAGCACTGCCAGAGCCCTGCAAAATGACCTCCAGCAGGCCACAAATGTGCATGTGTCTGCTCAAACGGTCAGAAACAGACTCCATGAGGGTGGGGTGAGGGCCCAACACTGTGCAGGACGTTTGGCATTTGCCAGAGAACACCAAGATTGGTAAATTTGCCACTGGCGTTGATGCTATGGACTGGCCCGCCCGTTCCCCAGACCTGAATCCAATTGAGCACATCTGGGACATCATGTCTCGGATGCTTTAGTCCAGGTCTGGGAGGAGATCCCTCAGGAGACCATCTGCTACCTCATCAGGAGCATGCCCAGGCATTGTAGGGAGGTCATACAGGCACGTGGAGGCCACACACACTAATGAGCCTCATTTTGACTTTTAAGGACATTACATCAAAGTTGGATCAGCCTGTAGTGTGGTTTTCCACTTTAATTTTGAGTGTGACTCCCAATCCAGACCTCCATGGGTTGATACATTTGATTTCCATTGATAATTTGTGTGTGATTTTGTTGTCAGCACATTCAACTATGTAAAGAAAAAAGTATTTAATAAGAATATTTCATTCATTCAGATCTAAGATGTGTTATTTTTGAGCAGTAACTCCGTACAATCATTGAAATTGGTGCATGCTGCGTTTATATATTTTCTCTCAGTGTATAATTAAACCCCCTTGTTTATGGACGCGTTCCTCTGCCCAGACGTAGTTGACGCCTGCCAGATAAGTATTTTACGTATCAGCTAACCACATATGTTACGGCAATCTGTCAGTTGGACAGTGGATGACGTGATTGGTTGATGCATGCAACGTCTGAGCAGGTGAACGACACCTTTGGCTGTGTTCGAGAAGATCAAAACCTTAATGTACAGTGCCTTGCAAAAGTATTCATCCCCCTTGCCGTTTTTCCTATTTTGTTGCATTACAACCTGTAATTTAAATTGATTTTTATTTGGATTTCATGTAATGGACATACACAAAATAGTCCAAATTGGTGAAGTGAAAAAAATAACATGTTTCAAAGAATTCTAAAAAAAATACAAAACGGAAAAGTGGTGCGTGTATTCACCCCCTTTGCTATGAAGCCCCAAAATAAGATCTGGTGCAACCAATTACCTTCAGAAGTCACATAGTGTGTTAAATAAAGTCCACCTGTGTGCAATCTAAGTGTCACATGATCTCAGTATATATATACATATATATACACACCTGAAAGGCCCCAGAGTGTGCATCACCACTAAAAGCAAGCGGTACCATGAAGACCAAGGTGCTCTCCAAACAGGTCAGGGACAGATTTGTGGAGAAGTACAGATCAGGGTTGGGTTATAAAAAAATATTCAAAACTTTGAACATCCCACGTAGCACCAGTAAATCCATTCTTATTTTTTTTTAAAGAATATGGCACCACAACAAACCTGCCAACAGCGGGACGCCCACAAATTCACAGACCAGGCAAGGAGGACATTAATCAGAGGCAACAAAGAGACCAAAGATAACCCTGAAGGAGCTACAAAGCACCACAGCGGAGATTGGAGTATATGTCCATAGGACCACTTTAAGCCGTACACTCCACAGAACTGGGCTTTATGGAAGAGTGTCCAGAAAAAAAGCCATTGCTTTCAGAAAAATAAGCAAACACGTTTGGTGTTTGCCAAAAGAACTGTGAGAAACTCCGCAAACATATGGAGGAAGGTACTCTGGTCAGATAACACTAAAATTTCACTTTTTGGCCATCAGGGAAAACACTTTGTCTTGTGCAAACTCAACACCCCGAGAACACCATCCCCACAGTGAAGCATGGTGGTGGCAGCATCATGCTGTAGGGATGTTTTTCATTGGCAGGGACTGGGAAACTGGTCAGAATTGAAGGAATGATGGATGGTGCTAAATACAAGGAAATTTGAGGGGAAACCTGTTTCAGTCTTCCAGAAATTTGAGACTGGGATGGAGGATCACCTTCCAGCAGGACAATGACCCTAAGCATACTGCTCAAGCAACACTCAAGTGGTGTAAGGGGAAACATTTAAATGTCTTGGAATGGCCTAGTCAAAGCCCAGACCTCAATCCAATTGAGAATCTGTGGTATGACTTAGATTGCTGAACACCAGCGGAACCCATCTAACTTGATGGAGATGGAGCAGTTTTGCCTCGAAGAATGGGCAAAATCCCAGTGGCTAGATGTGTCAAGTTTATAGAGACATACTCCAAGAAACTTGCATCTGTAATTGCTGCAAAAGGTGGCTCTACAAAGTATTGACTTTGGGGGGTGAATAGTTATGCACGCTAAAGTTCTCAGTTTTTTTTGTCTTATTTCTTGTTTGTTTCACCACAAAATAATTTGCATTTTCAAAGTGGTGTGCATGTTGTGTAAATCAAATGACACAAACCCTAAAAAATAATCAATTTTAATTCCAGGTTGTAAGGCAACAAAATAGGAAAAATGCCAAGGGGGGGGGGGGGGGGGGGGGTGAATACTTTCACAAGCCACTGTATCATGGATAAATTGGGACTGACTGATCTACAAATAATATGAAGTAGTTATTTATGAGTAATTATTTTTATTGATCAGTCAGTAGGCAGTCACCTGCAATGTTTAACAAGCCCTATGTGCAGCCGCCCACAGGAAGTGATCCAGTACAGAGGCATGTTGGATCACTGTTTGCTGAAAGCTTATTATGGCAGGCTGATACGATTGGAGAAAGCACATGGTAAGGGCGCGTTCCTCTGCCCAGGCGTTGCTGACGCATGCCAGATCTTATAATGCTTGAATAGATTTTTTTCAAGTATCAGTTAACCACATGGTTGTGTTCCCCTGCTCAGGCATTGCATCCACCAACCAATGGTTGCGTGCCACGTGATTGACTGACAGATTGCTGTAACATATGATGTGGTTAGCTGATACATAAAATACCTGTCCAGGCGTTGTAAGATCTGGTATGCGTCAGCAACGCCTGGACAGAGGAACACGCCCTTAGTTAATTACAGCACAAATTTGACCTGTCTTAGCGCTGAAGATGGACACCTGTTTGCTGGGCTGCGTCACTTCCTGTGCCCCTTTTTGTTTGGTTTGGATGATTCTGATTTTAAGTAGCATGGTTTTTAAAGAAAAGTTAATGAGAAAATGTTAATTTCCATATACAATTTAACTGAATAGAGTACCACAGTACGAGTCATAATACCCATAAAACCTAGCGGTCAAACAAGGAAATGGTTCCAATCGTTTTTCCAACGAAACACAGCCCTTATTTTAAGTGTTCCTAAAAATGTCCTATGGGTATTATGACACCTCCACTGTGGGGTTCTATAGTGAAACCAAATTGAGAATGTGCCGGAACTGAGAATTTGCTGAAACTGATTGAAAACCTTGCCTTACCATATTTACTTGCAGGATAACCATAAGTGACAGACAGTAAAGATTAATAAGTTAACGAAATGTTTGAACAATCATTTCTTATCCAAACTTTGCACACGTGTCAATAAGGCTCATCTTTCTCTCTTGCTTTATCTGGTGACTCCAACATTATGATACAGTATTCATAATGTTTCTCTAAAAACTGGAGAGTAACCTAATGCATGATTGAAGCGCACCAAGGTCCCTAGACACTGGAACACTCCATTAGAACGGTGGAAATTCCATGCGTAAAGTGAGGTGCACTAGCGCACAATCCAAAAGTGGTCACTAGACTAACAGGTTTAAGGTGAACTAACAGGTTTCAACTCATTTTTCAGGTGAATGTGTCACTTTCCACCTTGTGACATTTGGTGTAGCATCAGCTGAGTCTGAGCCACTGAGTGGGCAGTTGTGGAGCAGGGACCATTTTAGTTTCATGGTCTAGTGTTTCTTTGTGCCCTCATAGGTTTTGCAGTCTCTCCCATGGCTGGTTCTGGGCGCCGGTGAGGAAGCCAGTCTCTCCCCTTCTGGTCCGAGAGACACTAACTGGCCTAGGGCATGTTAAGGTGCCTTGTGGGTGAAGGCTAAATTGCTCTAAGGAACTGGTTGGAGGTGTGTGGCCTGGTGATCTGAGGGCAATGTGCCATCAATAGGGCAGGTCAACACCGCTATGGGAGCCCTGGCTGCCTCGGGACACCATGTGGTAGAGTTGCTAGCAGGTATTGGTGTCTATTTATTGGTGTCTACTTTGTTGTATAGAGTTTCAGGGAGTTTATCTTTGAGTGCAATTTGTGTGTGAAATATTTGCCTTTTCTAACCAGTGTGTAAAACGTATTATTGCACATATACTTTTGCAGAGTTTTACTATCAAGTGCAAGGAAAAGCTCATTTTAAGTGAGTGAGAATGTCACCTGTGACTTATTGGCATGTTTAACCTGAGTAGCATTTTCTATTGGTTAATTACCTGGTCATGAGCTAAATGATAGTATTTAAAACTATTTTTTTCCAGGCAGCTGCCCACAGGAAGTGACGCTGTCCCGAGGCACGGTGGATCATTGTTCGCTGAAAGCTTATTACGACAGGCTGATATGTTTGGTGAGAGTACAAATGGAGAATGTGCTGCGAGGTTTGCTACACTGACTAAATCTAGATGGACACCTGACTGATGAGCTTGCTGTGCCCCTTTTTGTTTGCGTTTGATTTTAAAGTAACGGTAACGACATCGAAATTAACAACTGAATTGTGAAACCAAATTGAGAATGCGCCAGTACTGAGAATGTCTAAACTGAGAATGTACTGAAATTGATAGAAACGCATGCCTTACAAAATAATTAAGTCACTTTTGTCTGCTTCTTACTTCACGCTGCCTGCAACTAAGACTTAGAACCTGTCACTTTCCACGTGACAAACGCACCACTGTTTAGGATTTTTCTACAGTCTGACTCCATACATATAATTATGACATTGCTTGTACTTACCATTTCCAGCAGCCCTTCTCTGACTAATCTCTCCAACACCGGACTCGCGGCATCAATCACGCTTCTTCCTAGGCAGGTAGATTAGGTGTAATTTTTTTCACCGGTTGCATTCCAAATTTGGTTTGACAGCATAGTGCCATTTCTATGAACACGCCCCCCCCATCTTTGCCTATGGCGTAGATGCACGCTCTAGCCTCAAGTTTTCGCATAATTGGCGACGGACTTATTAGTCGCTTTCCAACCAATTGACATTTCCCCATCAGATGTTCCCATCAAATTTACTAGTTTATGTGAAATAAAAAAACGAAATATATAGGTTTCCATTGCATTTTCAACTCTACTGGTGGTTTCGAACCTAAAAATGTTGCATTATGTAATGAATGTGCGCGCTAGCCAACAACTCATTCCGACATTTCTTGATTCATTTTACTTGTGTGTACTCGTTAGATAATTTACTGCAAGGTTAGGAGCTAACATAAGCATTTCGCTGCACCCGCTATAACATATTCTAAACCGTCTACTTGACTTAAAGTTGATTTGATGAAAAGTTCTGCAAGCACTTCCTTATACGTCTATATGACTTGGAAGTGTGTTTGTGCTCTGGAGGTCATGTGCACACTCCAGGGGTGCAACACCTTTGGCAATCGATAGTTCCAAAGATGCATGAAATTAAAACACTTTCCGGGGTAGGCTACATCATTCTTCAGTTAACCCTGCACATTACATCCTACTTGATTTTTCATAATAGCCCTACCTGCAGCCAGCGATGACAAACCAGCCCATGTTGTTGCTCTATTAGTTAATAGTTCCTGTGGAACACCCTCATTCCCTCAAAGGGCTTAATCACTAAACCAAACATCCTTTTAATTACGTTTTAGTCATTTAGCCGACGCTCTTATTCAGAACGGTTTATAGGCGCAATTAGGGTTAAGTGCCATGCTCAAGGGCACATCAACAGATTTTTCACCTAGTTGGCTCAGGATTGTCTGAATAACAGACTGACTGGATACTGTCCACATGTCGTGAACTGTCACCTATGAAACCCCCAGAAGCACTCACTCCCTGAGTGACAGGCATGTAATTAGTAAATCTTATTAGGCTGCCCATTACCCTGATGTTCACCAGGGATATGGCAGTCATTTGCTGCAAAGACACCATGAATATTGCATTTTTCACCCCTTAAATCACTGCTTGTGGTATAAAGAAGGCTACTTAAAACATACTTTGAAGTATAGCTTTTACTCAAGTTTGACAATCGACTACTTTTTCCGCCACTGTACTTAAGTAGGCTACGTTTATTTTACGTTATAGCAGAAGCTCGTATTCGGAGCAATAACAGTTAAGTGCCTTGCTCAAGGGTTTACCAACAGAATTTACACCTACTCATCTCAGGGATTCAAACCAGTAAACTTTCAGTTACTGGTCTAACACTCTTAACCACTAGGCTACCTCTACCTGCCAGATACTTATAACCAGATACTGGGTGACGTTCACTTGAGTCATTTTCTATTAAGGTATCTTTACTTTTACTCAAGTATGACAATTTGGTACTTTTCCTCCCTGCTAGGCGGGATCCTTGAGACATCAGTTAACCCTTAACTTAACCATTTAAAATGTAAACTTCAATGGGGTAGGGCAGTTCCATGGATCCCGATAGCACAGACCCTGATCGTTGCTGGCTTTGACCAAGACAGCCATTTTCCCTGGAGCTGTGTGTACATCGCAGAGATCCATGCAATAAACTGAATTTGATCAAACTGTCATTCATGGAATTGATGTGTGTGTGAGTTTACCTCATCAAAATAATGCACTTTTGCTTCGATATTAGTAGCAGCTACAAAGTATGAGCCAATTTTGTTTTGTCCTCTGCCAAGTGGTCTGGACCTTTATTGCGCTGGAGGCAGAGTCCCGTGGGCTACCAGCAGGGTCGCTGGTTAAATCAAATCCCACTCGGGTTCTTCGCTCTCAATTGCTACAGTTGTACTATGTAAAAACAGGCTTTACATTGCACCCAAGGGCATTATAATCTGCAAATGCATTGACAAATAAAACCCTGATCTCTTTGGAAATCTTTCTTTGAGCTTTCTGTCCGTCAAGCATTGTATTTGCTTTATTTTACAGTTCTCATCAGTCTTGGTGATTTTTCTCAGATGGTGATTTTGCAACATTCTATTCTAAATTGCAGATTAACTCATAACCAGGGTTAGGGTTGCTATGTAATGAAGGTCTGCTGTAGTGTCTAGACACTAGGTGGCAATGTTGCATTTCTAACACTATAAAATGCAGATGTCAAATCTTGAATGTCACTGTATGCATATACTGGTAAATCACTATGAAATGATAACACTGAATGGAGCAGACAGGAAGCACAAACCACAAACAGGAAGATACTATTTTTAACTTAACACGGTTAAGGAAGCTAAATGTCTGTGGAATTGATAGAGATCTGTCTTTAAGGTGAAGAATAGTGAGCTAGTTGTTAAAGGTGCTCCAGTCCATAGAATTAGAATACTAGAATGTACAGCAACCTTCTTATGGTCCAAAGGTCAGCCATGGTTTGCCAGTGCTGTGATAGTGTAAAATAATTAATTTGAATAATGTATCTGCAGTATTTTTATTAGCTAGCTAGCCAGACAATTTTAGAGGAATGATTCCGTAAATACTTAAAATGAACTGCCAATATGCCAACAATGCTGTCAATCCACAGCCATACACTGTCTGAAATCAGTTGATAGGACTTACTGATATTGCATCATATAATAGAACTATAAAAACACACGTTTGTATAAATAGCCTCAAATATGTAATGTGTATAAAACCCCTATAATACATTTCTAATTATAACAATATTTTAGGTTGACAATTCTATTACACAATTTGATATTTTTTATTTCACCTTTATTTAACCAGGTAGGCAAGTTGAGAACAAGTTGTCATTTACAATTGCGACCTGGCCAAGATAAAGCAAAGCAGTGGGACACAAACAACGACACAGAGCTACACATGGAGTAAAACAAACACAGTCAATAATACAGTAGAAACAAGTGGTAAAGGGAGGTAAAGGCAAAAAAAGGCCAAGGTGGCAAAGTGAATACAATATAGCAAGTAAAACACTGGAATGGTAGATATCACATGCCTTACTTTTATTTTCCTGCATAAGTCAAATCAGGATTATGCCTCTACTGCCATTCATTCCAATTAGAATGGTTTGTTTTTCTCCCTGACCAATATGGCTGCAGTTTTAACCCCATTCTGAAACTTATGACATAGCCCCTCTAGTAATTTAATAGGATCTCTATGCTCCAGTCACTCTCCAGCCCTAACTGAATCCAGATCAGAGCTGTTCCTTTCAAGGCTATTGTCAAGGTAACAGGTCACGTCTCCACTGCAGACAATAGAATACCTATGATCTTCTAGAATGGTAGACGATTATAGATAGAATCACTAACTGCTACATATGTTTTCCAAACTCTGACAGGCAAAGAAAAAGATCAACCAAAAGGTCACAGAGCTCTAAAGTGCCCAATTGTAACCATGGAGATGAGAATATTTACATTCTACCCTGACCTTTGCCCTATGGGAAAAGTGAAGGAAGAGAAGAAGGAAAGAAAGAACAGAAAAGTTGATTCAACATGGGCTGTATTGATTCTCAGTCTGGGAGAGGAAGAGACAGGCTTTTGACCTGAATGAAGCCAGTCCAGAAGTCATTTCCTACACCGTTAGGAATCTTCTTTAGCCTCGTTTGTGTCACAGACCAGTTGATTCTGGTAACTGATTGATCTTTAGAAGACACACAGCCTACAGTACAGTACTGTATTCTTAAGGACAAAGTTCTAAAATGTACAATTAGCTGGGCATTTTAGCCATTCATTTGACTTGTGTTAGCCAGAGGGACTTAACATAAGTTTATTTAAATAAGGAGCCTGAAACCCATCGTCAATACTAACATCCTAAATCCCTCTTCACAATGGCAGCACTAGACTATAAGATTCTCCAGGATAAGCATTCCTAATGCATGCATGTGGTGAAACAGGAGACTGATGAGGTTGGAAATAACTTTGTCCTCCCTCATTCTGTTCCTTAAGCCAGGCAGAGTAGTTCTAAAAGTGGTGGGGGGATTGAGTCAGGCAGAGTAGCTGTGTGTGTAACAGAGGCGGGACTGAGGGCGTCTTATTGTCTGGAGACATCTGATCTCTTCACTGACCTAAGGAACATAAAGCTAAGACTCAGCTGTTTTAACAGAGAGAAAGAGACTGCCATAACCAGAGAGAGATTGAGGGATAGAGAGAGAGAATGGGACAAAGAGGGAGGGAGAAGGAGATTACATGAGTTACATATATATATCCTGATGGAAGTTCTTTACCCTTTAGGTCAACAAACAAAAACAGCCATTAGATTGCAGCACTGAATTATTGAAAGCAAATTCCTGGTAGGCATCCATCCACCATATTGCTTTCAATCACCCTGTGTTTTCAGACCAGAACACGAGGGAGAGCAGAGGAGACGAGAGGAAGCCACTTTAGGCTATTGAGATGCAGCCTTTAGGCTCTCGTCTGTCACAGCATCAGATGAGTGGTTGTTGAGGAAAGGAGAAAAGCCAAGGTATCTATGACAGTGGAATGGAAAACGACCACAGAGGCCCTGCTGTGTGTGTAGGATGTATGGGTATGGGGTTAATTCAATATTCGGCCATTCTTCACTGAGCCATCCTGAGCATCTAGGAGATGCAACACCACAATGCCAGCAGCTGTATGGCAATGCGAGGGAACCTGACCTAAATAGCCCCATGGGGCTAACATGCATAACAATGGACTAGATCAGGGTTACCCAAACTGGGTTCTGGGGCCCCCCCTGGGTGCACGTTTAGTTTGACATAGCACTACACAGCTGATTCAAAATAACCAACTCATCAAGCTGGGAGGCCCCAGGACCGAGTTTTGGAATCCCTAGATTAGATGACCACAGGCAGGGCCTTAATGTAGGCTGATTGAAGGCTAATAAAGTCTGCTCCGCGTTGGCAGAAGTCTCTGTGGCTCCGTCCTGTGTTTATTATAGTGTCTGTATGGCTGTGCTAAATCAACATGAGCAGAGCTAATAGGCATTACAATGTTAGTCACTCAGAAAGATGGCTGTGCCAGCATGGATGGACAAACAGGGTGATGCAGTCAGAGCTGATGGGATATGTGTTCTTTATTAAAGGTTAGAGTTCAGGGCTACTTAGTGATTAGAAGCATATTGGTGGTTAGAAAGGGTCAGGTTTCAGTCCCCTCTAGAATGATACAACAGACAGAATAACTAAAGGGCTTCAATGTAGCTTCCTGCAGGCTGTGAGCATTCATAGAGCATACATAACAGGTTATGACAGCCGTATGAACGGATCTATAAACAGCCTTAGAAGCACACCAGCAGCCGTAGTGGCAGAGGTTAAATAACTGCAAGATAATAATCAGTGATGATGTATATGGATTATGGGAGGGAGATATTGAACCAAATGGCCATGTGACTGAAATCCAATCAAATTTCACATCCATGGGTTGTGTTTGTTTGATTGATTTAATTTCTATGAGCCAGGGCCTCCTGAGTGCTGTGACATTGATGGGTGAGGACACAGAGGAAGTTGGCACAGAGGGACGGTCACCCTGGAGAACACACACAGCCTTACAAGGACAAAGCATGCTCCAACCAACTCCCAGAGTGTGACACTACTGGAGGTGTGTGTGCGCAAGTATTGTGTGTGTATAGTATTGACAGAATATAACTGTATAGGGGGAAACTAAACATAGATGTAGGTTACGTGTGTATGTGTGTGTGTGAAAAAGAGCGTTTGGAGGTGGAGGCAGATCAGATATCACACCCCCAACTTGTTCTTTCCTCTCTCTCCTCCATCCCCCCCCCCCCCCCCCCCCCCCCCCAACTCACCCTCCCTGTGTAGACAGTTGCCATGGCGAGGCGTTGACGAGTCATCGCCACATTCCGGGGCATGGCTCTCCCCTCTGGACACTCGCCTCCTCTCAAGTTTAACATTTACTCTATGCTGTGTACTGTTGTGTGTACTCATGCAGTCCCCTCCCTACAGTAACCTCCTGCTGCTGCTGAGGAGCTAGAACAACCAACATACCAGAATCATTAACCTGTACCTGACGGGTGTCAAACTCATTCCATGGAGGGCCTAGTGTCTGCAGGTTTAGTTGTTCCTTTTAATTAAGCCAGACAAGGTGAGGGGAGTTCCTTACTAATTAGTGACCTTATTTTCATCAATCAAGTACATGGGAGGAGCATAAACCCACAGACACTCAGCCCCTCGTTGGAATGAGTTTGACAAGGGATGTACATGGTTTACGAAGCAGGATTTGATTAGGCTTAAGCATATCACACAATTGACCACATTGCTTAATTCTAGCCAATTGCAATCAGACCGACAGGAGTGTTTACTTAGTTAGCCGAGGGGCTAGGAGTCCATTTGGGTGGCCAGGTCCAACTCTGGACCTGGCAACCCAGGTCTAGAGTTGTTGTAAACTGTTGTTCTGAGCCATCAGGCCCAACCAACAGATCCCAGAGATGATATGTCTAATACAGGAACCACCATTGAGGATCAAACAAGGCCTTAAAGGATCTGTGTCCAGATGAAAACACACACACACTCATCACCAGAGGGGGAATGGAGGATACAGCACCAATATCTGGGTCAATCTTTTGAAAGCGAGAGGAAGATGGAGGGGAAAAAAAGAGGGGAGAAGAGAGCGAGAGAAAAACATTTAGGGAGTAAAGGAGAGCGAGGGATTAAGAAAAACAGGTGTGAAAAAGATAGAGGGGAAGAAGAGAGAGAACGTGATAGTGAAGGTGAGGAAAATAACTCACTGGAGGCTGACAGTTCTAAACATAACACTCATCTACATTTGTAATTGAAGGAGAAGAGAGAGAGAGGACACAAGCTATTCCCTGAAGGACGACAAGAGATGGAGGGAAGGAAGGAGGGATACAACAAACCAGCTTCAGTCATGGTACTGTTATAAAACATTTATTCTGGCAGAAATATTGGAAGTTTTTCAGAGGCCTGGAAGCAGAGGCGAATCATAAAAAACCCTGATTGATCGTTACCCAGAGAAACATCGGCACAGAATAAGATATTCATGTCAGATAAAAATCCATATTGGGCTTTACAATCATTTACAAAAAGACTTAGAAATCTATTTCAAATTACAAAAAATAAAATGACAGTAAGGATCTTTAAAAAGAACTTGCAGTGTTTTGTGTTGGCGGTTGTCCTATCGGTCTGTGGTTCTAGACTTTAGGGAGGTTCTTCGAATAGATCTCGGATCAGCTTCCCCAAGTCCAAACCTGAACTAAATAATTACGAGGTTGCACACAGAACAGACCTTGGGTCAGTGCTTAGGGGCACCTTTCACCCACACAGTGGGACAGCTTGAGGCCTGATACCAATACTATAAATTGCATCTCTTTCCTTCAAGTACATGTCTGATCTCATACAGATGTATGGCAGCTGATAGCCAGGGTTCCACTACACACCTTTCACCAATCCAGTCATGTCAGATAAGGAAGGATACAATTTCTAAGTATTTTAACAGGGCCCTGGTTTATTGATTGGCACACAGCAGCTCTTCTCCCGTCGATGGCACTAGTGAGTTAAACCATGTCAGATCCCAGAGCCAAAGCCCCAGTTGGTACCTGGCCAGAACCTAGATACAGCTGGTGCCTCTCACAGGGTTACATTGGCAGTGTGTATACAAGACAGTGTGTGTGTGTAGGGTTGTGTGTGTGTGTGTGTAGGGTTGTGTGTGTGTGTGTGTGTGTGTAGGGTTGTGTGTGTGTGTGTGTGTGTGTAGGGTTGTGTGTGTGTGTGTGTGTGTGTGTGTAGGGTTGTGTGTGTGTGTGTGTGTGTGTGTGTAGGGTTGTGTGTGTGTGTGTGTGTGTGTGTAGGGTTGTGTGTGTGTGTGTGTGTGTGTGTGTAGGGTTGTGTGTGTGTGTGTGTGTGTGTGTAGGGTTGTGTGTGTGTGTGTGTGTGTAGGGTTGTGTGTGTGTGTGTGTGTGTGTGTAGGGTTGTGTGTGTGTGTGTGTGTGTAGGGTTGTGTGTGTGTGTGTGTAGGGTTGTGTGTGTGTGTGTGTGTGTGTAGGGTTGTGTGTGTGTGTGTGTAGGGTTGTGTGTGTAGGGTTGTGTGTGTGTGTGTGTGTGTAGGGTTGTGTGTGTGTGTGTGTGTGTAGGGTTGTGTGTGTGTGTGTGTGTGTGTGTAGGGTTGTGTGTGTGTGTGTGTGTGTGTGTGTAGGGTTGTGTGTGTGTGTGTAGGGTTGTGTGTGTGTGTGTGTGTGTGTGTGTGTAGGGTTGTGTGTGTGTGTGTGTGTGTGTGTGTGTAGGGTTGTGTGTGTGTGTGTGTGTGTGTGTAGGGTTGTGTGTGTGTGTGTGTGTGTGTGTGTGTGTGTAGGGTTCTGTGTGTGTGTGTGTGTGTAGGGTTGTGTGTGTGTGTGTGTGTAGGGTTGTGTGTGTGTGTGTGTAGGGTTGTGTGTGTGTGTGTAGGGTTGTGTGTGTGTGTGTGTAGGGTTGTGTGTGTGTGTGTGTGTAGGGTTGTGTGTGTGTGTGTGTAGGGTTGTGTTTGTGTGTGTGTGTGTGTAGGGTTGTGTTTGTGTGTGTGTGTGTGTAGGGTTGTGTGTGTGTGTGTGTGTGTGTAGGGTTGTGTGTGTGTGTGTGTGTAGGGTTGTGTGTGTGTGTGTGTGTGTGTAGGGTTGTGTGTGTGTGTGTGTGTAGGGTTGTGTGTGTGTGTGTGTGTGTAGGGTTGTGTGTGTGTGTAGGTGTGTGTGTGTGTGTGTAGGGTTGTGTGTGTGTGTAGGGTTGTGTGTGTGTGTGTGTGTGTGTGTAGGGTTGTGTGTGTGTGTGTGTGTGTGTAGGGTTGTGTGTGTGTGTGTGTGTGTGTAGGGTTGTGTGTGTGTGTGTGTGTGTGTGTAGGGTTGTGTGTGTGTGTGTGTGTAGGGTTGTATGTGTGTGTGTGTGTGTAGGGTTGTATGTGTGTGTGTGTGTGTAGGGTTGTATGTGTGTGTGTGTGTGTAGGGTTGTATGTGTGTGTGTGTGTGTGTGTGTGTGTGTGTGTAGGGTTGTGTGTGTGTGTGTGTAGGGTTGTGTGTGTGTGTGTGTGTGTGTGTAGGGTTGTGTGTGTGTGTGTGTAGGGTTGTGTGTGTGTGTGTGTAGGGTTGTGTGTGTGTGTGTGTAGGGTTGTGTGTGTGTGTGTAGGGTTGTGTGTGTGTGTGTGTGTGTGTGTGTGTGTGTAGGGTTGTGTGTGTGTGTGTGTAGGGTTGTGTGTGTGTGTGTGTGTAGGGTTGTGTGTGTAGGGTTGTGTGTGTGTGCACGAGGAGTGTGATTTTATCTGTAGATGTTGGGGTACATGGCATTGGGTAAGAGGAGTGCTCGATCAAGCAGTGTGTGTTTACTGTTGTTGTGCATGTCCGTATGTTGAGTGTTGGCAGTATATGGAGCGTGTGTATAGACAGGGTAGCATTTCAGTGGTGGTAGTTGACATCAGGTACAGGACCATTCTAAAAGGGCCTTCTGGGTCTAGGTAGGGGTAATTAGTAGAGGGTAGGGCTGGTCTTTGTCGATGGGCAGAATACTGCTGGGCCAACCACTAACCCCAGGAACACACACAACAGCCCTGAGAGCCCCAGCCCCATACAAACACAACAGTCATTTCTATGGACACACAGCTATTGTACTGTACCAGAGACAGGGGAAGAAGACTCCCTAAGGGACTGGGCCCTACTAAACTGGGAGGTGACATGGAGATTGCTTTCAGGAATGGGTTTGTTAACAGTTCTCTCTAATCCTTCTCCATTGCATTCCAGGGGTGTATCTCCATGCTCTGGCTTCCTCGTCCCGTCTTCTTCGCTTCATCTGCACTGATGTGAATGAAACAGGTAGGCTTCAACTATTATATTGCTTAGATCCACCCTGTGTTTATTGATCAGTGCAGATGAAGGAGAGGAGACGAGGAAGCCACTTTGGGACTCTTCAGCTAGAGCCAGGCATTGGCTGGGAGTGTGTGTGGAGCACTGCAGGTTCCAGCTGGTTCCACGCATTAATCCAGTATGCTACCTATATAAACGATGTCTCCCTCTGACTGTGTCAGTCCATATCATACCACTCCTCTCAGTCACCACCACTAATCCACTCTCTTATTGGCCAGCTTGCTCCTCAACCTGCCCCATATAAACCCTAGGTCCAACATAACATCAATGTCCTTCACAGTGGGGGTAGCACCAGTGTCAGTGTAGGGGGTTACAGCAGGTGAGCTCTGGGTCCTTAAGTGTCTTTCACTCGCTCTAGAGGAGAGCCTCTGAGGTCATCAACTTTTACCAGGGAACCTGGCTAGTTGCTGTTGAGTAAGAGTAAAATTACATCTCACCAGGAACAGGGCAGGACAAAACGGGTAAAGCGGCTCTCTTTCCCAGCCTCAGGTGTGGCGAACCACACAAATATAGCACACACACACACACCTCCATTTAAAAGCAGTCTCATTTCAAAAACTAGTGATGAGGACAAACGTAGACAAAGTCCACTAAGGTAGGAATACTCCAGGGCTGTTTTGTGCAATACCTAACATCAATACGTTCACATAGGCAGACTAGATATCCTGCACTCTTCTTTAGCAGTTGATTCAGTTCAGTGTTTTTTTTCCCCTCTACAGCGCCACAGTAAATGTCCTATTGTCTCTCCTCCTCCTCTCCCGTTGGTGCGCTTAAAAGCTCCACGGAGCGCAACCGAAGGGCTGTGATTGGTCAATTGTCTGCCGTTGCCGTGGTAATGTGCCGGCGCGGTAACGTGCGCGTGCTCGTAGTTCATCAGCTGGAGAAGCGGTGGTCGCTCCAGCGGGCCTGTGCTAGTCAATCCATCTCCAGGTCCATGAGTTTGTTGCGTGAGCGGGGGGTGTGTGTGGTGTTGCGGCAGCAGCAGTGGGCACAGATGAAACCCAGGAGGAGAGAGAAGAGCCCCACGGACACAGAGGCTACAGAACCGTACAGCAGAGGCAGCTTCAGAGAGTCCCACACTGGAGGGAGACAGAGAGACAGACAGACCGAGAGAGAGAGAAAGTGTTAGTTACTGTACACACACACAACACACAGTGCCCCCCCCCCCATCCTTACTCACTGGGGAATCGTACAGTGAGGAACACCCTGGTAGAGGTGAGTTCTGCCCCGTGTGTCCAGGCCCCTGTGGAGGCAGACAGGTACCAGGGCGTGGCCTGGCAGTGGTACTCCCCGCTGTCGCTGTCCTGGGTGGCGTGGATGTTCAGGGCGTAGGTGTGTGTGTCTGTGCGCTCCAGGGACACGTCACTGCTGGCGTTGCGTGCCTCCTTCTTGACCAGACCGAAGCGGTCCACGCTGGCCAGTAGGGTGCCTTTGTTCCCCCCTCTCAGCCGCGTGAGGTACCAACGTACCTCGTAGGACAGGTCATCTGAGGGAGGAAGAGGAGAGAATTCTATTAAAACCACTTCATTGGGTTTATGTAATAGAGCTAACATCAGCAGATTGAAACTGTGGATGTAGGGACAGGAAGAGGGGAGACAGAGCGACGGGGAGAGACATGGAGGGGAGACTGGCTAGAGAGAGAAGAGAGGGGGAAGGGAATGGGACGGAGAGACAGAATAGAGGGGGAGGGGACTGGATAGAGACACAGAAGTAGAAGGGGGAGGAGAAAATGTTAAGTATTTTATAGAAATCCTTTCCATGTGGTTGAGGTTAAAGGTTTTATCAGTCTATCGCTGAACCTACAGTTAGTGTCTGGTGTTGCCACCGTCTCAATGTTGATCTGTGATGGGAATTCATGGATCTGAAGAAAACTCTACATGTGAATAGACATGCTATCACTGAGAGAACATAGAACACAGTACACATCTTCCATATGATACATCTATTTCTCTATCCATGTATTCATACATCTGTGTTTCTGTGCTAGGGGCTCTTAGCAAAGGTCTAAAGAGGAGCAGCTTTAACCGGTCATTAATGTGTCTAAAAGGGACTATCATTACTGTCCCACCCACACACAGATTACACATCAATACTATGTGTGTCTCTACAGCCACCTTTAGAGAACATCTCACAGAAAGAGACGAAGAGGGAAGGAACAATAAGAAAATAAAGAATAAGATGTTCTAGAGAAGATGAAGAAAAAAAAGAACGAGAGAGAGAGCAACGAGGGAGAGAGAGCGAGCAACGAGCGATCGAGCGAGCAGCGAGAGAGCAACGAGAGAGCAGCGAGAGCGCAACGAGAGCGCAGCGAGCAAGAAACGAGAGAGCAAGAAACGAGAGAGAGCAAGAAACGAGAGAGAGCAACGAGAGCGCAGCGAGAGAGCAACGAGAGCGCAGCGAGAGAGCAAGAAACGAGAGAGAGCAAGAAACGAGAGAGAGCAAGAAACGAGAGAGAGCAAGAAACGAGAGAGAGCAAGAAACGAGAGGGAGCAAGAAACGAGAGAGAGAGGGCAGTGCCAGTGACCCAGAATGTGGTATGACTTCTTCAGTCAGATTTGCTATCCTGTCCAGCAGCCTCTAACTGACTGGACATGACTGGACATCTTAACCACCAATACAGAGTTCGCCACTGGAGAGTTGGAAGTAAAAATAAATAATTAGGTACTATGGGGTGAATCCTAACTTTAAGTAACATTTTCACTTCGCATCAATGTGTGACTAACTGCTAATACAAGGCCTACTTAGTAAAAAATATGAAGATGCTGATGGTAATGATGATGATGATGAATAAGATGGGGAAAGGCAGGAAGGGACACATCTATATTTATAGAGATGGAACGGAGGGCACCGCGACCCCTCGTTTCCACAACCTCAGTGTCCGGATTCAAGAGGTGACTGGATGTGACACAAGCCTAAACGTAGAGGACCGCTGGACTAACGGACCAATCAGGCCGATTCCTGCAGACCTAATTGAGGACTGGTCAGTGGACATTAGTCTTAAAGGGATAGTTTGGTAGCTGGGCTGTTGTCAGTCGTAACCCGTTTCACTCCTAGAATTGGGACTGTATGGATAGGGCCAAATTGAAATGTTTTTAACAGAAGAAATACGAAAAAGAATATGCATAACCAATGATAAGGGAACAGTTTGGAGATTAAGGGGAAATTATCTGACTAAAAGGTGAGAACACAACTGTTCACCTGACAAGACTGAATCCAAACATTATACTGTCGTGGCCAAAAGTTTTGAGAATGACACAAATATTAATTTCCACAAATTTTGCTGCTTCAGTGTCTTTAGATATTTTTGTCAGATGTTACTACAGAATACTGAAGTATAATTACAAGCATTTCATAACGGTCAAAGGCTTTTATTGACAATTACATTAAGTTGATGCAAAGAGTCAATATTTGCAGTGTTGGCCCTTCTTTTTCAAGACCTCTGCAATCCGCCCTGGCATGCTGTCAATTAACTTCTGGGCCACATCCTGACTGATGGCAGCCCATTCTTGCATAATCAATGCTTGGAGTTTGTCAGAATTTGTGGGTTTTTGTCTGTCCACCCACCTCTTGAGGATTGACCACAAGTTCTCAATGGGATTAAGGTCTGGGGAGTTTCCTGACCATGGACCCAAAATATTGATGTTTTGTTCCCCGAGCCACTTAGTTATCACTTTTGCCTTATGGCAAGGTGCTCCATCATGCTGGAAAAGGCATTGTTCGTCACCAAACTGTTCCTGGGTGGTTGGGAGAAGTTGTTCTCGGAGGATGTGTTGGTACCATTCTTTATTCATGGCTGTGTTCTTAGGCAAAATTGTGAGTGAGCCCACTTCCTTGGCTGAGAAACAACCCCACACATGAATGGTCTCAGGATGCTTTACTGTTGGCATGACACAGGACTGATGGTAGCGCTCACCTTGTCTTCTCCAGACAAGCTTTTTTCCAGATGCCCCAAACAATCAGAAAGGGGATTCATCAGAGAAAATGACTTTACCCCAGTCCTCAGTAGTCCAATACCTGTTGCAGAATATCAGTCTGTCCCTGATGTCTTTCCTGGAGAGAAGTGGCTTCTTTGCTGCCCTTCTTGACACCAGGCCATCCTCCAAAAGTCTTCGCCTCACTGTGCGTGCAGATGAACTCACACCTCCCTGCTGCCATTCCTGAGCAAGCTCTGTCCTGCTGGTGCCCCGATCCCGCAGCTGAATCAACTTTAGGAGACGGTCCTGGCGCTTGCTGGACTTTCTTGGGCGCCCTGAAGCCTTCTTCACGACAATTGAACCACTCTCCTTGAAGTTCTTGATGATCCGATAAAATGGTTGATTTAGGTGCAATCTTACTGGCAGCAATATCCTTGCCTGTGAAGCCCTTTTTGTGCAAAACAATGATGGCACGTGTGTGACAGAGGAAGAACAATGATTCCAAGCACCACCCTCCTTTTGAAGCTTCCAGTCTGTTATTCGAACTCAATCAGCATAACAGCGTGACCTCCAGCCTTGTCCTCGTCAACGCTCACACCTGTGTTAACGAGAGAATCACTGACATGATGTCAGCTGGTCCTTTTGTGGCAGGGCTGAAATGCAGTGGAAATGTTTTTTGGGGATTCAGTTAATTTGCATGGCAAAGAGGGACTTTGCAATTAATTGCAATTCATCTGATCACTCTTCATAACATTCTGGAGTATATGCAAATTGGCATCATACAAACTGAGGCAGCAAACTTTGTGAAAATTAATGTGGGTGTCATTCTCAAAACTTTTGGCCACGACTGTACACTTCATTTTGTGCATTTTACATTTACAGTACTCTGGATACATTCAGTAACATAGAAAATGGTTGCTTAAATGGGAAGAGGTCCATGATAAGGCGTTGCTCTGCCTTCTTGACATCTCAGTCGAGGGAAAGTGTCAGTAACATGCATGTCAATCAAAAAACGGCCCATTATAAATCTCAACGTGGTTGAGGTGTGCATCGTTTGAAAGCCTGTTCTATTGCCAACATTAGTAGTTCCGTGCGTGTTCTGCTGCAAATTTTCTTCACAATACGAGAAATATAGGCTCATTCTGTTCAGAACAATCCAGGGTATAACATGTAATCTTGTCATTTTACACCAAAAATAGCTAATAAACGTTGATACTGTAAATAAATACATTTTAAAATATGGAAATGTGAAGTACACATTATGACATCAAACCGGTATTATAATCCTCAACGTCTCATCGTTCAGAACACACGGACTCCTCTAGATTTACAGCATTCCCCTCACTCAGATTACAAACTAAATTACTGAAGTAGCCAAAATCATCCACGACGAGTTACAGGTGCTGAGACTAGTATTTGTAAAAAGTAGTACGTTGCTAGGTAACAATGTAAACAATGCCACTTTATATGAACGGGACCATGTGCATGTTGTCTCATATCATGGGCAGGAGAGGCTCTAACAATGGGAACTCTAAACCACCCGTTGTAGAAACCTGTTCAGAACGTCTGCCAGTTGAAACAACGCTGTAAAGCAGACAGCTTGAGCTCTGACGTCATATACAACATGTTACCGTACAGCCCCTGCATTCCAATTGAGGTGCTCATTAATGACCAAATCTGCCATTTTCAACCAGTTTATGGGATGACAGGGGCTGTGAGTGTAAAGGGTTAATAGTTTGGTAGCTGGGCCTTTTATCTTGAATAGTAAGCAGAGCGTTTCTATGAAGCCACTTAGGAGATCCTTTCAGATGGGAACTAAGTTATAAAGCTTCATAAAGCCACCGTTTGCCTCCTTTGACATTGAATACATTATAACAAAGGACAGGAAGAGAGAACATGAAGATATTGAAATAACACCCCTGGAGTTGTATGAACACCCATTACACTATCCAAATAGAAGATATCTAAAGAGGAATTAAGGTGACCCACCACACCTTAGAGAAACAAAAAAAAGGTACCTGCCAAGACCCCCTGTACCAGGCACTGCAGATAACATTCTCTCACGCACATGCACACATGCCTGCGAACACACACACACACACAGTCACATTGCCTCAGATTGGTCCCAGCTGTTTCAGTGTAATTCCTTGAATACACTGCTCTTTGAACCGCACGCGTAGCAACAATAACCAAGACGGCAAAACAAATACATTATCACCGGTATTCCCATTAACAAGCTTGATCCCCACTACAACACAACGCTGTAAGATTCCTCCCACTGGCCCCGTTATCCTCCCCTCCACCTCCATCCTCTCCTCCACCTCCTCTATCCTCCACCATCCTCCCCTCCACCTCATCAACACCAGGATCCGCCAAGGAGAAATAAAAGTAGATTGTCTTCACATCGAAATGAACTGAATAAAATACATTTGATTGGTTCATTCCATGTATTGATCCCCAGAGGGGGGAGTTAGTTAGTTTTGCCAGCAGCAGCAGAAGGTAAAGACCAATAGTGGTAGACACTACAGGCATCCAGAACACAGAAATCAACAGGGATACTGCCACTGATGTCTGATAGAACAAAGTCTATTACACGTGGGCCATAAAGCGGTGCTACAACACAGCACACAGGAATACTAAACACTGCATGGACCTCGTAGAATCACAATGAGCAGAACGGCCATTCCAATTACGAGCAATGGGCCATGACCGACGGGCAGCGGCCATTTTGGGTGTCTCATTTTGAATTGACGCTAACAAGTCACGACGTCGCGTGAATTCTATTGTGTCGCCAATATTTGGGTGGAATGTGAAAAATGTTGTAATTCTTAGAGTTATGGGCTGATCTAAAGAGACATATTGTGCAGTAGGGTGCCATTTCACACACAACTCATGTCTGTTCTGTTACCCCTTCTATTTCTATGCTCAAGCCGTCCTCCCCTTTATTACCAGAAGGACTTAATGGCCTGAGTGAGTCTCTTTCCCCGCACCAGTTAGTTAGACCGTTCTCTCTTCACCAGTCCTTTAGGAGGTCTCTCCAGTCTCCTGTGAGGGGGAAATGGACCATGGAATATAACTATTAATTACTGGCTGTAGAGGAGAAGAGAACAGGTAAACCTGTAAATCAAACTAGCCTGCTAAACCTGTTCTCTCCTAGCCTGCCCCACAGAATCAAACTAGCCTGGCTAGTTTGATTCTGTGGGGCAGGCTAGGAGAGAACAGGTTTAGCAGGCTAGTTTGATTCTGTGGGGCAGGCTAGGAGAGGAGACTAGACAGACTCAGTGAACTGCTCTAGTCGTAAAGGATGGTTCAATCCTAGTCAGACGTTTACATGCTTCTTTAGTGGGTTTACATTTTTTTTTTATATTTAACTAGGCAAGTCAGTTAAGAACACATGTTTACAATGACGGCCTACCCCGGCCAAAACCGGACGACGCTGGGCCAATTGCTGGGCCAATCACGGCCGGATGTGATGCGGTACTGGGCCGAGTCCATATTCCACTCCATTCAAAGAAAATTAACACTAATAAACTATTTTATGTTCCATCTTTCTCTTTTTTTTTGTGTGTGTGAATTTTTACCCCTTTTTCTCCCCAATTTCATGGTATCCAATTGTTGTAGTAGCTACTATCTTGTCTCATCGCTACAACTCCCGTACCGGCTCGGGAGAGACGGTTGAAAGTCATGCGTCCTCCGATACACAACCCAACCAAGCCGCACTGCTTCTTAACACAGCGTGCATCCAACCCGGAAGCCAGCCGCACCAATGTGTCGGAGGAAACACTGTGCACCTGGAAACCTTGGTTAGCGTGCACTGCGCCCGGCCCGCCACAGGAGTCGCTGGTGCGCGATGAGACAAGGACACCCCTACCGACCAAGCCCTAACCCGGACGACGCTAGGCCAATTGTGCGTCGCCCCACGGACCTCCCGGTCGCGGCCGGTTACAACAGAGCCTGGGCGCGAACCCAGGGACTCTGATGGCACAGCTGGCGCTGCAGTACAGCGCCCTTAACCACTGTGCCACCCGGGAGGCCCCCATCTGTCTCTTGATCTTAATTTAACCTCCTGTTGTCCTTCTTATGTTATGTCCTCTCATGGCAGCAACTGGCACAAGCAGGGACAAAGTCTTCAGTGTCTCCCCTAAGGAAACAGACTCCGTACTCTGGGTACAGAGACAGGGTACAGAGACAGGGTACAGAGACACGACAGCATCTGAGAAAAACAGCTGTTGCTTGTCAGCTCCAACTGCTGCCAAACAAACAAACACATAACTCTGCTCTTTGATGACAACATCCTCGTGTCCCAACCACTCACACACACTATACCTTTGCTGTGAACATCTGACGCCTGCTGATCAAAACTAACGGGAGACATCAACATGCCAGGCCAACAGCTAGCTAGCTTTCTCAACAGCATCAGTTCACAAGTGCAACATTCCCACCAACAGACGTGCAGTCTGTCGGTCTCACACAATCACCACACCGGCTGCGTCCTAATGGTCTAATATACATGTATTTCCTTGATGTCCACTAATCTGAAAGGACATGATGGATTTAAAAAAAAAAAAATATTGGTCTATCTGTCCAGTTATATCAGCTAGGAAAGGAAACAAGGAAAGGTGGCTGTTTGTGTCATCTTGTGGTCTCTTGTGGGTAGGTCCATTTCAGTGCTGCATAGGAATGTGATTCTCCTGCTCAGGCTTGTTCCTGCACTGTAAGTGTTGTATATAGAGTATCACTTTCGATTACTCAACACTTACACCAAACCATAAGTCTTGTCAGGTACTATCCAGTCCCTCTCCTTTCTATAGAGCAGTGGTTCCCAACCTTTTTATAGTCCCGCACCCCTTCAAACATTCAACCTCCAGCTGCGTACCCCCTCTAGCCCCAGGGTCAGCCGTACCCCCTCTAGCACCAGGGTCAGCCGTACCCCCTCTAGCACCAGGGTCAGCCGTACCCCCTCTAGCACCAGGGTCAGCCGTACCCCCTCTAGCACCAGGGTCAGCCGTACCCCCTCTAGCACCAGGGTCAGCCGTACCCCCTCTAGCACCAGGGTCAGCCGTACCCCCTCTAGCACCAGGGTCAGCCGTACCCCCTCTAGCACCAGGGTCAGCCGTACCCCCTCTAGCACCAGGGTCAGCCGTACCCCCTCTAGCACCAGGGTCAGCCGTACCCCCTCTAGCACCAGGGTCAGCCGTACCCCCTCTAGCACCAGGGTCAGCCGTACCCCCTCTAGCACCAGGGTCAGCCGTACCCCCTCTAGCACCAGGGTCAGCACACTGTTTTTTGCCATCATTGGAAGCCTGCCACACACACACACACACACACTATACGATACATTTATTAAACATAAGAATGAGAGTGAGTTGTCGTCACAACCCGGCTCATGGGAAGTGACAAAGAGCTCTTATAGGACCAGGGCACAAATAATAATCAACCAATTTTCTCTTTATTTAACCATCTTACATATAAAACCTTAAGTCATCGAAAATTGTGAATAACTCACCACAGGTTAATGAGAAGGGTGTGCTTGAAAGGATGCACATAACTCTGCAATGTTGGGTTATATTGGAGAGAGTCTCAGTCTTAAATAATTTCACAGTCTGTGCCTGTATTTAGTTTTCATGCTAGTGAGGGCCGAGAATCCACTCTCACATAGGTACTTCGTTGCAAAGGGCATCAGTGTCTTAACAGCGCGATTTGCCAAGGCAGGATACTCTGAGCGCAGCCCAATCCAGAAATCTGGCAGTGGCTTATGATTAAATGACATTTTCACAGAAACGCTCGTTTCTGGACGAGAGGCAGGGCACGAAAGGGATAACGAATTCAGTTTGTGTCATCCGTTTCAGGAAAGTACCTGCGTAATTGAGCACCCAACTCACTCAGGTGCTTCGCTATATCACATTTGACATTGTCCGTAAGCTTGAGTTCATTTGTACACCAAATAAGCAAAGAAATGACAGTCCATCATTACTTTAAAACATGAAGGTCAGTCAATGCAAAACATTAAGAACTTTGAAAGTTCCTTCAAGTGCAGTCGCAAAAACCATCATGCCCTGTGATGAAACTGGCTCTCATGAGGACTGCCACAAGAAAGGAAGACCCAGAGTTACCTCTACTGCAGAGGATAAGTTCATTAGAGTTACTAGCCTCAGAAATTGCAGCCCAAATAAATATATCACAGAGTTCAAGTAACGGACACATCTCAGCATCAACTGTTCAGAGGAGACTGTGAATCAGGCCTTTATGGTCGAATTGCTGCAAAGAAACCACTACTAAAGGACACCAATAATAGTAAGAGCCTTGCTTGGGCCAAGAAACACGAGCAATGGACATTAGACCGGTGGAAATTTGTCATTTGGTCTGGAGTCCAAATTGGAGATTTTTGGCTCCAACCGCCGTGTCTTTGTGAGACGCAGTGTGGGTGAACGGATGATCTCTGCATGTGTATTTCCCACCATAAAGCATGGAGAAGGAGGTGTTATGGTGTGGGAGTGCTTTGCTGGTGACAAAGTCTGAGTTATTTAGAATTAAAGGCACACTTAACCAGCACGGCTACCACAGCATTCTGCAGCAATACGCTATCTCACCTGGTTTGGGCTTAGTGAGAATATCATTTGTTTTTCAACAGGACAATGACCCAACACACCTCCAGGCTGTGTATTTTACCAAGAAGGAGAGTGATGGAGTGCTGCATCAGATGACCTGACCTCCACAATCCCCAGACTTCCACCTAATTTAGATGGTTTGGGATGAGTCAGACCGCAGAGTGAAGGAAAAGCAGCCAACAAGTGCTCAGCATATGTGGGAACTCCTTCAAGACTGTTGGAAAAGCCTTCCAGGTGAAATTGGTTCAGACAATGCCAAGAGTGTGCAAAGCGGTCATCAAGGCAAAGGGTGGCTACTTTGAAGAATCTCAAATATAAAATATATTTTGATTACTACATGATTCCATATGTATTATTTCATAGTTATGATGTCTTCACTATTATTCTACAATGTAGAAAATAGTAAAAATAAAGAAAAATCCTTGAACAAGTAGAGGTTCTGAAACTTTTTGACAGGTAGTAAGTAAATATATATATATATATCGTTTAAGGGTTTCTCTTTATTTGTACTATTCTGATCAATTTAATGTTATTTTAATGGACACATTTTTTTTGCTTTTCTTTCAAAAATAAGGACATTTCTAAGTGACACCAAACTTCTGAACGGTAGTGTATATATTTGTTTTAAAATGTGAATCACGTTTTTATTATACCCCCGACGACATTTGGGAATTTTATTTGGGAATACATGCTATCACTGTGGATTACTCAACATTTACACCAAACCATCAGTCACACCAGCTACTATCCAGTTTCTCTCCTAGACATCTGCTCCCCAAGTCTCTCTGCCATTTGGTTTCATGTGGTATTGTTGACAGTTTTACAGCACCTCACATATCCGACATCAACAGCATTAATATGGGGATTAAATATGCCCCTCTGTAAGAGAAGGAAGAATAAATAGTGTGTGTGTGTGTGTGTGTGTGTGTGTGTGTCCGCGCGCTAAGACAAAGGTTGGGTAACACCATCCGGTGCATGACTAAACAGAACACACACCTACCCACGTGAGTTTAGGACACCGCAGATGGCATGGTTGGGCAAAACCATATCAGTCGGCACATGACTAAACTAAACAAACCACCGCCACACCTGAAGGAAACGAGATGTATCGGTTTCAGTATTAGTAGGATTAGTTGGAAGAATTTGGCTTGAATAGTGCGTCACAATACCTACTGTGAGGCATCATGACCAAGTTAATACGAAGGTAAGTCTGACTCATGGAATTCTTAAAGCTACAGGTCAGGGTCTGAAGGCTTTTACTCCAGCCTAGCTCTAATTAATTAACACCTGATTCAACTAAATCAGAGGTCTTGATAATCAGCTGATTGGTTGAATTGGGTATGTCAGTGCTGGGATGGAACAAAAGCCTAGGCTACACCTGAAAGCTCTCACCACTGTCGGAGAAAATTCTGCCGTCGATTGAGAAGACAAAATGCCATTCTAACCAAAAAAAAGCCATGAGCTAATTAACAGACTAACAGTGTAGTTCAGTAATACCATTCCCCTGCAGCCTTCCAGCTGTCTCCCTGTAGGTAACTAACTAAGTGTAGTTCAGTAATACCATTCCCCTGCAGCCTTCCAGCTGTCTCCCTGTAGGTAACTAACTAAGTGTAGTTCAGTAATACCATTCCCCTGCAGCCTTCCAGCTGTCTCCCTGTAGGTAACTAACAGACTAACAGTGTAGTTCAGTAATACCATTCCCCTGCAGCCTTCCAGCTGTCTCCCTGTAGGTAACTAACTAACAGTGTAGTTCAGTAATACCATTCCCCTGCAGCCTTCCAGCTGTCTCCCTGTAGGTAACTAACTAACAGTGTAGTTCAGTAATACCATTCCCCTGCAGCCTTCCAGCTGTCTCCCTGTAGGTAACTAACTAACAGACTAACAGTGTAGTTCAGTAATACCATTCCCCTGCAGCCTTCCAGCTGTCTCCCTGTAGGTAACTAACTAACAGACTAACAGTGTAGTTCAGTAATACCATTCCCCTGCAGCCTTCCAGCTGTCTCCCTGTAGGTAACTAACAGTGTAGTTCAGTAATACCATTCCCCTGCAGCCTTCCAGCTGTCTCCCTGTAGGTAACTAACTAACAGTGTAGTTCAGTAATACCATTCCCCTGCAGCCTTCTAGCTGTCTCCCTGTAGGTAACTAACTAACAGTGTAGTTCAGTAATACCATTCCCCTGCAGCCTTCCAGCTGTCTCCCTGTAGGTAACTAACAGACTAACAGTGTAGTTCAGTAATACCATTCCCCTGCAGCCTTCCAGCTGTCTCCCTGTAGGTAACTAACAGTGTAGTTCAGTAATACCATTCCCCTGCAGCCTTCTAGCTTTCTCCCTGTAGGTAACTAACTGCTATGTTCCACCATCAGGAAAAGAAGCTGCAACTGACCATAAGATTACCATGACATTCCATTACGTTCTCTGATATGCACGTGAATAACAGGAAGGCGTATGTGTGTATGCATGTGAATACACACACACACACCGACAGCTGGGGTTCTGAAAAATGACACCCCCCACTTGCATAATCACACAATCACATTCAGACAAACACACACAGCTGCTATGAGCAGAACTCTCTGTTCTGATCTCTGACCGGTCTCGTGTTCGACTGGACTGAAGAATATAGAAAGATAACAATATGAAAGAGACAGAGGAGGAGGAGAAAGGAGACAGAGACCGACAGACAGAGACACAGAGTTATGTAATCTAATGGCTGAGGGAGGGAGAGGAAGACAAAGTGATAGAGAGAGTTGATAAGAGAGAATGAGACAGAATGACTTCCAATAAGAGATCACACTGCACTCCTCCCTGAGCTGGGAGAACGGGAGAGATTGAGTGCAGAAAGAACGGTGATAAGAGAGGCAGGATGAGGACAGGAGGAAGGGAGGAGAGGATGGAGAGATGTGAACAGGACAGCTGATAAGAAACTAATTAACTCTCAACACTGGAAGGTTGTGTCTTATGGATACAGCTATAACCTGATGAGAGTGTGTGTGTCGTCCCCTACCTGACTTGGGGGATGCTCCAGAGATGCTGAGGGCACACACCATCTTGGCGGTCTCCCAGGGATACAAAGTGGTGGTGTCAGAGCGGATGGCCACAGCGAACGAGGGGCCTACAGGAAGGAACACACAGAGGTTAGAGGTCAGGGGTTACATTCACTGTGTTAACACCCCTAACACTGGTCCTTCGCCAGGTCTTTCAAAGGTGTTCATCCAAACAGCTCCTCTCAGCTCACTGACCCAGTCAGAGTGTGTGTGTGTGTGTGTGTGTGTGTGTGTGTGTGTGTATATAAGCACCTACAGAGGGACTCAGTATGGTGTCTCCTCTAACACATGTTCAACACACACACACGATAAAGAGAGCCAGTGATACGGATCATTGCGGCTTCTAACTGATTTGTCCAGGAGAGGTTGGTTATGGGGTGCCGTTTTGAAGCTTCCACCCCACAGAGAGGAAGAAGGGCTGCAGGTAGCCTAGCGGTTAGGAGCGTTGGACCTGTAACCGAATGGTTGCTGGTTCGAATCCCCGAGCCGACTAGGTGAAACATCTGCTGATGTGCCCTTGAGCAAGGCACTTCGCTATATTTGCTCCTCTAAGACGCACTGTATTAGAGCGTCTGCTAAATTACTCAAATGTAAGAGAGAGAGCGTGCGTCTTTCCACAGTGAGAGAGAGCTCAAAGGGTCTACCTCCCCAGAGACAGTAGTAGAGGTTTCAGTAACTAGTTACATCTCTCTAACGAACATCAAACACAGCCAACTAGGCCGATGCAGGGAATGTGAGAGTATATTTAGGGTTCATGTGCGAGAGCATATTTAGGGTTCATGTGCGAGAGCATATTTAGGGTTCATGTGTGAGCTTCAGTAAAAGTCTAGTGGGTATAGACTCAGTAGGACACATGTAACTCAGTGGTGGTCAGGGTGTGTGTTCTATCCTCGTACCAGTTTCCTGGAAGTTGATCTGGACCTTGTTGGACTTGGCGCTGACAGCTTTGGTCCAGGCCTGGCCTGGTTGTTTGGTCCAGGCGGTGATATCACACCAGTAGAAGCCCCTGTCACCCTGCTGCACTCCGGCCAGACGGAAGCGGAACTCAGCCGGACCCGTCTTAGTCAGAACCAGGCTGTCCCTGGGAGCCAGAACCCAGTTTACTTTCAACATAGCTCACTAGTAATACCACAACAACTTCATTCATCTTATGAGACATACTGCTCAGTACTGTGTGTGTGTGTGTGTGTGTGTGTGTGTGTGTGTACCTGCGGTTAGGGTCGGTAGCCCCTCCATGTTGTAGTACAGAGTCAGGACTGAGAGAGAGGACAGTTCTAGTGGCAGAGTCCACACTGTCCTGAGTCTGCACCAGCACAGAGTAGCCCGGGTCCTGCAAGTGCACATGGGATATGGTACAGCTCATCTCAAAAGTGGCTCCGCCCGCCACCGCCTCACGCACACGCTGTGCCACGGCGGTTAGAGACGGACCTGGAGGGAGACAGATCAATCAATCAATTAATAATCAGTGAGTCAGTCAATCACCAAAATGTTCATCCTTAGGACTTAGAAAGCTGCCTGGAGCGCAACCTAAATCAAGGACCATGAGAGCAACTGGGATTTGTGCGATAGTGTGGGCCGGGTACCGAGGTAATGGCAATGGAAGCAGTGCAATCAATCAAGATAGAGCCTGAAGCTAGTAGAGTGGTAGGGAGTAACCAGGACTACAGACAGACACTTGTAACCTAACAACCAGCTGTCTGTAGTAACCACAGGGACTGAGTGGACAGACCATCAGTAGGAAAGTCCGGACTTCATGAATGGACAAAGACACTGACTGAGCTCTGCAGAGAGATGGACAGAGAGAGTGAGACGAAGAGGGAGAGAGAGAGAGAGAGATGAACAGAGAGAAAAGGGGAATCCCAGAGTTGGTGGGAGGAAACAGAGGAAGACCGAACTAGAGGGAGAGACAAAAACTCCCTACTGTATATCCTCATCACATCGCTATTCAGTAGCTATTACACTAGATCACCATCATCTAACCAGCCTTACAGGGTTCACAGAGTTCAGTTTGTGTGTGTGTGAATGCCGAAAGGCAACTGTTGAGAACTATTTAGACTCAAATCAACAGAGGAAACTAGGACTCCTAGCTGTCACTCAGGGCAGCTGTCTAGGTCCCTTACTTTACTCAAGTCATGCCACCTGCTTTGACTAAATGACTCAACACTATACACGTCAGCAGATACTACAGCGACTGAAAATGACTGCAACGATTAACAAAAAGCTGCAGTTAGTTTGAGTGGGTGGCAAGGAATAAGTTAGTCCTAAATATTTCTAAAACTAAAAGCAATGCATTTGGGACAAAATCATTCACTAAAACCTCAACTAAATCTTGTAAGAAATAATGTGGAAATTGAGAAAGTTGGTGACTAAACTGCTTGGAATAACCCTGGATTGTAAACTGTCATGGTCAAAACAGTTTACAACAGTAGCTAAAATGGGGAGAAGTCTGTCCATAATAAAGCTCTGCTCTGCCTTCTTAACAACACTATCAACAGGGCAGGGCCCACATGCCCTGGTTTTGTCGCACCTAGACTACTGTTCAGTCTTCTGGTCAGGTGCCACAAAAAGGGACTTCTGCAATTGGCTCAGAACAGGGCAGCACAGCTGGCCTTTGGATGTACACAGAGAGCTAACATTAATAATATGCATGTCAATCTCTCCTGGCTGAAAGTGGAAGAGATTGACTTCATCACTACTTGTTTTTGTAAGAAGTGTTGACAAGCTGAATGCACTGAGCTGTCTGTTTAAACTACTAGCACACAGCTCAGACACCCATGCATACCACGCAATACATGCCACCAGAGGTCTCTTCTAGAGGTCGACCGATTATGATTTTTCAACGCCGATACCGATTATTGGAGGACCAAAAAAGCCGATATCAATTAATCTGACAATTTTTTTTATTTGTAATAATGACAATTACAACAATACTGAATTAACACTTATTTTAACTTAATATAAAACATCAATAAAATACATTTAGCCTCAAATAAATAATGAAACATGTTCAATTTGGTTTAAATAATGCAAAAGTGTTGGAGAAGAAAGTTATAACATGAGACTTCAATATTCCAAGGTAAGAGGTTTTAGGTTGTAGTTAATATAGCATTTATAGGACTATTTCTCTATACCATTTGTATTTCATATACCTTTGACTATTGGATGTTCTTATAGGCACTATAGTATTGCCAGTGTAACAGTATAGCTTCCGGCCCCTCCTCGCCCCTACCTGGGCTCGAACCAGGAACACATCGACAACAGCCACACTCAAAGCATCGTTACCCATCGCTCCACAAAAGCCATTCAGAAACAGTATTAGCGCACACCCAGCTAACTAGCTAGCCATTTCACATTGGTTACACCAGCCATTAGGCTGATCGGCTTGAAGTCATAAACAGCGCTGTGCTTGTGAAGAGCTGCTGGCAAAACACACGAAAGTGCTGTTAAAATGAATGATTATGGGCCTGCTGCTGCTCAGTCAGACTGCTCTATCAAATCAGACTTAATTATAACATAATAACACACAGAAATACGAGCCTTTGGTCATTAATATGATAGAATCCGGAAACTATAATTTCGAAAACAAAACGTTTATTATTTCAGTGAAATACGGAACCGTTCTGTATTTTATCTAACGGATGGCATCCCTAAGTCTAAATATTCTTGTTACATTGCAAAACCTTCAATGTATGTCATAATTACGTACAATTCTGGCAAATTAGTTCGCAATGAGCCAGGCAGCCCAAACTGTTGCATATACCCTGACTCTGCGTGCAATGAACGTAAGAGAAGTGACAATTTCACCTGGTTAATATTGCCTGCTAACCTGGATTAGTAGTTATAACTAGAGATTATGATTTATTGTTTTTTATAAAGATAAGTTTAATGCTAGCTAGCAATTTACCTTGGCTTCTACTGCATTCGCGTAAAAGGCAGGCTACTCGTGGAGTGCAATGGTTAGACCGTTGGACTAGTTAACTGTACGGTTGCAAGATTGGAACCCTGAGCTGACAAGGTGAAAATCTGTCGTTCTGCCCCTGAACAAGGCAGTTAACCCACAGTTCCTAGGCAGTCATTGAAAATAAGAATGTGTTCTTTAACTAACTTGCCTAGTTAAATAAAAAAGGTATAAATATTTTTTTTTTTTTTTTTTAATAATCGGAAATCGGCGCCCAAAAATACAGATTTCCGATTGTTATGAAAACTTGAAATCGGCCCTAATTTATGGGCCATTCCGATTCATCGGTCGACCTCTAGTCTCTTCACAGTCCAAGTCCAGAACAGACAACGGGAGGCGCACAGTTCTACATAGAGCCATGACTACATGAAACTCTACTCCACATCAAGTAGACCACCCTCCCTATTGTATATAGTTCTGTCCTTAAGCTATTCTTGTCCTGTTTTATGTCATGTTTCATGTTTTGTGTGGACCCCAGGAAGAGTAGCTGCTGCTTTTGCAACAGTTAATGGGGATCCTAATAAAATACCAAACCCATGCAAGCAGTAAAATTAGATTTAAAAAACAGAAAACAATTCCCCTTATGGAACAGGGGGGACTGTGAAGCAACACAAACGTAGGCACAGACACATGCATACACACGCACACATGGATTTTGTAATGTAGTTGTGGTAGTGGTGGAGTAGGGGCCTGAGGGCACACTGTGTGTTGTGAAATCTGTGAATGTATTGTAATGTTTTTAAAATTGTATAACTGCCTTCATTTTGACAGACTCCAGGAAGAGTAGCTGCTGCCATGGCAGGAACTAATGGGGCTCCATAATAAATACAAATACTCACACGCCAAACTGACTGACACCATCTCTGGTATGTTAGAGACTGATGCATCCGTCTGTGTGTGTGTGTGTGTGTGTGTGTGTGTGTGTGTGTGTGTGTGTCCTAGGCTTCTGGTATGCCATGGTACAAGGCTTTCCTGTTGTCAGACATACAGTGGGGCAAAAAAGTATTTAGTCAGCCACTAATTGTGCAAGTTCTCCCACTTAATAAGACGAGGCCAGTAATTTTCATCATAGGTACACTTCAACTATGACAGACAAAATGAGAAAAAAAATTCCAGAAATCACATTTTTAATGAATTTATTTGCAAATTATGGTGGAAAACAAGGATTTGGTCACCTACAAACAAGCAAGATTTCTGGCTCTTACAGACCTGTAACAACTTCTTTAAGAGGCTCCTCTGTCCTCCACTCGTTACCTGTATTAATGGCACCTGTTTGAACTTGTTATCAGTATAAAAGACACCGGTCCACAACCTCAAACAGTCACACTCCAAACTTCACTATGGCCAAGACCAAAGAGCTGTCAAAGGACACCAGAAACAAAATTGTAGACCTGCACCAGGCTGGGAAGACTGAATCTGCAATAGGTAAGCAGCTTGGTTTGAAGAAATCAACTGTGGGAGCAATTATTAGGAAATGGAAGACATACAAGACCACTGATAATCTCCCTCGATCTGGGGCTCCACGCAAGCTCTCACCCCGTGGGGTCAAAATGATCACAAGAACGGTGAGCAAAAATCCCAGAACCACACGGGGGGACCTAGTGAATGACCTGCAGAGACCTGGGACCAAAGTAACAAAGCCTACCATCAGTAACACACTACGCCGCCAGGGACTCAAATCCTACAGTGCCAGACGTGTCCCCCTGCTTAAGCCAGTACATGTCCAGGCCCGTCTGAAGTTTACTAGAGAGCATTTGGATGATCCAGAAGAAAATTGTGATAATGTCATATGGTCAGATGAAACCAAAATATAACTTTTTGGTAAAAACTCAACTCGTCGTGTTTGGAGGACAAAGAATGCTGAGTTGCATCCAAAGAACACCATACCTACTGTGAAGCATGGGGATGGAAACATCATGCTTTGGGGCTGTTTTTCTGCAAAGGGACCAGGACAACTGATCCGTGTAAAGGAAAGAATGAATGGGGCCATGTATTGTGAGATTTTGAGTGAAAACCTCCTTCCATCAGCAAGGGCATTGAAGATGAAACGTGGCTGGGTTTTTCAGCATGACAATGATCCCAAACACACCGCCCGGGCAACGAAGGAGTGCTTCGTAAGAAGCATTTCAAGGTCCTTGAGTGGCCTATCCAGTCTCCAGATCTCAACCCCATAGAAAATATTTGGAGGGAGTTGAAAGTCCACGTTGCCCAGCAACAGCCCCAAAACATCACTGCTCTAGAGGAGATCTGCATGGAGGAATGGGCCAAAATACCAGCAACAGTGTGTGAAAACCTTGTGAAGACTTACAGAAAACGTTTGACCTCTGTCATTGCCAACAAAGGGTATATAACAAAGTATTGAGATAACAAAAGTTTATCTACAAGTTATCTACAAGTCCATGCCAGGTAAAGCTCCGCCTTATCTCAGTTCACTGGTCACGATGGCAACACCCACCCGTAGCACGCGCTCCAGCAGGTGTATCTCACTGATCATCCCTAAAGCCAACACAACAATAATTTGGCCGCCTTTCGTTCCAGTTCTCTGCTGCCTATGACTGGAACGAATTGCAAAAATCGCTGAAGTTGGAGACTTTTATCTCCCTCACCAACTTCAAACATCTGCTATCTGAGCAGCTAACCGATCGCTGCAGCTGTACATAGTCCATCGGTAAATAGCCCACCCACTTTTTACCTACCTTATCCCCATACTGTTTATATTTATTTACTTTTCTGCTCTTTTGCACACCAGTATCTCTACCTGTACATGACCATCTGATAATTTATCACTCCAGTGTTAATCTGCTAAATTGTAATTATTCGCCTACCTCCTCATGCCTTTTGCACACAATGTATATAGACTCTTTTTTTTCTACTGTGTTATTGACTTGTTAATTGTTTACTCCATGTGTAACTCTGTGTTGTCTGTTCACACTGCTATGCTTTATCTTGGCCAGGTCGCAGTTGTAAATGAGAACTTGTTCTCAACTAGCCTATCTGGTTAAATAAAGGTTAAATAAAAAAATAAAATAAAAATTGACCAAATACTTACTTTCCACCATAATTTGCAAATAAATTCATTAAAAATCCTACAATGTGATTTTCTGGATTTCTCTCATTTTGTCTGTCATAGTTGAAGTGTACCTATTATGAAAATTACAGGCCTCATCTTTTTAAGTGGGAGAACTTGCACAATTGGTGGCTGACTAAATACTTTTTTGCCCCACTGTACATTGGCGCCTCTACTTCCTCTGCCATGTCTGTTGAGCAGCCAACATGAAACAAGCCAATGTTACATGGTAATGTTTTACATCCTCTAGCTTGGACTCCCATCCAGAACACACGTCCCTTATTACCTCAAACACATCACATAGAAAACAAATGAACATAGCAGAATGACAAATGTATTAAATAGCAACATTGCTATATTCAGGTGGTTTCATCAAAAGAGAAATAAAAAAGGAAGGAGGGAGGAGAAGAGCGAGATGATGTGAGAGCGTCATCACTACTTACGTTTGGGTTCCCATCGGACGGTCAGAGGGGGGGTGAGGAACTCTGCTGCCTCCTCCATTCCACCCTGCCTAGAGGGAGTCCACGCTGTCACACTGCACGCATACGCCCCCATGTCCACGTCCTGACGGTACACACACACACACCTTGTTAGCAGCTCTTGCTTTAATACAAACTTGTCTGTCTAACAAATGATTGTGCTTGAGGTACACACACACACCTACCTGTGTACGTAGGAAGCGGAGCTTGAATGTATCCGGTTCTACTCGGGTCAGAACGATGGCACCAGACTCCAACCTATCATGGTACAGCGTCCCAGACTTCAGGTTGCCGTGGGCATCCAGGGAACCAATAGGGAGGGTGGTCTGTGTGGTTGTCAGGCGGTCGCCGGGTGGACCAGGAAGTGGTGTGTACTCCCAGGCCACGCCCAGTCGGCCCCCTGCAAGGAAGTGAGTGATGTTGGTCACATGACACGCCAGCTCTGTGGGGTCACCTGTGACCTGCGGGGTCGACGAGGGGGTAAGGGTCACTGCAAAATTTGGCTCTGGAGGGACAGAAAGATGGGGGGAGGAGAGAGCGAGAAACATTAATAAACAGACTCTAAATGTCAGTAAAGGGACATGGTGAAATAACATCCACAGTAATGTTGACTCCTGCTGTATACAGAACCAGATCAGTTAAAAATGAATAATCTGGAAGCCACTTCACATCCACTAAGGTAGTGGTGAGCAGGCCTCTTCCCTGTCTGTAGCCATGAATCCAATGGGTGGTGTGTGTGTGCGTTAGGGATGTGCACGGTTATCTGAATATCCAATGGGTGGTGTGTGTGTGTGTGCGTGCGTTAGGGATGTGCACGGTTATCTGAATATCCAATGGGTGGTGTGTGTGTGCGTTAGGGATGTGCACGGTTATCTGAATATCCAATGGGTGGTGTGTGTGTGTGCGTTAGGGATGTGCACGGTTATCTGAATATCCAATGGCTGGTGTGTGTGTGTGCGCGTTAGGGATGTGCACGGTTATCTGAATATCCAATGGGTGGTGTGTGTGTGTGTGCGTTAGGGATGTGCACGGTTATCTGAATATCCAATGGCTGGTGTGTGTGTGTGCGTTAGGGATGTGCACGGTTATCTGAATATCCAATGGCTGGTGTGTGTGTGTGCGTTAGGGATGTGCACGGTTATCTGAATATCCAATGGCTGGTGTGTGTGTGTGCGTTAGGGATGTGCACGGTTATCTGAATATCCAATGGCTGGTGTGTGTGTGTGCGTTAGGGATGTGCACGGTTATCTGAATATCCAATGGCTGGTGTGTGTGTGTGCGTTAGGGATGTGCACGGTTATCTGAATATCCAATGGCTGGTGTGTGTGTGTGCGTTAGGGATGTGCACGGTTATCTGAATATCCGATGGCTGGTGTGTGTGTGTGTGCGTTAGGGATGTGCACGGTTATCTGAATATCCGATGGGTGGTGTGTGTGTGTGTGCGCGTTAGGGATGTGCACGGTTATCTGAATATCCGATGGGTGGTGTGTGTGTGTGTGCGCGTTAGGGATGTGCACGGTTATCTGAATATCCGATGGGTGGTGTGTGTGTGTGTGCGCGTTAGGGATGTGCACGGTTATCTGAATATCCGATGGGTGGTGTGTGTGTGTGTGCGTTAGGGATGTGCACGGTTATCTGAATATCCGATGGGTGGTGTGTGTGTGTGTGTGTGTGCGTTAGGGATGTGCACGGTTATCTGAATATCCGATGGGTGGTGTGTGTGTGTGTGTGCGTTAGGGATGTGCACGGTTATCTGAATATCCGATGGGTGGTGTGTGTGTGTGTGCGTTAGGGATGTGCACGGTTATCTGAATATCCGATGGGTGGTGTGTGTGTGTGTGTGCGTTAGGGATGTGCACGGTTATCTGAATATCCGATGGGTGGTGTGTGTGTGTGTGCGTTAGGGATGTGCACGGTTATCTGAATATCCGATGGGTGGTGTGTGTGTGTGTGTGCGTTAGGGATGTGCACGGTTATCTGAATATCCGATGGGTGGTGTGTGTGTGTGTGCGTTAGGGATGTGCACGGTTATCTGAATATCCGATGGGTGGTGTGTGTGTGTGTGCGTTAGGGATGTGCACGGTTATCTGAATATCCGATGGGTGGTGTGTGTGTGTGTGCGTTAGGGATGTGTACGGTTATCTGAATATCCGATGGGTGGTGTGTGTGTGTGTGCGTCGTTAGGGATGTGCACGGTTATCTGAATATCCGATGGGTGGTGTGTGTGTGTGTGCGTTAGGGATGTGCACGGTTATCTGAATATCCGATGGGTGGTGTGTGTGTGTGTGTGCGTTAGGGATGTGCACGGTTATCTGAATATCCGATGGGTGGTGTTTGTGTGTGTGCGTTAGGGATGTGCACGGTTATCTGAATATCCGATGGGTGGTGTGTGTGTGCGTTAGGGATGTGCACGGTTATCTGAATATCCGATGGGTGGTGTGTGTGTGTGTGTGCGTTAGGGATGTGCACGGTTATCTGAATATCCGATGGGTGGTGTGTGTGTGTGTGTGTGTGCGTTAGGGATGTGCACGGTTATCTGAATATCCGATGGGTGGTGTGTGTGTGTGCGTTAGGGATGTGCACGGTTATCTGAATATCCGATGGGTGGTGTGTGTGTGTGCGTTAGGGATGTGCACGGTTATCTGAATATCCGATGGGTGGTGTGTGTGTGTGTGCGTTAGGGATGTGTATGGTTATCTGAATATCCGATGGGTGGTGTGTGTGTGTGTGCGTTAGGGATGTGCACGGTTATCTGAATATCCGATGGGTGGTGTGTGTGTGTGTGCGTTAGGGATGTGCACGGTTATCTGAATATCCGATGGGTGGTGTGTGTGTGTGTGCGTTAGGGATGTGCACGGTTATCTGAATATCCGATGGGTGGTGTGTGTGTGTGTGCGTTAGGGATGTGCACGGTTATCTGAATATCCGATGGGTGGTGTGTGTGTGTGTGCGTTAGGGATGTGCACGGTTATCTGAATATCCGATGGGTGGTGTGTGTGTGTGTGCGTTAGGGATGTGCACGGTTATCTGAATATCCGATGGGTGGTGTGTGTGTGTGTGTGCGTTAGGGATGTGCACGGTTATCTGAATATCCGATGGGTGGTGTGTGTGTGTGCGTTAGGGATGTGCACGGTTATCTGAATATCCGATGGGTGGTGTGTGTGTGTGTGTGCGTTAGGGATGTGCACGGTTATCTGAATATCCGATGGGTGGTGTGTGTGTGTGTGCGTTAGGGATGTGCACGGTTATCTGAATATCCGATGGGTGGTGTGTGTGTGTGTGCGTTAGGGATGTGCACGGTTATCTGAATATCCGATGGGTGGTGTGTGTGTGTGTGCGTTAGGGATGTGTACGGTTATCTGAATATCCGATGGGTGGTGTGTGTGTGTGTGCGTCGTTAGGGATGTGCACGGTTATCTGAATATCCGATGGGTGGTGTGTGTGTGTGTGCGTTAGGGATGTGCACGGTTATCTGAATATCCGATGGGTGGTGTGTGTGTGTGTGTGCGTTAGGGATGTGCACGGTTATCTGAATATCCGATGGGTGGTGTTTGTGTGTGTGCGTTAGGGATGTGCACGGTTATCTGAATATCCGATGGGTGGTGTGTGTGTGTGTGCGTTAGGGATGTGCACGGTTATCTGAATATCCGATGGGTGGTGTGTGTGTGTGTGCGTTAGGGATGTGCACGGTTATCTGAATATCCGATGGGTGGTGTGTGTGTGTGCGTTAGGGATGTGCACGGTTATCTGAATATCCGATGGGTGGTGTGTGTGTGTGCGTTAGGGATGTGCACGGTTATCTGAATATCCGATGGGTGGTGTGTGTGTGTGTGCGTTAGGGATGTGTATGGTTATCTGAATATCCGATGGGTGGTGTGTGTGTGTGTGCGTTAGGGATGTGCACGGTTATCTGAATATCCGATGGGTGGTGTGTGTGTGTGTGCGTTAGGGATGTGCACGGTTATCTGAATATCCGATGGGTGGTGTGTGTGTGTGCGTTAGGGATGTGCACGGTTATCTGAATATCCGATGGGTGGTGTGTGTGTGTGTGCGTTAGGGATGTGCACGGTTATCTGAATATCCGATGGGTGGTGTGTGTGTGTGTGCGTTAGGGATGTGCACGGTTATCTGAATATCCGATGGGTGGTGTGTGTGTGTGTGCGTTAGGGATGTGCACGGTTATCTGAATATCCGATGGGTGGTGTGTGTGTGTGTGCGTTAGGGATGTGCACGGTTATCTGAATATCCGATGGGTGGTGTGTGTGTGTGTGCGTTAGGGATGTGCACGGTTATCTGAATATCCGATGGGTGGTGTGTGTGTGTGTGCGTTAGGGATGTGCACGGTTATCTGAATATCCGATGGGTGGTGTGTGTGTGTGTGCGTTAGGGATGTGCACGGTTATCTGAATATCCGATGGGTGGTGTGTGTGTGTGTGCGTTAGGGATGTGCACGGTTATCTGAATATCCGATGGGTGGTGTGTGTGTGTGTGCGTTAGGGATGTGCACGGTTATCTGAATATCCGATGGGTGGTGTGTGTGTGTGCGCGCGTTAGGGATGTGCACGGTTATCTGAATATCCGATGGGTGGTGTGTGTGCGCTTTAGGGATGTGTATGGTTATCTGAATATCCGATGGGTGGTGTGTGTGTGTGTGCGTTAGGGATGTGCACGGTTATCTGAATATCCGATGGGTGGTGTGTGTGTGTGTGTGTGCGTTAGGGATGTGTATGGTTATCTGAATATCCGATGGGTGGTGTGTGTGTGTGTGCGCGTTAGGGATGTGTATGGTTATCTGAATATCCGATGGGTGGTGTGTGTGTGTGTGCGTTAGGGATGTGCACGGTTATCTGAATATCCAATGGCTGGTGTGTGTGTGTGCGTTAGGGATGTGCACGGTTATCTGAATATCCGATGGGTGGTGTGTGTGTGTGTGCTTTAGGGATGTGTATGGTTATCTGAATATCCGATGGGTGGTGTGTGTGCGCTTTAGGGATGTGCACGGTTATCTGAATATCCGATGGGTGGTGTGTGTGTGTGCGCTTTAGGGATGTGTATGGTTATCTGAATATCCGAACGGGCGTTAGTATTCAAATAATCGGGAGCAATAATTTTGTCAGAGAGTGTTTTTAAAGTATTTTTCCAAGGTAAAATATCCATGTGACATTCTTATACCTTGACATTTCAAATTATGAATTTAATAAAAACAAACTTTAATGTAATTCATGACATGCACCCCATAAAAGACTGGTAGCCAACCGGTAGCCTTTACGTGTGTAGCTTGTTGTTTATGTTGGCCAATCAGAGGCTCAATGTGTAGCAAGTGGAATGAGAGTTCACTAATGCAGTGCAAGATAGAACAAAAATAACCAACAGGTAGGCTGTTTTATCTGAACGGGTTGGGGAGAAAGCACAGCATATGGCCTCAATTAGCCTAGCTAGCTATAGCTGGCTAGCTAGCTTCTAGGCTCCTGCAATCCAGACAGGTATTGATATATGGGATGATAAATTGCTTCTACACGTTAGCCTGTCTTGGTTGTAGTTGCGTTGCCTTGGGTACTCGTCTCGGTAGCCCCCATCTCACTGGCCCCTCAGCAGAGCAACAGAGCATCAGCCTCTCTCCTTCCCACGGCAGTGCTCAGGTTAAAAACTTAAGCAATAAATAATACTTTTTGTATTACGAATATCTGGATATCTGACAAATTCATGATACTATTCGAATAGTGAAATTATTTTTAAACCCCATTCCTAGTGTGTGTGCGTGCGCGCGCAAATGGGGCAGTCAGGCTTCTCAAACACAGTGTATCAGTGTGAAACGGCCAAGGCTTTGACACACCACACACACAGTGTATCAATGTTAAAGTGTCAGTGGCGGAGTGTGTGTGGGGTCTCAGTAGGTGATGGGGCTGGTATCTCAGTCAGACCTCTAGTCCACAGATTGTCCCTTTATGCTCCAATGAACAGGGAACACACATATTCCTTGCTCTCGATTAGTGTGTGTGTGTGTGTGTGTGTGTGTGTGTGTGTGTGGTCGTGGGTTTTCCACGTTGTGTCATTTGGACGTCACAGGGGCTGAATCATGCACCATCTGCTACACTGCTGTGAGGATCATCACAAGATCATCTGTGAAAATCCTCCTTCCTTTGTGAGGAGAGAATCCCCGCCAATTACCCATGTGCCCATTCCTCCGCTTTCATCCCCCTTTCTCTCACACACACACACACACCGTAGCTCCATTAATAGACCAAAGGAAGACACACTGCAGAACGACTCAAACACATTTCCTGCTAATGGCCTACAAATGGAACGAAACATACATTTGAACAAACTCATGTGCCCACACAAGTACACAGACACACACCCACCCTCCCCTACTTACCAAAGACCGCTTCAACTGAGGCATTATGCACAGGACAAGAGCTGTTCCAGGGCCATTTGTTAAGGGAATAGAAAGCTGAAATCTAGTCCACCCAGTAGAGCTGATATCAGGCACTGAAGAACACTACGCTGCTCTGACGAAGAAGGTAATGGCCCTCAACAAAAACAAAAGACTAATGCACATTTTGAAACCGAACAACACTAGGTTTCCATTAGCCTGGCTGTGGTTCCCAACTGGTTGGTATGGACCATAGAGATGTAGAATACATGAAATGTTCTTCATACATATATGCATGTAATTATATGGACCTACTGCTGGGTTGTGGTTGTGGCTAAACACTGGGATGCTATGCACTCTAGCTAGAACCACAGTTCTGTTTACTTGATAGGTTGTATTGAAAAACAGACATGGTTTGGGTATAGCCTAGCACAGCATAGGGATTGACAACCACTGATCTACAAACTAACCATATGCAGGATTATGTGCTTGCTTGCCTTAAAGAGTGTGACCAATAAAAATAAAAACTACAAGCACACACACATTCGCTAAACAGACAGACACTTCGGAGGACATTTCAGTTGATTAAAAGCTCTGATAAAACCAGTTTGCGTTTCAATTGATTTGGATCAGACCTGTCTTAGGGTTGTGTCAGCATGGACAAGCTGACGCAGTGTTAACTGCCAGATATCTCTGGGGGGGGATGTAAGTGTGTGTGTGTGTGTGTGTGAGACTCACTGTTAATACAGGTCTGGAGTGTCAACGGTAAACACAGCCTGGCCTGTGTTTGAAATAGGTCAAATCAATCTTACGTCAGAACGAAGTTCAGGTAAGAACATAAAATGTGTTGTACTTTGACCTCGTACAGTAAGGGAACAATATACTTCAGCCACCATGTTTCCCTGGGAGATAAGAGTGCGACACAGTGTGTGACATTTGAGTGTGGAGTTCTGCTCCATTTTCAAGTGTTTTGGTGTGTTACCATAGAGATAACATTCACTTACAACAGACAGGAACTACCTGACCATCTGAACGAGAGACGTTTACTAACGTACTAGAGTTCACCTGTTCATACAGCCTACCACACAAACCAGACGTAACTAATGAAATGCTGTATATTTCATGAAAATAGGAGAGGGAGAGAGAAAGAGAAAAAAAAGGGACTAAGCATGTTCCAAGGAATGTTCTCAGAGGACCCTCTCCACTGCCAAGGAGCTCCGGCCTTCATCGGAGGGTCTCTGGTTTCACTAGTGTGTTTGGTGTGTCTGTGTTGAACCAGATATGACCCAGAGTGCATTCCTCCACTCAGTCTCCACCCTGTCAACACCCTCCATCATCCCTTTTCCTCCACTCCCTCAGCTGAAAGCAGCCACTGAGCATCCTGAAGCCTGACTCAGACATGAAGGTGACATGGAGAGAGAACCAGTGGTGGTCGGTGCCGTTTATGATGAGGGAGAATGATCATTTATTAAATGATCAAAGCGCCTCATTTTCTGTTACAGCATATTGGATTCACCCAGCTCAATGTAACATTGATAGGTTTAGGCTACTACAGGATACTCTAATCTTCCCTATCCCCACCATGAGTTTGCCACAACCTAGCCTATGACTGAAAGTCAACATAGGTGCGCAGGTCGAGGTCATTTTTTTGTAATCAAGGTGAGAGGCAGTGACGCATGCAATACCACCTTCCACACTCTTGCCTGCATCTAGCTGATCTAGGGTGTGAATCATTCGTACACCATGGTGCTACCCTACAGAGTGCTGCTGAGGCTACTGTAGACCTTCATTGCAAAACAATGTTTAAATCAATGATTTGGTATATATATTTTGTATTGTTTTATCTAAAAAGTGTAACATTCATGTTTAATGATTTATTTTTATGAAACTCACTGAGGATGGTCCTCCCCCTCCTCTCTGGAGCCTCCACTGGAGAGAACCCATTGAACTCCATGGTGACTCTGGGTGATTGTATGGGAGAGGTGACACAGCACTAACACCACAGGGGGGTTTGTAGGACGGAGGAAGAACAGCAACTTAAAGTTGTAACATGTCACTTTTTGGGCGACCCGACCAAATTCATGTAGAAATGTGAGTTATAGATCTGTCACCCTCATTGAAGGTTTTGGCATCTTTTAATTTTGGTTTTGTGCAACAGCCTCAAACAACTAAAAACAAGATTTTGGGCTATTGAAAAGGTGTGGTACAGTGTGATTATCTACAGAATGACTGCTTGCTTTGTCACAAACTGAAATTAGGCGAACTATTTGAATATTAGCAAACAGGATTTCTGCATATTTCACCTTTAAGTAAAGTTCATTAAGTGTGTGTGTGCACGCGTGTAACCACAGGAGGCTGCTGAGGGGAGGACGGCTCATAATAATGGCTGGAATTGAATAAATGGAATGATAAACACTTGGAAACCATGTTTATGTTACCAATCCTTTGAATCCGTTCCAGTCATTACTATGAGCCGTCCTCCACAACTAAGGTGCCACCTGTGGTGTGTGTCATGCTTCCGTCATCATTGTGACATACAGTACCTATTGTTGTGATGGACTGCAGATGTAGAGTCAAACAATAGTACCAATCAGTCAAGGAAAGACTCACCAGGGTAGCCCCCTCTGCTGCTCCATAGGGGATTAGAAGGACACAGTGACTTCCAACTCTTTATACTACACCTCTACTGTTGGACAGAGGTTTATAGTGGTATCCTGGATAGAGTGTGTGCGCACGTTACTACATACAGTGCATTCAGAAAGTATTCAGACCCCTTGGCTTTTTCCACATTTTGTTGGGTTACAGCATTACTCTAAAATGGATTAAATAGTCCCCCCCTCAATACCACACAATGACAAAGCATTATGGGGTATTTTGCTATTTAGATATATTTTTATAAATGAGCAAAAACAAATATCACATTTACATAAGTATTCAGACCCTTTACTCTGTACTTTGTTGAAGCACCTTTGCCAGCGATTACAGCCTCGATTATTTTTGGGTATGATGCTACAAGTTTGGCAAACGTGTATTTTGGGAGTTTCTCCCATTCTTCTCGGAAGATCCTGTCAAGCTCTGTCAGATTGGATGGGAAGCGTTGATGCACAGCTATTTTCACATCTCTCCATTGATGTTCGATCAGGTTTATGTCAAGGCTCTGGCTGGGCCACTCAAGGACATTGAGATTTGTCCCTAAGCCACTCCTGGTTTGTCCTGTGTCGTCTTGGCTGTGTGCTTAGGGTCATTGTCCAGATGGAAGATGAACCTTCAACCTAGGTCTGGAGGTAATGAGAGCTCTGGAGCAGGTTTTCAACAAGGATCTCTCTGTACTTTGCTCAAAGGGTCTGAATACTTATTTACATAAGGTATTTTTAATGTATAATAAATGTGCAAACATTTCTAAAACCATGTTTTTGCTTTGTCATGGGTATTGTGTGTAGATTGCTAAGAAGCTTTTTTTATTTAATCCATTTTAGAATAAAGCTGTTGCGTAACAAAATGTGGAAAAACTCAAGTGGTCTGAATACTTTCCGAAGGCACCGTATACTACCATTTCCTCAGCGTAGGTCTGAATTTCATGGGATTTGGGTGTGAGTGTGAATGTCTGGGTGTGTGTGCGTGCGGTCTTCCAGACGTAGGCACAGTTCATCTTTCATTGATGTCTGGCCTTGCCTACGACCCTCTCCCACTAGGCTTAACCCAGGGCACTTCTCTCAACATGCACAATGGCAGACAGAAAACAGACATCTAGTAACCACCAACACCTACATTCGGTTGGTGAGTCTGTGTTGGTGTAGGGCTCTGTGGTACTAGAGGGGAACTCCTACACTCTGGCTACGCATTCCTTTCCTCTATGACCGTTTTCACTGCACAGCGGTGTGTGTGTGTGTGTGTGTGTGTGTGTGTGTCAGAGGAGCGTCAGGTTTGGGACTCTAGAGAACCAGCACCAGGCAGACCTAGTTCCAGAGCAGATTTAACCCCACAGCTACTGCAGCACAAACAGCTGCTGTGTGGAGCATTCAAGATCTGATTTCTAAGATGGTTTCATACACTAGGAGCAGTGGGGTTGCTTATAATCATGCTAACCCAAAGGACTTTATGGCATTTCCTCACACAGAAATACAACACGTAGCCTAAAGCAGCGATTCTCAACTGCTGGATCGCGACGCAAATTTGTGTCACAGGAGGTTTCTTCAGAGTGTTAATATAAAACTCTATAAGAAATGCTATTTTGGTTGATTTTGGAAGTCTCAAACCAGTGAGTTTATTACTGTTAGGTTCTAATGTTCAGTGTAAAAACTCAAACCAAGTTTATTATTCCCAGAGGGCCAATACAGCTGCATTAGACAAAGATACTTCACACAAGTACTGATATTGAACCCTTTCTCCTATGTTGAGCCTACCCCTACACATCTGAGCAAACATTGTATCTTTCTTGCTAGGCAAGAAACTAAGTGATACGGGCCATAAACTTCTCTCTCACACTTAGCGTGACCTGGGCCCCTTTCCATCACTAATCCATGGCTCTCTCCCTTATCAATGCCTGCCACGTGATCATTTTCCCTACACTCAGTACATTCCAAGCTTAACCACCAACTTCTGGTGTAGCCCCTCAGCTATGACACTCCTCAGGTCTATATTACAACAAATGATGAACAACATTTCAAGTTCAGAAATCCAAACCTATCATTAACGTTCTTCATCAAGAATATAGGGCAAGATTTAATTAATGACAATGAAAGAGGTTGGAATGTTGTTCCCTTTTCATATAATTGCTACATTTACTATCTATATAACATTTTAAAAAATCCAGATTGTATTTTGTCAATTCTTTTCGCGATGAGAATATTGGGTCGGGACTGAGACAACCTGATTCAATTTGGGTCCCGAGGAAAAACCAGTTGAGAACCACTGGCCAAAAAGGTCATGAAAATCTATACCAAACTTAGAGGGATGACATGAACTTATCCATTGCAAAATGTTTTGCTAAAGTGGTCACTAATGAATTCCTACACGACCACCCACACACACAGGATGGCATGAGTGACTCCAGGCCACCTTGAACCTGTCAGGTCATATACACCCTACACCACCGCTTAGGTCCCAGAGCAACAATGCTGTCATTGTAAATAAGAATTTGTACTTAACTGACTTGCCTGGTTAAATAGAGAGAGGGAGCGAAACAGGGTGTAGAACTAGAGAAAGGAGTTAGCTAGGCCTTAACAGGCATGAATAATCAATATTTTTCACTGTGGGGGCAGGTATGTCAGAAAAAAGGCTTGTCTAATGGATAGGCTCTCTCTGCGGGTGCCTGTGTGATGCGTGTGTGTGTGTGTGTGTGATGCGTGTGTGTGTGTTCGTTCCTGTTTGCCCCTGTGTAGGACAAGGCATCACTAATGCACTGCCATGGTGAAGCATGTGTGTTCAAAGTCAGCCTAGTGAGAGGCCAATGCTATTAATAGTATGTTAGATATGGTAATCTTGGTTGGACTGCATTTCAAGACCTGAAAAACATACAGTAGATATTTGAACAGCACTTTCACTCACTGATCTGTGTGACTAGAACTTGTACTGGGTTGGAGGTCTTCTCTGCAGCCTGGTACCATCGTCCTCCTCCTCCGACCCAGGCCCGGACCCTACAGGAGTATATCCCCTTGTCAGACCCCCTTACCCCCCTCACCACCAGCCTAAACTCCCCTGGCCCCGTCCGCTCCAGCCCCACCGAGGGGGACCCGTTTGAGACCACCCCGTCACGGCCCAGGCTGACCGCTGTGCGTCCGTCCACAAGCCAGGTGACCTCCAGGGCCAGGGAGGCCAAGTTACCCGCGGAGATAAGGCAGGTGAGGGTCAGGGTGTCGTCCATGTTGAGCGTGGTGTTGGACTTGGCCACAACAGACAGGGAACGAGCTGGAAGGCGCAGGGAGAAGACAAAATGGCTGCCGTTAGAACCAATAAACAAGGAAACAACCCCTAGGTCCTAACTGCTAGACACCTGTAGAACTGGACCGGTTGGATAAGTAGAAGCAATATGGTGAAAATATAGAACACTCCAGCACAGTTGGATATGGAGATACAAGTACTCACATCAAGAGAAGACGGAGTAGAAGGGACTCAACATGTAAAACTTGATTAAAACCATCCAGATCAAAAGAACCAACAGTGAGAAGTTGAAAGACCCACATATAGAAGAAGAAGATCAAGGATTACTATTTATTAAAAAGCCAATTTCAAAAGCTTTAGAATCCACAAAATGTCAAGTATAAATGGGTAACAATTAAAAGTGAATATACGCCAAGAATGATTTAGGCTAAATGTTAAGAGAGTTTCAAAGCTATGGAAGGAAAAGTCAAATTAAAACATGATACGACTCATGACTCCAGAGACTGAACAGAAGCGAAACCATTTTGAGGGGGTTATATTTCTCAAATTAAATCCTTGATACTGCTACTATAGGAGACTGGGATATCTGGTAGGTGAGATGACTTCACTATGCATATTTAGACAAGAGAGCCAGGACAAAGGCCCCTGCTAGACTTCTCCAATCCTCTTTACTTTAGCATCTCAGTAGACAGTCAATAGTGGCTGCATGGCTACACTAGTCTGTACTTAGATACAGCATTTAAAGGAAGGCCCACAGTCCCTCCATGTTGTCTTCCTGCTAAGCTAGTCCCTCTGTCTCTCACCCCATTTTAAAATCACTCACCATGTAGGAGAGGTTTCGGGGGATACGGTGTCCCAGGCAACCACTGTGTGTGTGTGTGTGTGTGTCAGGGGTACCTCACACACCCAGGGATAAAGGCCTGACAGGGGGAGGGGCTGAGATGGATCTCTGGGTCAAGAGCCTCTCCAACACAAAGAAATGCTGCTAGGCTAAAACAAAGTAGAGGCCATAGAAACCACTCGACCATCCCCCAGATCCCTCTCTCTCAGCTGGTCCTAACCCTTCGATATTTTTACATCTGTAAGGTGGAAACCAAATTGTGGAATCGCACTGCTTATACTAATCCAGACCGTACAGATCTGCAAATATCTCGGGGTTAAGGTCAAAGGGGAGTGATTTAGGATCGGCTGAATGTTTCACACGCTAAAGTACACACAAAACACACCCCATCCCCTTTACCTGTAGGTGTGACTGCCACAGCTCCCATCTCCACAGTCTTCCCCACGATGTTCTTCCACTGACCCCCTTCCTCGTGAATCCATTCCCTCCCCGTGCACACGTACATCCCTGCATCAGCCTGCGTCACCCCGGCAACAACCAATCCAAACGCCCCATCTCTGCGAATAGCCAATCGGAGCCCTCCGTCAGCGTAGCGCTGGGCGGAAGCACTTCCTATGACCACATCCCCATCTGGGCCAACGGTCAGGATGTCCACCAATGGGATACCTGGTCTCCGTAGCGACCAGGTGACGGACAGGTAGGTGGGATCAGTGAAGTGGCGGGTGACGTTGCAGGAGAGGGTGATGTCGCCACCCTCGGGGACCACGGGCTCTGGGGCCTCCGGGGCCACCTTCAGGGTGTTAGCAATGACTGTAGGGAAAGGACAGACAGTTACACTCCTAGCGTCGTTAATTTGCTACTTCACTACAGCGACGTGGTTCTTTACTGCATGCTAAATGTCATAGTGACAGAGAACGCTAACAGATGTTGCCGTAAGCCAACAACATTTCAACATGTCATCATGTTCGTTCATCTTCATCGCCAAGAGTCATTACTGCTTTTATAATCCATGCAAAATATAATACCGATGTAAAGCTTACATATGCACATCTTCCTTATCTGCCCCTTCTCCTAACCCCCCACTCCAACACACACACACACACAAAAAAAACACATGGTTTAGGCTGTCAGTGAGGGGTGTACTGCTGTCAACAGTATGTGTAAGGAGGGTTTAGATTTGATAATCACATCAGAGAGAGAAGCCCTGTTTACTCTGAACCTCACAGCTGAATAAACAGAAGAGAAATAGGGGGGAGCGAGCGAGAAAGAGCGAGAGACAGGCAATGTATGCCTGTACCAATGTCTGTTCATCTCACTCCCTCTCTTACCCTCTTCCTCACTCCCTCAGCCTCTAAACAAGAATGATACTGTGCTTTGAAGTGTTAATATTCTGATGGACTTTCTTACTCTAAACTTAGTTCGTTGCCATTCTACCAAGTCTTTGATATTGGACTTAGTGTCCTGGAGCTGCCAAATCACTGTCACACTCAGTTAAACATCCCCCCCAACTAGCCAAACATGTTCCTGTCTATATTCCTGTCAGAAAGCCATTATTAATGTTGAATGTGCTGAAAGCCATTCAGTGGATCATGAACAGTTGTCGTAGCAGAAGCAGCATTCAGTCTGTTCAGGGCGGGAGCAAAGAATTGTCAGTGGTGTGTGTGTGAGTAGAGTGCATTCTGAAGTATTCAGAACACTTTACTTTTCCACATTTTGTTACGTTAGAGTCTTATTCTATAATGGATTAAATAGTTTGTTTCCCTCAATCTACACACAACACCACATAATGACAGCCTCAAGTCTTCTAGGGTATGATGCTACAAGCTCGGCACACCTGTATTTGGGGTGTCCCATGCAGATCCTCTCAAGCTCTGTCAGGTTGGATGGGGAGCGTTGCTGCACAGCTATTTCACGTCTCTCCAAAGACGTTCAAATCGGGTTCAATCCGGGCTCTGGCTGGGCCACTCAAGGACATTGAGACTTGTCCCGAAACCCCTCCTGTGTCATCTTGGCTGTGTGCTTAGGGTCCTTGTCCTGATGGAAGGCAAACCTTTGACCCCAGTCTGAGGTCCTGAGCACTCTGGAGCTGGTTTTCAAGGATCTCTGTACTACGCTCCGTTCATCTTTCCCTCAATCCTGACTAGTCCCTCAGTCCCTGCCGCTGATAAACATCTCCCCACAGCATGCTGCCACCACCATGCTTCACTGTAGGGATGGTGCCAGGTGTCTTCCAGACATGATGCTTGGCATTCAGGCCAAAGAGTTCAATCTTGGTTTCATCAGACCAGAGAATCTTGTTTCTCATGATCGGAGTGTCTTTCGGTGCCTTTTGACAAACTCCATGCAGGCGGTCATGTGCCTTTTACTGAGGAGTGGCTTCCGTCTGGCCACTCTACCATAAAGGCCTGATTGGTGGAGTGCTACAGAGAAGGTTCTCCCATCTACACAGAGGAAATCTGGAGCACTGTCAGAGTGACCATCAGGTTCTTGGTCACCTCCCTGACCAAGGCCCTTCTCCCTGATGGAGCTGGCCGCCCGGCCCAGGAAGAGTCTTGGTGGTTCCAAAAACTTCTTCCATGTGTTCCTGCGGACTTTCAGTGCTGCAGAAATGTATTGGTACCCTTCCCCAGATCTGTGGCTCAACACAATCTGGTCTCAGAGCTCTACAGACAATTCCAAACCAATCCCAGAACAGCAAAGGACCTTGTGAAGATGCTGGAGGAAACAGGTATAAAAGTATCTATAGCCACAGTAAAACAAGTCCTATGTCGACATTACCTGAAAGGCCGCTCAGAAAGGAAGAAGCCACTGCTCCAAAACAGCCATAAAAAAAGCCAGACTGCGGTTTGCTACTGCACATGGGGACAAAGATCGTACTTTTTGGAGAAATGTCCTCTGATCTGATGGAAACAAAAATAGAACTGTTTGGCCATAATGACCATCGTTATGTTTGGAGGAAAAAGGAGAGGCTTGCAAGCCAAAGAACACTATCCCAACCGTGAAGCACAGTGGTGGCAGCATCATGTTGTGGGGGTGCTTTGCTGCAGGAGGGACTGGTGCAATTCACAAAATAGATGGCATCACGAGGGAGGCAAATTATGTGGATATATTGAAGCAACATCTCAAGACATCAGTCAGGAAGTTAAAGCTTGCTTGCAAATGGGTCTTCCAAATGGACAATGACCCCAAGCACACTTCCACAGTTGTGGCAAAATGGCTTAAGGACAACAAAGTCAAGGTATTGGAGTGGCCATCACAAAGCCCTGACCTCAATCCTATAGAACATTTGTGAGCAGAACTGAAAAAGCGTGTGCAAGCAAAGAGGCCCACAAACCTGACTCAGTTACACCAGCTCTGTCAGGAGGAATGGGCCAAGATTCACCCAACTTATTGTGGGAAGCTTGTGGAAGGCTAGCTGAAACATTTGACCCAAGTTAAACTATTTAAAGGCAATAGAACCAAATACGAATTGAGTGTATGTAAACCTCTGACCCACTGGGAATGTGACGAAAGAAATCACACTATTATTCTGACATTCAACATTCTTAAAATAAAGTGGTATTCCTAAATTACCTAAGACAGGGAATCTTTACTTGTATTAAATGTCAGGAATTGTGAAAAACTGCATTTTAATGTATTTGGCTAAGGTGCATGTAAACTTCCAACTTCAACTGTATACACACACGTGAAAATAAATATGAAAAATCTGTTTTTGCTTTGTCATTATGGGGTAACGAAGAAAAAAATACTTCAATTTTAGAATAAGGCTGTAACGTAACAAAATGTGGAAGAAGTCAAGGGGTCTGAATACTTTTCGAATGCACCGTTTACACGTCAAGGCCACTTTAGTTGGAAGAAAAAAAATGATAGACAAGCGAGTCAAGCAAACACAAAACTGAAAGTGTTGGTGGAGAATGCGGTTTGTGTCGACACACCCATAGGAGAGGTCAGTAGATTGCCTCACCTACACAGGTGACTCTTCATACCAGAGTAAACTAATTTACACTACATGGTGTTACATCAATGGATCTTACTGTACTGTGTATACAAACCGTCTACTAGTTCAACTACACCACCATGAAACATTGTTTTACAGCACGGCTACAAGCAGCACTAAAAATCACCTACTAGTTCAAGAGCACTAAGACTTTACAATATAATCTCACGCCTCTACCTGTTCCAGCTCTCCTCGTCAGCACAATTCACCACTAAGCTTCTTTCTTTTCCTCTCCCTCAGCTCATTCAGACAGACCGTTCAGAACAGGGCAATAGTCAGCTCAACAGAAATAACAACACCCATTTGACATGAGATAAATACACCCATCTGGCATCTGCTCTCCAAGTGTGTGTGTGTGTGTGTGTGTTAGAAGACTGAACATGTGTGAACATGAGTGAAATCAACACTTGATCACCTCTCACTAGTGTTTCCCCAAAGCAGCAGATCTAGGAACCGGTTTTCCCTCCCCAAAGCAGATTAGCATAATTGGGGTTAAAAGTTACATAGCTGATCCTGAACCAGTCCATCTAAGGAAAGTGCAGCTGTGTCCATGTAAGTGTACTGTAGTGTATACAGTATATAAGCAGACACGTGTGTGTGTGTGTGTGTGGTCTGACAAACACACCAGCTTAAGAGAGCGAGCCATGTGTAAGCAAGGGATTTGAGCCGTGTTCAATAGATCACACGAACCACAATCACAGCAAGAGGACATGAACACACACGCGCTGTATGGGTCTTCACAACCAGCCAACCTCAGTATGTAAACTAGAAGTCATAATGGAGGTCTAACTAATCTAGTTTAAAGTTAATACAGTTCTAAATGGATTTACAGTGATTCCACACTGAGGGTTAAGACAGTCTATAAGTCTCTCATACTCGTGTCTGACCCACCTTTGAGCGCCACCCCTGCGTCGTAGTTCCCGCTGAAGACAGAGTCCGTACTGGGTGTACTGCAGAGGTACGTGGCGCTGTCTGAAGACCTCACTTCCCGTATCCTCAGCTCCACCACGCTGTCCCCCAGCCGCACCACGCTCAGGTCACCACTGGCCACCCGGTCGCTTAGCGACACGTCAGAGTACTTTGGTTCGAAGGTGGAGATTACATTGATAGACCCCGCCTCCCCCTGCTGCATGGTCCAATCAAAATCCTGCTCCCTGGGCCCCTCGTAGTCAGTGACATCACAACGCAGTGAGACAGGTTGGCCCTCCACACGGAGCAGAGGGCCAGGGGACACAGACACCACCCTGGCATGGGATACACCTAGAGAGAACACATACACACGTCATTGACAGATACATAAAATCAGCTAAATCTCCCAGACAATGACAGCGTTCCTACCACATCAGACTTCCTTAGCTAACCTCTTGAAAGCCTCTCTGCTTAACAATACGCATACAGTTGAGAGATACATGGATATATTTAGCACAGGGCAGGCTAAATATACACTTAGATGCTACCTTTGGTTTGATTCCTCTGTGATTCCAACCCCACAGTGTGTGGGTGGGTGGGTGTGTGTTCTATAAAAACACCCACATATTGACACCTGAACCCTAGCGTCGCTGCACTCAATGGGTAAATCAATAATCTGAAGTGGTTCATCTCCTTGTCTCCTTTCCTTTATTCCCACTGACATATGTGGTGACAGGTGAAAGCAAAGCCTATTACCACATTTTGAAACTGGAGTAGAAGGAAAGCCACTACAGACCCTTTAGACGCACACATACAGAGAGACAGTCTTGCTAGAGAAGGGAACAGCCTAGACCACTTACTCTAGCTAGAGAGAGAAGACCTATATAAAGTACAGGCTTGTTTGGATGGGCATAGGGGAAAGAGCAGCAAACATGCACACACACCAGGCTTGTCTGAACAGGCTGAGGGGAAGAGCGTGCACATGCCATGGCCAGCATGGAGCAACACAAGCTCCCCCACCCACACACACACACCACAAACCAAAGAACAGTATCAGGAAAAATGATAGAGGTCAGCTCATTTGGCAAGAACAAAGTGATGATGCACCAGCAGCTTTCAAAAGAACGACCCCACAGCCCAGAAATAGTCCCTGTTAAATCCCAACTGGAACAACCAAAGAGCAAAGCCTTCTGGGAACATTTCCATCACACTCTACTCCTAATGGTAACGTTGGCAGCATTTCAATATGATCCTACACCACTGCCTTAGTTGGTGTTTTGAAGTGATATGTTAATCACTAAGGGTCCTTGTTGACATACAGTATACTTAACCCTCTTTCCTGTCCTAGCGTGTTGGGACACTCAAGGAACTGGAGAAATAGACGTTTGAGGGAATGTGGTCCATAAAACATTGCTGGAACAGTCTGGTTCTGGGAACGTCATCGCTTTGACTTACCCTACGTCATAAGAGAAGGGATATTATACTGGCCGGACACCACTTAGGAGTGTGACTAATATTATCACGCAACTCTTAAGTCACTCTTATCCAAACAAACAGTCGGAGTTGTAGGGCCACAGAGTAAACAAGCAATATGAGACAGCCCAGATAAGGAGAGGAAGGTGGAGACTTAACTGGTCAGGTGATCTATGAGTAGTAGATCATGGATTTACCGCATCAGAAAGACCAACGGAACCATACAGCATCTGAACAGTCTTCCTGCTGTGTTCATTCTACAAACCCGAATGACGCAGGCTATCGGAAGCTCGCTCACACACACACACACACACACACATGGAAGAATGGGCAGTAGTACCCCATTCATAGGCGCCAACTACTTTCGGGTCTATTCACGATAGTATCTTCTGACCCAGGGAGTTTTGTTCAGAGCCCTGACACTTGCTCTAACATTAACACGCATCGCTTGCGGTATGGTTGTGTCGACATAACGCATCTTTCATATATAAATATATAATTTTAAAAAGTTTAAATTACTACACACCTTTTTAGGGTTAATGTTCCCACATGGCCATATCACTTGTTTACGGAAGACATAAGTGGCCACCTATGCTAATTAGCAGTCTAGCATCCCCAAACAAACACCTGTTTGTAATCTGAGGAAGTATAGTTCGTCAACTGGAGACACAGTTTGTTGATCTGTGCAAAACTGCTGCACGAAGTCCATCTCTTTTTATTTGGAAGATTCTTTCTTGCCAATATGAAAGATAAGGGGCATATGAGCATATTTTGCAAAAATGGTTAAAACACTGCTGAAACTGCTGAAAACCACACACACAGAGAAGGGTTTTGGAGAGCTAGGGCAGTAGTACGTCATCAACATGTTTGGGGAGGTGTGCATGTATTTAATATTTAGGACAGGGTTGTCAAACTCATTTTCATTGTTTTTGGAGTTTGATACTCTGTCTAGACTTCATTTGTGATTTTCTGCAAACTGGAGAGCCAATAAATGAATGTAGGTCCATTATCATTTCTACAGTTTTGATGGTTTTAGTAATAAAAGTATATTAAGTTTGTATATTAAATACATTTACTCAAACCACCCGTGTGCAGTATATTTGACACCCCTGGTTTAGGCTATAGACCTAAAAATCATCAGCATGCTTCATATCGACTGGCGCCAAGCCAAACTGTTAGGAAAAATCAAATGTGTGCTCATGTACTCCCATATAAAGACCTTAGCTTGAAAAACTGTCATTATTTGACGTTTTTGCCATGGAGATCTTAGTCACACAATTTTATACTAAAGAAAAATATGAACGCAACAATTTAAAATGATTTACTGAGTTACAGTTGATAAGGAAATCAGTCAATTTAAATAAATGAATTAGGCCTTAATATATGGATTTCACATGACTGGGAATACAGATATGCATCTGTTGTCATGGATCAGAAAACCAGTCAGTATCTGGTGCGACCACCATTTACCACACAGTGCGAAGTTTCCTTCACATTGAGCTGATCAGGCTGTTGATTGTGGCCTGTGGAATGTTGTCCCACTCCTCAAATGGCTGTGCAAAGTTGCTGGATATTGGCGGGAACAGGAGCACGCTATCATGAACGTCAATCCAGAGCATCCCAAACATGCTCAATGGGTGACATGTCTGGTGAGTATGCTGGCCATGGAAGAACTTGGACATTTTCAGCTTCCAGGAATTGTGTACAGATCCTTGTGGCATGAGGCTGTGCATTATCATGCTGAAACATGAGGTGATGGCGGCGGATGAATGGCACAACAATGGGCCTCAGGATCTCATCACGGTACCTCGGTGCATTCAAATTGCCATTGATAAAATGCAATTGTTTTCGTTGTCCGTAGCTCATGCCTGCCCATACCATAACCCCAACACCACGAGGCACTCTTCACAACATTGACATCAGCAAACCACACACCCACACGATGTCTGCGGTGAGGCCCGGATGGAGGACAATGGAGGGGCTTAATGGCGATGGCAATTCGATGCATGGACAATCCACCATCTGCATTGGCCGTGCAGTATTTACAGTGATATGGCCTCTGCAGAAGTCTGGGCATTCATACTCCTTGCGGTTCGCCGAACAGCGCAGAGTGGTGCACGGAAAGCCAGTACGAGCTCAATTTGGCATCTGTGTGCCATCGTAATTGCATCACAGCAGAAATAGGCTCTTATGGTAGAGAAATTAACATTAAGTTCTCTGGCAACAGCTCTTGTGGACATCACTGCAGTCAGCATGGCAATTACACGCTCCCGCAAAACATATGTGGCCCTGTGTTGTGTGACAAAACAGCACATTTTAAAATGGCATTTGTATTGTTCCCAGCACAAGGTGCACTTGTGTAATGATCATGGCGTTTAATCAGCTTCTTGAAATACCACACCTGTCAGGCGGATGGATTATCTTGGCAAAGGAGAAATGCTCTCTAACAGGGATGGAAACAAATTTGTGCACCAAATTTGAGAGAAAATGTGTGTGTATGCAACATTTCTGGGCTCTTTTATTTTTGATCATTAAACATGGGGCCAACACTTTACATGGACACTGAACAAAAATGTAAACGCGACATTAACTACGCTGTTTGGTGCAGTATTTCAGTTAAAATAAAGTGTATGAATACACTTTGAATGACAGACTTTCCTGCAGAATCCATACTGACCAGTCACGACGAAATGGCGTAGACTCCGGCTTGCCTCAAGAAAAATCCCCAAAAGAAAAAAAAAATATCGTTATAATATGCATGAACTCTTCTGAACGGTTTCGGCTGGGAACCATGCGGAAGCCTTTAAAGCCGTAGGAAAGGGCGGACGGGCACACACCCCTGCTCCATGAAGGCGGGAGACATGTTAACTGGAGACATTTGATAATCTCAAGGTACCACACTAATTTAAACTCAGCCGCTCACACAAACAATGGCACAGGGAAGCCTTATGCGACGCAGAGTATACGTTGCCAGACACACACACTCCCCATCCTACACCGTTGTGAAATAAAATGGGTCCGGTCAACTAAACGAAAAGGATATTCCTGCCTTGATCACTGAGATCTGTTATTAGTCATTGGTTAGCATAAGTCAATCAGTGGTGGACAGTGCTCCAGTCCAAATTCAACTACATTAGTTAAATTGTCAACTGATCAAGGGGGATCTATGCGAATTGGACGGCTACCCATCGCGTGTTATGGTGCCTCCATGTAACTGGACCATTGTCAAGGGTTGTCATCTTATCTTTTGATTCATTTAATGACATCAATTATCTCGCTCGTTCTCCTTTGATTGAACGATTAAAAGTTTCGACTGGGATTTAAGGCTCAAGAGCTGAAATGAAAAATTGCCACACACCCTCATCTGTGACCAACCACGGTAGCCTTCATGTAACTAGGAAGTTGGGCGTGGGAAAATCTATTGATATATTAAAAAAGGTTCGTTTTGGAAAAACTCAGTCATGTCATTAATTTAGGAGAAACAGCATGATCAGTAAAAATCTGTTGATAGCGTTGCCTTTAAATTAATTTGACTAATTGCTTTGTCAATGGGGATTCAGGTTAAGTGAAAACGTGCCCGCGTGTATATGTCAATCTAATATGTTCCACTAAACGACAGCACACGCGTTATTATGACGATATTATCAGACCGTTTGACAACACTTTTTCAAATATAACTTACCCATCGATAAAAACAAGAGTAGAAGAGATAGATGTTTCATTCTGCAAATTCGCGTCTTTTTTAACTCCCAGTTCGTTCCTTTGTCATTAAAATCCGCCACGGGTGAAAGGAGTCCTCTCGGACCTTCAGTTCAAAAACTCAACCACCGGCGACCTCTCAGAAATCCCCAAAACGCTGTCTACGAGAACCGACACTGGCGAGTAGACGTTCGGATATCCGTTAAATGGACGTGCGTACAGTGAAAGTCCACTGGTTTGGTTTTGGAGAAGGAGGGAACAACGTTGCAGTGTCCGGAAGTCAGTTTTTGGAGGAGGGGAGTAGCGGAGGGATTTTCACAGGTAGCACTGTCATCTCATGTGGTCTCACTAGTAGCTATTTAGAGCTGAATAATAGGCCTACAGAATATCATCATCGATACAGTATGTGTAACGTTACACGGAACCCAAACCGGCTGCGCGCAGGCGCAATCATGCATACATTTATTTTGTCCCCTTACACCAAACGCGATCACGATACACGCAGGTTAAAATATCAAAACAAACTCAACCAATGCCATTAATTTGGGGACAGGTCGAAAAGCATTAAACATGTATGGCAATTCAGCTAGTTAGCTTGCACTTGCTAGCTAATTTGTCCTATTTAGCTAGCTTGCACTTGTTCGCCAATTTGTCCTATTTAGCTAGCTTGCTGGTGCTGGCTCATTTGTCCTGGGATGTAAACATTGAGTTGTTATTTTACCTGAAATCCGAGGATTAATCCACACATAAAACCTGTCAACCGAATCGTTTCTAGTCATCTCTCCTCCTTCCAGGCTTTTCAATCTTTAAATGTATATAGTGATTGCATCTAAGTGGGCATCTGCTTCTATAAACCAATGAGGAGATGGGAGAGGCAGGACTTTCAGCACGGTCTGCGTCAGAAATAGGAATGACTTCTATTTTAGCCCTTGGCATTGCAGAAGCTGGGTGCAATAATTGATTAACATAGATTCCTACATTTATTTTGCAAAGCTAGCAGTGTAGTCAGGGTATTAGCCTATTGAAATTATGCTGTCAGATCATTTCACATCTACAAGGGACCACTAAGAGGTGTGTAGTTTCAAGTTTTAAAGGGGAATTTAACTCAAAAAATGATATTTTCATTAATCCACTGTTGATACAGTCCTAAAATGTCTGGCATGTCAGCAGTCAAGTTGTCAAGATATTATGCAACTGTGAGTCTAATCCTGAATGCTGATTGGGTAAAACCGCATTCCAGCCGGTGTCTATTCCACAAGTTACTACAAGCTACATCTATGATGTTAAAGTGCCTATTTACTGTGTTCCATCTGACTGCGCAATCCACTGTCTCATCAGCCCAGCCAGGCAATTTATAAAGATGATCTCCACTATAAAAAGCATATAGATATTATCTCACATTTCTTTTAGACTAACATTTATTTATCAACAGCGGAGATTTGTACAAACCTTGCTGTCTATCTCTCCGACATTTGCAATATTGTTTCAATGTTGAAATTAGTTCTCCAGTTGTCGCATAGTAATGAACATGTCGGGATGAGAGAGACAGGCAGGCACCTTTTCTCAGCCAGTCGAAATCATGAATCAGCATAATTTTTGTGTATTTCTATTGACTGGGTCACGTACATAGATACAGAACAGAAAGACTTAACTACTGGGTCACGTCTCAGGCAACCAAACCAATAAAACAAACTACCAGCCGGCTTGGGTAGCAACCCCGGATTTATGTTGGGACTATATCTTGTGGATGGAAGGATGAAATAGTATGAATAAATTAATCCAAATATATATTTGTATTAAAATATGTAAATTATTATTTGAATATGTTGGTAATCCGTTGTACAAAAGTGATAATGCCCTCGAAGCTGGTGTTTGGAAGATATATTGGCATGCCTCATGATTTTTTATTTTAACCTTTATTTGTCTAGGCAAGTCAGTCGCTGCAGGCTACCCTGCAGCTGGGGCGGCAGGGTAGCCTAGTGGTTAGAGTGTTGGACTAGTAACCGGAAGTTACTAGTCCAGTTAACTGTAAGGTTGCGAGTTCAAACCCCCGAGCTGACAAGGTACAAATCTGTCGTTCTGCCCCTGAACAGGCAGTTAACCCACTGTTCCCAGGCCGTCATTGAAAATAAGAATTTGTTCTTAACTGACTTGCCTGGTTAAATAAAGGTAAAATAAAAAAAATAAAATAAAACATAGTCCATCGGTAAATAGCCCACCCAATTTACCTACCTCATCCCCATACTGTTTATATTTATTTACTTTTCTGCTCTTTTGCACACCAGTATCTCTACCTGCACATGACCATCTGATCATTCATCACTCCAGTGTTAATCTGCTAAATTGTAATTATTTGCCTACCTCCTCATTCCTTTTACACACAATGTATACAGACTCTTTTTTTCTTTCTACTGTGTTATTGACTTGTTAATTGTTTACTCCATGTGTAACTCTGTGTTGCTGTCTGTTCACACTGCTATGCTTTATCTTGGCCAGGTCGCAGTTGTAAATGAGAACTTGTTCTCAACTAGCCTACCTGGTTAAATAAAGGTGAAATATATATACTTTTTAAAGTTAAGAACAAAATCTTATTGACAATGACAGCCTAGCAACCTTTCAGGTACTGGCCCCACCCTCTAACCACTAGGCTACCTGCTGCCCCAAAACATGTATCAGAAGTTGAATGATGATGTGGCTGGAGAAACATTTTTTTTTTCTTAAGTTCAATATCTTGAAAACTTGACTGCTGACATGCAAAACATTTTGGGAGCGTATCAACAGTGGACTAATTAAAAAAATACCAAAAGTTTGTTTCTGAGTGAAATTCCCCTTTAATGTCATATGCACAAGTACAGTAAAATGCCTTTCTTGCAAGCTCTAAACCACAAAATGCAGTAATCAATGTCAATTTAGTGTTAAAAATAACACAAGGTATACCAAAAACACGTGAAATAAGAACACAATAAGTAAGTAAGCTATTCAGTATACAGGGTCAGTTCCAATACCATATTTACAATGTGCAGGGATACTGGAATGATAGATGTAGATATGTATAGGGGTAAGGTGACTAGGCATCAGGAAATATGCTAAACAGAGTAGCAGCAAAGTATATGATGATTGTATGTCAGTGTGTGTGTGTGCAGAGTCAGTATAAATGTGTGTGTATGTTTTGGGCTCCTGAGTGGTGCAGCGGTCTAAGGCACTGCATCTCAGTCCTAGAGGTGTCACTAGAGAACCTGGTTCGATTGCATGCTGCATCACAACTGGCTGTGATTGGGAGTCCCGCAAATGGCCCAGTGTCATTTGGGTTAGGTTTTGGCTGGGGTAGGCCGTCATTGTAAATAAGAATTTGTTCTTAACTCACTTGCCTAGTTAAATCTATATATTTTTAATGTTGTGTGTGAGCGAATTAATAGGGATTGGTGCTGGGGATTGATTTTGGGACTGGGTTGCAGAAGAACCTGACACCTCTGAAGACTGGCCACTGTATTTGCTGTAGGTATAGTTTACAAAGTCACGCTGTGTGAGGGAGGGCAAGGGTTAAAGTTCACGGCTGTCACACGTGTACACACACACTCACTCACTCACTCACTCACTCACTCACTCACTCACTCACTCACTCACACACATGCACACACATGCCAATGAGTATTAGGAAAGCCAGTGGGTGCACAGAAGTGCTGGTGAAAGGTCAGGGTTCATGACCCCTGGGGACTGGGGTTAAAGTGGTTGAATGGGACATGGGTGCAAGATGCTGCATTAAGATGCATTTATTTTTACCTCTGTGTGTGAGGGGGACCACATGAATAGTAAACAAACATGGGGACATTTTGTTGGTCCCCACAAGGTCAAATGCTATTTCTATGGGGTTTATGGTTAAGGTTACAATTAGTGGGTAAGAGTGCGGGTTAGGTTAGGGTTGGAGAACTGGGACTGAATTTTTGGTTAGCTGTACAAGACTCTCTGTGTGTGTGTGTGTGTGTGTATGTGTGCATGCGTGTGTAACTAAGCATTTCAATGTTAGTCTACACCCGTTGTTTACGAAGAATGTGATGAATAACATTTGATTTGGGTGTTTGTGGGTCTAAGTATGTGCAACAAGTGTGTGTGTTGGGGACAGGTGCACGGCTGGCAGGTGCCCAAAGCCAAATGGTGGATGTATCGGCTCACGGTCACATCACACACACACAGTCACCCAGACCTCTATTTATACTGGGCCACACAACAGAGTGACTGACCACACACACACACACCACACACGGCTCTTGTCTTCCGACCCTTTTTCTCCTTACCTATCTTTAACATTGAATGCATGTGAATAACGTCTCTGTCTGAAGGCTGAAGCCTTAGTACCTCAGTGTGAATAACTGAAAGTGACTGACTGTACAATATTAACAACCCAGACAGGAAACTGAAGGTCAAACCACAGCCTTTTCACTTTGTTTTAGGCAGTAGGTTGATCTTAGATCTGTGCCTAAGGGCACAATGATTTAACCCAGGGACGGGAAGTGATTTGTTTAGGGGTCAGAGTTCAGACTGTCGAACATGGCTCTGAGTGATAAACCTGAGTTTACTGTAGCCTCAGTGTGTATCAGGGATACAGCTATTTTCAACCTAGCTTCCTTTTCCGCTGAAAATCTGGATGTGGGAACTCCGTTCAGGCGTTTCTCTTACGCCTGCTACGTTCGGTTAACTTTATTGTGACTCCTGCCGGTCTGTCATCAAACTGGTTCCCAAACGTTTACTCGCTGTCAGTGACCCAGCCAAAGTCTTTCAGGAACATATTCAGATTTCTGTCAACTAACTCGTTTAAATGTAATTCAAAGGAAAACGTTAATGGCCCACAAGTATGTCCCTGGCCCACCCACTTCCACTATTACTGTTGAATAGTCATGCGAGCAGATTAAATGAACATGGAAGCAAAGCGCCATCTAGGGTTTATATAGTGAACAGGCGTGTGATGGAGAGGTTTTTTCAAGTAACATTTTATTGGTCACATACACATGCTTGCAGATGTTAATGCGAGAGTAGCGAAATGCTTGTAAAAAAAAATGGGTGCAAAAACCTGTGTTAAGTCATGTGCAGTTCAGCAAACACAAATGCGCGCACACACACACACAGCATCATATCCCTCCCACACACACAGGAAAAGGAGGTAAGATGTGTGGAAGCGAGGGCTTCAGATAAGTGTTGCTTTCAGCATCTTTGCTCCCTGAATGCTATTCGTTGGTGCCGTGCCAAAACCACCACCAAGAGGCCTCAGCGATGTAACAGGAAAACAATTGATTACATGAGAGCTTTACTCAGAGATGTGAATACAGAGAATGACTCAAATGCACAATAATGTGAATGGAAACATTTTCAGAACTATTATTATGCAATTGTTAGCTATCAGACCTAGGTTCGAATACATATGCGTTTTAATTATTTGTATTTTAAATACTTATTTCCTGTGTATTTGAGTATTTTCAAATAATGTTGCCCATCAATGACTATGTGCCTGTAGTTATTTAGTTTTTATTGACAACCACACAGACATCAAGTTAAGGTCACTACTTCAAGAGGAGGTGGATAGATAGGTAGGCTACAACTCAACATAAAAACAATGAAACAGAATTTTGAAAAGGCATTGGAAGAAAAGAACACTGTGTGGGTATTTTTCCCTTCCTTTTCTATTCTATTCTTTAGATAACAACATTTTCAACATCTACAACATGTAGACTGCTGGAACTCCTTTCCTTGGATCAGAGAGTATATAGGCGAAACCTGTTTCCAGACTCATTGCCTGGCGGGGTGAGAGCCTTTCTTCCTAGGCTGGGGTAGTGGTGGGGGCTGCTCCTCATCATCATCCATTGGTGTCTGTGGAGGCTTCCCTCGAGCCTGGGTTCTGGGTTGGGGCGCAGCCTGGCTGGAGGCTCTGGCCGTGGGCCTGGGGCCCGTGGAACCAGGTGGGGCCCCACCGGGGGGTCTCTGCCTTTGCTTCTGGCCTTCTGGGTGAGAAGGATGCTTTGTCTGGACCTCTGAGTGGTAAGGATGCTGGGTCTTGGTCAGGGGGGCTAGTCTCAACTCTCTTTCCTCTGTGAAGGAGAATGAACAGTTGAAATGAGGGAGGGAACAAAATAAAGATACTGTAGATACCATAAATGTTTCTGTGCACAGAACACCAACACAATAGCCATAGACATTTGAGCTTTGGTCTGAAGCAATTACCTTCAAAGCGCATCTGGCTCTTGCGTCGGCTGAGGCAACAGCACACCAAGGTGATGATGATGAGGAGTACCAAGCCCCCTCCCCCGGCTAGGATGCCCACCATGGTCCAGAAATCCAAACCAAACAGTGAACGCAGATCACCCGATTTTGAGACATCTGAGAAGAGGGTGGGAGATGAGGGGTGGAGCAGAGAGACAAATGAGATGTTTTACTTTCTTTGTCTTTTTTATTTGTTGCGCCACCAATCTTAAACATTAGTCACTTTTTTCCTGAAAACAGAAGAAAACAGAGAGAAAAAGAAAGACAGAGATTCGCAGAGAATTGCAATTGAGCCCTTCAAAACATACTGTACCCTTGCATGTTGGTTTGATGATGTCACTTGTCTCCGTGCTGACCTCATTGACTGCAGAGCAGGTGAATGTGTCCGGCTCTTTCAGTTGTTTCAGACCGATGATCAAGGTTGTTTTTTCCCCCTCATTTAAAGGCTCTCCGTTCTTTCTCCACTTGAAAGTCACTCCCTCAGTGTTGGTCAAGAAACAGGTAAAGGTGACGTCCTTATCAGAGCAGGTGAATTTCACTGAGGGCTTGGAGACTTTTTCTGGAGAGAAACAAAATGGCCGCCATCAGTGTCTCTAAAGGAGAGGATACGGTACTTGTATGGTTGGAAAGAAAGAGAGAAAGAGACTTACCCTTCATACACAGTCTGAAGGACTGATCTTTGATGCTTTTCCCTTCGCTGTTGAACACTTCTGCTTTATAAGTACCTTCGTTTGCCGACACCAGGCCTTTCAGTTGGAGAGACCCATCCTCTAAGATGTCCTCAGTCTTGCCTGGTTTGAACCTTCCATTCTTTCTTCTAAATATAACGTTGCCATTGTGTTTCCAGGTTATTTCTTTCGAACTCAAGTCAGTGTATTTCAGAGGGATGGAGAAGAAAGATCCATGTTGGAAATAATAATTGCATGAATCTGTGATAGAAGAGAAGAGAAGAAAAGAGATCAGAATAATGATCTGTTGTTGCTGACGGTAACATACTTTTATTACGTTTTGGGGTCAATAAAGAGTTAGAAAATGTGATCTAATTCAAATCTTATTATTGACATTTTTGGTCAAGCATGTATTTACAGTATAAATGACCAATTATGCATGCTACATTTCAAAGTAAAATAAGTTCATTTCAAGTACAATTGTCCATTGTTAGTTTCTCATCATTTGTCAGTTAGGACAACTACTAGGCAAATATGCTCTAAAACAGCTTCTACCAAGTGTTTTTAACTTGGATCAAATTCAAATAATGCTACTGTATGAAAATATGTGTTCAACTGGCTGGGTTAGCCACAGTAACCCAGATCATTCTATTAAATCTTCCTGTTTTTGTGTACTGGGTGTTTGAAACAGAACATGTCTAAAACCACAACTGTCTGAAAGGCCACAGATACTACAACAGGACCTCTTTAAAACAAATGGCCAATCTGGGGACAATCTCATAGACACAGATGGTCAGATTAAGCCTTCCCCTTGAGTAAATAGGATGTTAATCTTGGTCAAATGACCGATATCTTATACATTTATATATCAATGGTAATTGACATCAAATAAATTACATTGACATGGAAAAAACACTTAAGTAAAGAAATAAGTATTGTCCCACATAATGATCTTAAAATATCTAAATAGCATTTACAATATCCATACAAATCATTCTAATAATGAGATAAAATTGCAATATCAAATCATGCAAAGGAAGTTGTTAAAAAAATAGATGACATTGTTACATTTACAAGATAGCACCACAGAAGAGACATTTTCAGTCATTTTTCATGCCCATGTCATTGTTCATTTTCTCCCTAACATTGCTCAAATCAATTGTGATCAAATGTACAGATTCAATAGCAATCCATGAATGTGACCATCAATGGGTAAGAAATGTTTATTTACCAGATTGACCCTATTTGATGATAATTTAAATGAAAAGTATGCTTTTTAAAATCAATAGACATCCTCTTCTCAAATAACTGATCCAACAATTACTCATCTTTTTTTACTGTAAAAACAAACAAACAGACTAAACAAAACATCCTCAACCAATCCACAGGCTTGTGGGGGATAGATGGAGAGAGTCTTACCTGCTGAAAGAGAGAGAAATCCATGAAGGACAAGGAATGCCAGTGGTAATGTACAGGCCATTGTGTTGTTACTACATGTACTGTGAGAAAAATGTATAGGTTTCAGTTTAGTTGTCAGACTCTTTCTTGTGTCTCACTGTGTGTGTCTCAGAAGACGAAATGATCCAACCAGCAGGCCCTGTATGGATCTACTCCCTCAGCAGTGCAGAGATGCCATATCTTAAAATAGGCTTCAAACAAACTCTTCATCTTCTCATCAGTATCAACACAGGCATTTTCTCAGGCACGTCCTAAACGTAACAAAACGTTCTTATAAAATTCCTGCCAAAATATACATCTAGGCTACATTCATTGTGTGGCATTAAATGCCACAAAACTCAATTTTAGGACATTCTCATAAATTATGATGATGTAAGAAAAATAAGTACATTAGTCATATAAATTGACTTATGATACTGGGATCAGCTTTTCCTAGCTCAACCTATACGCTAGGTCACCGTACAAAACGGACCCTGGGTCTGTGCTTAAGGGTGGCGAGCTCATACACTGTAGTCACTTACCAATTCAAAACTGAGCCCTATATACCTGCTCAGAGTAGATCTGAAAGGATTGGACAAATGAAAGCAATATGGCAGAACGTGTTGATATCTTTCCTTTCCTCTGTCTACCAGAAGTACCCAGGTGTAGGTGACTGGGCTTGAATTGGAATAGGCCAAGCCAGTGAACAGTTTTCATGGATTGTAGAACTATGCTGACATCTAGTGTAACTTGCATCACGTGCACTTTGGGAATTCCAATTGCCTTTTGTCAACTTGAAACAGTCAGTTTACCGGTAGTTTTAGTCAGCCTATGCTACGAGAGAATTTACACCTTGCGGGTGTGATGAGATAACTCGATCCGGTGGAATACGACCATACGAACGCTTATTTCAGCGAGCGCTTCGTAAACCACGCCATAGTGGGCAGAGCCAGGCATGTTGGACCGGGACGACTTTTAATACAAAAAGCCTATAATGTTACAGTCGGTCCGCCATGGTTCTGTGTAGCTAATATATTTTAGACCAGTGTATTTTAGTTCATTTCGTTTGACTTAATACTTTAAAATATATTTGAGTAGTAAACAGGGAAACAACAACGAGTCCCAGACAGTTCGCAATAGAGCATGCCATCGTTTACTACCTTAACTATTGGAGTAATCTAGTTACCTGGTTATACGATGAGCTCGTTGACAAAACAGACCATGGTGGGCCTTTTTATGTATTAATGTATAAGATGTATTTGTCAAAGGCCCGCGGTGGGTCTGTAAACTACGCGATTGTATTGGAGAAAGGTTTATAGCGTTGAATGTCACCTATTCATTTACTGTTATAGTATTTCAAAGTGACAGCCATGGAAAATTAATTGTATTCACGTTGATAGAACATGCTGTTTTTTTCTGCCTCACTGTGGCGTTGTTTGCCTGAATTATTTGAATTTCCTGGTGACCACAACAAAACTACTTATTGTTTTCAAATAGATATAGAATAGAACATTGAGTTTTCTGCCTGAGCGTGGCACTGTTTACTGCAATTTTCTGTATTGTCTTTTAATCAGAACAAAACGTTTATTTTTTTACTCAACTAGAGATTGAAATAAGTGGTGTTTATTTAAAAAGATGCGCTAGGCTGACATGGACTGTTTTCTCACCTGACATGGACGGTTTCCTCATGATGGTTGTTGGTTATTTACCAGGTAACAAGTCTAAAACGAAACAAGGAATGAAGCCATAGACTCCTTATTTTACTCAACTAGATATTGTTACTTTGAAAAGATTGGCCTGGCTGACATGACAAATACATTAAGGGAAAATGATCTACAGACACAGAGGATGATTATATTTCTACACATCTCTTTATGTTATTTGTTATTGTTATTACTATTATGTTATTATGTTATCTATATATTTTTTTTCTTTTTCTTGGGCCTCTATAACTATATCTATAGTTTTTTTTGCGAATTGGATTGATCCCCTCTACCACACGGAACCCCACTAATCCTACCGACGGAAACGCACGAGGTGGCTAATAACAGACCTCCATCCTATGCTAGCTTGCTACCGATGGCCGACTAGCTGTCTGAATCACCGTGACACCCAACCAACCTCACTACTCACTGGACCCTTTTGATCACTCGAATAAGCATGCCTCTCCTTAATGTCAATATGCATTGTCCATTGCTGTTCTGGTTAGTGTTTATTGGCTTATTTCACTGTAGAGCCTCTAGTCCTGCTGATTATACCTTATCCAACCTATTAGTTCCACCACCCACACATGCGATGACATCACCTGGTTTCAATTATGTATCTAGAGACAATATCTCTCTCATCATCACTCAATGCCTAGGTTTACCTCCACTGTATTCACATCCTACCATACCTTTGTCTGTACATTATACCTTGAAGCTATTTTATCGCCCCCAGAATCCTCCTTTTGCTCTCTGTTCCAGACGTTCTAGACGACCAATTCTTATTGCTTTTAGCCGTACCCTTATCCTACTCCTCCTCTGTTCCTCTGGCGATGTAGAGGTGAATCCAGGCCCTGCAGTGCCTAGCTCCACTCCTATTCCCCAGGCACTCTCTTTTGATGACTTCTGTAACCGTAATAGCCTTGGTTTCATGCATGTCAAAATTAGAAGCCTCCTCCCTAAGTTTGTTTTATGAATTGCTTTAGCACACTCTGCCAACCCGGATGTTCTAGCTGTGTCTGAATCCTGGTTTAGGAAGACCACCAAAAATTCTGAAATGTTCATCCCAAACTACAACAAGATAGAACTGCCAAAGGGGGCGGTGTTGCAATCTACTGCAAAGATAGCCTGCAGAGTTCTGTCCTACTATCCAGGTCTGTAAAAACAAGTCTCTCACCGTTGTCGCCTGCTATAGACCACCCTCTGCCCCCAGCTGTGCTCTGGACACCATATGTGAACTGATTGCCCCCCATCTATCTTCAGAGCTTGCTGCTAGGCGACCTAAACTGGAACATGCTTAACACCCCAGCCATTCTACAATCTAAGCTTGATGCCCTCAATCTCACACAAATTATCAATGAACCTACCAGGTACCTCCCCAAAGCCTTAAACACAGGCACCCTCATAGATATCATCCTAACCAACTTGCCCTCTAAATACACCTCTGCTGTCTTCAACCAAGATCTCAGCGATCAATTGCCTCATTGCCTTCATCCGTAATGGGTCAGCGGTCAAACGACCTCCACTCATCACTGTCAAACGCTCCCTGAAACACTTCAGCGAGCAGGCCTTTCTAATCGTCTGGCCGGGGTATCCTGGAAGGATATTGATCTCATCCCGTCAGATGCCTTCCTAACCATCTTAAATAAGCATGCCCCATTTAAGAAATTTAGAACCAGGAACAGATATAGCCCTTGGTTCTCCCCAGACCTGACTGCCCTTAACCAACACAAAAACATCCTATGACGTTCTGCATTAGCATCGAACAGCCCCCGTGATATGCAGCTGTTCAGGGAAGCTAGAAACCATTAAACACAGGCAGATAAGAAACAATACTGTGCAGCCGTATTCATTGACCTGGCCAAGGCTTTCGACTCTGTCAATCACCACATCCTCATCGGCAGACTCGATAGCCTTGGTTTCTCAAATGATTGCCTCGCCTGGCTCACCAACTACTTCTCTGATAGAGTTCGTTCAGTGTGTCAAATCGGAGGCCCATTTTATGCAAATAAGAGTCTTACAAATTCTTAGGAAATGACAGAGTGTTTAATTTTAATTGGGTATTAAAACATAGAGGAATTTGATTCCTGTAACAGTTTTACAGGAGATCCTCTGGAAACATGGTGTAAATAAGGCGGTGGAATGGGACAGTGCTGAGATATGGGAATTTCGGGATTTTAAAGGGAGGACATCCTTGAACACCACACCTGGAGAAATCACTATCAGACAGCTGACCAAGCAGCTCAGTGGGGTGTATGATTGGTGGAAAAATACAGACCTTTCAGCAGAGAGTGAAATTCGTTGTAAAGTCATTGTTTCCTAAATGGAAGGTCGGGACTTGTGATCCAATGATGGATCGCGACCTCTTTTTAGGTACTAGCTAAAGGCGGGGATGTAACACATTTTTAAAATGTAATCTTTATTTAACTAGGCAAGTCAATTAAGAACAAATTCTTATTTACAATGACCGCCTACCCCTAGCCAAACCAGGACGACGCTGGGCCAATTGTGCGCCGCCCTATGGGACTTCCAATCATGGCCGGATGTGATACAGCCTGGATTTCAACCAGGGACTGTAGTGACGGCTCTTGCACTGAGATGCAGTGCTTTACACCGCTGCGCCACTCGGGAGCAAAACATGTCAAAGGTTCAAACACAAAAAGGTTGCCAACGACTGTGTCATGTGTTAAGGTGCTGAACAAGAACCTTGGTTAGTCCACACATTTCAAAGGCATTTCTGTTTCTGGTTATCTTTTTACTTCTCTTATAAGCAAACCCTATATGCGGCTCTCTCCAAACGTCAATAAGATAAGAACGCAAGGGACTTTTTTTGTATATCAGATGGGAGAACTATGCAGGTTTGTGAGTAGAGAGAAACAAAGAGACAGTCACAGATAAATCTGACATGTGTTTTATTCCATGGATCCTCATACTAGCTGCTTTTGGTGTCCTGGCCTTAGTTTTGTTTGTTGGAGTATTTCTTATCTACAAGAAGTGTTAAAGGTAAGCCCACATCTTTAAGTAATACTATGGGGGTTTTATTTAGCTTTTGCTCCTTTTAAATTGGATTTAATCTGTCAGGATCAAATTATGATTTCAGGTCAAACACTATTCATTATGTTAAGTTTAGACTAAAGCTTCCCACTAGGCAGAAACTGGTTGAATCTGTTGTTTTTATGTCATTTCAACCAAAAATGAAATGTGATGATGTTCAATCTATGCCAAAACCGGATTGGATTTACAAGGAATTTCATGTTTTTTCACCCAACTTTGAACCTAAATCCAATGACATTGTGAAATGTTTTATTGATATCACGTTGAATTCAAGTTAGTTGACAACTCAACCAAATTAAAATCAAAACTAGATGTTGAAATGATGTCTGTGCCCTGTGGGAAATCTGTCACTTGAAGTTGCTTTTCGGTTACATAGATACAGATTGTTACACCAGATAATGGGATTTAGTCAAAGATGTTTGGTAACCATTTCTGGGAGTGACAGGCAGTAGGCAGTAGGAACCAGCCACTCTGAAGAGGACCCAGAGAAGGCAGTGGGACCAGCCACTCTGAAGAGGATCCACAGTAGGCAGTGGCAACCAGCCATTCTGAAGAGGATTCAGAGAAGGCAGTAGGAACCAGCCACACTGAAGAGGACCCAGAGAAGGCAGTAGGAACCAGCCACTCTGAAGAGGACCCAGAGAAGGCAGTAGGACCAGCCACTCTGAAGAGGACCCACAGAAGGCAGTGGGAACCAGCCACTCTGAAGAGGATTCAGAGAAGGCAGTGGGAACCAGTCACTCTGAAGAGGACTCACAGAAGGCAGTAGGGACCAGCCACTCTGAAGAGGACCCACAGAAGGCAGTGGGACCAGCCACTCTGAAGAGGACCCACAGAAGGCAGTGGGACCAGCCATGCAGAGAGTGGGGAGAAGGAGAAGCAGCCATTACTGGTACAATAACCTGGGGTTAAAGTAGGGGACATGGTCAACCAGATCAAGCAGACCAGGGAGGGTGTGAGAACCAGAGATAGTTAGGGAGATAAGAACACATTACTGGACTATGACAAGGCAGTATCTACTGATAACATAGGTGGGACTGTGAGTAATAACCAGTTGAAACTAAACAACCAGAATCAGGGCCAGGATTCCAACCGGCCTAAATATTAGATGAGGACACCAACTAAGGAATGTAGGAATGTGAAGACGGAGAGGGGGAGGGAGAGAGAGGAAAGTGAAGAAAGAAAGTGAACGAAGAAGAGGGACTCCTCTCACCCCTTCCAAAGACCCCACAGATGTCACGTGCCAGCGATGGATACAGCCTGAACCACAATCTAACACTCCCAACAGGTTCAGGATAAACAGTGGGGGAACCGTGCTGACCAGGAGTTACATGAGGAAAGTGACAAAGGAAATGACTGAGACAGAGGGAGAGAGAGATGGAGAGGAAAGGAGAGATATCGATGGAGTGAGGGAGGGAGAGACAGAGGGAAGATGAGATGCAGCGAGGGGGGGAAAGGAAGACGAGGAGACACAGAAGGAAGCAAAGGAAGAATAGGGATATAGAAAATAAGAAGGTGACGACCAACAACAGGAGGACATCCACTCTGAGGTGGAGCCAGGGTCAGAGGAGCAAGAGGAGGAATCCAGCAGAGCCACACACACACACAACAGCCAGACTGACGGTCAGAGGTCTCCACCAACCCCTCGGAGAATGGACTAAGATGGAGCGTCCAGAGAGAGAGTAGGTGAAAGAACCTAACTTATCCCAAACAAACACCTCCATTCTAAATTCTCATACATCAAGACCCAACTTCTCCTAAAACAACGCCCCACCACCTCTTGCCCCAAAATCATCAAGTATAAGACACTCTCATGGCTATCAGATGGGTGTAGAACAAGGAAGTGTGTTGGAAACAATGGAACCCAGAGGAGCAGTAGTCAGGTAGACAGAGAGGGAGGAACACCTGGCCTATCAGGTCTGAGGAGACCCACTAGCTCAGTGTCAGACAGTACAGACACTCATGATAGAAGCAGTCCAGAATTGTCAGCTGGTCTCAGAGCCACAGCATGTAGGTACATTATCTACTCCAGTAAACTACAGTTCAGGTGCACCTTCCGGACCAGTAGACGCCAGCTCAGATACAGCATGTACACCAATTGAGAGTAGCTCAGATACTCTGTCTACTACATAGGGAAGTATAGGTAAATCCTCTGTATCAACAGAGACCAGTACAGCTACAGTCCCTGTACCAGAAGAAACCAGTTGAAAAGCACTTGTTGAATTTATAGTTTGTTTGACAAATAGTTAGATTCTGTTCAGGGAAGGTTTGTCTTCAGTAAACTCATATCTCTTCTTGGTTATCATGTATGGCCTGTCATGTTAAGCCTAGGCTACTATAATGTTCACCTATGTATACTGAACCAAAATATAAAAGCAACATGTAAAATGTTGGTCCCATGTTTCATGAGCTGAAATAGAAGATCCCAGAAAAAAAGCTTTATTTCTCACAAAATCTTTGCACCAATTAGTTTACATCTCTGTTAGTGAGCATGTCTCCTTTGCCAAAATAATCCATCCACCTGACAGGTGTAGCATATCAAGAAGCTGATTAAACAGCCTGCTCATTACACAGGTGCACCTTGTGCTGGGGATAATAAAAGTCCACTTGAAGAAGTGCAGTTTTGTCACACAACACAATCCCACAGATGTCTCAAGTTTTGAGGGAGCGTGCAGTTGGCATACTGACTGCAGGAATGTCCACCCAAGCTGTTTCCAAAGAATTTAGTGTTTAATTTTAGAGAATTTGGCAGTACATCCAACCGGCCTCACAACTGCAGACCACCCGGCTCCCACTTGGGCATGGCTCCCTTCCAGGCCCACACATGGCTGCGCCCCTGCCCAGTCATGTGAAATCCATAGATTAGGGTCTAATTTATTTATTTAAATTGACTGATTTCCTTATATGAACTGTAACTCAGTAAAATCGTTTAAATTGTAGCATGTTGCGTTTATATTTTGGTTCAATATATATTGTGAATTTTAATGAAATGTTGATCGATACAGTAAGATGGCAAACGTGTTATAAACTCAGCAAAAAAATAAACATCCGGGCCTCCCGGGTGGTGCAGTGCTAGCTGTGCTAGCTGTGCCACCCACCAGAGACTCTGGGTTCGCGCCCAGGCTCTGGTGCAGCCGACCGTGAGCGGGAGGTCCGTGGGGCGACGCACAATTGGCCTAGCGTCGTCCGGGTTAGGGAGGGTTTGGCCGGTAGGGATACCCTTGTCTCATCGTGCACTAGCGACTCCTGTGGCGGGCTGGGCGCAGTGCACGCTATCCAGGTCGCCAGGTGCACAGTGTTTCCTCCGACACATTGATGCGGCTGGCTTCCGGGTTGGATGCACACTGTGTTAAGAAGCAGTGTGGCTTGGTTGGGTTGTGTTTCGGAGGACGCATGAACTTCGACCTTCGTCTCTCCCGAGCCCGTACGGGAGATGTAGCGATGAGAGAAGATAGTAAATACTAACAATTGGATACCACGAAAAGGGTAAAATAAAGAAGAAAAAAAAGTCCCTTTTTCAGGACCCTTTCTTTCAACGATAATTTGTAAAAATCCAATTAACTTCACAGATCTTCATTGTAAAGGGTTTGAACATGCGTTTCCCATGCTTGTTCAATTAACCATAAAAAATTAATGAACATGCACATGTGGAACGGTTGTTAAGACACTAACAGCTTACAGACGGTAGGCAATTAAGGTCACAGTTATGAAAACTTAGGACACTAAAGAGGCCTTTCTACTGACTCTGAAAAACACCAAAAGAAAGATGTCCAGGCTCCCTGCTCATCTGCATGAACGTGCCTTAGGCATGCTGCAAGGAGGCATGAGGACTGCAGATGTGGCCAGGGCAATAAATTACCATGTCTGTTCTGTGAGACGACCAAGACAGTGCTACAGGGAGACAGGTTGGACAGCTGATCGTCCTCGCAGTGGCAGACCACGTGTAACAACACCAGCACAGGATCGGTACATCCGAACATCACACCTGCGGGACAGGTACAGGATGGCAACAACAACTGCCCGAGTTACACCAGGAAAGGACAATCCCTCCATAAGTGCTCAGACTGCCCGCAATAGGCTGAGAGAGGCTGGACTGAGGGCTTGTAGGCCTGTTGTAAGGCAGGTCCTCACCAGACATCACCGGCAACAACGTCGCCTATGGGCACAAACCCACCGTTGCTGGACCAGACAGGACTGGCAACAAGTGCTCTTCACTGACGAGTCACGGTTTCGTCTCAAAAAATGATTGTCGAAGGAATGAGCATTACACCGAGGCCTGTACTCTGGAGCGGGATCGATTTGGAGGTGGAGGGTCCATCATGGTCTGGGGCGGTGTGTCACAGCATCATGGACTGAGCTTGTTGTCATTGCAGGCAATCTCAACGCTGTGCGTTACAGGGAAGACATCCTCCTCCCTCATGTGGTACCCTTCCTGCAGGCTCATCCTGAAATGACCCTCCAGCATGACAATGCCACCAGCCATACTGCTTGTTCTGTGCGTGATTTCCTGCACAACAGGAATGTCAGTGTTCTGCCATGGCCAGCGAAGAGCCGGGATCTCACTCCCATTGAGCACGTCTGAGACCTGTTGGATCGGAGGGTGAGGGCTAGGGCCATTTCCCCCATAAATGTCCAGGAACTTGGTGTAGTCCATGAGGAGGAGATACACTGCAATAGTTAATGCAGCTGGTGGCCACACCAGATACTGACTGTTACTTTTGATTTTGACCCCCCCCCCCCCTCCCTTTGTTCAGGGACACATTATTCAATTTCTGTTAGTCACATGTCTGTGGAACTTGTTCAGTTTATGTCTCAGTTGTTGATTCTTGTTATGTTCATACAAATATTTACACATGTTAAGTTTGCTGAAAATAAAATCAGTTGACAGTGAGAGGACGTTTCTTTTTTTTGCTGAGTTTATGTTTTGAGGAAAATATTTAATATTGTCAATGTTTTAGTGTGCATGCCATATAGGCCTGTGAATGAATGGCTATAGGCTGGTGAGTTAAAATCTCTCTTACACTCAGTGGACAGGAAAGCAATTAAATTAACTATAGTTATTATTATTATAGTTATTATTGAATATGACAGTATTGCCAAGTTTTGTTACATTATAGCAGAGATTCTATCAATTCTAAACTAGATATATGGAATTCTGTGCGTTGCAGCCAATTATACACACTGGGAGGCGCCAAAGACCAAGACTTGAAGAAGGAATATTCCAGAACTGGTTAGAAAAAAATGCTTATTAAAGTTATTATAACATATAAACAATAATGCAATGTGTTTGTTATAAAATATTATTTAGTTGCCGCCGTCATTTACAAGTCAAATGGACCTTTATTTTATTTTCCACCAAGAGGTCATGAATAAGGAGGAACTAAACCACAGTTTACTTTCACTATCACAGCCTTAGGAAATAAAATATCAGAAGTAGGGTAGACTATGAACCACACAATGTTTTGGCATATATAATTTGAATTTACTTTTATTATCTGAACAAACAAACGAATGAGCAAATATGCCCAAACTAACGTTCATCGGATTATACTTTTGGATTTGTCTGGCGCAAAAGTTGGTTTCCGGAGGTAAGTTGATTGGCAAGGCCGAACGTAGTTTTTGCCCTACTTAATATTTGTAATGTTATTTGTGTGCTATAGTGTGCTTCCTGTATAGCCTACAATATTATCACATAATGTTTGACTATCATGAACAATAGGTATATGATATGTTACAATGTGCCTTATTAACACAATGTGCGTTGCAACTTAAAGAATACAGGAAGCCGCCCAAGTGTTATTCACATCATTGAAAAACATAGCAATCTGAAACAAGAAGCTTTATATCGACATTATGGATAATAGCCTAAACCCGCTCTTCTTAGTGATTTTCAACATGGAAAGTCAGAATGGTTTTAAACGAAGTCTGTGGGGGTTTCAATGAGAAATAAGGACCGCACCCTTATTATTTTTACACACACACACACTTTGGGAAGTGATTGAATATTAAGTCTTGGGCTTCCTTCCAAACACTTGCACATTTTCAAACCTTTTTACATTAGTTTTTACTTACACTTCTATGTTGATTTATCCATATTGACATTGAGGTTTTAAGTTTCGGCTGACTTTTTTTAGTGGATGTACAATCATTGCGAATTTAATTATGGAGCGTTTCAGGCCCCGACGTGAACATAATTGTACACTCACAAACTCAATCAAAAACAAGGGCTGAGGGGCTTACATTGCAAACGTCCCTTGTTTGGCTAATCATTTGGACCGATGTCCAAGATGGTGACAGGGATTCCCCCAAGGACATACGGCGAGGGTAAGTGGACGAGAGTGTGTCTTTTCTGAGTTTGAAACGCAGCCCTGGCCTAACCAAGGCGTAAACCTACAGAAGGGCCTGTGTGATCATGGCAGGGCCGGTGATATGGACAAACGTCCTCACGAAAAAGTGAAGAATCTTGTAGTGTGTGACCTTCGTCTGTGCCACATCGTTTAGTGTGAGCACCACTACACTGGCAACACCAAAAAATGACAGGAAACACAGTCGTTTAATGTGAGAGGCTCGGCGTTGTTAGGATTTTGAAAGTCGTGTAGTGTCCACACAGCTTTAGTTGAATTTTAACTTTGAGATTTGTATAATTAACCATTTGCCAACGATTTTGAGAAACGAAAACATTATTATTGAAATGAAACTGCTCCACGAAAATGCGCATATAAAAATAATCAGAACCTTCATGCAGATCGGTAGAAAAGGTAAGATACATTGTAAGCTTCCTCAAACTTCAATCTCACGAGCTCCCTATGGTCTTTACTATAACACCCATAAAAAAATGTGTGAACGCGCAAGCCGTGCTCACTGATGGATATCAAAGGCCCATTCAACTGATTAGTTCTGCACACACGCTCCCTCAACGTTATCAGGAGAGAGAAACCAGACATGCTCATTGCGCACATGGAGCACTTCAAACAAAAGACAATACAAAATTCACACAATGTAACAATGAATGTGTAATAATTGGCGGGAGACTGCGGAGCACATTCTGGAGAGCTGAGTGCATGCATTCTGGAGAAAGACACCCATCACTTCCCCACACACCCCTCACTGTAACGGTCGCCGTTGCATGAAGAAGAATCGTACCAAAGCGCAGTGTGGTAAGTGTTCATGACTTTTATTGAAACTGAACACTAGAACAAAATAACAAAGAGCAAAACGAAACCGAAACAGTCCTGTCAGGTGCAGAAAGCACTAAACAGAAAGTAACTACCAGCAAAACATAGGTGGGAAAATGCTACCTAAGTATGGTTCCCAATCAGAGACAGCTGTCTATTGTTGTCTCTGATTGGGAACCATACTTAGGTAGCTTTTTCCCACATGGTTTTTGTGGGTAGTTGTTTTCTGTTTAGTGTTCTGCACCCTACAGGTTAGTTTCGGTTTTGGTTATTCACTTTGTTATTTTTGTTTAGTGTTCTGCACCCTACAGGTTAGTTTCGGTTTCGGTTATTCACTTTGTTATTTTTGTTTAGTGTTCAGTTTAAATAAAAAGTCATGAACACTTACCACACTGTGCTTTGGTCTGATTCCTCTTCATCCGATGATGACACCCGTTACAGAACTACCCACCACAAACGGATCAAGCAGTGTGGTATTGAGGAGCAGAGGGTTCAGGACTCCTGGACATGGGAGGAGATCCTGGACGGAAAGGGACCCTGGAGACAGGCTGGGGAATATCGCCACCCGAAAGAGGAACTGGAGGCAGCTAAAGCTGAGAGGCGGTGGTATGAGGCAAGTCAGCGCTGCAGGCACGAGAGGCAGGGGGGGCACACGGGGAGATTGGCGGAGTCAGGCTATTGACCTGAGCCAACTCCCCGTGCTTACCGGAAGCAGCATGGTACTGGTCAGGCACCGTGTTATGCGGTAAAGCGCACAGTGTCTCCAGTGCACGCTCATAGCCCGGTGCGCTTATATGCCAGCTCTCCACAAGTGCCATGCGAGAGTGGGCATCCAGCCAGGGCAGATTGTGGCAGCTCAGCGCGCTTGGTCTCCGGTACGCCGTTTCAGCCCATGGTATCCTGCGCTGGCTCTGCACACTGTGTCTCCGGTGCGCTGGGACTGTTCAGTTCGTCCTATGCCTGCGCTCTGCCCGTGCCGGGCTAAAGTGGGCATTCAGCCAAGTGGAGAGGTGCAAGTGGTAAGTACCAGCTCTCCAGTGCTCCCCAACAGCCCGGTTCGACCTGTGCCTCCACTCTGGAGGGGCCGGGCTAAAGTGGGCATACAGCCTGGAGGAGTGGTGCCAAGGCTGCGCACCAGAGCTCCGCAACGAGGGTGCCCAGTCCGGGGACCGCAACGATGATGCCCAGTCCGGGGCCTGCTGCGAGGGTCCCCGCACTAGAGCCGCCACCTCGTGGGCCAAGCCAGAGGTGGAGCGGGGTCTACGTCCCGCACCAGAGCCGCCACCGCGGAGAAATGCCCACCCAGACCCTCCCCTATAGGTTCAGGTTTTGCGGCTGGAGTCCGCACCTTTGGGGGGGGGACGAACTATCACGCCCTGACCTTAGAGCTTTTTATGTCTCTATTTTGGTTTGGTCAGGGTGTGATTTGGGTGGGCATTCTATGTTATTTTTTCTACGTGTTTGTATTTCTTTGTTTTCGCCGGGTATGGTTCTCAATCAGGGACAGCTGTCTATCATTGTTTCTGATTGGGAACCATACTTAAGTAGCTTTTTCCCACATGGTTTTTGTGGGTAGTTGTTTTCTGTTTAGTGTTCTGCACCCTACAGGTTAGTTTCGGTTTCGGTTATTCACTTTGTTATTTTTGTTTAGTGTTCAGTTTAAATAAAAAGTCATGAACACTTACCACGCTGCACATTGGTCCGATTCCTTTTCATCCGACGACGACACCCGTTTCACTCACCTTATTATTTTCTCAATATTTTAAATGATTCTCAAGACACATTATCTTCACACATTTTAGATGCTTTCCACTGACCGCCACACCTCAATAATCAGCTAGACATATTGCCACACGCTGAGCAAATTGCTGGCTTCCCAAATAGGCATAGGCATGTGCATTTTGATTTGAAACAATCCACAGCTATTTTTTTAAAATTTTGGCAAAACATCCATTTACTTAATTTTTTTATTTCACCTTTATTTAACCAGGTAGACAAGTTGAGAACAAGTTATAATTTACAACTATCTTGGCGACCTGGCCAAGATAAAGAAAAGCAGTTCAACACATAAAACAACACAGAGTTACACATGGAGTAAAACAAACATACAGTAGAAAAATAAGTCTATATACAATGTGAGCAAATGAGGTGAGAAGGGAGGTAAAGGCAATAAATAGGCCATGGTGGTGAAGTAAATACAAATAGCATTAACACTGGAATGGTAGATTTGACAGTAGTACTTTAGGGGAAGGCTGCATCCGAACAGCGAGCTGTGTGCCCGCCAATTTTCCTTTCTAATTCGCAAGTGGCTGAAACCAGAGATTGGTATATAATGACGAGGTGTGAGTAGTTGCCCCAAAGGCGGGAATGCAGGCGACAAGTTTATGTCCCATGGAAACGTGTTGGGTTTATTCAGGACAGATTTTGGCGAGAGTGAGCCCTCTCGCTTAGCCTCTTCCTCTTTGCTCTTTTATTTAAGTTAACTGCCACCTGGTTCTCCACTCGTATAGGCAGCCTACTCTTATCTCAATGAGTCCACACACACTAGACACACTGGAACTCTCAGGCCCAACTAGAAGAGGTAGGCTACTGAAGTTGAAGCAGTGAATTCTGAGTGTCTGAATAATGCAAAAACGATGTGATTTTAATACAATAGGTAGGCTAACACATACAAAGCAGAAAAAGGACAGTTTCCAAATAATCTATGGGACAACCTAAATACAGTGTTTTCATCCCAAAGTCGTCTATCTGACCACCCGCTCCCACCTGCAGACAGAGCCGCAATGATCTCTGTCGGAACCCGCAGAGGACCCGCGTGAAAGCAGCCCTCTGGTACAGTCAGTACACAACACTATGCTCATCATGTCTTAGCAGGATCAGATGGTGACAGGGGTCCCAGCAGGTCAGACAGCCGGGGAAGACCAGACTACAGTGAATTTAGCAGTATATTAACAATATCAGTAAATGATACAAACTTCCATATTGAATTGATGGGTAGACCTACAGTAGCTACAGGACATCAGTTTAAGCTTAAAGCTACATTCTGGGATCTGGGAATAATGACAATTTCAATTAATGAACCATTGATTCTATTCTTGGATGTTATCATGTATAAATGTACACCAAGGTAATTCTTTGTCATGCCTCATCTTAGGAGATTCAGATGGTGACAGGGGTCTCAGCAGGATCAGGCAGTCAGGGAAGACCAGTCTGTGATGGATCTCAGGGGAATTTTTTACAGATACAACACTCTCTGTGCAGCAAACCCTGGACAAGCCAGATGCTATTTTAAGGCAGTCTGACAAACCTCCAAAGTTGATTTACAAACTGTATCAAGGGTTAATAGAAGATTTTCCCGATGACACAAAACATGTAAAACAATGAGTCAGGTTCATATCATCTCAGACATAAATTACTGCAGTTTAAGACCATCTATAGAACGTTCTGTTTGCCAGGGTAACTGAATAACATGCACTCGGAAATGTCATTCCTCAATTGGAGGTGTAAAACACAAAAGGGGACATATTTGCATATATTATGGTCTTGTGAAGGCTGGCTGTATTCTGACAAAGAGTATCTTCTTTTATCTCAGCAGTCCTACAGATTCTCCCTTCTCCCTGTTTCTGTTTACTTTAAATGTTGATATTGGAGACTTATCTGAAGAAACTGCATTTAGAGAGGATAAGAAATGTATTGCCATTAATTGGAAAGTTGGTTATGTATCACTAGCTTTGATCTATTACCAGATTAAGGGTATACTGGGCAACTTTCATAAGGCCTAGATGCCTGGAATTCAGTATGACTAAAGGAGTCTGTGTTGAAAACATGCCCACGCCAGGGGAGATACCTATCCCTAGCTGCTGGGAGTCTGCAGTCCTGTGGGTGGTCACTCTGGCCTTAGCCTAACACACCCACAACTAATAATATATGTTTCACGAAGATCCTAAAGCTGAGTCAGGTGTGTTGGGTGGGGCGCTGCAGGGTGGTGGACCCCTAGGGACAGGACGGGGGGACCCAGCTATATTGTGTGCAAGGTAAAAGAGATCTGCAGTACTTTTAGTCCTATGATATTAATTATATGGAGGATTGGCTATTTCTTTGTGTTAATGTATTTTTATTTATCTGTTATTTTACCAGGTAAGTTGACTGAGAACACGTTCTCATTTGTAGCAACGACCTGGGGAATAGTTACAGGGGAGAGGAGGGGGATGAATGAGCCAATTGTAAACTGGGGATTATTAGGTGACCGTGATGGTTTGATGGCCAGATTGGGATTTTAGCCAGGACACCGGGGTTAACACCCCGACTCTTACGATAAGTGCCATGGGATCTTTAATGACCTCAGAGAGTCAGGACACCCGTTTAACGTCCCATCTGAAAGACGGCACCCTACACAGGGCAGTGTCCCCAATCACTGGCCTGGGGCATTGGGATATTTTTTTAGACCAGAGGAAAGAGTGCCTCCTACTGGCCCTCCAACACCACTTCCAGCAGCATCTGGTCTCCCATCCAGGGACTGACCAGGACCAACCCTGCATAGCTTCAGAAGCAAGCCAGCAGTGGTATGCAGGGTGGTATGCTGCTGGATATTTGAGGTGTACACTGAATTCGGAAAGTATTCAGACCTCTTGACTTTTTACACATTTGGTTACATTACATCCTTATTCTAAAATGGATTAAATAACAAAAAATCCTCATCAATCTACACACAATACCCCATAATGACAAAGCAAAAACAGGTTTTTAGAAATGTTTGTAAAGAAATTATATACTTATTTATATAAGTATTCAGACCCTTCGCTATGAGACTCTAAATTAAGCTCAGGTGCATCCTGTTTCCATTCATCATCCTTGAGATGTTTCTACAACTTGTTTGGAGTCCACCTGTGGTAATTTCAATTGATTGGACATGATTTGGAAAGGCACACACCTGTCTATATACGGTCCCACAGTTGACAGTGAATGTCAGAGCAAAAACTAAGCCACGGGGTTGAAGGAATTGTCTGTATAACTCTGAGGCAAGATTGTGTCGAGGCACAGATATGGGACAGGGTACCAAAACATTTCTGCAGCATTGAAGGTCCCCAAGAACACAGTGGCCTTCATCATTCTTAAATCTTCCTAGAGCTGTCTGCCTGGCAATCGGGGGAGAAGGGCCTTGGTCAGGGAGGTGAACAAGAACCTGATGGTCACTCTGACAGAGTTCCTCTGTGGAGATGGGAGAACCTTCCAGAATGACAACCATCTCTGCAGCACTCCACCAATCAGGCCTTTATGGTAGAGTGGCCAGACGGAAGCCACTCTTCAGTAAAAGGCACATGACAGCCCACTTGGAGTTTCCCAAAAGGCACCTAAAGGACTCTCCGATCATGAAAAACAAGATTCTCTGGTCTGATGAAACCAAGATTGAACTCTTTGACCTGAATGCCAAGCGTCACGTCTGGAGGAAACCTGACACCATCTCTACGGTGAAGCATTGTGGTGGTAGCATCATGCTGTGGGGATGTTTTTCAGCGGCAGGGACAGGGAGACTCATCAGGATCGAGGGAAAGATGAAGGGAGCAAAGTAAAGAGAGATCCTTGATGAAAACCTGCTCCAGAGTGCTCAGGACCTCAGACTGGGGTGAAGGTTCACCTTCCAACAGGACAACGACCTTAAGCACACAGCCAAGACAATGTAGGAGTCTCTGAATGTCCTTGAGTGGCCCAGCCAGAACCTGGACTTGAACCTGATTGAACATCTCAAGACCTGAAAATAGCTGTGCAGCGATGCTCCCATACCACCTGACAGAGCTTGAGAGGATATGCATAGGGGAATGGGAGAAACTCCCCAAATACAGGTGTGCCAAGCTTGTAGCGCCATACCCAAGAAGACTCGAGGCTGTAATCGCTGCCAAAGGTGCTTCAACAAAGTACTTAGTAAAGGGTCTGAATACTTATGTAAATGTTATATTTCAGTTTTTTACTTTTAATAAATTCGCAAAATATTCTAAAAACCTGTTTTTACTTTGTCATTATGGGGTTATTGTGTGTGGATTGATGAAAAAAATGTAATCCCTTTTAGAATAAGGCTGTAACACAACAAAATGGGGAAAAAGTCAAGGGGTCTGAATACTTTCCGAATGCTCCGTTATGTGAAGAATACGTAGGATAGAATAGTTTATGTACAGCAATAGTTGAATAGGATGGCCTTAACTAGAATACAGTATATAGATATGAAGTGGGTTAAACAGTATGTAAACATTAATAAAGTGACCAATGTTCCATCCATGTCTATGTTGTACCTTGGCTGCAAAGGGAACGAGAGGGCCGAACTTGACCAGGCCATGAAACTGTACAGGAAAGCACATTAAGCTATTGATGGATGGATGGATGGATAGACCGTATGTGTTATTTTGTGTGTGTTTTTTTGTTTCCAAAATGTTCCTTTGTGAACAAAGAAAATGAAAGGTAGGAACTGGGAAGGAACTTGTGTTTGGAGAGAGTTGAGTTATTGACTAGACTGGGGTGGGGGTCGGACTGGTGGCGGTCGGGCTGGTGGGGGTCAAGAGTTGTTCATTTGTTAGGCTATTGGTTAAAGGTGCAACACAATATTTATTATTGAATTACTTTTGATCAAGTTTAGTCTCACTTAAACATATTTAATATTGATTTCTTACGTAGCTTGATGATTGTGGGCATTTGTGCTTACTTTTTGTTCTAAATAGAGACGGCATAGTGGATTGTGTAAAAATGCAGGAAATTGGCTGTAGATGCCCCAACAAATGTTGAGACCCCCAGACGCCCTACTAAGTTATTTCCCACCCACTTCTAAAAACAAAGTGGTGCCCCTGGAAATAAGTTATGATGAACTTCCCAGGGTGGGGAAAGTGCACGCAATCTTAATGCTCCTTTCCAATGAATATCCAGGGTCTTATTCTGGTGACATGATTATTGATACTTGACTGCTGTAATAATGTCATCATTTAGACTAGCCTACCAGCACAGCCTATCAGCACAGCTTACCAGCAATATTTCTGAGTGTGGTTGCCTAGAACCCACGTGCCAAGACCAGAGTAGGCATTTTGTTATTTAACTCAACAGTTTTTGTTACAAAACTATCAATAGAGTTGAAAATACGCTGGAAACATGTTGAACTTTAGATTTTTATTCCCGTACATGAAAATATAAGCGAAAAAGTACATTTAGTGTGATTTTGATTAGATTTGATTAGGATCCCAATTAGCCGACGCCAATGGTGACATTACAGACAAAATACTTTACAATTTACATACATTTAAAAACATTAACATGTAGTGTGTGTGCATCTATCAGTTATACATACAGTGGGGCAAAAAAGTATTTAGTCAGCCACCAATTGTGCAAGTTATCCCACTTAAAAAGATGAGAAAGGCCTGCAATTTTCATCATAGGTACACTTCAACTATGCCAGACAAAATGAGACAAAAAAAATCCAGAAAATCATTTTGTCCTCCACTCGTTACCTGTATTAATGGCATCTGTTTGAACTTGTTATCAGTATAAAAGACACCTGTCCACAACCTCAAACAGTCACACTCCAAACTCCACTATGTCCAAGACCAAAGAGCTGTCAAAGGACACCAGAAACAAAATTGTAGACCTGCACCAGGCTGGGAAGACTGAATCTGCAACAGGTAAGCAGCTTGGTTTGAAGAAATCAACTGTGGGAGAAATTATTAGGAAATGGAAGACATACAAGACCACTGATAATCTCCCTCGATCTGGGGCTCCACGCAAGATCTCACGCCGTGGGGTCAAAATGATCACAAGATCGGTGAGCAAAAATCCCAGAACCACACGGGGGGACCTAGTGAATGACCTGCAGAGAGCTGGGACCAAAGTAACAAAGCCTACCATCAGTAACACACTACGCCGCCAGGGACTCAAATCCTGCAGTGCCAGACGTGTCCCAGTACATGTCCAGGCCCGTCTGAAGTGTGCTAGAGAGCATTTGGATGATCCAGAAGAAGATTGGGAGAATGTCATATGGTCAGATGAAACCAAAATACAACTTTTTGGTAAAAATTCAACTCGTCGTGTTTGGAGGACAAAGAATGCTGAGTTGCATCCAAAGAACACCATACCTACTGTGAAGCATGGGGGTGGAAACATCATGCTTTGGGGCTGTTTTTCTGCAAAGGGACCAGGATGACTGATTCGTGTAAAGGAAAGAATGAATGGGGCCATGTATCGTGAAATTTTAATTGAAAACCTCCTTCCATCAGCAAGGGCATTGAAGATGAAACGTGGCTGGGTCTTTCAGCATGACAATGATCCCAAACACACTGCCCGGGCAACGAAGGAGTGGCTTCGTAAGAAGCATTTCAAGGTCCTGGAGTTGCCTAGCCAGTCTCCAGATCTCAACCCCATAGAAAATCTTTGGAGGGAGTTGAAAGCCGGTGTTGCCCAGCAACAGCCCCAAAACATCAATGCTCTAGAGGAGATCTGCATGGAGGAATGGGCCAAAATACCAGCAACAGTTTGTGAAAACCTTGTGAAGACTTACAGAAAACGTTTGACCTCTGTCATTGCCAACAAAGGGTATATAACAAAGTATTGAGAAACTTTTGTTATTGACCAAATACTTATTTTCCACCATAATTTGCAAATAAATAAATTAAAAATCCTACAATGTGATTTTCTGGATTTCTTTTCTCATTTTGTCTGTCATAGTTGAAGTGTACCTATGATGAAAATTACAGGCCTCTCTCATCTTTTTAAGTGGGAGAACTTGCACAATTGGTGGCTGACTAAATACTTTTTTGCCCCACTGTATGTATAACTGATAGATGCACACACACTACATGTTAATGTTTTTAAATGTATGTAAATTGTAAAGTATTTTTTTTTTGTCAGTACATACACAACAAGTAGGTCACATGGGGGAGAGGCGCTGTGCCGTGAGGTGTAGCTTTATTTGTTGTTTTTAAACCAGGTTTGCTGTTCACTTGCCCTATATAAGATGGAAGGGAGTTCCATACACTCATGTGCACTACGTCATCACACACAGCCTTTTATTCTCAAAAAGTCAGTTTGATGGGAGCATCTCTGTGGTGGGAGAATTTTCCTATTGTTTTATGCAGATTTAGAGTAATAGCATGAAACTCTGTCGCAGATTGGATGGAAACCTTGCTAGTGATATAATAGGGGACAGGGTGTAGACAAAGACTTTAATCTGTGGTGTAGTCTAGATACATTTCTGCTCCAGTGGTGGTGAGGGGGGACATACTAGTCAAAGTGGTCAGACTACTGTCGTATCTTTGGCTATGTCGGATTAAGTGATATGACATGCTATTCTATAAAATAATTTCTCCGTAATTAATATTACCTGATTGAGCTAATCATGTAAATGTAATTAACTAGAGAGTCAGGCACCACAAAATAATATTTATAGAGCTGTTATCTTCCGAATAAACTCTTAAAGACCTAGTAATATTTTACATCCATAGCAGTCAATATTAATCGTCATCTTAATTCAGTCTCATCTGAAAGTTGTCAATTCTTGGTTATCTGCATGAACCCTGGCTAACAATTTGAATCAGCAATACAAAAATTGGGTTTAATCATTTATTTACTAAATACCTAACTAATCACACAGAATTACACATACACAAAATTAAATCATAACTTGATTATAAATGACGTCATAAAGGAAAACGTCCCTAGCGGGCGGAACAGATATGACAGCTTGTTACACAAAAGAAAAGGGGCTTGTTTGAAAAAGTTCTATAGCCCATGTCCCTTCACAGGGGCGGGCCACTGATTGAGCAGAGCCCTATCTTATGAAAACCCAAATCTCACATTTTAGAAGCTAAAATCACAATTCATCCCATCACGAATAATTTCATATTCAAACATTTAAATTGAGCAACAATTCCATGTGAATCCGATAACTCTGATGTGTAGACTTTCCATTGTAGAGTTTGTCATCTGATCATTGATGAGAATATCTCAGATGACAACCGAACTGACATCATATTCATTAAGTACCACCGCATATGTTCAATTGGTCGGATTACCAGAATATAGTTAATTTCCCCCCACCTTCTGATGTTCCCAGAATCTCTATGTTAACCAAGGGTTTTGCAAATGTAACATCAGTAGTGTAGAGAGAGAAAAAAGGGGGAAAGAGGTATTTATGACTGTCATAAACCTACCCCCAGGCCAAAGTCATGACACTACATAGACCAGTTATACCCAGCAAGACGAATTCTAGACATAAACAGTAAAGGTTGATAATAATGACAGTTCAATGCCAATTGGGTTAGGACTACATATTTATACCCTAACCCTAATGTGTTCCCCTGGATACATTGATACTCTGATACATGTATGAAATGTCTGCTTTTCCAGATCTTTATCATGAAGTGGGAGGGAAGCTCGTGTTGACGCCGGACAAGTCCACAGTGACTGACCCCATCACAAGCATCCTATGGAAGCATGGGAAGAACAAGGTGGCAGAATGGGACAAGGATTTTGGTGGTCTGGACATCTATGCTGCCTTCAAAGAGCGTACAACCCTGGACCAGACTACTGGAGAGCTGAAAATCAGTGGATTGATGAAAACAGACAGTGGAGTTTATTCTGTGGAGTTCAACAGCAAACTGCTTGACAAGACATATACACTATCTGTTATCAGTAAGTGTTTCTATGTGTGTGCGCATACATGTGTGTGTGTACGTACATGTGTGTATGTATGTGTGTGTGTGTGTGTGTGTATGTGTGTGCATGGTTGTGTAGAAACAACAGGTTATTGTAGTGCCTCAAGTATTTTCCCAAATGATTCCTGTTTCTTTCCTCTATTTACAGAGGCAGTCCCCAAACCCAAAATCACTTCTTCCTGTAACGCCAACCAAACCTCCTGCACTCTGACCTGTGAAGGTGACACCACTGATGCTGAACCCGTCACCTACAGATGGAAAGTGGCAGAGGGGGCGTGGGAAGTCGGAGTAAAACAGTTTAATGTCTTTAAGAGCGACACTGGCCAATCAAACAACGGTTACAAGTACATCTGCAAGCTGAATAATGCTGTTATTGGGGAAGGGAAAGTCAGTGAGCCAGTTGGAGAGGTGTTTGGTCCAGGTGAGTGGACACTCATAAGTGTGTTACAGTCTTATGTATTGATATGTCAGTAACACTGCTAGTGTTGTAGGACATTTTGAATGCTGCACTATGTAGAATTCCTGATCAACTCCTGTCAAAGTATCAATAAAACATGTTTTCATTTCAGAGCCTTCCAATACCAGTACTATTGTTGTTGGTGTTGTCATATTAGCGCTTGCTGCCGTCGTAACAGGTAAGAACAGCACATCTACAGTAACAGTAACAGAGCACTGCACATGTACATCTGAAGCACAGATTGACATAACAGCACCAACAACAGTGAGCTATACCCCCTGAAGGGGATACCTGTTCTACCTGTTATAGCTGTATTTACAGTAGTGTTCAGGCTACTGCTACAGTCAAGACAAGGGGTTAGATGCACCACCTGCCGTAGGGCACAGTCTTCATAATGTGTCACAGGGAGGCACCAGTTTGGACCGGCACAATATGGATTAGTCCAGTCTGAATTAATCAGCAAAAAGGATGGTAAATACTTTGTGTCAACCTAAAAATATGTTTAGTTTACTATGGCTATTCGATGTGAAATCGCTGGCTAGGATATTTTAACCTTTGTCATAGGCTACATCCATCCTATTTGTTTTTTATTGAATGGCTCAACTTTTACAGAAAACTCATGTCTGCTACGTAGGCTGAACACATAGCCACAGGCATTCCATTTGGATTAGCAGGGTAGCTCAAGAACAATCATTTAAGAAAGTAGACTAAAATCATTCCAATCCCGATTTAAAATGCAACGTCTGTTTAGAGTATTGGATGGCATGGCTTAGAGAGCAGCTGCCAGCATGTTACCTTTTCTTTCACTTTTAGAAAGCGGAGAACACAGAGTACCAGTTTGTTTTGCCGGTCAGCAATTTAGGCCGGTCGCCGATTGCTTTGAATCTTATGTCAGGATTTGAACTCGCCCTTGTAATCCTTGTTGTAATCTGATAGCCAGGGAATTGGTGGAGTCCTCCTTTTTGGTGACCATTGGAAACCAAAAGCTATTTTATTGCTATTAAAATATAGGTTGTGATAGCTGTAGCTTAATTGGCCCAGGAGGCTAGTGCCATTTTGGTTTCATGTATTGTTATAAAAATAAACACAACTGAACAACTTCCCCAAAATACATGTCCTGACACTCATTGACACGCGCAATCATTTTGGATGAAATCATTGAATGACTTGTACAGTGCATTCAGGAAGTATTAAGACCCCTTGACCTTTTCCACATTTTGTTGCGTTACAGCCTTATTCTAAAATGTATTAAATCGATTTTTTTGCCTCATCAATCCACATACAATACCCCATAATGACAAAGCAAAAACAGTTTTTTTGTATTTTTGCTAATTTATAAAATTTTTAAAACAGAAATATTAAATTTATATAAGTATTCAGACCCATTACTCAGTACTTTGTTGAAGCATCTTTGGCAGTGTTTACAGTCTTGAGTCTTCTTGGATATGACGCTACAAGCTTGACACACCTGTATTTGGGGAGTTTCTCCCATTTTTCTCTGAAGATCCTAAAGCTCTGACAGCTTGGATGGGGAGTGTCGCTGCACAGCTAGTTTCAGGTCTCTCCAGAGGTGAACCTTCGCCCTAGTCTGAGGTCCTGAACGCTCTGGAAAAGGTTTTCATCAAGGGTCACACTGTACTTTACTTTTCATCTTTCCCCCGATCCTGACTAGTCTCCCTTCTGCTGAAAAACATACCCACAGCATGATGCTGCCATAACCATGCTTCACCTTAGGGATGGTGCCAGGTTTCCTCCAGACGCAACGCTTGGCATTCAGGCCAAATAGTTCAATCTTGGTTTCAACAGACCAGAGAATCTTTTTTTCTCATGGTCTGAGAGTCTCCAAGCGGGCTTCATGTGCCTTTTACTGAGGAGTGGCTTCTGTCTGTCCACTCTACCATTAAGGCCTGATTGATGGAGAGCTGATGAGATGGTTGTCCTTCTGGAAGGTTCTCCCTTCTCCACAGAGGTACTCTGTGAGTGACCATTGGGTTCTTGGTCACCTCCCTGAACAAGGCCCTTCTCCCCCGATTGCTCAGATTGGCCGGGCGGCCAGACCTAGGAAGAGTCTTGGTGGTTCCAAACTTCTTCCATTTAAGAATGATGGAGGCCACTGTGTTCTTGGGGACCGTCAATGCTGCAGAAATGTTTGGTACCCTCTGCAGATCTGTGCCTCGACACAATCCTGTCTCTGAGCTCTGGGCAATTCCTTCAACCTCATGGCTTGGTCTTTGCTCTGACGTGCACTGTCAACTGTGGGAACTTATATAGACAGGTGTGTGCCTTTCCAAATCATGTCCAATCAATTGAATTTACCACAGGTGGACACCAATCAAGTTGTAGAAACATCTCAAGGATGATCAATGGAAACAGGATGCACATGGGCTCAATTTCGAGTCTCATAGAAAAGAGTCTGAATAATTATGTAAATAAGGTATTTCTGTTTTTTATTTTATTATATATTTGCAAACATTTCTAAAAACCTGTTTTCGCTGTTTTACTACGGGGTATTGTGTGTATTCTAAAATTGATCAAATATTTTTTTTAAAGGTGTAATGTAAGAAAATATGGAACAAGGGAAAGGGTCTGAATACTTTCTGAGTGCATAGTATGTGTACGTTTATTTTGCAACAGCAGTGGGGTGTTCAGCATGTTAGCTCCCTTCAAAAAAGCATGTGTATATTTTGTGCGTCCTTGTTGATTGTAGGACTTAGTTGTATGCCTTTTATTTCAACGCACGTGTAGGATTTATCGAGCATAGTTTGCATTCATCGTCAGCTGTTTAATGCACCGGTTACTTTCACATTGATTTGAAGTCGGCCTTGTTCAGGTACTGTATACATGTTGTTTATTGGTGCTTTCAGAAATGATGTATTTTTATTGCAGCTTAAGCATGTAAATGTGGGTGAAGTCATACTCAACAGCTGACAGAATGGTTAATGCAGACTTGTACTTTAAGAGGTATTTCTCACTCTGATTAAAACATAGATTTTTTTACTCCTCAGGACTTTTGGTGTGGAAGAAAAAGACAAGTAAGATAATTCTCTGTCTCTTCCTGTCTCAATTCTTCATACTCACTGCTTCACAAAAATGGTAGAACATTTGGATTCCAGTGAAAACAAAGAACCATTTGAATGAAAATGTTAATAATGTCTTACATTTTTGTATTTTTTCCTCTCAGGATATCCCCATAACACCTGGATTGACTTTTTGAGAAAGTTTTTTTGTGCAAGGTTTGGTAAGTGTTACCTTAACTGGTCCATATTCAACCTGCTAACGGGGTCCCCAAAGTACAGACACAGCATTATTCATGTATACAGTATATTCACAACCTTCCATGCACTGTGATAGAGAGTGTGAATTCACAGATGTAATTCAACAACCCAGAATTTTTCCAAGTTTTCTCATCATAACCTTATGCAAACTTTAAAGGGCAAATACCTCCTACATTCAAGGAACCTTTTCTACTCTATTTGCTGTAAACAATGTCGATGGATGGTGAAACTTTACAGGGGATGCAGGTAACAATCAGAATTATTTTCCCCGGATACTGTTTATCACACTATAGGGGATGATCAGGTCACCAACCGTGGAGCCTCAGGGATTCTATCTGGGGTTGCCATGGATACAGTTTATAGCACTGTAGGGGAGAAGTCTTCTAGTGATTACTCCAGGAATCAGAATAATAACAATCATCCCACTAACACAGGTAGTAACACTAACACACCTTTTACTTAGTACTTCTATGGGGATATTTTGACCATGCTGATATGTAGAGATGTTGTCAGTAATGTGTTTCTCATATTATTTGTGGTGGAATTTATTTGAAGAACATGTTTTAGTGACGTCTACATACAGTATGAGAAGGTGATTACTGAGTTTAAAGTGAGCAATGTGTGGACTAACATATATAAAATGTGTATGATGCAGTTGGAATCTGCAAGGAAAATGTGCTTTAAATGATGTACTTGTGATGAGTATTTGAAATAACCTTCTGGGTTTTGGTTTATCTTTACATCTATGCATTTTTGCACTGTCAAAATGTCACCCATAGAGGTAACACTGTGGATAAAGATTGTCACTGTTGCCCCTTGCTAGGTTGTACTGTTGAAAAGCCAATTACTTCACAATCTTCATTCAGGACATTTTCAGTTCTGAGAACTGTTTCCATGTTGTTTTGTTTTATATGATAGTTGCTGGTTCAGAGATGTGGTTTGTTTCAGAATGTCTCAAGTCCATTGCAGGTTTTGTGTCTTTAAGAGCTCATGGTTAAACCATTAATCTACTGCAGGGGTAGACAACCCTGGTCCTGGAGGGCCGTGGGAACTTCATGTTTTTGATTTAACCAACCTGGAAGACCAAGTGCGTTGAATTTAGGCAATCACTGAAGTGATCAATTAGCTCAGTTGGTCTGGTGTGGCGCCTAGTTGGAACGAAATCCTGCTGCACACTCCAGGAACAGGGTTACCTACCCCTGATCTATGTTACAAATCCAATAGTTGCATCATCATCATTCAATATTGTCACAACAAAGATGTTTGAGAATGCTAAACTGATCTATTCTCTCTTCAGTTAGATCCAGTGATGGAAACAACCAAACCACAGGCAAGTCCTCCAGCTAATTTAAGACGTCATGAAGCAGAAGTAGCATTAGAAGTTAGATGCTCATCTGCATATCTCAGAATATCACAAGAACATAGCAATCAATCTATTTTATTTGAATTCTGTAAATTACTTTAAGTAGGCAGTTGCTGTGTAAATCAATGACACTTGATGGTAAGACACAGTGGCAGTCACCATGAATTCTGTCACTTATCATCCTTTTCATTGTCATCCAGAAGTGAACACAACAAATACTAATATGGTTTGTGTATGAGAATGCGAAGCTCAACTTTTCTCTCTTCTCAGTTAAACTCAGTGATGGAGTCCAGACAGAACAAGGCAAGTAGACTTAAGACTGTATAAAGCAGAAGTAACTTCTTAAGTAGCATTTGAGGTCGTAGGAGAGAGGCTGTAGTTAATGTTTTCCTTCTGTGATTCTGCAGAGACGGTTAGGCTACTGTCCATCAAAACAGGGGATGATGACACAGACAAATTGCAGGGGAATGGAGGTGTGTATGAGACTTAAGCGGATGGTTTAACCTGTAACAGATCTGGAATCAGTGCTTTGGCAGTTACAGTACACCCAATGCATATCTGTTCCGGATGATTCACATAACTGACTGATTCTTAAAAGCTAAATACATTATACTGTGCATTACAAATATAAAGGGTTCATCTAGAACAGGGGTGGGGCTGCATTCCGAATACGTAAAAGGCACACCCCCAGCCCTCAAATTAAGTGGACACTTCTGATGACGTTTGACGAGTTGACACTTGAAGGGCAAGGGAGGAATGTATGAATGAATGAATGAATGTTAAATGGACCGCCCTTGCCAGGACATTTGTCTCTCATTTGTCCCACGGTTGTGTTTTCAGTCGTCATGGAACCACCGGTAGCTGTTGTGTGGGTGCTTTATATGCTCTACAGTCATTTATGATAGCATTTCCTATCTTGACTAGAAGACAACGCATCCGCAGACATCGAATACTTGCCATCCAACGATATTGGGTAAATCCAAACGTATTATGTGTGATGTCAGGGAAAGTTGAAAGCTAACCAAACAAAAACATCATTACTTTTATGAGATGTTTGTGCCGTCAGGTGAATTATTAACTTATTTACATTATTTTTTACTTATGTATGTTGACTTCTCCATATTGATGTTGGTTTTACGTTTAGGTTGACTTCTCTTAGCAGATGTACAATCATCACGAATTGTATTATGAGGCGTTTCAGGCCCGGGAGTGAACAGAATTATACACTCGCACACTATCACAAACGAGGTCTGAGGGGTTATGTTGCCAACTTCCTTGCTTGGCTAATTGTTTGGACCGACGGCAAAGATGGCTGCGGGGATTCCCCCAAGGGCGTAAGGCGGAGGATGGTGTGTCTTTTACGTGTTTGGAACGCAGCCTGGAAATCGTCAGACATTCGGCCCTCCGTTGAATGAGTTCGACACATGACCTAGAGGGTTACTAGAAATTATCTGATTAGAAAGTTTGTCCTTCTGTTCGCTTTTGCAGATAAACCTAGTAGATCCAACAGTCCTAACGATGAGTCAAAGTTTGATTGTAAGAAGACACAGTGGCATTCACCCAGAATTCTGTCACTTATCATCCTTTTCATTGTCATCCAGAAGTGAACATAACAAATGCTAATGTGGTCTGTGTATGAGAATGTTAAGCTTAACTTCTCTTTCTTCTCCTCATCTAAAGGCAGTGATGGAGTCCAGCCAGGACCAGGCATGTAATCAAGTTCATTTTAGGCTGTATAAAGCAGAAAAAACGTCTTTAAAGATGAACTATGCAGAAATCACTCCGCCATTTCCTGATTTCTAAAATTCTAGTAGTTAAACTAAAATTAGGCCATGTGAAGAACAAGCAGTCATTGTGTAGATAATCATTGTACCAAAAATGAAATATATTTTGCAAACCAGAAATGTAATATATTTTCCATAACCAAAAATATTGGATATTCAGCTGTTTTGAAGCTGGTGTAAAAAAGAAGAAGAAAAGAACAGGAAGCATAGAAGAGATCTATCTACTGCTTCTTAGATTAGCTTTCAATGAGAATGAAAGATCTAGAACTCACATTTCTATGAATTTGTTTGGGTCTCCCAAAAAGTTACATATTGTAGCTTTAAGCAGTGTTTTATGCAGTAGGAGAGAGGCTGTAGTTGATTTCCTTCTGTGTGTGAGAGGTTACAGTGGCCATCACCAGAAATCTGTTTACATTTAATTAGGAACTTTTACTCGTGTGTGTGTGTGTGTGTGTGTGTGTGTGTGTGTGTGTGTGTGTGTGTGTGTGTGTGTGTGTGTGTGTGTGTGTGTGTGTGTGTGTGTGTGAGAATGCACAGCTGTAATCCCGACACCCAGAATATTTCCAAGTTTTATCATCATAACCTTATGCAAACTTAAAAGGGCAAATACCTCCTAAATTCAAGGAACCTCTTCTACTGTTTGTTGTAAACAATCTTGATGGATGGTGTAGCTTTACACGGTACACAGGCAACAATCAAAATGATGTTGCCCCAAATATCGTTTATTGCGCTGTAGGGGATGATCAGGTCACCAAACGTGGAGCTTCAGGGATTCTATCTGGGGTTGCCATGGATACAGTTTATAGCACTGTAGGGGAGAAGTCTTCTAGTGATTACTCCAGGAATCAGAATAATAACAATCATCCCACTAACACAGGTAGTAACCCTAACACACCTTTTACATGGTACTTCTATGGGGACATTTTGACCATGCAGATATGTAGAGATGTTGCCAGAAATGAGTTTCTCATATTATTTGTGGTGGAATTTATTTGAAGAACATGTTTTAGTGACGTCTACATACAGTATGAGAAGGTGATTACTGAGTTTAAAGTGAGCAATGTGTGGACTAACATATATAAAATGTGTATGATGCAGTTGGAATCTGCAAGGAAAATGTGCTTTAAATGATGTACTTGTGATGAGTATTTGAAATAATTTGTTTGGTTTTGGTTTATCTTTACATCTATGCATTTTTGCACTGTCAAAATGTCACCCATAGAGGTAACACTGTGGATAAAGATTGTCACTGTTACCCCTTGCTAGTTTGTATGTTCCAAAAGCCAATTATTTAATGCGCCTCAGTGTGAGTCTTATTCTTTACTTGATCTGTCAATCAGAACATTTTGAGTTATCAGAACTTCCATGTTTTGTTTGAACATCTGAAATCATCAGCAAATTTTAGACTGTATTAGATGTGTATCTGAATAACTCAGAATATCATAGGAACTTAATTCTCTGTGTGGCTAGGTATTTCTTCTGAGAGCTCCACTACCTGTAAGCTCCACTACCTGTAAGCTCCACTACCCACTACAGACAGGCTAGGAGTCATACAGCACTTAACTGGGGGAGATGATTTATAGACAAACTTTGTTATTCCGTCCTCAGGGACGGCTGGCAACAATGCCAACAGTGTTAAGCCGATTACAGAACCTGAAGAAGGTTCAAATCAAATCAAATCAAATTTTATTTGTCACATACACATGGTTAGCAGATGTTAATGCGAGTGTAGCGAAATGCTTGTGCTTCTAGTTCCGACAATGCAGTAATAACAAGTAATCTAACTAACAATTCCAAAACTACTGTCTTGTACACAGTGTAAGGGGAAAAGACACTAGCTAGGTTTCCATCCAATTGGCGACAGATTTTCATGAGAATATTCTAAAATTTGCATAAAAAACCAGAAATATGTTTCCATTAAACTGACTTGTTGCGGATAAAAGCCTGTGCGTGATGACCTGGTGCACATAAAAATAACATTTGCAGTTAATTTCCCATCTACTGAATAAAAAATACAACTTAAGTGGGTTTCCCATCCCATTTTCAACTCTACTGATGGTTTTTCACCCAAAAATGTGCCCTCTAGCCAACAGCTCTCAGATACAGTGTGGGCATAGCGTACATGATGAGATTATTATGGACAAAAGTCAGATTCTTTTTTTATTTGTCAAACAGCAGCCAACTATCTATCATCATGTCACCAGAATATGACCCTGAATATTTATTTGAAAGGAGCATCAAACTCATCACCTTGGACTTTCACCACCCTGTGAAGTTCATCATTTATTTAGTCTGTAACCTAATAAACTGCGTACTTTCCAGAGTCGTAGTGGCAGGACCACACGTCATTGCGTGACTCCAAGTTTACTTTAATATGATCATTATTAAATCAATATTTGTGCATAAAAACGTTTCCACTGTTATTTCTCACATAATTAATTTGACAGACACAAAGATCCCACCTTGTCTTGTGTGTTTTGTCGACATTTGGAAAGTTTACTGACATTAGTTGTTTCCAACAGGCTGGTCATTCAATTTGTTTTTTATTGGGCATGTACTTACATAAAAAGGTTGGATAGACACCTGGTTACAGATGGAGGTGAAAGTGGCGTTACACTGGAATTCTACCATCAAATATGTTGAGGATTGTTAGAACAAGTCGGGTTTGAAAAACATTGTGGTGGGAGGGCTAGTCCTGTCTAAACAAACACTGTCTGGGAAACACTGGTGGTTCAGTAGAGAGGCTGTAGAACATGGTTTACCCTCTCTGTTTGTTTCCTCAGTGGCCGAGTCTAAAACAGATGGCAGCGCTGCACCAGTGGGCGAGGATGAGTCTAAAACGAATGGCTGCACTGCACCAGTGGACGAGGATGAGTCTAAAACGGATGGCTGCACTGCACCAGTGGGCGAGGATGAGTCTAAACCGGATGGCTGCGCAGCACCAGTGGGCGAGGATAAGTCTAAAACGGATGGCAGCGCTGCACCAGTGGGCGAGGATGAGTCTAAAACGGATGGCAGCGCTGCACCAGTGGGCGAGGATGAGTCTAAAACGGATGGCTGCGCTGCACCAGTGGGCGAGGATGAGTCTAAAACGGGTGGCTGCGCTGCACCAGTGGGCGAGGATGAGTCTAAAACGGATGGCTGCGCTGCACCAGTGGGCGAGGATGAGTCTAAAACGGATGGCTGCGCTGCACCAGTGGGCGAGGATGAGTCTAAAACGGGTGGCTGCGCTGCACCAGTGGGCGAGGATGAGTCTAAAACGGATGGCTGCGCTGCACCAGTGGGCGAGGATGAGTCTAAAACGGATGACTGCGCTGCACCAGTGGGCGAGGATGAGTCTAAAATGGATGGCAGCACTGCACCAGGGGCTGACCTAAACGCAGCTGAAGGAGAGGCAAAAGGAGGTGTGTATGAGAAAGGGATAGTAAACCTCAAGTCCCTCTAAATGCATCAGGATAAAATAGATGGGGAAAGACTGGCATCTTAAACTGTCATAACAGAGCAGGAATTAGTGCCATTGTAATTACAGCATTCTTTAATCACATTAATTCTGAATGGTTTCATTTCTCAAGTTCAGTTCTCCTATTGTGTTTTCTTGCAGGGAAAGATGATTCGTATTGTAGGACGGTAAGTTGGAGTGTGATAACAATGTAGACTGTTTTCACTTAATTTCCCTTTATTATGCAATACTTCTTGCCACACTCTGGTCAACTCACTATAAGTAGACTATTAGTCTGTTACCAACTCTTGTTCCTACTAACTGACGTCTCTCTAGACAGGGAACTGTGGACCAGAGGTACGCAGAGGATCATGAAGACAAGAGAACCCATCGTCTCACCTGAGTTACCAGCACTGGACGACAAGGCATTCTAACGTTCAGAGAACATTTCCATAGCAATAGACTGGCTTGTGTTCGGTGAAACTGAGGTCCATTTATAACAGTCACTTGTCCTTTCTAAACAAGTGTGCTTTATAAAAACAAGGAGTGGGAAATGTGTAGCAATAGTTTGACCCCTAGAAGACCTTTTTGAAATTGAAAGTATAGAAATGCACAAGCCCAACAAAGCAAAGCACCTTTAAGGCATCATATTAAAGCTTTGATTAGAAATGAAGCAGCAACAAATCATAAACCAACTCAACATTGGATGCAATAAGGCTTTCTTGTCTCAGATATAACCAGCAATCAAATGAATAGTCAATACTGTCAGTAGTCCAAAGGTCAAAGTCAAAAAGAGATTCAGTTCAACCAAAAATGTCCTTTAAATCCAGGATTCCCAAGATTCAGTTCAGTTCTTTCCCAAAAAAGGTAAATCCACAAAAAATATAAATTATATTCCAATAGTAAGAGCAGGAGAGTCGATCAACAATTCACATTCAATCAGATACACTCATCATTCCGTGGTGTTGAATGGAAGTCCTTAAATCCAGTCATTTCCCTTTTTATGGCAAATAATCCAGTGGAACAGGTTTAAACTACACCATTACGGAGCTATTTTACTTGCAAAGTTTTCAAAAAAGCATTTCCTCTTTGTTCCTCACACCATAGCCTTTAAAAAAAAAAGTTAGCTCTTCCCTTTCCTACACACACATGACCACATACTTAAATTGACAGGTATCATTTCTGGCCAATGAACAGATTATCCACTTTGTGGTAAGGAATACATGCATGACCATTAATTCTGTTTTGTATCACATTTAATGTGGCAACGTTACAAGCGTTAGTTTATTTTAATCTTGTTTAGTATGTCCAAAGCTGCCCTCTTCTTCTCTGCATATTTCTGATCTTCTACCTGTCCTCTCCTCTATTTAAGAACACAATTATTGCTAGCAAGTGTTATGCCCATGTCAAGATATTAGGTAAACAAGCAGAGGAATTTCCATGCCCTAGGCCTACTGTATTTTAACTGAATTTGCTTGTTTGTATACTTATATTTACATGATCATTTTCCATTGTTGTACATTAATCCTAGTGTATGTGGTTTGTGTGTTGTTTGTGTGTTGTATGTAAGAAGGTTGGATAAAAGCCTTTGTATATTTTGCAAAAAACACCAAATATATTTAAATATGGAAATAACAAGGGGTGCTGCTGAGAATCTTTGTCATAGTATTTTTCGCCGCTCATATAGAAGTATTTTGTTTATATTATTAACACACACACACACACACACACACACATATATATATATATATCAAAAGTTTGGAAACCTATTCATTCAAGGGGTTTTTCTTTATTTTTATAATTTTCTACATTGTAGAATCCTAGTGAAGACATTAATGAGGCTGGTAACTCTAATGAACTTCTCCTGTGCAGCAGAGGTAACTCTGGGTCTTCCTTTCCTGTGGTAGTCCTCATGAGAGCCAGTTTCATCATAGCTCTTGATGGTTTTTGCAACTGCACTTGAAGAAACTTTCAAAGTTCTTGAAATTTTCCAGAGGCAAAATAACCAGGGATGTTGTCTTGATAAGTGTGTGAATTAGACCATTTTCTTGTCCTGCTAAGCCTTCAAAATGTTACACATACTTTTGGGTGTCAGGGAAAATGTATGGAGTAAAAATTACATTATTTTCTTTAGGAATGAAGTGAAGAAGTTGTCCAAAATATAAATAGTAAAGTACAGATACCCCCCAAAAAACAACTTAAGTAAAAATATGTTAAAGTACCACTTAAGTACTTCACACCATTGCAGCTTTGCACATTCTTAGCATTCTCTCAACCAGCTTCATGATGTAGTCACCTGGAATGCATTTCAATTAATAGGTGTGCCTTGTTAAAAGTTAATATGTGGACTTTCTTGCCTTCTTAATGTCTTTGACCCAATCAGTTGTGTTGGGACACGGTAGGGGTGGTATACAGAAGATGTCCTATTTGGTAAAAGACCAAGTCCATATTATGGCAAGAACAGCTCAAATAATCAAAGACAAATGACAGCCCATCATTACTTTAAGACATGAAGGTCAGTCAATCCAGAAAAATTCAAGAACTTTGAAATTTTCTTCCAGTGCAGCCGCTAAAACCAGCAAGCTCTATGATAAAACTGGCTCTCATGAGGACCGCCACAGGAAAGGAAGACCCAGAGTTCTCTCTGCTGCAGAGGATAAGTTCATTAAAGTTACCAGCCTCAGAAATCATCAATTAACTGCACCTCAGATTGTTCAAGTAACACACATCTCAACATCAGCTGTTCAGAGGAGACTACGTGAATCAGTCCTTCATGGTCGAATTGCTGCAAAGAAACCACTGCTAAAGGACACCAATAGGAAGAAGACTTGCTTGGGCCAAGAAAGACGATCAATGGACATTAGACTGGTGGAAATGTATTTTTATCTGATGTTTCCAAATTTGAGATTTTTGGTTGCAACTGCCGTGTCTTTGTGAGAGGCAGAGTAGGTGAACGGATATCTCTGCTTGTGTGGTTCCCACCGTGAAGCATGGAGGAAGAGGTGTGATGGTGTGAGGGCGCTTTTGCCGGTGACATTGTAAGTGATTTATTTTGAATTCAAGGCACACTTAACCAGCATGGCTACCACAACATTCTGCAGCGACACGCCATCCCATCTGGTTTGCGCTTAGTGGGACTATCATTTGTTTTTCAACAGGACAATGACCCAATACACCTCCAGGCTGTGTAAGGGGTCTTTGACCAAGAAGGAGAGTGATGGAGTGCTGCATCAGATGACCTGGCCTCCACAATCACTCGACCTCAACCCAATTGAGGGTTGAAAAAGCAAGTAATCAGCATATGTGGGAACTCCTTCAAGGCTGTTGGAAAAGCATTCCAGGTGACTACCTCATGAAGCTGTTTGTGAGATTGCAAAGCTGTTATTAAGGCAAAGGATGGCTACTTTGAGGAATCTAAAATAAAACCAAAAAATTACAGTAAAGTTTAACCTTCACTTTTACGTCATGTCTGCTAGGTAGGCAGGCGTAAGACCGCCACAGTGAGTCAACATACTACAAACAGTCGGTAGCTACAAACAAACTAGCAAAATGACTTCTAAGAAAAGGCTCACACTTCATAGCGTCACTTTGACAGAAGCGATACTCTGCGCAGTATCATCAGGTAGGTTATTCTGTTGCACAGGTTGTTGTCTGGGTGGTGCAAAACTCTTCTTTTAAAGATGCACTCGTGTTTATTACAAGTTACTGGTCTGTTGTGTGTGCTGATTACAAACAAGGATATCACAAGTCAATACAGCATAATCTTACGACACTGCTAATAAAAACACAGATACCTTAAAAAAATGGAGAGGCGTGGATCAGAATACCAGTGTGACCTGGTGTGACCTCCATTTGCCTCATGCAGCGCAACACATCTCCTTTGCATAGAGTTGATCAGACTGTGGAATGTTGTCCCACTCCTTTTCAATGGCTGTGCAAAGTTGCTGCATATTGGCGTGAACTGGAACTGGTGAACTGGAACACATCGATCCAGAACATCCCAAACATGCTCAATGGGTGACATGCCTGGTGAATATGCAGGCCATGGAAGAACTGGAACATTTTCTGCTTACTGCAATTGTGTACAGATCCTTGCGACATGGGGCTGTGTATTGTCATACTGAAACATTAGGTGATGGCGGTTGATTAATGGTACGACAATGGGCCTCAGGATCTTGTCACGGTAACTGTGCATTCAAATGGCCATAGATAAAATGCAATTGTGTTCATTGTCTTTACCTTTCGTCTGCCCATACCATAACTCCACCACCACCATGGGGCACACTATTCACAAGGTTGATGTCAGCAAACAGCTTGCCAAAATGACGCCACGTCTGTCATCTGCCTGGTACAGTTGAAACACCTGTGGCATTGTGTTGGGTGACAAAACTGCACATTCTAGAGTGGCCTTTTATTGTCCCTAGCACAAGATTCATCTGTGTAATGATCATGCTGTTTAATCAGCTTGTTGATATACAGTGGGGAGAACAAGTATTTGATACACTGCCGATTTTGCAGGTTTTCCTACTCAAAGCATGTAGAGGTCTGTAATTTTTATCATAGGTACACTTCAACTGTGAGAGACGGAATCCAAAACAAAAATCCAGAAAATTACATTGTATGATTTTTAAGTAATTAATTAGCATTTTATTGCATGACATAAGTATTTGATACATCAGAAAAGCAGAACTTAATTTTTGGTACAGAAACCTTTGTTTGCAATTACAGAGATCATACGTTTCCTGTAGTTCTTGACCAGGTTTGCATACACTGCAGCAGGGATTTTGGCCCACTCCTCCATACAGACCTTCTCCAGATCCTTCAGGTTTCGGGGCTGTCGCTGGGCAATACAGACTTTCAGCTCCCTCCAAAGATTTTCTATTGGGTTCAGGTCTGGAGACTGGCTAGGCCACTCCAGGACCTTGAATTGCTTCTTACGGAGCCACTCCTTAGTTGCCCTGGCTGTGTATTTCAGGTCATTGTCATGCTGGAAGACCCAGCCACGACCCATCTTCAATGCTCTTACTGAGGGAAGGAGGTTGTTGGCCAAGATCTCGCGATATATGGGCCCATCCATCCTCCCCTCAATACGGTGCAGTCGTCCTGTCCCCTTTGCAGAAAAGCATAGTAGAAAAGCAGAACAAATAGTTATTGTGACTACGCCCATTTTAGCTCGCTCATTAATGTCATAATCAAAATTACGGATTGCCTTCTATACACTCATCGTTCCCTTATGCCATAGTTTGTACACCTAAATTGTCAGTAGAAACCACATTTGTTTAAGCAAGTCAGCCAGATCAGCTATGTTATTTAAAAGTCAGTAAATGAGTCTGAATGAATTGTTTTGATGCCAGATAAAGCTCCGCTGATAGCCAGTAGTAGCGGTGGTAAGGATTCCCTCCATGATGCTGAAAAGAAGGGTCTGCTGTTGGGCGCCGTTTGCCACTGTTATAGTGCAATTAATGTCATTGTTAGTGTTGAGTTGTGGCTTTTCTGGCATGCAGCTACCATTTTATTTACTTTTTGCCCCACCAAGATCACCACTGTTTACAAGACATAAACTATCTGTCATCAGTACCTTGTTATATGTGTGTGTTTGTGTATATAGTGCTGTGAACAAGTATTTGCCCCCTTTCTGATTTTTTCTATTTTAGCAACATGTTTTGACACAGAATATTTTTTGATCATCAACCAAAACATAATATTAGATAAAGGAAACCTGAGTGAACAAATAAAACAACATGTGGATACTTGGGTTTTGGCGCATGAGCTGCTGGTTTCAGGTCCTTCCACAACATTTAGTGGTGGTAGCTATTCAAGTGTGTTAACTTCTGTGCAGCGTGGGGAGCCAACATGATGCAGAACAGACCCCCAATATGCAGGCTAAGTGGAGCAGGCACTGTGCGCAGTTAAGAGGGACATCTGCAGCACCGAAAGTAACACAGATTCTAGTGCCAAATCATTCTTCATGTTCTAGTATTGAAAAAGTACCTTAAGATTCTGTATACCGTGCAACACTATATCAAGCATTTTCCCAAATTATTCCTGTTTCTTTCCTCTATTTACAGAGACAGTCCCCAAACCCACCATCACTTCTTCTTGTAACCCAGACAAATCCTCCTGCACTCTGACCTGTGAAGGTGACACCACTGATGCTGAACCAGTCACCTACAGCTGGAAAGGGGGAGAGGGGCCGTGGGAGGTCTTAGACAAACAGCTGAATGTCTCTAAGAGCAACACTGGCAAATCAACCAATGGTTACAAGTACATCTGCAAGCTGAAGAACTCTGATGGAGAAGGGGAAGTCAGTGAGCCAGTTGAGAGAGGTGTTTGGTCCGGGTCAGTGGACACTCACAAGTGTGTTACGGTCTTATGTATTGATATGTTAGTAACACTGCTAGTGTTGTAGGACATTTTGAATGCTGCACTATGTAGAATTCCTGATCAACTCCTGTCAAAGTATCAATAAAACATGTTTTCATTTCAGAGCCTTCCAATATCGGTGCTGTTGTTCCTTTCATTGTCACTGCAATATTAACACTTGTCTGCCTAATTAATAGGTAAGAACAGCACATCTACAGTAACAGAGCACTGTACATGTACATAATTGTGAAGCACAGATTGACTTAACAGCAGCAACAACTGGGAGCTATACCCCCTGAAGGGGGTATCTGTTCTACCTGTATTTACAGTACTGTTCAGATGTGCAGGTGCTGTATGTAGGATGTTTATTGGTGCTTTCAGAAAATATGTATTTTAATTGCAGCTTAAACATGTAATTGTGGGTGAAGTCATACTCAATAGCTGACGGAAAATGAATGCAGACTTGTACTTTAAGAAGTGATAAAATATGAACATTTTTACTCCCTGGTTTGGTTGGTATGGAAGAAAATAAAAGGTATGATGATTGTCTGGCTCTTCCTGGTTCAACTCTTCATACTCACTGCTTCCCCAAAGTGTTACACAATGTGAAGTCCATTTAAATGCTTTAAGTGTCTTAATAATGTCTTACATTTGTGTGTCTTTTTCATTTCAGGATATCCCCAAGACACCCGGATCAACTTTTTTTTGAATGTTTTGTGGTGGAATTTATTGTACGTTTTGCCCTAAATTGACTCAACCTGCTAACAGGGTCCCCAAAGTAATACAAACACAACATTATTCATGTATATATTCACAACCTTTCATGCACTGCACACACGCTTCCTCTCAGCACAGGACAGCAGTGTTGTTTTTGTCCCATCCCAGAAATCAAGAAACCTGTTTTAATGTAAGTGTATGTGTGCGAGAGAGAGAGAGTGCATAGCTGTAGTCCTACCACCCAGAATATTTCCATATTTTCTCATCATAACCTTACGCATGGAACGTCTTTTACTCTGTTTGCTGTAAACAATGTTGATGGATGGTGTAACTTTAGGGATCCAGTCAACAATCAGACTTCTGTTTCCCTGGATACTGTTTATCACACTGTAGGGGATGTTCAGGTTGCCAACCGTGGAGCTTCAGGGGTTCTTTCTGGTCTGCTTGTGGTAAATCATGGGGTGTTGGGTTGAGCGTGCAGAGATTAACACAGAGACAGGGAGGTTCTAGTCAGCAAACACGACTTTACTAGGCTATAAAATACAATCACGTAGGGTTGGCTCGGTCCTTCTTCTCAGCTTCTGCTCTATGTCTCGGTCTCTCTGTTCTCTCCCGCGGTGTGCCATAGTGCTCCTATTATGTGGCCTCCACAGCTGGTTTCCGCTAATTACCTCTACTTGGGGCCATGCATGTCGGGGTGCCCAGTCCGTGTACTCCCAGCAGAGGGAGCCAACGTCGCAGCACATACCTCTCCTCTATCACCAACCCCCGTGGTAGACCTCCCGGGATACCACACACTGTAGGGGAGAAGTCAAATCAAATGTATTTATATAGCCCTTCGTACATCAGCTGATATCTCAAAGTGCTGTACAGAAACCCAGCCTAAAACCCCAAACAACAAGCAATGCAGGTGTAGAAGCATAGTGGCTAGGAAAAACTCCCTATAAAGGCCAAAACCTAGGAAGAAACTTAGAGAGGAACCAGGCTATGTGGGGTGGCCAGTCCTCTTCTGGCTGTGCCGGGTGGAGATTATAACAGAACATGGCCAAGATGTTCAAATGTTCATAAATGACCAGCATGGTCAAATAATAATAATCACAGGCAGAACAGTTGAAACTGGAGCAGCAGCACGGCCAGGTGGACTGGGGACAGCAAGGAGTCATCATGCCCGGTAGTCCTGAGGCATGGTCCTAGGGCTCAGGTCCTCAGAGAGAGAGAAAGAAAGAGAGAATTAGAGAGAGCATATGTGGGATGGCCAGTCCTCTTCTGGCTGTGCCGGGTGGAGATTATAACAGAACATGACCAAGATGTTCAAATGTTCATAAATGACCAGCATAATCAAATAATAATAAGGCAGAACAGTTGAAACTGGAGCAGCAGCACGGCTAGGTGGACTGGGGACAGCAAGGAGTCATCATGTCAGGTAGTCCTGGGGCATGGTCCTAGGGCTCAGGTCCTCCGAGAGAGAGAAAGAAAGAGAGAAGGAGAGAATTAGAGAACGCACACTTAGATTCACACAGGACACCGAATAGGACAGGAGAAGTACTCCAGATATAACAAACTGACCCTAGCCCCCGACACATAAACTACTGCAGCATAAATACTGGAGGCTGAGACAGGAGGGGTCAGGAGACACTGTGGCCCCATCCGAGGACACCCCCGGACAGGGCCAAACAGGAAGGATATAACCCCACCCACTGCCAAAGCACAGCCCCCACACCACTAGAGGGATATCTTCAACCACCAACTTACCATCCTGAGACAAGGCTGAGTATAGCCCACAAAGACCTCCGCCACGGCACAACCCAAGGGGGGGGAGCCAACCCAGACAGGATGACCACATCAGTGAATCAACCCACTCAGGTGACGCACCCCCTCCAGGGAAGGCATGAGAGAGCCCCAGTAAGCCAGTGACCCAGCCCCTATAATAGGGTTAGAGGCAGAGAATCCCAGTGGAAAGAGGGGAACTGGCCAGGCAGAGACAGCAAGGGTGGTTCGTTGCTCCAGAGCCTTTCCTTTCACCTTCCCACTCCTGGGCCAGACTACACTCAATCATATGACCCACTGAAGAGATGAGTCTTCAGTAGAGACTTAAAGGTTGAGACCGAGTTTGCGTCTCTGACATGGGTAGGCAGACCGTTCCATAAAAATGGAGCTCTATAGGAGAAAGCCCTGCCTCCAGCTGTTTGCTTAGAAATTCTAGGGACAATTAGGAGGCCTGCGTCTTGTGACCGTAGCGTACGTACGGCAGGACCAAATCAGAGAGATAGGTAGGAGCAAGCCCATGTAATGCTTTGTAGGTTAGCAGTAAAACCTTGAAATCAGCCCTTGCTTTGACAGGAAGCCAGTGTAGAGAGGCTAGCACTGGAGTAATATGATAATTTTTTTTGGTTCTAGTCAGGATTCTAGCAGCCGTATTTAGCACTAACTGAAGTTTATTTAGTGCTTTATCCGGGTAGCCGGAAAGTAGAGCATTGCAGTAGTCTAACCTAGAAGTGACAAAAGCATGGATTAATTTTTCTGCATCATTTTTGGACAGAAAGTTTCTGATTTTTGCAATGTTACGTAGATGGAAAAAAGCTGTCCTTGAAATGGTCTTGATATGTTCTTCAAAAGAGAGATCAGGGTCAAGAGTAACGCCGAGGTCCTTCACAGTTTTATTTGAGACGACTGTACAACCATTAAGATTAATTGTCAGATTCAACAGAAGATCTCTTTGTTTCTTGGGACCTAGAACAAGCATCTCTGTTTTGTCTGAGTTTAAAAGTAGAAGGTTTGCAGCCATCCACTTCCTTATGTCTGAAACACATGCTTCTAGCAAGGGCAATTTTGGGGCTTCACCATGTTTCATTGAAATGTACAGCTGTGTGTCATCCGCATAGCAGTGAAAGTTAACATTATGTTTTCGAATGACATCCCCAAGAGGTAAAATATATAGTGAAAACAATAGTGGTCCTAAAACGGAACCTTGAGGAACACCGAAATTTACAGTTGATTTGTCAGAGGACAAACCATTCACAGAGACAAACTGATATCTTTCCAACAGATAATATCTAAACCAGGCCAGAACTTGTCCGTGTAGACCAATTTGGGTTTCCAATCTCTCCAAAAGAATGTGGTGATCGATGGTATCAAAAGCAGCACTAAGGTCTAGGAGCACGAGGACAGATACAGAGCCTCGGTCTGATGCCATTAAAATGTAATTTACCACCTTCACAAGTGCCGTCTCAGTGCTATGATGGGGTCTAAAACCAGACTGAAGCATTTCGTATACATTGTTTGTCTTCAGGAAGGCAGTGAGTTGTTGCGCAACAGCCTTTTCTAAAATCTTTGAGAGGAATGGAAGATTCGATATAGGCCGATAGTTTTTTATATTTTCTGGGTCAAGGTTTGGCTTTTTCAAGAGAGGCTTTATTACTGCCACTTTTAGTGAGTTTGGTACACATCCGGTGGATAGAGAGCCGTTTATTATGTTCAACATAGGAGGGCCAAGCACAGGAAGCAGCTCTTTCAGTAGTTTAGTTGGAATAGGGTCCAGTATGCAGCTTGAAGGTTTAGAGGCCATGATTATTTTCATCATTGTGTCAAGAGATATAGTACTAAAACACTTGAGCGTCTCTCTTGATCCTAGGTCCTGGCAGAGTTGTGCAGACTCAGGACAACTGAGCTTTGAAGGAATACGCAGATTCAAGGAGGAGTCCGAAATTTGCTTTCTAATAATCATAATCTTTTCCTCAAAGAAGTTAATGAATTTATCACTGCTAAAGTGAAAGTCATCCTCTCTTGGGGAATGCTGCTTTTTAGTTAGCTTTGCGACAGTATCAAAAAGGAATTTCGGATTGTTCTTATTTTCCTCAATTAAGTTAGAAAAATAGGATGATCGAGCAGCAGTAAGGGCTCTTCGGTACTGCACAGTACTGTCTTTCCAAGCTAGTCGGAAGACTTCCAGTTTGGTGTGGCGCCATTTCCGTTCCAATTTTCTGGAAGCTTGCTTCAGAGCTCGGGTATTTTCTGTGTACCAGGGAGCTAGTTTCTTATGAGAAATGTTTTTAGTTTTTAGGGGTGCAACTGCATCTAGGGTATTGCGCAAGGTTAAATTGAGTTCCTCAGTTAGGTGGTTAACTGATTTTTGTCCTCTGGCGTCCTTGGGTAGACAGAGGGAATCTGGAAGGACATCAAGGAATCTTTGTGTTGTCTGTGAATTTATAGCACGACTTTTGATGATCCTTGGTTGGGGTCTGAGCAGATTATTTGTTGCAATTGCAAACGTAATAAAATGGTGGTACGATAGTCCAGGATTATGAGGAAAAACATTAAGATCCACAACATTTATTCCATGGGACAAAACTAGGTCCAGCGTATGACTGTGACAGTGAGTGGGTCCAGACACATGTTGGACAAAACCCACTGAGTCGATGATGGCTCCGAAAGCCTTTTGGAGTGGGTCTGTGGACTTTTCCATGTGAATATTAAAGTCACCAAAGATTAGAATATTATCTGCTATGACTACAAGGTCCGATAGGAATTCAGGGAACTCAGTGAGGAACACTGTATATGGCCCAGGAGGCCTGTAAACAGTAGCTATAAAAAGTGATTGAGTAGGCTGCATAGATTTCATGACTAGAAGCTCAAAAGATGAAAACGTCATTTTTTTTTGTAAATTGAAATTTGCTATCGTAAATGTTAGCAACACCTCCGCCTTTGGGGGATGCACGGGGGATATGGTCACTAGTGTAGCCACGAGGTGAGGCCTCATTTAACACAGTAAATTCATCAGGCTTAAGCCATGTTTCAGTCAGGCCAATCACATCAAGATTATGATCAGTGATTAGTTAATTGACTATAATTGCCTTTGAAGTAAGGGATCTAACATTAAGTAGCCCTATTTTGAGATGTGAGGTATCATGATCTCTTTCAATAATGACAGGAATGGAGGTGGTCTTTATCCTAGTGAGATTGCTAAGGTGAACACCGCCATGTTTAGTTTTGCCCAACCTAGGTCGAGGCACAGACACGGTCTCAATGGTGATAGCTGAGCTGACTACACTGACTGTGCTAGAGACAGACTCCACTATGCTGGCAGGCTGGCTAACAGCCTGCTGCCTGGCCTGCACCCTATTTCATTGTGGAGCTAGAAGAGTTAGAGCCCTGTCTATGTTGGTAGATAAAATGAGAGCACCCCTCCAGCTAGGATGGAGTCCGTCACTCCTCAGCAGGTCAGGCTTGGTCCTGTTTGTGGGTGAGTCCCAGAAAGAGGGCCAATTATCTACAAATTCTATATTTTGGGAGGGGCAGAAAACAGTTTTCAACCAGTGATTGAGTTGTGAGACTCTGCTGTAGAGCTCATCACTCCCCCTAACTGGGAGGGGGCCAGAGACAATTACTCGATGCCGACACATCTTTCTAGCTGATTTACACGCAGAAGCTATGTTGCGCTTGATGATCTCTGACTGTTTCATCCTAACATCGTTGGTGCCGACGTGGATAACAATATCTCTATACTCTCTACACTCGCCAGTTTTAGCTTTAGCCAGCACCATCTTCAGATTAGCCTTAACGTTGGTAGCCCTGCCCCCCGGTAAACAGTGTATGATCGCTGGATGATTCGTTTTAAGTCTAATACTGCGGGTAATGGAGTCGCCAATGACTAGAGTTTTCAATTTGTCAGAGCTAATGGTGGGAAGCTTCGGCGTCTCAGACCCCGTAACGGGGGGAGTAGAGACCAGAAAAGACTCGGCCTCTGACTCCGACCCGCTGCTTAATGGGGAAAACCGGTTGAAAGTTTCTGTCGGCTGAATGAGCGACACCGGTTGAGCGTTCCTACAGCATTTCCTTCCAGAAACTGTGAGAAAGTTGTCCGGCTGCGGGGACTGTGCCAGGGGATTTATACTACTATCTGTACTTACTGGTGGCACAGACGCTGTTTCATCCTTTCCTACACTGAAATTACCCTTGCCTAGGAATTGCGTCTGAAGCTGGGCTTGTAGAAACATGATGGGCTAAATAACACAGACACTGGACAGAGGAAAATTGTAAAAAAAAAGTGTCATGGACTGACAAATCTAAGTTTGAGGTGTTCGGATCACAAAGAAGAACATTTGTGAGACGCAGAAAAATATGAAAATATGCTGGAGGAGGTCTTGACGCCATCTGTCAAGCATGGTGGAATCAATGTGATGATCTGGGGGTGCTTTGGTGGTGGTAAAGTGGGAGATTTGTACAGGGTAACATTTCTTCGACAACAGGACAATGACCCAAAGCACAGCTCCAAACTATGCAATAACTATTTAAGGCAGAAGCAGTCAGCTGGTTTTCTGTCTATAATGGAGTGGCCAGCACAGTCACCGGATCTCAACCCTATTGGGCTGTTGTGGGAGTAGCTTGACCGTATGGTACATAAGAAGTGCCCATCAAGCCAATCCAACTTGTGGGAGGTGCTTCAGGAAGCATGGGGTGAAATCTCTTCAGATTACCTCAACAAATTGACAACTAGAATGTCTAAGGTCTGCAAGGCTGTAATTGATGCAAATGGAGGATTCTTTGACGAAAGTTTGAAGGACAATTATCATTTCAAAATCATTATTTATAACCTTGTCAACATCTTGACTATATTTCCTATTCATTTTACAACTAATTTCATGTATGTTTTCGTGGAAAACAAGGACATTTCTAAGTGACCCCAAACTTTTGAACGGTAGTGTATGTGCTGTGTATACTCTTGTGTGTGTGTGTGTGTGTGTGTGTGTGTGTGTGTGTGATGTATTTATTTATGTAAGAAATGTTTGACCTTGAAAAATAAAAACTGTTACTGTATTTACATGTTTCTATTGTCCCCCTAATAGCTGGTGCTGTGATTGGTGTCTTGGCTTCTGTTCTATTGGCTGTTCATCCATGTGTAGAGTCTCATCTTCTGGAAGTGTTTCAAAGGTAAGTCCATGTCTTTACTGTAAATATTACCATAAATGTTTTATTATTTGAGTCTCCTCCTTGAAGTTTGATGGAAATATTTTTTTTCATATCAACAATTGTATCTCTAGCTATCTCAGGATCAAAGAATGACTCCAGGTCAACAAAATATTCAGATTTTGAAATTAAGAAAGGGAAAGTGTGCTCCATATGCTCCAACATCCCTGGTTCTCTAGGTATGATATGTTGAATGATATCCAGAGCAGGACAAAGAACTGCACGCTGATTGGCTGAAAGCCGTGCTATATCAGACCGTATACCATGGGTATGACAAAACTTGTATTTTTACTGCTCTAATTACATTGGTAACCAGTTTATAACAGAAATAAGTCACCTCGGGGGTTTGTGGTATATTGTGAATATACCACACCCCCCCCAGGTCTTATTGTTAAGTATAACCAGATTACCCACACCAGCAAGGCTGTGATAACTAGAGAGTGTGAGGAAGAGAAGCAGCCGTTACTATATGAGGCAGGATCTATTGATAACACAGGTGATGTTGAGAGTAATAGCCTGCTCTCAGGTGAGGACACTGACTAAGGTATCTAGAAACAGAGAGGGAGAAAGAGAAAAGGAAGTGAAGGAAGAGAGCAAGAGACAGGAGAAGGACATGTCACAGACTCATCTCACCCCTTCCAAAGCCCTCTCGGATGTCACATACCAGCGATGGATACAGCCTGAACCACAATCAGGATACACTGTGGGGGACAGAGGATTATGGGAATGGATCTGACCAGGAGTCACATGAGGCAAGGGTCAGAGGTTATGATGCAGAGACAGGGGGAGATGGAGAGACAGAGTGAGAGAACAAGGGAAGATGATATGGCGAGGGTGAGGAAGAAGGTAGAAGAGATGGAGAGGAAGAGGGAAAGCAGAGGGAGAGGAGGAAGAATAGAAAACACAGGAAGAAGGGAAGGAAGAAGAGGGATATAGAAAAGAAGAAAGTTATTCCCATCAACAGGAGGACATCCACTCTGAGGAGGAGCCAGGGTCAGAGGACCAAGAGAGCCACACACGACAGCCAGACTGACGGTCAGAGGTCTCCACCAACCCCTCAGAGAAGGGATGACGATCGAGCGTCAGAGAGAAAGTAGGTGAAAGAACCTAACTTCTCAGAAACAAACACGTCCAACCCAAATTCCCATACGTCAAGCCCCAACTTTTCCTAAAACAACAACATTCTCCCACAATCCCCCAACACGTGTTTCACTAAGACCACCATCTACAAGACACTCACATTGCTATCAGATGGGCGTAGAACAAGGAAATGTAGTAAAGACAATGGAAACCCAGAGGAGCAGTGGTCAGGTAGACAGAGAGAGAGGAACACTTGACCTAAGAGTTCTGAGGAGACCCACTAGCTCTGTGTCAGACAGTACAGACACTCATGATAGAAGCAGTCCAGGATTGTCAGCTGGTCTTAGAGCCACAGCATGTAGGTTCATTATCTACTCCAGTAAACTATAGTTCAGGTGCACCCTCTGGACCAGTAGACACCAGCTCAGATACAGCATGTACACCAATAGAGAGTAGCTCAGATACTTTGTCTACTACATAGAGAAGTATAGGTAAATCCTCTGTACCAACAGAGACCAGTACAGCTACAGCCTCTGTACCAGAAGAAAGCAGTTGAAAAGCACTTGTTGAATTTATAGTTTGTTTGACAAATATTTAGATTCCATACAGGGAAGAATTGTTTCTCTTCAGTAAACGCATCTCTCTTTTGGGTTATTATGCATCATACTGTTATCCTGTATGCAATGTGCTGTCATGTTTAGCCCAGGCTACTATAATTGTTATAAACTTTGAATAATGTGAATTATAATGAAATGTTAATCCATGCAACAGAAATGTATGATGTTTTGACGAAAATATTTCATTGTGTGAATGCTTTTGTGTGCATGCCACAAACAGTAGGTCTACAGGTCAATGGTTACAGGCTGGTGAATCAAAAGCCCTCAGGCTCAGTGGACAGGAGGACAATTAAATGAACTATAGTTATTAAGTTACCTTTGAATATTACAGTATTGGCAACCTTTGTTGCAATACACAGTGATCCTATCAATTCTAAATTGTATATGTAATTCTGTGCATTGTAGCCAATTATACACACAGGGAGGCGCCAATGACCATGTATGGGCATGACTACACCAAGGAATGTAGAATAACATGTTGTTAAAGCCTCTCCTGCCGATGATAAATGAGACAACATGCACATGGCCACATTCATATAAAGTGGCATTGTTTACATCGTTACCTAGCAACCCACTACCACTACTACTTTTAGAACTACTAGTCTTAGCACCTTAGCACCTTAATCACTATGAAGAATGATGCCAACAAGAAGAGGAGGAGGATATGAAATAAATTAAACAAGAAGAAGAGCAAGTGGACCAGCAACCTGAGCATGGCGTTAACGTTAGACATGCAGAAATCACTAGTGCTGCTATAGACGACATAGAAAAGGAGATCAATTAAAAAGCTACATCAAGACAAACCAATTGGGCAGCGAAATGCTTTCTGGAATGGCTGTCAGAAAAGTGGATAAACATTGGTCTGGCAAATGTTTTAAAACAGAAGATGGGTAATATTCTCCAGAGTTTCTACGCCACCGCATGGACTGCTGAAAGAGACCGATATGGAATCACCTGCTTCGCTGGACGGCGGCTGTCCTACACCGCTACTTAAATGAGCCTTCACTGAGCCAGTCTTGGTGCCTGATGAGAGATATTGAGTTCCTAAACGCAAACAATGTCTTTGCTGGTATCATAAAACAGCTGAGAAGGGAGGACAGGGACAGAACCAACCACCACCCAGGTGTAACACAGTCACAGGAGGACCTAATAATCCTCTGTGAGTCCGAAGCCTTGAGCCCCGCCACCCCTAGACAATTACTGAATAAGGTGTGGTTTGATTTGCATTTGCACTTTGGCCGAAGAGGCAACAAAGGAAATCGCAAACTGAAGCCATTCTCATTCGTAATAAAAGAGGACAAAAATGGATTGAGATACGCAACACTGAGTTTCACTGAAGAAACGAAGAACCACAAAAATCCAATGGAAAGAGACGGAGACAATAATCGGGGCTGCACGTATAAAAAGATAGGGAAAGTGCTCTGCCCAGTGGCATTGCTAGATAAATATCTCTCTAAATGACCAGAACATGCCCAAGCCTTTTATCTATGCCCCAGACGAAAGCTCTCCGATCATGAAAACTTGTGGTATACCATGGAGCCAATGGGACTCAACACCCTTTCATTAATGCTGCCTCGTCTGTGCAAGGTATTGTAACACCCTGATCTGTTTCACCTGTACTTGTGACTGTCTCCACCCCCCTCCAGGTGTCACCCACCTTCCCCATTATCCCCTGTGTATTTATACCCGTGTTCTCTGTTTGCCTGTTGCCAGTTCATTTTGTTTCTTCAAGCCTACCAGCATGTCTTCCCTCTGTTCCTGTCTAGCAATTGTTCCTGTTTTCTAGTTTTCCTGGTGTTGACCATTTCTGCCTGTGCTGACTCTTAGCCTGCCTGCCGTCCTTTACTTTTGTCCCCCCTATCTGGATAACTGAGCCCTGCCTGCCCTTGATCTGTCTTATGCCTGCTCCTGTTGGAGTAGTAAACTGTTATTACTTTGACGTTGTCTGCATCTGGGTCTTACCTTAAAATGAACCTCTAGTGACTCCCCATCCCGCATGCGGGAGCGTAATCATCGACTGACACTAATTAGCATAATGCAACGGACATAAATATTCCTAGAAAATATTCCTATTCATGAACATCACAAGTGAAATATATTGAGACACAGTTTAGCTTTTTGTTAATCACCCTGTCATCTCAGATTTTCAAAATATGCTTTACAGCCAAAGCTAGACAAGCATTTGTGTAAGTTTATCGATAGCCTAGCATAGCATTTTGTTCAGCTACTAGCAGGTAACTTGGTCACGGAAATCGGAAAAGCAATCAAATTAAATCGTTTACCTTTGATGAACTTCAGATGTTTTCACTCACGATGTTACGGTGCGTGAATGAGGACCCAAAAGCGAATTAACGTAAACAGAGCTTCTTTAATAACAAAACAAAACGTAGGCTCAGATGGACCGGCAGGTTCCGACAGGACAGGACAAGGTTGCAGCAAACATGACGATAGTCTGGTTCAGGCATGAACAACACAAACAAGAATCCGACAAAGACAGGAGCAGAAACAGAGAGAGATATAGAGGACTAATCAGAGGGAAAAAGGGAACAGGTGGGAAAAGGGGTGACGAGGTAGTTAGGAGGAGACAAGGCACAGCTGGGGGAAAGAGGGGGAGAAAAGGTAACCTAACAACGACCAGCAGAGGGAGACAGGGTGAAGGGAAAGGACAGAAACAAGACACAACATGACAGTACATGACAGTACCCCCCCACTCACCGAGCGCCTCCTGGCGCACTCGAGGAGGAAACCTGGCGGCAACGGAGGAAATCATCGATCAGCGCACGGTCCAGCACGTCCCGAGAGGGAACCCAACTCCTCTCCTCAGGACCGTACCCCTCCCAATCTACTAGGTACTGATGACCACGGCCCCGAGGACGCATGTCCAAAATCCTACGGACCCTGTAGATGGGTGCGCCCTCGACAAGGATGGGGGGGGGGGGGGGGGAAGACGAGCGGGGGCGCGAAGAACGGGCTTGACACAGGAGACATGGAAGACCGGGTGGACGCGACGAAGATATCGCGGAAGAAGAAGTCGAACTGCGACAGGATTAATGATCCGAGAAATACGGAACGGACCAATGAACCGCGGGGTCAACTTGCGAGAAGTGGTCTTAAGGGGAAGGTTCTGAGTGGAGAGCCAAACTCTCTGACCGCGACAATATCTAGGACTCTTAGTTCTACGCTTATTAGCAGCCCTCACAGTCTGCGCCCTATAACGGCAAAGTGCAGACCTGACCCTCTTCCAGGTGCGCTCGCAACGTTGGACAAAAGCCTGAGCGGAGGGGACGCTGGACTCGGCGAACTGAGATGAGAACAGCGGAGGCTGGTACCCGAGGCTACTCTGAAAAGGAGATAGCCCGGTCGCAGACGAAGGAAGCGAGTTGTGGGCGTATTCTGCCCAGGGGAGCTGTTCTGACCAAGACGCAGGGTTGCGAAAAGAAAGACTGCGTAAGATGCGACCAATAGTCTGATTGGCCCGTTCTGCTTGACCGTTAGACTGGGGGTGAAAGCCGGAAGAGAGACTGACGGAAGCCCCAATCAAACGGCAAAACTCCCTCCAAAATTGAGACGTGAATTGCGGACCTCTGTCCGAAACGACGTCTGACGGAAGGCCATGAATTCTGAAAACATTCTCGATGATGATTTGTGCCGTCTCTTTAGCAGAAGGAAGCTTAGCAAGGGGAATAAAATGAGCCGCCTTAGAGAACCTGTCGACAACCGTAAGAATAACAGTCTTCCCCGCTGACGAAGGCAGTCCGGTGACAAAATCTAAGGCAATGTGAGACCACGGTCGAGAGGGAATGGGAAGCGGCCTGAGACGGCCGGCAGGAGGAGAGTTACCGGACTTAGTCTGCGCGCAGACCGAACAAGCAGCCACGAAGCGACGCGTGTCATGCTCCCGGGTGGGCCACCAAAAGCGCTGGCGAATGGAAGCAAGCGTACCCCGAACGCCAGGGTGGCCGGCTAACTTGGCAGAGTGAGCCCACTGAAGAACGGCCAGACGAGTAGGAACGGGAACGAAAAGAAGGTTCCTGGGACAAGCGCGCGGCGACGGAGTTTGAGTGAGTGCTTGCTTTACCTGCCTCTCAATTCCCCAGACAGTCAACCCGACAACACGCCCCTCAGGGAGAATCCCCTCGGGGTCAGTGGAGGCTACTGAAGAACTGAAGAGACGAGATAAAGCATCAGGCTTGGTGTTCTTAGAGCCCGGACGATAAGAAATCACAAACTCGAAACGAGCGAAAAACAGCGCCCAGCGCGCCTGACGCGCATTAAGTCGTTTGGCAGAACGGATGTACTCAAGGTTCCTATGGTCAGTCCAAACGACAAAAGGAACGGTCGCCCCCTCCAACCACTGTCGCCATTCGCCTAGGGCTAAGCGGATGGCGAGCAGTTTGCGGTTTCCCACATCATAGTTACGTTCCGACGGCGACAGGCGATGAGAAAAATACGCGCAAGGGTGGACCTTGTCGTCAGAGAAGGAGCGCTGAGAAAGAATGGCTCCCACGCCCACCTCTGACGCGTCAACCTCGACAATGAACTGTCTAGAGACGTCAGGTGTAACAAGGATAGGTGCGGATGTAAAACGATTCTTGAGGAGATCAAAAGCTCCCTGGGCGGAAACGGACCACTTAAAGCACGTCTTGACAGAAGTAAGGGCTGTGAGAGGGGCTGCCACCTGACCGAAATTACGGATGAAACGACGATAGAAGTTCGCGAAGCCGAGAAAGCGCTGCAACTCGACGCGTGACTTAGGGACGGGCCAATCAATGACAGCTTGGACCTTAGCGGGATCCATTTTAATGCCTTCAGCGGAAATAACAGAACCGAGAAATGTGACGGAGGAGGCATGAAAAGAGCACTTCTCAGCCTTCACAAAAAGACAATTCTCTAAAAGGCGCTGGAGGACACGTCGAACGTGCTGAACATGAATCTGGAGTGACGGTGAAAAAATCAGGATATCGTCAAGGTAAACGAAAACAAAGATGTTCAGCATGTCTCTCAGGACATCATTGACTAATGCCTGAAAGACAGCTGGAGCGTTAGCGAGGCCGAAAGGAAGAACCCGGTATTCAAAGTGCCCTAACGGAGTGTTAAACGCCGTCTTCCACTCGTCCCCCTCCCTGATGCGCACGAGATGGTAAGCGTTACGAAGGTCCAACTTAGTGAAAAACCTGGCTCCCTGCAGGATCTTGAAGGCTGAAGACATAAGAGGAAGCGGATAACGATTCTTCACTGTTATGTCATTCAGCCCTCGATAATCTATGCAGGGGCGCAGGGACCCGTCCTTCTTCTTAACAAAAAAAAACCCCGCTCCGGCGGGAGAGGAGGAGGGGACTATGGTACCGGCGGCAAGAGCTACAGACAAATAATCTTCGAGAGCCTTACGTTCGGGAGCCGACAGAGAGTATAGTCTACCCCGGGGGGGAGTGGTTCCCGGAAGGAGATCAATACTACAATCATACGACCGGTGTGGAGGAAGAGAGGTGGCCCTGGACCGACTGAACACCGTGCGCAGATCGTGATATTCCTCCGGCACCCCTGTCAAATCACCAGGCTCCTCCTGTGAAGAAGAGACAGAGGAAACAGGAGGGATAGCAGACATTAAACATTTCACATGACAAGAGACGTTCCAGGAGAGGATAGAATTACTAGACCAATTAATGGAAGGATTATGACAAACTAGCCAGGGATGGCCCAAAACAACAGGTGTAAAAGGTGAACGAAAAATTACAAAAGAAATGGTTTCGCTATGATTACCAGAAACAGTGAGGGTTAAAGGTAGCGTCTCACGCTGAATCCTGGGGAGAGGACTACCATCCAGGGCGAACAAGGCCGTGGACTCCCTTAACTGTCTGAGAGGAATGTCATGTTCCCGAGCCCAGGTCTCGTCCATAAAACAGCCCTCCGCCCCAGAGTCTATTAAGGCACTGCAGGAAGCTGACGAACCGGTCCAGCGTAGATGGACCGACAAGGTAGTGCAGGATCTTGAAGGAGAGACAGGAGTAGTAGCGCTCACCAGTAGCCCTCCGCTTACTGATGAGCTCTGGCTTTTACTGGACATGAAGTGACAAAATGACCAGCAGAACCGCAATAGAGACAGAGGCGGTTGGTGATTCTCCGTTCCCTCTCCTTAGTCGAGATGCGGATACCTCCCAGCTGCATAGGCTCAGCACCCGAGCCGGCAGAGGAAGATGGTAGTGATGCGGAGAGGGGGGCAACGGAGAACGCGAGCTCCTTTCCACGAGCTCGGTGACGAAGATCAACCCGTCGCTCAATGCGAATAGCGAGTTCAATCAAGGAATCCACGCTGGAAGGAACCTCCCGGGAGAGAATCTCATCCTTTACCTCTGCGCGGAGACCCTCCAGAAAACGAGCGAGCAAAGCCGGCTCGTTCCAGCCACTGGAGGCAGCAAGAGTGCGAAACTCAATAGAGTAGTCTGTTATGGATCGATTACCCTGACATAGGGAAGACAGGGCCCTGGAAGCCTCCTCCCCAAAAACAGATCGATCAAAAACCTGTATCATCTCCTCCTTAAAGTCCTGATACTGGTTAGTACACTCAGCCCTTGCCTCCCAGATTGCCGTGCCCCACTCACGAGCCCGTCCAGTAAGGAGAGATATGACGTAGGCGACACGAGCAGTGCTCCTGGAGTAAGTGTTGGGCTGGAGAGAAAACACAATATCACACTGGGTGAGGAACGAGCGGCATTCAGTGGGCTCCCCAGAGTAACACGGCGGGTTATTGATTCTGGGCTCCGGAGATTCGAAAGCCCTGGAAGTGGCCGGTGGATCGAGGCGGAGATGGTGAACCTGTTCTGTGAGGTTGGAGACTTGGGTGGCCAGGGTCTCAACGGCATGTCGAGCAGCAGACAATTCCTGCTTGTGTCTGCCTAGCATCGCTCCCTGGATCTCGACGGCTGAGTGGAGAGGATCCGAAGTCGCTGGGTCCATTCTTGGTCGGATTCTTCTGTTACGGTGCGTGAATGAGGACCCAAAAGCGAATTAACGTAAACAGAGCTTCTTTAATAACAAAACAAAACGTAGGCTCAGATGGACCGGCAGGTTCCGACAGGACAGGATAAGGTTGCAGCAAACATGACGATAGTCTGGTTCAGGCATGAACAACACAAACAAGAATCCGACAAAGACAGGAGCAGAAACAGAGAGAGATATAGAGGACTAATCAGAGGGAAAAAGGGAACAGGTGGGAAAAGGGGTGACGAGGTAGTTAGGAGGAGACAAGGCACAGCTGGGGGAAAGAGGGGGAGAAAAGGTAACCTAACAACGACCAGCAGAGGGAGACAGGGTGAAGGGAAAGGACAGAAACAAGACACAACATGACAGTACATGACACACGAGACTCCCAGTTAGATAGCCAATGTTGAAGGCGAAATAGCTCCATTTATTCTTCACGTTTGGCTGAGAAATCGACCTGGAAATTACGGTCACGAAAACGCCGAAAAATATTCCAAATTAGCTCCATAATATCAACAGAAACATGGCAAACGTTGTTTATAATCAATCTTCAAGGTGTTTTTCAAATATCTATTCGATAATATATCCACCGGGACAATTGGTTTTTCAGTAGGACCGATTGGAATAATGGCTACCTCTGTATTTTACGGGAGAGTCACTCTGAGAGTCATCAGGAGACCACTTACACAATGTAGCCGCTTACGGGTATTCTTCAACATAAATAGGTAAAACTACGTCACAATGCTGTAGACACCTTAGGGAATACGTAGAAAAAGTAATCTGGTTGATAGCCCATTCACTGCTCAATAGGGACACATTGGAACGCAGAGCTTTCAAAACACGAGGCACTTCCGGATTGGATTTTTCTCAGGCTTTCGCCTGCAATATCAGTTCTGTTATACTCACAGACAATATTTTTTTTCTATCCTAAGCTGTCAATTATATGCATATTCTAGCATCTTGTCCTAACAAAATATCCCGTTTACTTTGGGTACGTTATTTTTCCAAAAATGAAAATACTGCCCCCTAGTCACAAAAGGATATTATTAATTAAAATGTGATAGTACAAACTGGCCATGACTGACCCAGCAGACCCGGCCAGCTGCACAATGCCATCTCCTCCCAAGGAGCCACCATCGGTAGGCACGAGGAATTGCTTGGTGGCATCATGGAGGGGTCCAAATGTTGGCTGAACGCCATGACCAGGCATTGGACATTTTGCTGGAGCAATTCCGCGAGTTGTCTGTGAGGCAGCCTACCACTGTGGTAACCCCACAGCCCCTCAGTAACTCAGCTGTTAGTAGCGCCGTCTCATTGGTCACTCCACCTCCTTGGGAGCCCAGCTTACCTACCCCGGAATGCTTTAATGGAGAGCCGAGCACCTGTTGGGGGTTTCTAGCTCAGTATGCCCTCATCTTTGAACTTCAGCCCTCTTCCTCCCCCTCGGATCGCTCCAAGATAGCCTACCTCATCACGCTTATGTCCGGGAGGTTTCTCACCTGGGCTACTGCTGTATGGGAACAACAGCCGGCCATATGCGTTAGTCTGGAGGGGTTCGTGGGAGAGGTGAAGAAGGTTTTTGATGCCCCGTTCTCCAGGAGAGAAGCGGCCCAGAAGCTAATCCAGCTTCGGCAGGACTCCCGAAATGTGGCAGACTATGCGGTGGATTTCTGCACGTTGGCAGCGGAGAATGCTTGGAACCAAGAAGCACTGTTTGATATGTTCCTGCACTGCATCTCAGAGGAGGTCAAAGATGAGCTTGCTGCTCAGGAGTTACCAACGGATCTCAATTCCCTCATTGCATTGACCATCTGTATCGATGGGCGATTACGGGAACGACGGAGGGAGAGGAAATTCGATTTCGCTCGCAAGACCAGGGATTCCACATTGCCTCCGAGTCATCCCGGAAGTCCCCGACGGTCCCTTTGCTGAGAGAACCCACGGCTTCCCGACCTCCACCGAGAGTTGCCGCTTCCCGAGCCTATGTGACTAGGCAGAGCTGGGCTGTCACTAGCAGAATGGCAATACAGGACCAACACGAAGGGTTGTCTGTATTGTGGGACTCTTGGTCATTTTGAGTCCTCTTGTCCTTTAAAAGACCAGGCTCACCAGTAGGAGCGAGAACTCTGGTGGGCCATGTGGAGAACTTTTCTGCTTCCCTTGCTCACACCCATTTTCATGCCATTCTGCTGTGGAGAAACCAGTCTAAATCTCTTTGTGTCCTCATTGACTCTGGGGCTGATGAGAGCTTTTTAGATGCGACCCTGGCTTCCGAGCTGAACATCCCCACTCAGCCCCTCTCCATTCCCATGGATGTTAGAGCACTGGACGAGCGCTCTATAGGCCGGGTCACTCATAATACCACTCCCATCAACCTACTGGTGTCAGGGAATCACAGAGAGACTATTACATTTCTGCTCATCAAGTCTCCTCAGATTCCCATGATTTTTGGATTCTCCTGGCTCCAGCAATACAATCCCTTCATCAACTAGTCTACTGGTGCCATCATGGGCTGGAGTCCATTCTGCCACGCCCATTGTCTGAAGTCAGTGCAACCTGCCCTGGAACATCATCTTGAAGGCTCGGAAGGTGCCTCGGACCCCTCTGCTATCCTCGCGGACCTCCGGGAGGTGCTCAGCAAGGCCCAGGCCACTTTGCTTCCGCCTCACCGCCCCTATGACTGCGGGATTGACCTTCTCCCTAGCATCAAGCCTCCCCGGGGATGCCTGTACTCTCTGTCGGGACCAGAGACCAAGGCGATGGAGACCTACATTGGGGACTCCCTAGCTACAGGATTTATCCGTCCCTCTTCCTCTCCCGCCAGCACAGGGTTATTCTTCATGGAGAAAAAGGACAAGACCCTGCGCCCGTGCATTGACTACCGGGAACTCAATGACATACTGTTAAGAACCACCCCTTTCTGGGTTACATCATCTCTGCTGGGAGTGTCCAGATGTATCCTGGGAAGGTGAGAGCGGTGGTGGATTGGCCTCAGCCTACGTCCAGAGTGCAGCTACAATGTTTCCTGGGGCAAACCAACTTTATTGCCGTTTAATCCGGGTTTACAGCACCCTGGCTTCCCCCCATCTGCACTCACCTCTACCAAGGTTCCGTTCACATGGTCCTCTGCCGCTGACCGGGTGTTCCGGGACCTCAAACACCACTTCACCACAGCCCCTATCTTGGTTCATTCTGACCCTTCTCGTCAGTTTGTGGTGGAGGCCGATGCTTCGGATGTTGGAGTGGGGGCTGTCCTGTCCCAATGTTCTGCCATGGACCTTAAGCTGCATCCCTGCGCCTTCTTCTCCCACCGCTTCAACGCACAGAGCGGAACTACGATGTGGGGAATTGGGAGTTTCTCACGGTGAAGAATGTATTGGAGGAATGGAGGCACTGGCTGGAAGGGGCGGAACATCCGTTCATTCTGTGGACCGACCACAAAAACATGGTGTATCTCCGCACGACCAAGTGCCTCAACTCCAGGCAAGCGAGGTGGGCCCTGCTGTATACCCGGTTCAACTTTTCCCTCTTTTACCAGCCGGGGTCCAAAAATGTCAAGCCGGATGCCCTGTCTCGCCGCTATAGCCCCATGGTTACCACCCTGGAGCCCGAGACCATCCCTCCCCCCTCGTGCATGGCACTCAGCTGGGGTATAGGGAAACATGCCTTTTTGCCACAACTTTGAAAGTATGCTTGGTGTCATTGTCCATTTGGAAGATCCATTTCCAACCAAGATTTAACTTCCTTACTGATGTCTTGAGATGTTGCTTCAATGTATCCACATAATTTTAATTCCTCATGAAGCCATCTACTTTGTGAAGTGCACCAGTCCCTCCTGCAGCAAAGCACCCCCACAACATAATGCTGCCACCCCCATGCTTCACAGTTGGGATGGTGCTTTTCGACTTGCAAGCCTCCCCCTTTTTCCTCCAAACATAACGATGGTCATTATGGCCAAACCATTCTATTTTTGTTTCATCAGACCAGAGGACATTTCTCCAAAAAGTACTATCTTTGTCCACAGTGTTCCTATCATCTGGTTTAAACAGTTCTGCAAAAAAATCACTTACAGAATGAATTAAACATGATTTTGGCCTTGTTTTTGGAAAAGTGTTTATTTCTGTATTTCTTGGTTGTAATTTGCTGAATATTGTCCAGTGTTCCTATCATCTAGTTTAAACAGTTCTGTAAAACATTTCACTTACAGAGTGCATCAATCATGATTTAGACCTTGTTTATGGAAAAGTGTTTATTTCTGTATTTCTTGTTTGCAACTTGCTGAAAATTGTCTACAGTGTTCCTATCATCGAGTTTAAACAAACTAACAAAACAACAAAACGAACGTGACGCTATGATACACCGAGTGCTGACATGCAACTACACATAGACAATAACCCACAAAACCAAAATGGAAAATGTCAACCTGGTTATTAGCATCCCCAATCAGAGACAACGATAAACAGCTGCCTCTGATTGGGAACCAATTCAGGCCACCATAGACCTACATATACCCAGACATAGTAAAACGCCATAGATTTACAAAAGCCCTAGACAGGGAAAAACACCTTAGACAATACAAAACTTAACAACGCACCCTTGTCACACCCTGACCTAACCAAAATAATAAAGAAAACAAAGATAACTAAGGTCAGGGCGTGACAGTCATACACAACGTAGATGTCCTAACCGACTTGCCAAAACTATAGTTTGTTTACAATACATTTGTGAAGCGGTTGAAAAACGAGTTTTAATGACTCCAACCTAAGTGTATGTAAACTTCCGACCTCAACTGTAGCTGTGTGCGACAACAAGGCAGTTGTTCCTGAGAAATGGCGCCCAATCTACTTCACTAATTGCACAATGAATGGAAATGTGAAATTCAATGTGTATCACAAATAAATAGCTGTAGATGCTGTGACCATCCGAAGAAAATGTCATTGTGGTTTCTATTCTGATCTGCAGAACCAATGTCTTTGCTGCAATGTTTCAGCACTGTTTTCAGTACCATGGACAGCGCCCCTAGAAACCAAGGTTCGGGAACTATCTACCAGCACTTGGGTAGTTTTTCTTTACATGGCAGTCAATACGAAAATAACTAACGACCAGAGAACGCCTGAAATGTCACCTGACAACCAGTGTTAGTGAATGTAGCATCATGTTTTGTCAGAAAATTGATTGTTTGTGAAATAATCTTGATTTTTAATGCTGGTAACCCGTTGTATAAAGGTAAAAATACACTCGAGGCCATGTGTTATGACATTTTTATCATCATAGCCACGAAGCGAAACCTCTCAAGTATTATTGCTTAAATAGCATATATAAATAGCATATACACATAATGCAATGTGTTGGTATACAGTGTGATTGTATTGCAGCTATGAAACATTATTTACAAGTCAAATGGAACGTTGTTTTATTTCCACGAAGAGGTCTTGAATAGTGAGGAACTAAACCACATTTTAGTTTCACTTTCACAGCCTCGGGAAAAGAAGATCAGAAGCAGCCTAGATTAAGCACACAGTGTTTTAGCACATCTCTTTTGAATGTACTGTTATTTATTATCCTTACAAATAACAGTCTAGCAGATATGCCCGAACTACGGCTCATCAGATTGTGTTTATGGCTTTGTCTGGCGCGAATGGTGGTCTCCGGAGGTAAGTTGAACCGACTGGCAGGGGCGAATGTAGCATTTTGGCCTACCTAATATGTGTTACACTACTTGTTTGCTATTGTGTGCTAATTGTATAGTCTAGCCTACAACATCATATCCTAATCTTTGATTATCATGAACAATAGGTATATGTAAGATAATGTCGTTTATGAACACTACGTGGGCTGCAACTTCAAGTTAGAAGCGCAGCCACCGAGAGGGATTCATATCACTGAAAAAATTATATTTGTAACGAAATTATGGATGGACAATAGTCTAAACACGGTCTTCATATTGATTTTCAACATGGAAAGTCAGAATGGTTTTAAACAACGTCTATACGGGTTTCGATTAGAAATAAGGACCGCACCCTTCTTGTTCAGTGATGACTTTTTTTTTGGGGGGGGGGGGTATGGCTGACTTGCTTAAAAAATGTGGTTTCTAATGACAATTGAGATGTACAAACTATGGCATAAGGGGACAACAAGCAGATAAGAGGCAATCCGTAATTTTGATTAAGACATTCATGAAGGAGCTAGGATGGAAGTTGTCAATATAACTATTTGTTTAGCACTTTTGAAATGTACAGTGACAGAATTCAGAACATGGGCTGTTCTTACAGTGTTTTCCCTGTACACCAAGTCAGAACCGTAGGATAAATTAAGGGGGCATATAAGCAGACAATGAAAGCTCTTACATTATTCAATGATTACTTTTCTTTAAACAGGTTATAGGCTACATGTGCACCACCAAGTCAGAACAGTCAGAACAAATAGCGACCGTGAAGCTATAAATGAGACCTGTGCTGACACAAGCCACTAACATAGACAATCACCCACAAACAAACAGTGAAACCCAGGCTACCTAAGTATGATTCTCAATCAGAGAGAACTAATGACACATGCCTCTGATTGAGAACCATACTAGGCCAAAACATAGAAATCCCAAAATCATAGAAAAACAAACATAGACTGCCCACCCCAACTCACGCCCTGACCATACTAAATAATGACAAAAACAACAGAAATAAATGTCAGAACGTGACACACAGTCTCCCACGAATTCCTGCACATTCCTTTGTACATTGTGTGAATTGTTTGCCCTTCGAATGTTTATTTGTATCAATTCCCCATTACAGATGTAACCAGTAGCCATAGTAAATGTACCGTTAATCCCCATCATTTGGTTACATTAATACCTCTTAATGGATGCATTACAGTAATTTACCGTTCTTATTCTCTGAGTGGAAACCTATGCAGAGTTCACAACTTGCTACACTTGTGAGAAATAAGCTTTAGTCTGTTTCATAACCATCAATTTAGAGTTTTGTAATTTTTTTCATTGTCTTTTGAATTGAGTGCCCCATGTGGCTCCGGAGTGGCGCAGCTGTCTAAGGCACTGCATCTCAGCGCCAGAGGTGTCACTGTAGTCCCTGATCCGAATCCAGGCTGCATCACAACCGGCGTTGCTTGGGTGTCCCATAGGTCGGCGCACAATTGGTCCAGCGTCGTCCAGGTTTGGCTGGGATAGGCCATCAACATAAATAAGAATTTGTTCTTAACTGACTTGCCTAGTTACATAAAGATTGCATTGAGCATGTGTGAGGTTTCTCTGTACCGATAATGTTGAGGGAGCATGCGCGCCTGAGCATACCAACCTCCTGAGTTGATACAATGTTGCACTTTACTAAGGATAGCTCAAGTCATGATATAAAGGGAGGCGGAGTTGAGAGATGAATGCAATTGAAAGAACCTGCATTTTCATCAGGATATTTTCCACTGTTTTAGGTCTATGTATTTTACTAAGTTGATGATGGATTGGTCTATAGGCTATTTCTGAGTTCCATGCGCGGATTTCTTTAGCCACTAGTGGATCAATGTGTCCATATGGCAAAGGCTGGTGCTCTTGCATTTATTTGAATTTTTACTTTTTGATTTTATAATTTCAATTCAGATTTTTATGATTAGCTAAGAAGGTAATAACGTTACTAAGTGTATGTTGTGTAGTAAGCTATTAGTAGCCCATGTGCATCACGCTAATAATTTGGTCCCTTTTCCCCTCTTAATTTCCTCTACTGTTCGGACTTGGTGGTGCACATGTAGCCTATAGCCTGTTTTAGAGAAATGTAATCATCAAATTTTGTAAGAGCTTTCATTGTCTGCTCATTTGCCCCCATTATTTATCCTACGTTCTGACTTGGTGTACAGGGACAATACTGTAAGAACGGCCCATGTTCTGAATTCTGTCGTTGTACATTTCAAAAGTGCTGAACAAATAGTTATATTGACAACGTTAGTCCTAACTCGCTCATTAATGTCTAAATCAAAATTACGGATTGCCTCTTATCCGCTCGTTGTTCCCTTATGCCATAGTTTGTATATCTCAATTATCATTAGAAACCATATTTGTTTAAACAAGTCAGCCATATAAGCTATGTTTTTTTAAAGAGGCAGTAAATGAGGTTGAATGAACTGTTTTGCTGCCGGACAAGGCTCCGCTGATAGCCAGGTGGTAAGATGTTGGGACTGCTTCATGTTTTTAGCCTTTTTTTAACTTGGCAAGTCAGTGTCATGTCTTTGGCTATGCCGGATGAATTGATATGACATGCTATTCTATAAAATAATTTCTCCATAATTAATGTCACCTGATTGAGCTAATCATGTAAATGTAATTAACTAGAGAGTCGGGCTCCACTAAATAATATTTATGGAGCTGTTATCTTCCGAATAAACTCTTAAAGACCTAGTAATATTTTACATCAATAGCAGTCAATATCAATCGCCATCTTACTTCATCTGAAAGTTGTAAATTCTTAGTTATCTGCACGAACCCTGGCTAACAATTTGAAAAAAAAAATTGGGTTTCCACAGAATTACACAATTAATCATAACTTGATTACAAATTACGTCATAAAGGACAACGTCCTTAGCGGGCGGAACAGATATGACGGCTTGTTACACAAAGGAAAAGAGCTGGGTTTGTGTGAAAGAGCGGGAAGACTGAGGGACACAGGGAGAAGCTGTGCTATCGTAAATACAGTATCTTATGCATTCTAAATTACCGCACATTTGGAAAAGGAAAATGCAATAAATATTTACTCTGAGCTGCGCTTCAGTGGTAGATGGAAGGCCGTGTTGCCCAACCGAGTCCTTTGAAGAATGTCTCATGTTGTCAATTGGATATGTTGTAGTAACATCGTTGTGTGGTGGATGGGATACTCTGTCTGTTCCTTCCTAACCTACTTTTGCAGCTGCGGTCGCTAACTCAACGGCTAGGAGGTATCACTTCTGTCGTGAATAAGAGTTCAAAGTTCATACCATTCGCAACCAAAGCTCACGCTTCGTTCTGTAGTTATTTATTGAACCATTCTGACATAGGACCGTCGTCCTACCTCCCCGGACCAGGAAGTTATGTTGTCATCAAGGGCTCAAGGGAGAAAAGGGGTGTGTTTCATAGTTTACAACCTCTGTCTCTTGACGTGGGCGGGCCACTGAGTGAGCAGCCCTATCTTATGAAAACCCACATCTCACATTTTAGAAGCTAAAATCACATTTCATCCCCTCACAAATAATTTCATATTCAAACATTTAAATTGAACAACAATTCCATGTGAATCCGATAACTCTGTAGAGTTTATGTCATCTTATCATTGATGAGAATGTCTCAGATGACAACCGAACTGACATCATATTCATTAAGTACCACCACATTGGTTGGATTACCAGAATATAGTAATTTATATATATATAATTTCCCCCCACCTACTGATGTTCCCAGAATTTTTTATTTTATTTAACCAGGCAATTCTTATTTTCAATGACGGCCTAGGAACAGTGGGTTCAGGGGCAGAACGACAGATTTGTCAGCTCGGGGGTTTGAACTCCAGTTACTAGTCCAACGCTCTAACCACTAGGCTACCCTGCCGCCCCAAATCTCTATGTTAACCAAGGGTTTTGCAAATGTACCCTCAGTAGGGTAGAGAGAGGAAAAAGGGGGGAAGAGGTATTTATAACTGTCATAAACCTACCCCCCAGGCCAACGTCATGACATCAGTATAGAAGACATTCTTATTTACAATGACCCCAGACAACACCGGTCCAATTGTGCATCACCCTATGGGACTCTCAATCCCAGCTGAATGTGATAAACCTGGATTTGAACCAGGGACTGTAGTGACACCTCTTGTGCCTTAGACCACTGCACCACTCAGGGGACCTAACAGTTGGTGGCCCCTGTTTGTCACCGTTATTGTGCAATTAATGCAATTAATGTATTGTTTAGTCACAGTGCACCTGCCAAGATGCCTAACGTAGGCATTTTGCTATTCAACGCAGTAGAGTTGAAAATATGCTGGAAACACACAGAACTTTAGATTTTTATTCAGTAAATGAAAACTGAAACAAAAAAGTAGAATTTGTGTGCACTATGTCCTCACACACTGATTTGTATCTGCAACAAGTACATTAAGTGGAAACACCACTGGTTGGAAAATGCGCACATTTTCTTGATGTGGATTTTAGAATATTCTCATAAAAATCTGCCGCCAATTGGCTGGAAACGTAGCTACTAACTAGGTTTCCATCCAACCTTTTTTATGAGAGTAAAGTACATGTCAGATAAAAAAAATGTCATGACCGGCCTGATGGAAACAGAACATTTTTCGGGAAACTTTCCAAATGTCGACAAAACAAAATATTCTAGACAAGGTGGGATCTTTTTGTGTAAAATGAATTATGTGAGAAATGGGGTGTGAATATGCTTTTATGCGCAAATATTGATATAATAACCATCATATTGAAGTAAACATGGAGTCACGCGATAACGTGTTGTGTGGTCCTCCCACTACGACTGCAGTTTATTAGGCTACAGATTTGAAAAATTATGATTAACTTCACAGGGTGGTGAAAGTGCAAAGTGATGAATTTGATGCTCCTTTCAAATAAATATCGAGGGTCTTATTCTGGTGACATGATCATCAATGTTTTGCAGCCTTTTGACAAATACAAATAATATCGCTCTTATCCATAATAATCTCATAATGTAGATAGCCTAACCCCACTTAGTTTGATGGAAACATCTCTCTGGAGGGAAAATGTGCATATTGTTTTATGCAGATTTTACAATGTTCACATGAAACTCTGTCGCGGATTAGATGGAAACCTAGCTAGTGATATAATAGGGGACAGGGTGTAGACAAAGACTTTAATATGTGGTGTAGTCTAGATACATTTCTGCTCCAGTAGTGGTGATGGGGAAAATACTAGTCAAAGTGGTCAGACTACATAGACCAGATACACCCAGCAAGCAGAATTCTAGACATAAAAAGTAAAGGTTAATAATAATGTCTCTTTCAATGCCAATAGGGTTAGGACTACATATTTATACCCTCACCATAATGTGTTACCCTGGATACATTGATACTCTGATACATGTATGAAATGCTTTTCTAGAAGCCCTTAATCTTAAAGTGGGAGGTGAGCTCCTGTTGACGCCGGACAAGTCCACAGTGCCTGACTTCATCACAAGCATCCTATGGAAGCATGGGAAGAACAAGGTGGCAGAGTGGGACAAGGATTTTGGTGGTCTGGACGTCTATGCTGCCTTCAAAGGCCGCACAACCCTGGACCAGACTACTGGAGAGCTGAGAATCAGTGGATTGATGAAAACAGACAGTGGAGTTTATTCTGTGGAGTTCAACAGCAAACTGCTTGACAAGACATATATACTGTCTGTTATCAGTAAGTGTTTCAGTGTGTGTGTGTGTGTGTGTGTGTGTGTGTGTGTGTGTGTGTGTGTGTGTGTGTGTGTGGTCATGTAGAAACAGCAGGTTGTGCAGTGCCTCACAAGCATTTCCCCAAATTATTCCTGTTTCTTTCCTCTATTTACAGATGCAGTACCCAAACCCACAATCACTTCTTCCTGTAACGCCAACCAAACCTCCTGCACTCTGACCTGTGAAGGTGACACCACTGATGCTGAACCCGTCACCTACAGATGGAAAGTGGCAGAGGGGGCGTGGGAAGTCGGAGTAAAACAGTTTAATGTCTTTAAGAGCGACACTGGCCAATCAACCAACAGTTACAAGTACATCTGCAAGCTGAATAATGCTGTTAGTGGGGAAGGGAAAGTCAGTGAGCCAGTAGGAGAGGTGTTTGGTCCAGGTGAGTGGACACTCATAAGTGTGTTACAGTCTTATGTATTGATATGCCAGTAACACTGCTAGTGTTGTAGGACATTTTGAGTGCTGCACTATGTGGAATACCTGATCAACTCCTGTCAAAGTATCAATAAAACATGTTTTCATTTCAGAGCCTTCCAATACCAGTACTATTGTTGTTGGTGTTGTCATATTAGCGCTTGCTGCTGTCATAACAGGTAAGAACAGCACATCTATAGTAACAGAGCACTGCACATGTACATAGTTCTGAAGCACAGATTGACATAACAGCAGAAACAACAGGGAGCTATACCCCCTGAAGGGGGTATCTGTTCTACCTGTATTTACAGTAGTGTTCAGGCTACTGTTACAGTCAAGACAAGGGGTTAGATGCACCACCTGCCGTAGGTCACAGTCTTCATAATGTGTCACAAGGAGGCATCAATTTGGACCGTGCCCAGTATGGAATAACCTAATCGGATTCCTTACACTCGTTCTTCCAATGACCGATAGCCACACATCTAAAACAGGGAGCTATCCCCGGGTGCCTTAGCACAGGTTCGCTACCCTTTCCTCTCTGTTTCTTTGTCCTACCTTGGCCATTGAGACCACTGTTAGTGACTTCCACTGTGGCAGCGTTAACCACTTGTACATCTACGGAGTAAACTGAATTAGCTTCCACTCTCAATGCTGCTTGTACTATTAAATCCCAATGAGAATGCTTGTCCACTACCCCCTCTTTATTTGATTGGATTTTTCCATTCGCAGGGAAATGCTGACTAATTTTAACAATTTTGCACAATTTTTCCGATATTCGAGAATTGGTAGAATGCCTGTGCTCCTCTTTCAACACCTCTATGGCTTTATTAAACTTCTCTTCCTCTAGCCCCACTTTACAGTTAGAATTGGGGCCGTCTGTCGCCATTTCAATAGTTATTATTCTGAAATCTTTCCTGATGGTGTCCAGGGTGTGTAGATCTTCTTCACTCCCGGCTCTAATACACGCCTTTTATTAACTATTTTCCAAGGTAGCGCTAACCACTTCCCCGGAGTATAGTTATGGTATTTGTGCCTATTAATTGGTAATGGTACTTAATACCTTGTATTTGAACCAATCCAATAGCGTCTGCAAATGTATTACTGGAGAATACGGGTGACCTTATGTCTTATTCCAGTGTTACGCCTCAAATATCACTGTTGTTGATAACACACATTACCAAAATCATTCACAGTTGTCTTCCTATTGCCACATACTCTGTCACGGTTCCCCCTCCCAATAGGGCATAAACCAACCTCTTTCCTTATTGCTACTGCTAATACACACAAATCAGACAGTATTCGAATATCTTATTGCTTTTCTTTCAACCATGAATGTGGCTTTCTTTCAGAAATGATAGGAAACCTTCTTATCACCATCCACATTCCCTCCTGTTGTCCTTCTCCATGGACTACTTCTCTACAATCTGCCGTACTAGTACACAAGCGTGACAATTTATCCATACACACACACTTCGGCCACCGCGGCTGGGCTTTCACCTTCCCTTTATGGGTCTAGTAGGGAACCAACCCCACTTGGGATTTACCCCCTAGGACTTACCCTCTGCAGGTACCAGCCTGCTTGGGCTTACCTTCTGACAATTACCCTATACTTTATGGGTCTAGTAGGGAACCAACCCCACTCGGGACTTACCCCCTAGGACTTACCCTCTGCAGGTACCAGCCTGCTCGGGCTTACCTTCTGACAATTACCCTATACTTTATGGTCCTGGCAGGAACCAACCCACTTGGGATTTACCCCCTAGGACTTACCCTATGCAGGTACCAGCCTGCTCGGGCTTACCTTCTGGGACTTACCATATACCATGAATCTACAACTGGTGGTAATACAATGGGACTACTGAATAAGCTCAGGCTTTCTAGGTCCGTATCCTATAATTGGTTCAGCCTACGACTCTCATCTTCCCAACATGTCAGAATGAGTGGTAACAGGTGTAGGAACTGTGCCTACCTTATTTTTGGTGCTGGCTCCTGTTTCACTGATTCGGAATCTCTAGTTCGACTGTAATTCGTGGTGAACCCTGCTTGTAGCGCCAACTGTTAGGTTCTAAATAAACAGAGTAATAAACTCACGGATGCTTAATAAAGCTCAAACCAAGTTTATTCACCCACTGGGTCATACAGCTGCATAAGACAAAGACATGGTTCCACCAGTGGTAGTATATACAGTGGGGCAAAAAAGTATTTAGTCAGCCAAATACTTGTGCAAGTTCTCCCACTTAAAAAGATGAGAGAGGCCTGTAATTTTCATCATAGGTACACTTCAACTATGACAGACAAAATGAGAAAAAAAATCCAGAAAATCACATTGTAGGATTTTTAATGAATTTATTTGCAAATTATGGTGGAAAATAAGTATTTGGTCAATAACAAAAGTTTATCTCAATACTTTGTTATATACCCTTTGTTGGCAATGACAGAGGTCAAAGGTTTTCTGTAAGTCTTCACAAGGTTTTCACACACTGTTGCTGGTATTTTGGCCCATTCCTCTTTGCAGATCTCCTCTAGAGCAGTGATGTTTTGGGGCTGTTGCTGGGCAACACAGACTTTCAACTCCCTCCAAAGATTTTCTATGGGGGTGAGATCTGGAGACTGGCTAGGCCACTCCAGGACCTTGACATGCTTCTTACGAAGCCACTACTTCGTTGCCCGGGCGGTGTGTTTGGGATCATTGTCATGCTGAAAGACCCAGCCACGTTTCATCTTCAATGCCCTTGCTGATGGAAGGAGGTTTTCACTCAAAATCCCACGATACATGGCCCCATTCATTCTTTCCTTTACACGGATCAGTCGTCCTGGTCCCTTTGCAGAAAAAAGAGCCCCAAAGCATGATGTTTCTACCCCCATGCTTCACAGTAGGTATGGTGTTCTTTGGATGCAACTCAGCATTCTTTGTCCTCCAAACACGACGAGTTGAGTTTTTACTAAAAAGTTATATTTTGGTTTCATCTGACCATATGACATTCTCCCAATCTTCTTCTGGATCACCCAAATGCTCTCGAGCAAACTTCAGACGGGCTTAAGTATTGTCTTAAGCAGGGGGACACGTCTGGCACTGCAGGATTTGAGTCCCTGGCGGCGTAGTGTGTTACTGATTGTAGGCTTTGTTACTTTGGTCCCAGCTCTCTGCAGGTCATTCACTAGGTCCCCCTTTGTGGTTCTGGGATTTTTGCTCACCGTTCTTGTGATCATTTTGACCCCACGGGGTGAGATCTTGCGTGGGGCCCCAGATCGAGGGGGATTATCAGGGGTCTTGTATGTCTTCCATTTCCTAATAATTGCTCCCACAGTTGATTTCTTCAAACCAAGCTGCTTACCTATTGCAGATTCAGTCTTTCGTAGTGGAGTTTAGAGTGTGACTGTTTGAGGTTGTGGACAGGTGTCTTTTATACTGATAACAAGTTCAAACAGGTGCCATTAATACAGGTAACGACTGGAGGACAGAGGAGCCTCTTAAAGAAGAAGTTACAGGTCTGTGAGAGCCAGAAATCTTGCTTGTTTGTAGGTGACCAAATACTTATTTTCCACCATAATTTGCAAATAACTTCATTAAAAATCCTACAAAGTTATTTTCTGGATTTTTTTTCTCATTTTGTATGTCATAGTTGAAGTGTACCTATGATGAAAATTACAGGCCTCTCTCATCTTTTTAAGTTGGAGAACTTGCACAATTGGTGGCTGACTAAATACTTTTTTGCCCCACTGTATACCCCATTTTGGGTGACGTCCTTCTTCCCTCTAAACATTACATCTTTATTGCTAGGCAGGATAGTAAGTGATGTGGCCATAAACTGTTCCTTCTCCCTTAATGTGACCTGACATATCATCGGCCCCCTTCCTCACTAAACCACATCTCTCCATCTTTATCAGTGCCTGCCACATGTGATTGCCCTTCCTTTACTCAATACATTCCAAGCTTAATTGCCTCCACCATATACATTCCTCCTACAGATAACCATTAACTTCCTGTGTAGACCCTAGACTATGGCACTCAATATTCCAATAGGATACCTGATAATTAACAATATCTCAAGTTTAGAACTCATCAGAATTCAAGGCACACTTAACCAGCATGGGTACCACAACATTCTGAAGCGATACGCCAACACATCTGGTTTGCTCTTAGTGGTACTATCATTTTGTAATTCAACAGGACAATAATCCGACACACCTCCAGGCTGTTTATGGGCTATTTTACCAAGAAGGAGAGTGATGGACTGCTGCATCACATGACCTGGCCTCCACAATCACCCGAACTCAACCCAATTTAGATTGTTTGGGATGAGTTGGACTGCAAGGTAAAGGAAAAGCAGCCAACAAGTGCTCAGCATATGTGGGAACTCCTTCAACACTGTTGGAAAATAAATTCATGTGAAGCTGGTTGAGAGAATGCCAAGATTGTGCAATGCTGTCATCAAGGCAAAGGGTGTCTGTCAACTTGAAGAATCTCAAATATAAAACATGTGTTATTTTGTTATTTCATAGTTTTGATGTCTTCACTATTATTCTACAATGTAGAAAATAGTAAAAAATAAAGAAAAACCCTTGAATGAGTAGGTGTTCTAAAACTTTTGAGCGGTAGTGTATATTTACAAAAATATATATATATAGGGGATATGTTAATTATGTAGACAATTACATTGATTGATGCTACAATCTATCGGCAATATTAAAGCTGATCTACCCCCTAAAAAATAAAAAAGGCAGTTGTTGGGAAGTCATTACAGGCCTACACTGTATGCGCCGTTCCACAAGGGTGGCTGTAGCCTAGGGGGTCGGAAACCTTTTTCATCTTGTGTGCCAATTTATCTTTATCCTTCAATTTATAAAGTTCTGCATGCCAGTTATGATTTTCATATACGCATTGTAGGCTACCTAACCATGCCCTAAAATCTGCCCAAAAACTGAAGAATTATGTAGCTGTCTACTAGACAGAGGCGCTGCCCATTTCAGCACCACACCACTGAGCTCCACTATGCCTACTTGTACAGAGGAGCTGTCCATTCAGCGGTGCTGAATCACGGACACAGCCTTCCCTTTAAAAAGGCATGTGTATATTTTGTGATTTGTCATTCTTTGAGCTTTTGTCTTCATGTGTCCTTCTCGATTGTAGGCCTAAGTAAGTCTTTTGATGTGTGCCTTTTATTTCAGTGCATGTGTTAATGCATGTTTATGTATTATTTCTTACATTGTTACACCAGGATTTTTTTTGTACAAGCATTTCACTACACTCTCATTAACATCTGCTATCCAAGTGTATGCGACCAATAACATTTGATTTGATGTGTAGGATTTATCGAGCATAGTTTGCATTCATCGTCAGCTGTTTAATGCACCGGTTACTTTCACATTGATTTGAAGTCGGCCTTGTTCAGGTACTGTATGCATGTTGTTTATTGGTGCTTTCATAAATGATGTATTTTTATTGCAGCTTAAGCATGTAAATGTGGGTGAAGTCATACTCAATAGCTGACAGAATGGTTAATGCAGACTTGTACTTTAAGAAGTATTTCTCACTCTGATTTAGCGAAGACAAGCTACAGAACCATGGATCAACTTGGAAAATAAAATATGTATTTTTTTACTCCTCAGGAGTTTTGGTGTGGAAGAAAAAGACTGGTAGGATGATTATCTGTCTCTTTCTGTCTCAATTCTTCATACTCACTGGTTCACAATAAAAGCATTTACATTTGGATTCGAGTGAAAACATAGAACCATTTGAATGAAAATGTTAATAATGTCTAACATTCTTGTGTTTCTTTTTCCATTCAGGATATCCCCAAGACACCTGGATCGACTTTTTGAGAGAGTTTTGTGGTGGAATTTGTAGTAAGTTTTACCCTAACTTGACTCTGATCCATATTTAACCTGCTAACAGGGTCCCCAAAGTAATACAAACACAACGTTATTAATGTACTACAGTTTATAGTATACAGTAGTATACTACAGTATTTAGACCCATTTACTATTTCTACATTTTGTTACGTTACAGTCTTATTCTTAAATGGATAAAAAAACAAAAACATTCTGCAGCATTGAAGGTTGCCAAGAACACAGTGGCCTCCATCATTCTTTAATGGAAGAAGTTTGGAACCACCAAAACTCTTCCTATAACTGTCCGCCCGGCCAAACTGAGCAATGGGGGAGAAAGGTCAAGAAGGTGACCAAGAACCCGATAGTCACTGATAGAGCTCCAGATTTCCAATGTGGAGATGGGAAAAACTTCTAGAAGGACAACCCTCTCTGAAACGCTCCACCAATCAGGCCTTTATGGTAGAGTGGCCAGGCGGATGCCACTCCTCAGTAAAAGGCACATGACAGCGCGCTTTAAAGTTTGATGAAAGGCACCTATAGACTCCAAGACCATAAGAAACAAGGTTCTCGGGTCTGATGAAACCAAGATTGAACTCTTTGGCCTGAATGCTAAGCATCACGCCTGGAGGAAACCTGGTACCATCCCTACGGTGAAGCATGGTGGTGGCAGCATCATGCTGTGGGGATGTTTTCCAGAGGCAGGGACTGGGAGACTGGTCAGGATCGAGGGAAAGATGAATGGAGCAAAGTACAGAGAGATCCTTGATGAAACCTGCTCCAGAGTGCTCAGGACCTCAGACTGAGGCGAAAGTTCACCTTCAACAGGACAATGACCTAAGCACACAGCCAAAACAATACAGGAGTGGCTTCGGGACAAGTCTCTGAATGTCCTTGAGTGGCCCATCCAGAGCCCGGACTTGAACCCGATCAAATATCTCTGGAGAGGCCTGAAAATAGCTGTGCAGCAACACTCCCCATCCAACCTGATAGAGCATGAGAGGATCTGCAGAGAAGAATGGGAGAGACTCCCCAAATACAGGTGTGCCAAGCTTGTAGCATATCCTAGAATAATTGAGGCTGTAATCGCTGCCAAAGGTGCTTCAACAAAGTACTGAGTAAATTGTCTGAATACTTATGTAAATGTCATATCGATTTTTATTATTAATACATTTGCAAAAATGTAAAAAAACCTGTGTGTAGATTAATGAGGAAAAAAAGCTATTTAATACATGTTAGAATAAGGCTGTAACATTACAAAATGTGGAAAAAGTCAAGGGGTCTGAATACTATCCAAATTAACTATACTTCCATGCACTGCACACATACTTCCTCACAGCACAGGACAGTAGTGTTGTTTTTGTTCCATCCCAGAAATCCAGAAACCTGTTTTAATCGAATTAAGGAACTTTACTCACTAATAGGTACTGTTGAAGTCGGAAGTTTACATACACTTAGGTTGGAGTCATGAAAACTTGTTTTTCAACCATTCCACAAATTTCTTGTTAACAAACTATAGTTTTGGCAAGTCGGTTAGGACATCTACTTTGTGCATGACACAAGTAATTTTTCCAACAAAGAGTCAGACGTTTACATACCCTAAGTTGACTGTGCCTATAAACAGCTTGTAAATTCCAGAAAATGATGTCATGGCTTTAGAAGCTTCTGGTAGGCTAATTGCCATCATTTGAGTCAATTAGAGGTATACCTATGGATGTATTTCAAGGTCTACCTTCGAACTGAGTGGCCTACCTTCAAACTCTTAACTGACTTGCCTAGTTAAATTAGCTGTGGTGCCTATTTGGAACAAAATCCAGCAGTAGGTTCTGGCCTTTCTAGGGAGTTTTTGTCCATCAAAACAGGGGATGACGGTACAGGGGAATGGAAGGTTGTATGAGACTTAAGTGGATAGTTTACCCCGTAACAGATCTGGAATCAGTGCTCTGGCAGTTACAGTACACCCAAATCGTAATTGTCTCGGATGATTCCTGTAACTGACTGATTCTTGTATGCTAAATACATAACTGTGTTTTATAAGTATAGAGGGTTCATCTAGAACAGGGGTGTCAAACTCATTCCATGAAGGGCTTAGTGTTTGCTGGTTTTAGTTTTTTCCTTTCAATGAAGACCTAGACAACCAGATGAGGGGAGTTTTTTAATAATTAGTACTCCCTTGTAATCAAATACAAGGGAGGAGTGAAAATCCTCAGACACTCGGCCCTCTGTGGAATGAGTTAGACACAGGAAGAAGAAGCACTGTGTCATTCTCTTGGCTCGACTACAGTTCGGGAGAATGAGTGGGCGATGGTGAAGTAGAAAGGGCTAAAGTTAGAAATTAACAGCAGTTGATGGTTGGAGTGTGATTCACAAGCAAGGATGTTTTTTGGGGGTGAAGAATCGGTCAGTGACCAGGAGCGGTATGATGTTGTTTTCCTGTGTCAAAAGCGCAAAAGGAGAAGGCTCTGTGGCTCCACAAGATGTTGACGTATGATGTGGAAAGCTATGATTTTCAGAGTAGGGCACTAGTTAAAGGTGTCATCTCTGGTGTCTCGTTGGCCATAGAGGCTGTGTGGTTTATGGGTAACATTCCAGGAGTGGTAGACGAACGTCGCTTGAATCGAATGATGGACAAAAGAAGGAGCAAAGCGTATCGGTTTTACTGTCATTTGATGAAGTGTGAGAAATGCAGTGAGACCACATGCACAGAAGCCGCTGCAGAGTTTGTCGAAGGAATAAGTATGTAGTAGCTGAAGAGGCAGATGAAAGATGTTGTCATTGTGATCGGAATCCCGTTCCCGGAGTGCCCTGTAAGGATGTCGCTGTAGCTAGGATCAGGCCTATCCAGCAGATCTCCTATGTGGAGGCAGTGAAAATAGCTGAAGGTAGTGGATGTCTCACAGTCTGCAGTGAATGCCATGCAGGAGAAGGATCCCGACAAACCAACAGTGAAGAAGGTGGACTTTGTTATGTTTATAGCGCACATGATAAATTGCACTAATTCAAACTAATAAAACATCTAAGAAGCTAGACATGGTGAAGGCGGCAAATAGATTTCTGGATCTCCAGGACTTTACAGTCAAAATGTTACAGGGAGTACTGAATGAAGAGGTTTCAATTCTTATAGTTTAATTTCCGTTTATGTGAAAAAAACAAGCAGTCATTGTGTAGAGCAGTGATTCCCAAACCTTTTACAGTCCCATACCCCTTCAAATGTTCAATCTCCAGCTGAGTACTCCCTCTAGCACCAGGGTCAGCGCACTCTCAAATGTTGTTTTTTGCCATTATTGTAAGCCTGCCACACACACACACTATACGATACATTTATTAAACACAAGAATGAGTGTGAGTTTGTCACAACCCAGCTCGTGGGAAGTGACAAAGATCTCTTATAGGACCCGAGTACAAATAATAATCAGTATTTTTGCTCTTTATTTAACAGTGTTACATATAAAATATTTTGTTAATCAAAAATTGTGAATATCTCCCCACAGGTTAGTGAGAAGGGTCTGCTTGAAAGGATGCACATAATTCTGCAATATTGGGTTGTATTGGAGAGAGTCTCAGTCTTAAATCCTTTTCCACACACAGTCTGTGCCTGTATTTAGTTTTCATGCTAGTGAGGGACGAGAATCCACTCTCACATAGGTACCTGGTTGCAAAGGGCATCAGTGTCTTAAGAGCGATTTGCAATGGCAGGACACTCTGAGCGCAACCCAATCCAATAAATCTGTCAATGATTTCTGATTAAATTCAATTTTCACAGAACCGCCTGTTGAAATTTTGATGGGGCTCTCTTGTTCAGATATCGGTAAGTGAACTGGAGGCAGGGCATGAAAGGGATAACGAATCCAGTTGTTTGTTTCATCCGTTTCGGGAAAGTACCTGCGTAACTGTGCACCCAACTCACTCAGGTGGTACGCTATATCACATTTGACATTGTCCGTAAGCTTGAATTAATTTGCACAGAAAAAATCATACAATGATGGAAAGACCTGTGTGTTGTCCTTGTTAATGCTGACAGAGAAGATCTTGCTCCAACTTCTTAATCATCGCCTCAATTTTGTCCCGCACATTGAATATAGTTGCGGAGAGTCCCTGTAATCCAAGATTCCGATCATTCAGGTGAGAAAAAACATCACCCAAGGTAGGCCAGTCGTGTGAGAAACTCGTCATCATGCAATCAGTGAGACGTGAAAATTATGGTCAGTAAAGAACTTTAAGCTCTTCTCTCAATTTTAAAAAACGTGTCAATACTTTGCCCCTTGATAACCAGCGCACTTCTGTATGTTGTAAAAGTGTTACATGGTCGCTGCCCATATCATTGCATTGTGCAGGAAATACATGTGAGTTCAAGGTCCTTGCTTTAACAAAGTTAACTATTTTCTCTGTAGTGTCCAAAACGTCTTTCAAGCTGTCAGGCATTCCCTTGGCAGCAAGAGCCTCTCGGTGGATGCTGCAGTGTACCCAGTGGCTTCGGGAGCAACTGCTTGCACGCACGTTACCACTCTAATAATTATCCCGGATGGCTTTTGCACAATCAGTACAGATACCAACACATGTTGACCAACACATGTTGACCACCAAAGTCCATTTGATGTCACAAAGCTGTCCAGTACTTTAAAAATATCCACTTTTGTTGTCCTGGTTTGCAGAAAAAGGATATCTTCCTTAATTGACCCCCCCATAAACGTCACGGACATATACCAGGAGTTGTGCCAGGCCCGCCATGTCTGATTCATTTATAAAAAAATATATATTTCACCTTTATTTAACCAGGTAGGCCAGTTGAGAAAAAGTTCTCATTTACAACTGTGACCTGACCAAGATAAAGCAAAGCAGTGCAATAAAACAACAACACAGAGTTGCACATAAACAAATGTACAGTCAATAACACAATAGAATAATCTATGTACAGTGTGTGCAAAAGGTAAGGCAGTAAATAGGCCATAGAGGTGAAATTATTAACATTTAGCATTTATTAACACTGGAGTGATAGATGTGCAAGTAGAGATACTGGGGTGCAAAAGAATAAGAAGATAAATAACAATATGGGGATGAGGTAGTTGGGTATGCTATTTACAGTTTGGTTGTATACAGGTACAGTGATTGGTAAGCTGCTCTGACAACTGATGCTTAAAGTTAGAGAGGGAGATATAAGTGTCCAGCTTCAGTGATTTTTGCAATTCGTTCCAGTCATTGGCAGCAGAGAACTGGAAGGAAAGGTGGCCAAAGGAAGTGTTGGCTTTGGGGATGAACAGTGAAACATAAATGCTGGAGTGCATGCTAAGGGTGGGTGTTGCTATGGTGATCAGTGAACTGAGATAAGGTGGGGCTTTACCTAGCAGAGACTTATAGATGACCTGGAACCAGTGGGTTTGGCGACAAATATGTAGCGAGGAAACTCCTGTGGCTTATTTTTCAAGTGGGCATGTTTCGTTACTAAATGTCTGCGCATCCAGTTGTGAGATAGTACTTTTGCACATATAACACACTGTGGATGAGGAAAGACACTACTCCCAAAATAAGTGAACCCAAAATCAATGTAGTTCTCATCATATTTGCACCTCTTCGATGGTCCAACATCCCTGTCTGTTCCGTGCTTTCCCGGGTAAGGGGGCAGTAGCTCTTTGGCTGCATCAGATTCACAACTGTCAGTGTCCATGCTAGCTGGGCTAACAACAAATGTAGAATTACTGATGCTAGCATTGGATGTGCTCGAGGAAAAAAAACAACTTGTCGTCGACTGGTGCAGGTGTATTACTGCTGGTAGTAGCAGTACTACCAGTAGAGCTGGTATGTGTATATATGGACTCAGGCCTTTTTTTAAAAACATTTATACATTTTAGAGCAAACGGAATGAACAGCAGCTACGTTTGGCTACATGCAGACCGTTAGTGGAATTACCACGAGAGAAAAACCTCACCCAAATGTTTAGCCCAGTTGGAAAATATAAATGGACTGTTTGAAAATGTGAATCACATTTTTATTTGGCGTACCCCAGACGACATTGTGCGTACCCCTGGGGTTTTGGGAATACCTGTTGTAGAGGATCATTGTACCATCTAAACCGTTGTGAAATATATGATCCATAACCAAAAATATACCAAAAATAAATATATTGTATATACAGCTGGTGTTGGAAGCTAGTGTACAAAACTGAAATGGGAAGCATATAAATAGCACACATAGAACAGATCTACCGCTTCTTAGACTTGCTTTCAATGGGAATGAAAGATCTATAACTCCCGTTTCTATGTGAATTTGGTTGGGTTGCCCAAAAAGTTACATATTGTAGATTTAAGCAGTGGGTTTTTGATGCAGTAGGAGAGCGGCTGTAATTGATGTTGTTCTTCTGTGTGTTTCTGCAGAGATTACGGTTCCACTAATGGAATCACCAGACATTTGTTTAAATGGAACTAGGGACCTTCACCCACACGTGTGTGTGTGTGAGAGAGAGAGCACAGCGTTAATCCCACCACCCAGAACATTTCCAGCTGGCGAAGGAGGCGACAGAGCCGGCAGAGGAGGAGACGGAAGAGGAGCAGGCGGTGGTAAAGGAGGAGCCGGCGGTGGCAAAGGAGGAGCCAGCGACGGCAAAGGAGCCGGAGGAGGAGCAGGCGATTGCAAAGGAGGAGCCGGTAAAGAAGGAGCCGGCGACGGAAAAGGAGGAACCGGAGGAAGAGCCGGCGACGGCAAAGGAGGAGCCGGCGGCAGCAACGGCAAAGGAGGCGACGGAGCCGGCGATGACAAAGGAGGTGACGGCGGAGGAGGAGCCGGCGACGGCAAAGGAGGAGCTGGCGGAGGAGGAGCCGGAAAAGAAGCCGGTGGTGACAACGGCAAAGGAACAGCCGGCGGAGTCGACGTCAAAGGAGGCGACAGCAAAGGAGGAGCCAGTAAAGGAGGTGGCGACGACGGCAACGGACCAGCCGGCGGCAAAGGAGGAGCCGGCGGTGGCAAAGGAGGAGCCGGAAAAGGAACCGGCGGCGGCAAAGGAGGCGATGGAGCCGGCGACAGCAAAGGAGGAGCCGATGACAGCAAAGGAGGAGCCGGTGGCGACGAAGGCAAAGGAACAGCCGGCGGAGGCAACGGCAAAGGAGGCGACTGCAAAGGAGGAGCCGGAGGAGGAGCCGGAGGAGGAGCCGGAGGAGGAGCTGGAGGAGGAGCCGGAGGAGGAGCCGGCTCCGGCAATGGAGGAGCCGGAAAAGAAGCCGGTGGTGACAACGGCAAAGGAACAGCCGGCGGAGTCGACGGCAAAGGAGGCGACAGCAAAGGAGGAACCAGCAAAGGAGGAGCCGGCGGCGGCAAAGGAGGACCCGGAAAAGGAGCCGGCGACAGCAAAGGAGGAGATGGAGGAGGAGACGGCGACGGCAAAGGAGGAGCCGGTAAAGGAGGAGCCGGTGGCGGAAAAGGAGGAGCCGGCGATGGTAAAGGTGGAGCCGGTGACGGGAAAGGAGGAGCCGGAGATGGCAAAGGAGGAGCCGGCGACAAAAAAGGTGGCGATGGAAAAGGATGTGACGGGAAAGGAGGCAACGGTGGTGTTAAAGGAGGAGCCAGAGCAAGCGATGGAGCCAGCGACAGCAAAGAAGGAGCCGGTGGCGGCAACGGCAAAGGAGGAGCCGGAGGAGGAGCCGGCGACGGCAAAGGAACCGGAGGAGGAGCCTGCGGCGGCAAAGGAGGAGCCGGTAAAGAAGGAGCCGGCGATGGAAAAGGAGGCGACGGCGGCGTTAAAGGAGGAGCCGGCAGCGGCAAAGGAGGAGCCAGACCCAGCGACGGAGCCAGCGACAGCAAAGGAGGAGCCGGCGACGGCAAAGGAGGAACCGGAGGAAGAGCCGGCGACAGCAAAGAAAGAGCCGGAGGAGGAGATGGCGACGGCAAAGGAGGAGCCGGTAAAGGAGGAGCCGGTGGCGGAAAAGGAGGAGCCGGCGATGGCAAAGGTGGAGCCGGTGATGGGAAAGGAGGAGCCGGAGATGGCAAAGGAGGAGGCGGCGACAAAAAAGGTGGCGATGGAAAAGGATGCGACGGGAAAGGAGGCAACAGCGATGTTAAAGGAGGAGCCGGGGGTGGCAAAGGAGAAGCCAGAGCAAGCGATGGAGCCAGCGACAGCAAAGAAGGAGCTGGCGGCAGCAACGGCAAAGGAGGAGCCGGAGGAGGAGCCGGCGACGGCAAAGGAGCCGGAGGAGGAGCCGGCGACGTCAAAGGAGGAGCCGGTAAAGGAGGAGCCGGCGACGGAAAAGGAGGCGACGGCGGCGTTAAAGTAGGAGCCGGCAGCGGCAAAGGAGGAGCCGGTAAAGGAGGAGCCGTCGACGGAAAAAGAGGCGACGGCGGCGTTACAATAGGAGCCGGCAGCGGCAAAGGAGGAGCCAGAGCCAGCGACAGCAAAGGAGGAGCCGGCGATGGCAAAGGAGGAACCGGAGGAAGAGCCGGCGATGGCAAAGGAGGAGCCGGCGGAGGAGGAGCCGGCGACGGCAAAGGAGGAGCTGGCAGAGGAGATGCCGGAAAAGAAGCCGGTGGTAACAACGGCAAAGGAACAGCCGGCGGAGTTGACGGCAAAGGAGGCAACAGCAAAGAAGGAGCCGGCGACAGCAAAGGAGGAGCCGGTAAAGGAGGAGCCGGCGACAGAAAAGGAGGCGACGGCGGTGTTAAAGGAGGAGCCGGCAGCAGCAAAGGAGGAGCGAGAGCCAGCGATGGAGCCAGCGACAGCAAAGGAGGAGCCGGCGACGGCAAAGGAGGAACCGGAGGAAGAGCAGGCGACGGCAAAGGAGGAGCCGGCGGAGGAGGAGCCGGCGACGGCAAAGGAGGAGCTGGCGGAGGAGGAGCCGGAAAAGGAGCCGGCAGCGGCAAAGGAGGAGCCGGTGGCGGCAAAGGAGGAGCCAGAGCCAGCGATGGAGCCAGCGACAGCAAAGAAGGCGGAGGCAAAGGAGGATCCGACGGCGGCAAAGGAGGAGCCGGCGGCGGCATTGGAGGAGCCGGAGATGTAGCCGGCGACGGCAAAGGAGGAGCCGGTAAAAAAGGAGCCAGAAAAGGAGCTGGCAGTGGCAAAGGATGCGACGGACCTGGCGATGGCAAAGGAGGAGCCGGTGGAGGAGGAGCTGGAAAAGGAGCCGGAGGTGGCAAAGGAGGAGCCGGCTGTGGCAAAGGAGGGATACAGACCTCCTGACCTCAGGAAACATTTCAAAGGGAGAGATACAGAATCCTTGGTAAACTCAGACAACTGGGTGGTGGACATTTCATCAGTCCTGAAAAAAATGAACATGTACTTTGTTTTCACTATGCTGTATCCAATTTTTTTTAATCTTAGTCGAGTTTACAGCATTTTGGGCAGGAAGCCTTGATAAAACCATGCGTATCCAGAATTATACTTCAGACACATCAGATGATACTGTTTCCCAGTAAGCAGAATAGACACCTTCTAAAGTAAACAATCCCAGAGCCACTTTCTGGTAACCTTATCATTTTGACCTGTTGCATTGATTTAATGAACATATAAAACCTGTTGTTTAACAAATCTAGGACCCTCAAAAAGTTGGTGCCGTCTTATCAGCTTAATATTCGATACTAAAACATTTACTTCAATCTCAGACTCTGTTCCACGTTCCATTATCGTTTTAGATGACATTACCTTCTTGCTTAAATCACTGGTGTTACGCAAACTATGAAATTGAGTAATAATAATTAGAAATTGTCAAAAACATTTCCCATTCAACTATTCATACCTCTTCTCCAAATATCCCGCATGTATCCCTTACAGCCCGCTCGAGCCCAGCGCACCACTCTCTTTCACCTTTCAACTAAAACATAGAATTATTAATGTATTCAAACCACTAATAACATTACCATCCACATACTGAAAACAATCATTCAACTGGAAGTTATCAATTGTGATCATGTTCACAGTTCTGTCATAATTGCCGATCACCTGTTTTTAGAATGCAATTAGATTTAGGTAACAATCCGTCAGATTAGGCTACATGTAACAAAACAAACACTGGCTGTTGACAAGCATATATTCAGTTCATATCCAAATGATTCATATTTGATTCAGTTATTGAAATCACGACTGTCACGGCAGATTTCCTCCTCTTCGTCTGAAGAGGAGTAAGGATCGGACCAAGTGCGGCGTGGTAAGTGTTCATCATTTTAATGGAAAAAAGTGAACACTTCAAAACAAAGTGACAACCGTGACGCTAATGAAACATAGACAATCCACCACAACCCACAATGACAAAACAGGCTACCTAAGTATGGTTCCCAATCAGAGACAATGACTAACACCTGCCTCTGATTGAGAACCATATCAGGCCAAACACAGAAACAGACAAACTAGACAAACAACATAGAATGCCCACTCAGATCACACCCTGACCAAATAAAACATAGAAACATACAAAGCAAACTATGGTCAGGGCGTGACAACGACACCGTTCTCAGTAGCCTATTCTAGCAGGCAATTAGGCAACACAAAAACGTATTGCTTCAATCGCCTTGCTATTCATGTTGAATAAATAAGTCTTTCAATTTGAACTGAGAAAGGCACTAAATCGTTCAATTTACATCTTAAAACAAACACTAGCTACTATATCTAGCTAAGAAAACCATTTCAATATTTGAATTACAATCAGAAACTCAGATTTGAGTCATTATTATTGTTATTTGTTTGATTATTGAATGATAATTGAATTTGTTTAATTATTGAATGATAATTGAATTTGTTTGATTATTGAATGATAATTGAATTTGTTTGTATTATTCTGTTTTTGTTCCCGAAGGGGAAGGCACCTAGGGAGTGCTTAGGCAAGAGGCCTGCGGCCATACACGTAGTATTTACTGTCTATGCACACTAGGAAAGACCTGGACGGACCACCCCCTGTATTTTGGTTAGCGCACCAGGTGGTGCTAAATTAGGTAAGTAGTGGGTTGGCAGGTAATGTAGGAGAGGGGGCTTTGACTTTTACTTTCTTTGCTTTGGTTCCGTTCAGCCCCGTTTCCCCCAAATTACCGTGTGAAGGAAGCATTAAATTCCCAGTAAATGGTCAATTTACTTTGTCATCCTTACCCGCACCTACAATCCCATTCATCTTTCAATTCACGGGGAGTTGTTGCGTTCCCTCTTCCTAGAGGCGTGTGTAACAATAAAATAGATCCAAAGCTATTGAAATGACGAGTAAATCCCGCAAATAAACCAATTATAATGGTTTGTAGTCTTAACATCTGGCACATAATGACGACATCATTACCAGAAAATAGCCTTAAAATAGCCTTAAAGTTTGTCCAAGTGTTTCTTTGCAAAGATTTCAGATGCGCAATTTGGATTTATTTACAATCATAGCAGTCACACGAGTAAATCGACATCCATTGATTTGGAAATAGATCTGGCGAGTTTAATAAAAGCGGATTGTCTTTTCTGTTGCGATTTATTGAAATTCCTTTATTACATCACATTTGCTCCACAATGATTATTATTTAGATTGATAACCTAATTTGGCTTTTTACGTCGTTCCAAGTTACGTCGATATTCCAGCTTAATTCGCTCTAACTTTATAGAAAAAGGGTTTATTCGATAAATATGGCAACTCCTCTCTTGCTGCGAAAAAGAGAGCAAAAAAAATAATGATACGAATTTTCAGGCCAGCACACTCCAGCACACAAGACAGTCGTGGAGAGGGCACGACAAAACCTATTCCCCCTCAGGAGACTGAAAATATTTGGCGTGGGTCCTCAGCTGCACCATTGTTTTTCAGCTGCACCATCGAGAGCATCCTAGCTGGTTGCTTCACTGCTTGGCATGGCAACTGCTCGGCCTCCGACTGCAAGGCACTACAGAGGGTAGTGCAAAATGTCCCAGTACATCACTGGGGCCAAGCTTCTTGCCATCCAGGATCTCTATACCAGGCGGTGGCAGAGGAAGGCCCTAAAAATTGTCAAAGACTCCAGCCACCCTAGTCATAGACTGTTCTCTCTGCTACGGCACAGAAAGCGGTACCGGAGAACCAAGTCTAGGTCCAAGAGGCTTCTAAACAGCTTCTAGCCCCAAGCCATAAGACTCCTGAACACCTAGTCAAATGGCTACCCAGACTATTTCCAGTGCCCCCCACCCACTCTTTACCACACTGCTACTCTCTGTTGTCATCTATGCATAGTCACTTTAATAACTCCACCTACATGTACATATTACCTCAACTAACCGGTGACCCTGCCCATTGACTCTGTATCGGTACCCCCCCCCCTATATAGTCTCGCTATTGTTATTTTACTGCTGCTCTTTAATCTCGTATTCATGTTTTTGAAACTGCGCTGTTGGTTAGGGGCTCGTAAGGAAGCATTTCACTGTACCTACCGGTTGTATTCGGTGCATGTGACTAATAAAATGTGATGTAATTGATTATGAGCAGTTTTTTTAATGTATTACCAGGATGGAGAAAATTCCATAAGCTTTTATAGTTGCATTGGTTAGAGGTAAGTCAATATTTTTCTGAGAATATTTCACAGACCATTTTAGACAGTCATACAATGCAAAACGTTATCTTCACAGAATCCATATATAACGTTATACATTTTAGCTACTCACATCAACCAATCCATGTGGGTTTTCAACGACTCTCAGTGTAACAGTATAATTTTAGACCATCCCCTCGCCCATACCCGGGCGCGAACCAGGGACCTTCTGCACACATCAACAACAGTCACCCACGAAGCGTCGTTACCCATCGCTCCACAAAAGCCGCGGCCCTTGCAGAGCAAGGGGAACTACTACTTCAAGGTCTCAGAGCAAGTGGCGTCACCGATTGAAACGCTATTTAGCGCACACTGCTAACTAAACCAGCCGTTTCACATCCGTTACATCAGCTACCCGTTTTCAACGAGTTTCAGCTTTGCAACCATACTTCCCCAGAACCCAAAGACTTTAGGTTTCCTGGACGCTGCCCGGCGGGTCATGGAAATACTGCGCTACACGAATCCTCAGCGGCTCTCTAGCCTCCCAGAAACGATAGACTTGCCGCTAATTCCCATACATATAAAATATCATCCTGCGATATTACTAGCTGTCCCAGACTATGATGGGCTGTGGAGGACAGAACCCCAAGATAACGTTATATATCGAAACTTATTATCCAAATTTCAATCAGTTTATCATGCACATTTCAGATGAACACTTATGTCCACACTCACACACCTCTCATATCACAGTACTATCCCCAAACAACCTTATTAATCAATATTTTTATAATCTGCAGGAATATTTTCTTCTTTCAATAAGAGAGAAAGGAGGAAAAATAATACCTATATTTCATTTTTATTACACATGCATCTACTTCTCACTAGGTGATACCATGTCACTCCATATAACACCTATTCTCCATATTCCTAGGGTTCATAATAAGAGACCTTCTTCTACTTTCCAAACCTACTCCAAGTCCCTCACAGATTTTTTTGCCCACTTCCTTCATAGGTAAAATAAGAGACTAAATTGTCTTCTCACTCTACTCCACAACCTAGAAGTTTAAGGGTAACATTTTTTTCAAGAAAAAGTGGATCATTAGCTGCCTGACATTTTTTACTTGCCCACTCAACATTTTCGCCTAAACTGCCCACAATGTTCCATTAGTACTATCCAAGTATTAATCCTGTGCACTTTCAAGTTGTAATTGTTGAAACAAATCAGTCTCACCCTTAATTCTATCTGTTAAAAATGATGTATCCATTCCGCTGATGCTCCCAGCCGATCCGATCTGCTCTGTCTGGTGGAGTATGGTTTCCCCAGCTGCATCTAATGTAACTCCCGTGTACCGTTAACCTAGATTACCCCGGGAACAATCAGCAAAATGAAGATTATCATCCCATCATCGTGGCCAAATTGTCAGGGAATATTTCTAACCAAAGGAGAGAGACTTTGAGCTTTCTTCAAAACAATCACACTTTATTAATAATTATTGTAATAATAGCGCTGGCCAACAATCACCTAGAGATGATCGCATGAGACCCCGCGAGCAGATTTTCGCATCAGATCTTTATAGCAAAGTACATCCTCCTGAATGTTCATGACAAACAAGAGATGTGTAGAATTGTGCAAAGGTACATTGTGCAATCAAGCAACAGACAGCAAGATTTACATTGCGCCAGGTTTCTGTTTCTAGCTCATTTACTTATTGTTTATACAGGATTGTCTTCTCAGTTTGACACTCCTTAACACAGGTACCAATGCAATATGAGACATCAACATTTCTGAAGTGCATTCAATGGAATGCAGAATGTAGGTTTTATCACCAAGCCCATCATAAATCAATTGCCAGCGTTAAGCTTTAGAGGCCCAACTCAGTCACACAGATAAGAGAGTACTAATCAAAGCTATTCGATGCATAAACAGTATTAAAACATAATCTTCAAATTTTTTTACCATTTAGTATCTGCGGGTTTTTGTTTTTCAATGAAGACCTAGACAACCAGGTGAGGGGACTTTTATTTCTTTCTTTTAATTAGTGACCTTAATTCATCAATCAAGTACAAGGGAGGATGCATTCTAAAGTAACTTATTAATTAGCATTTTATGCCGTATGAGAAAGGTTGTAGTGGATGTTTTCCTTCCATGTGTGATTCTGCAGAAAATGATACGCTAACAGTCAACCCCAAAACAGGGGAAGACGACGCAGACAAAGCTGGAAAGGGGCAGGAGAATGGAGGTGTGTGTGAGACTTAAGCAGATAGTTTACCCGGTAAGGAGAGGAGGACCAAAATGCAGCGTGGTTAATGTTCAACATGTTTAATATACATGATAAATCAAATCAAATGTATTTGTCACATACACATGGTTAGCAGATGTTAATGCGAGTGTAGCGAAATGCTTGTGCTTCTAGTTCCGACAATGCAGTAAAAACCAACGAGTAATCTAACTAACAATTCCAAAACTACTACCTTATACACACAAGTGTAAAGGGATAAAGAATATGTACATAAAGATATATGAATGAGTGATGGTACAGAACGGCATAGGCAAGATGCAGTAGATGGTATCGAGTACAGTATATACATATGAGATGAGTAATGTAGGGTATGTAAACAAAGTGGCATAGTCTAAAGTGGCTAGTGATACATGTATTACATAAAGATGCAGTAGATTATAGAGTACAGTATATACATATACATATGAGATGGATAATGTAGGGTATATAAACATTATATTAAGTAGCATTGTTTAAAGTGGCTAGTGATATATTTTACATAAATTTCCATAAATTCCCATCATTAAAGTGGCTGGAGTTGAGTCAGTGTGTTGGCAGCAGCCACTCAATGTTAGTGGTGGCTGTTTAACAGTCTGATGGCCTTGAGATAGAAGCTGTTTTTCAGTCTCTCGGTCCCTGCTTTGATGCACCTGTACTGACCTCGCCTTCTGGATGATAACGGGGTGAACAGGCAGTGGCTCGGGTGGTTGTCCTTGATGATCTTTATGGCCTTCCTGTGACATCGGGTGGGGTAGGTGTCCTGGAGGGCAGGTAGTTTGCCCCCGGTGATGCGTTGTGCAGACCTCACTATCCTCTGGAGAGCCTTATGGTTGTGGGCAGAGCAGTTGCCGTACCAGGCGGTGATACAGTCTGACAGGACGCTCTCGATTGTGCATCTGTAGAAGTTTGTGAGTGTTTTTGGTGACAATCCAAATTTCTTCAGCCTCCTGAAGTTGAAGAGGCGCTGCTGCGCCTTTTTCACGATGCTGTCTGTGTGGGTGGACCAATTCAGTTTGTCTGTGATGTGTTCGCCGAGGAACTTAAAACTTACATATTGATGGGTGTCAGGAAAATAACCTCACACTCCCATCAATGTGGATAGGGGGGTGCTCCCTCTGCTGTTTCCTGTCCACAATCATCTCCTTAGTTTTGTTGACATTGAGTGTGAGGTTATTTTCCTGACACTACACTCCGAGGGCCCTCACCTCCTCCCTGTAGTCTCGTCGTTTTTGGTAATCAAGCCTACCACTGTAGTGTCATCCGCAAACTTTTATTTTTATTTTTTACCTTTATTTAACTAGGCAAGTCAGTTAAGAACAAATTCTTATTTTCAATGACGGCCTAGGAACAGTGGGTTAACTGCCTGTTCAGGGGCAGAACGACAGATTTGTACCTTGTCAGCTCGGGGATTTGAACTTGCAACCTTCCGGTTACTAATCCAATTCTCTAACCACTAGGCTACCCTGCCGCCCCACTTGATGATGGAGTTGGAGGCGTGCGTGGCCACGCAGTCGTGGGTGAACAGGGAGTACAGGAGAGGGCTCAGAACGCACCCTTGTGAGGCCCCAGTGTTGAGGATCAGCGGGCTGGAGATGTTATTACCTACCCTCACCACCTGGGGGCGGCCCGTCAGGAAGTCGAGTACCCAGTTGCACAGGGCGGGGTCGAGACCCAGGTTCTCGAGCTTGATGACGAGTTTGGAGGGTACTATGGTGTTAAATGCTGAGCTGTAGTCAATGAACAGCATTCTCAGCACTCAGATAAACAAGAACACTTACAAAATAGAAAACAACAAATGTGAAAAACAAAAACAGTCCTATCTGGTGCATAGACACAAAGACAGAAGACAACCACCCACAAAGTACTCACAGAATATGGCTGCCTAAATATGGTTCCCAATCAGAGACAACGTTAGACAGCTGCCTCTAATTGAGAAACAATCTAGGCAACCATAAACATACAAACTACCTAGAAAGGGCCCTGCCCCATAAACATACAAAACCCCTAGACCAGAGAAAACACATAATTCACCCATGTCCCACCATGACCTAACCAAAATAATAAAGAAAACAAAGATAACTAATGCCAGGGCGTGACAGCTCTGGCTGGTTAGTGAACTCCAACCATATCTGTCATAATGATTTGATTCCTTGACTCACCGCTGCTGAATTTTTGCCACCACTGCAAAAACTTTATTTTTTTAATATATAAACTCAGCAAAAAAAGAAACGTCCTCTCACTGTCAACTGCATTTATATTCAGCAAACTTAACATGTGTAAATATTTGTATGAACATAACAAGATTCACCAACTGACACATAAACTGAACAAGACACGTGACTAACAGAAATTGAATAATGTGTTCCTGAACAAAGGGTGGGTCGAAAATCAAAAGTAACAGTCAGTATTTGGTGTGGCCACCAGCTGCACAAGTACTGCAGTGCATCTCCTCCTCATCGACTGCACCAGATTTGTCAGTTCTTGCTGTCAGATGTTACCCCACTCTTCCACCAAGGCACCTGCAAGTTCCCGGACATTTCTGGGGGGAATGGCCCTAGCCCTCACCCTCCGATCCAACAGATCCCAGACGTGCTCAATGGGATTGAGATTCGGGCTCTTCGCTGGCCATGGCAGAGCACGGACATTCCTGTCTTGCAGGAAATCATGCACAGAACGAGCAATGTGGCTGGTGGCATTGTCATGCTGGAGGGTCATGGCAGAATGAGCCTGCAGGAAGGGTACCACATGAGGGAGGAGGATGTCTTCCCTGTAACACACAATGACAACAAGCTCAGTCCGATGATGCTGTGACACACCTCCCCAAACCATGACGGACCCTCCACCTCCAAATCAATCCCTCTCCAGAGAACAGGCCTCGGTGTAACGCTCATTCCTTCGACGATAAACGCGAATCCGACCATCACCCCTGGTGAGACAAAACTGCGACTCGTCAGTGAAGAGCACTTGTCCTCATGCCTCCTTGCAGCATGCCTAAGGCACGTTCACACAGATGAGCAGGGACCCTGGGCATCTTTCTTTTGGTGTTTTTCAGAGTCAGAGAAAGGCCTCTTTAGAGTCATAAGTTTTCATAACTGTGACCTTAATTGCCTACCGTCTGTAAGCTGTTAGTGTCTTAACGACCATTCCACATGTGCATGTTCATTCATTGTTTATGGTTCATTGAACAAGCATGGGAAACAGTGTTTAAACCCTTCACAATGAAGATCTGTGAAGTAATTTGGATTTTTACGAATTATCTTTGAAAGACAGTGTCCTGAAATAGGGATGTTTCTTTTTTGATGAGTTTATATATATATATTTCTGCCGTGAAGTGCTTTTAAATGATCATTGGCTCAATGACCAGAATTCTATGGGAAACGCTACATGTCACGTGTGCTCCCTCTCCGGCCTCTAGGTCACCAGGCTGCTCGTTATGGCGCACACCTGTCACCACCTGTGCGTCATCAAATTCACCTGGACTCATCACCTCCTTGTTTACCTTCCCAATATACACAATTCCCTTTGGTGACTTCCCTAGGTGTCATTGTTCTGTTTCAGTTGCCTATCTGTGCGTTGTTCAGGTTTCTTGTTTGGTTTATTTGTTTGTTATATTATGCACTCCCTAAACTTGCTTCCTGACTCCCAGCGTACATGTTACACTATATATATATTAAAGTATGTGGACACCTCTTCAAATTAGTGGATTTGTCCATTTCAGCCACACCAGCTGCTGTCAGGTGTATAAAATCGAGCACACAACCATGCAATCTCCATAGACAAACATTGGCAGTGGAATGGCCTTACTGAAGAGCTCAGTGAGTTTCAACATGGCACAGCCATAGAATGCCACCTTTCTAACAAGTCACTTCGTTAAATTTCTGGCCGGCTAGAGCTGGCCGGCTAGAGCGAAGTGCTGTTATTGTGAAATGGAAACGTCTAGGAGCTCAGTTGCGAAGTGGTAGGCCATGTTAACTCAAAATGACACAACGACTAGCTTCCAGTTTCACAATGTTTGCTTCACAGTATTTCCACAGTACTTAGCTGCCATCACACTCAAGCTAGGTGCAACTCCCCTGAGACTACTGCGTAGGTGTACCAATAAAAAAGTGATAGCTCCATAATAACAGAAAGAAATTGATACTAAAGCCTCTTACGTATTGTTGTTCCTGTACAGGAACCAAAATCAGCGGAAATTTCAGAGCGCCACCTGTAGTACTCGATAAAACTCAAACTTTCATTAAAACACACATGCAAGGTACTCAATTAAAGCTACACTCGTTGTGAATCTACAGTGCCTTGCGAAAGTATTCGGCCCCCTTGAACTTTGCAACCTTTTGCCACATTTCAGGCTTCAAACATAAAGATATAAAACTGTATTTTTTTGTGAAGAATCAACAACAAGTGGGACACAATCATGAAGTGGAACGACATTTATTGGATATTTCAAACTTTTTTAACAAATCAAAAACTGAAAAATTGGGCGTGCAAAATTATTCAGCCCCCTTAAGTTAATACTTTGTAGCGCCACCTTTTGCTGTGATTACAGCTGTAAGTCGCTTGGGGTATGTCTCTATCAGTTTTGCACATCGAGAGACATGTTTTCCCATTCCTCCTTGCAAAACAGTTTGAGCTCTGTGAGGTTGGATGGAGAGCATTTGTGAACAGCAGTTTTCAGTTCTTTCCACAGATTCTCGATTGGATTCAGGTCTGGACTTTGACTTGGCCATTCTAACACCTGGATATGTTTATTTTTGAACCATTCCATTGTAGATTTTGCTTTATGTTTTGGATCATTGTCTTGTTGGAAGACAAATCTCCGTCCCAGTCTCAGGTCTTTTGCAGACTCCATCAGGTTTTCTTCCAGAATGGTCCTGTATTTGGCTCCATCCATCTTCTCATCAATTTTAACCATCTTCCCTGTCCCTGCTGAAGAAAAGCAGGCCCAAACCATGATGCTGCCACCACCATGTTTGACAGTGGGGATGGTGTGTTCAGCTGTGTTGCTTTTACGCCAAACATAACGTTTTGCATTGATGCCAAAAAGTTCAATTTTGGTTTCATCTGACCAGAGCACCTTCTTCCACATGTTTGGTGTGTCTCCCAGGTGGCTTGTGGCAAACTTTATACGACACTTTTTATGGATATCTTTAAGAAATGGCTTTCTTCTTGCCACTCTTCCATAAAGGCCAGATTTGTGCAATATACGACTGATTGTTGTCCTATGGACAGAGTCTCCCACCTCAGCTGTAGATCTCTGCAGTTCATCAAGAGTGATCATGGGCCTCTTGGCTGCATCTCTGATCAGTCTTCTCCTTGTATGAGCTGAAAGTTTAGAGGGACGGCCAGGTCTTGGTAGATTTGCAGTGGTCTGATACTCCTTCCATTTCAATATTATCGCTTGCACAGTGCTCCTTTGGATGTTTAAAGCTTGGGAAATCTTTTTGTATCCAAATCCGGCTTTAAACTTCTTCACAACAGTGTCTCGGACCTGCCTGGTGTGTTCCTTGTTCTTCATGATGCTCTCTGCGCTTTTAACGGACCTCTGAGACTATCACAGTGCAGGTGCATTTATACGGAGACTTGATTACACACAGGTGGATTGTATTTATCATCATTAGTCATTTAGGTCAACATTGGATCATTCAGAGATCCTCACTGAACTTCTGGAGAGAGTTTGCTGCACTGCATGTAAAGGGGCTGAATAATTTTGCACGCCCAATTTTTCAGTTTTTGATATGTTAAAAAAGTTTGAAATATCCAATAAATGTCGTTCCACTTCATGATTGTGTCCCACTTGTTGTTGATTCTTCACAAAAAACAAAAAAAAATCAGTTTTATATCTTTATGTTTGAAGCCTGAAATGTGGCAAAAGGTCGCAAAGTTCAAGGGGGCCGAATACTTTCGCAAGGCACTGTAGCCAACATGTCAGATTTGTAAAATGCTTTTCGGCGAAAGCATGAGAAGCTATTATCTGATAGCATGCACCCCCCGAAATACCTGAACGAGACCTAAACAAAAGATTTAGCGGTAGCCGGCGCTACACAAAACGCAGAAATAAAATATAAAACATTCATTACCTTTGACGAGCTTCTTTGTTGGCACTCCTATATGTCCCATAAACATCACAATTGGGTCTTTTTCCCGATTAAATCCGTCCATGTATACCCAAAATGTCCATTTATGAAGGCCTTCTGATCCAAGGAAAATTCACCTTTACAAGACGCAACGTCACTTTTTAAAATTAAAAAAGTTGCCTATAAACTTTTACAAATCACTTCAAACTACTTTTGTAAACCAACTTTAGGTATTAATAAACGTTAATAATCGATCAAATTGATCACGGGGCGATCTGTATTCGATAGCAGCAAGTCTTGAAATCATCGTCCATTTTTTTCCCTTTCATAATTTCCTCGGTGCACCCCAAGACAGGAAGTGCCTATACGTCATCCCACCAAGGATAAACCTGCAATGAAATGCCAGTACTGGCGACATCGAAGCTGTAGGCATTGTAAACGGGACCTCATCTATTTTCTATCGCCTTAGACAATTCAAAGACTGGCAGATGAATATTTTTTGTTTGTTTTTGGTGAACAGTTTTCCCTGGGATTTTTACTCCTGAACACGTTCTGTTATAGCCACAGACATGATTTAACCAGTTTTAGAAACTTCAGAGTGTTTTCTATACACACATACTTATCATATGCATATACTATATTCCTGGCATGAGTAGCAGGACGTTGAAATGTTGCGCGATTTTTAACAAAAAGTTGCGAAAAGTTTCGAAAATTCGCATCATCCCTAACAAAGTTAACAGGCCACTCAAGCTCACAGAACGGGACCGCCGAGTTTTGAAGCTTGTAAAAATCATCTGTGCTCGGTTGCAACACTCACTACAGAGTTCCAAACTGCCTCTTGAAGCAACATCAGCACAAGTAGTTCTTTGGGAGCTTCATGAAATGGCTTTCCTTGACTGAGCAGCCGCACATAAGCCTAACATCACCATGCACAATGCCAAGTGTCAGCTGGAGTGGTGTAAAGTTTGTTTCCATTGTACTTTGGAGCAGTGGAAACGTGTTCTCTGGAGTGACGAATCACACTTCACTATCTGGCAGTCTGACGAACAAATCTGGAGAACGCTACCTGCCCCAACTAAAGTTTGGAGGAGGAATAATGGTCTGCGGCTGTTTTTCATGGTTGGGTCTAGGCCCCTTAGTTCCAGTGAACAGCATACAATGACAATCTCAATGATTTTGTGCTTCCAACTTTGTGGCAACAGTTTGGGGAAGCCCTCTGACCTCAAATCCATCGAACACTTTTGGGATGAATTGGAACGCCGACTGCGAGCCAGGCCTAATCGCCCAACATCAGTGCCCACTAGAGAAAGTTTGTCCTTCTGTTCTCATTAGCAGCAGAAGTCAGCAGATCCAACAGTCCTAAAGATGAGTCAAAGCCTGATGATAAGAAGACACAGTGGCATTCACCTGGAATTCTGTCACTTATCATCCTTTTCATTGTCATCCAGAAGTGAACACAACAAATACTAATATGGTTTGTGTATGAGAATGATAAACTCAACTTCCCTTCTCAACTAAAGACAGTGATGGAGTCCAGCCAGAACAAGGCAAGTAATCCAGTTCATTTAAGACTGTATAATGCTGAAGTATCTTCTTAAGTAGCATTTGATGTCTTAGGAGAGATGCTGCAGTCAATGTTTTCCTTCTATGTGTGATTCTGCAGAGGCTGTTGAGCTAATGGCTTTCACCAAAAAAGTGGAAGATGATGCAGACAGAGCTGAAAAGGGGCAGGGGAATGGAGGTGTGTTTGAAGCTTAAGCAGATAGTTACCCACTTATAGTGCTCTGGCAGTTACAGTACACTCAAACCATATTTGTCCCGGATGATTCATATAAATGCTAAATACATTTGGCTGTGTTGTATTACAAGTATAGAGGGTTCATCTGTAGAACTGGGGTATCAAACTCATTCCATGGAGAGCTTAGTGTCTGCAGGTGTTTGTTTTTTCCTTTCAATGAAGACCTAGACAACCAAGTGAGGGGAGGTCTTAACTAATTAGTGACCTAAATTCATCAATCATGTACAAGGGAGGAGTGAAAACCTACAGACACTCGACACTCTGTGGAATTAGTTTGTCATGTGATCTAGAGGGTTACTAGAAATGATATAATTTAGAGCTAGTTTGTGGCCAGAATACGAAAAACTAGGAAATCACTCTGCTGTTTGATTGTTGTAGCTTATCAGGGCTGTTGTGTTTTCTTGCCAGAAGCCCCCCCGTTGATGAAGTAGAACAGCCACCAGTAAAGAATCCAGTGTTTCAGGATGGTACGTCTGAGGAAGACACCAACTACAACATTTATTACAAAGCATTTGGCCTGTGAACTTCCAGCGACGATGTGGCAAGGAGCAGCAGCTAACTAAAGAGGCTGTATAGCTCCAACTATAGTTTAACTAATTATTCAACACCTAGTTACACATTTCGTTAACTAATTGTCCAAGATATCGGTTACATGGTTACATGAAAAGCAGACACTTTTGACCTGCAGCTGCTAGCAAGGAAAATGTTGGAGAGGAACAGCCTGATGACCCAGTTCGAAAAGAGATTCGCAAAATCGACAAAAATCTCGAAGAGAAGATTGGGAATATGGGCGATGATGTAGCTGAAATAAAACATAGTGGGCGCACTGAAACAAAAGTGGGCACTCTCAACAACCAAGTTAAAAATGCTGAAGAGAGGATATAAACTTTGTAGGAGAAGAATACCCACCTAAACGACATTGTTGTAAAAATTGAGACAGTGATTGAAGAACGACTTCAAAACCAGGAAAATTACAGTCAGAGAAACATACTTTGGATCAGAGGTGTTCCGAAATCCACATAAATACGGTGGATTGTGTGAAATAAATTTTATACAATCTATTTGAGGACACACTGGTGGATGTTAACATGACCATCGAGAGAACACATTGGACACCGACGACAATGCTGCCTATAATTTATCTTTCTGGTTTACAGTTGATGTCATTATAGTACTAGAGTAAGCAGGATTAAAGTCCAAGCATACAGTGCCTTGCGAAAGTATTCGGCCCCCTTAAGTTAATACTTTGTAGCGCCACCTTTTGCTGCGATTACAGCTGTAAGTCGCTTGGGGTATGTCTCTATCAGTTTTGCACATCGAGAGACTGAAATTTTTTCCCATTCCTCCTTGCAAAACAGCTCGAGCTCAGTGAGGTTGGATGGAGAGCATTTGTGAACAGCAGTTTTCAGTTCTTTCCACAGATTCCCGATTGGATTCAGGTCTGGACTTTGACTTGGCCATTCTAACACCTGGATATGTTTATTTTTGAACCATTCCATTGTAGATTTTGCTTTATGTTTTGGATCATTGTCTTGTTGGAAGACAAATCTCCGTCCCAGTCTCAGGTCTTTTGCAGACTCCATCAGGTTTTCTTCCAGAATGGTCCTGTATTTGGCTCCATCCATCTTCCCATCAATTTTAACCATCTTCCCTGTCCCTGCTGAAGAAAAGCAGGCCCAAACCATGATGCTGCCACCACCATGTTTGACAGTGGGGATGGTGTGTTCAGCTGTGTTGCTTTTACGCCAAACATAACGTTTTGCATTGTTGCCAAAAAGTTCAATTTTGGTTTCATCTGACCAGAGCACCTTCTTCCACATGTTTGGTGTGTCTCCCAGGTGGCTTGTGGCAAACTTTAAACGACACTTTTTATGGATATCTTTAAGAAATGGCTTTCTTCTTGCCACTCTTCCATAAAGGCCAGATTTGTGCAATATACGACTGATTGTTGTCCTATGGACAGAGTCTCCCACCTCAGCTGTAGATCTCTGCAGTTCCTCCAGAGTGATCATGGGCCTCTTGGCTGCATCTCTGATCAGTCTTCTCCTTGTATGAGCTGAAAGTTTAAAGGGACGGCCAGGTCTTGGTAGATTTGCAGTGGTCTGATACTCCTTCAATTTCAATATTATCGCTTGCACAGTGCTCCTTGGGATGTTTAAATCTTGGGAAATCTTTTTGTATCCAAATCCGGCTTTAAACTTCTTCACAACAGTATCTCGGACCTGCCTGGTGTGTTCCTTGTTCTTCATGATGCTCTCTGCGCTTTTGACGGACCTCTGAGACTATCACAGTGCAGGTGCATTTATACGGAGACTTGATTACACACAGGTGGATTGTATTTATCATCATTAGTCATTTAGGTCATCATTGGATCATTCAGAGATCCTCACTGAACTTCTGGAGAGAGTTTGCTGCACTGAAAGTAAAGGGGCTGAATAATTTTGCACGCCCAATTTTTCAGTTTTTGATTTGTTAAAAAAGTTTGAAATATCCAATAAATGTCGTTCCACTTCATGATTGTGTCCCACTTGTTGTTGATTCTTCACAAAAAAATACAGTTTTATATCTTTATGTTTGAAGCCTGAAATGTGGCAAAAGGTCGCAAAGTTCAAGGGGGCCAAATACTTTCGCAAGGCACTGTAAGTGATACCTCCTAGCTGTTGAGTTAGCGACCGCAGCTGCATACGCAGGTTAGGAAGGAACAGACAGAGTATCCCATCTACCACACAATGACGTTACTACAACATTCTTCAAAAGGACTCGGTTGGGCAACACGGCCTTCCATCTACCACCAACCTACTGAAGCGCAGCTCAGAGTAAATATTTATTTACAGCTTCACCCTTCGTTCCTCAGTCTTCCTGCTCTTTCACTCAACCCAGACCCTTTTCCTTTGTGTAACAAGCTGTCAAATCTGTTCTGCCCGCTAGGGACGTTATCCTTTATAACGTAATTTGTAATCAAGTTCTGATTAATTGTTTGTATGTGTAATTCTGTGTGATTAGTTAGGTATTTAGTAAATTAATAATTAAACCCAATTTTGTATTGCTGATTCAACTTGTTAGCCAGGGTTCGTGCAGATAAAATAATTTATAACTTTCAGATGAGACTGAATTGAGGTGACAATTGATATTGACTGCTATTGATGTAAAATATTACTAGGTCTTTAAGAATTTATTCGGAAGATAACAGCTCTATAAATATTATTTTGTGGTGCCCGACTAGTTAAATACATTTACATGATTAGCTCAACCAGGTAATAGTAATTACGGAGAAATTATTTTATAGAATAGCATGTCATATCACTTAATCCGGCATAGCCAAAGACGCGACACTGCTAATGTTTTTATTCTGTACATTTTTTCATGTTTGTATTGTTTAAAAATATATATTTTAAGTATATTTCTTTTAAAATGGTCTAGGGGGAGTATAAGAATATTTTGAAGATAAATACACAACGCAGAGGACGAGGATTAACGATCAATAGGAGTTGATTTTCAGTTCAACATCTGTTTAGGATCCGTGGGATGTCAGTCATGAACTCAGAGCTACGTGTGCTGCGTGGGCCACGTTTTCATTGTGCACTGCCCTATTGGACTCCCAATCACGGCCGGATGTGATGCAGCCTGGATTCGAACAAGGTACTGCAGTGGCACCTCTTGCACTGAGATACATTCATCACACACACTGGCAGTTTCCCCTTCACTGAGCTGCAAACACTGCATGCTACTGTCATGACTGGCAGGTTACCATGGACCACAATCCTACAGAGAGATCTCTCACACACACCAGAGGGGAAGACATCGAGAGGTATGGAGATAGTGGGGTTTTATGACACCTCACGCCCATTGTAAATCTAAGGCAGCAGACAAAATTCCTTTGTCCTCTAACTAAGGAGAACCGACCTCAGAATATTAACATGCAATAAATGAACTTTGGGACAATAGGTTTCGTCATCCACAATGGTGGTAATGACGATAGATGGAATATGAAAATGAATGTAGCTTTTGTTATGTTATTAAAGGGTAAAGGACAACGGTATAACGAAAACATTGTAACTTTAAGAATTTTCCTAGTACATGCTTGATGTTTGCATATTGTATGTTGTGTGGAAAATGTCCAGATCAAAGATGTTTTTGTAGAGATGAAATGGGAAGTTAGTTGTCTAAATTGGATCTGAGTAAAATTCAGACCTTGCCTCGTAACTTGATACACCCAGAGAATTTCCCTAAAAGTGGAAACGCCCATTTCTGACCCGGGGGTATAAAACATGTCAGTTAAGAATTAACATATCAGACTGAGCTGCAGCCAAGGTCCGAGTATTCAGCAACCCCAAAACGTAACACGAGGTTGAAGACAAAGGAACTTTTTATCTATGCTACGGATGAGTAGCTGCGTCTAAGAGGGCGAATTCAAGCATGACCACCCGGTCACCACTCTCCATCGAATTGTGTGTCTACACTGCTTTCATTCCTATGCTTTGAGCCCTGAGCTACAGGGCTGGCTGTTCTCAAAAGACCCCTTTCAGAACAAGGGCTAGGAAACAGACCACTAAGACAAAGGACACTGACATCGTAATGACAACCAGAGAGTTACACCAGAGAAGTGCGTCATCCGAGAAGCTGAAACGGTCCACGCAGAGACCCCCATCAGAGACCTTCAACACGTAATTACATCATTATATTCTGACCCATAAGAGCGGCAGTTCAGGGCAAGGTTAAGGTTAAAATAAGCGTAGCTGACAAATGCACCCAAGTGTATTTTTCTCTCGTGTACTCTCTCTATTTTAAATCCCCATTTTATGTAACGTGTCACATTGTGTTGGCCCGCTAGGGAGCTGTTTTGTTGTACTAAGTTCTAATCAATAGCCTAGACTGTGTGTTTGTGTATGTTTATCTTATATTATAATTTTAGCTTGTTAGTAAATAAATAATCAACGCAATTGGTGTGGTACGGACTCATTGGTGAGACTCGGGTTTGTGCAGATTCCCGGATTAAGCGACGTTCCAAATGAGACTGTAGAGGAAATTGATTAATTAGAAACTGTTGTAAAATCGATATTCTGATATTCTTTGAGTTACTTTGGGAAATAGAAACTCAATAAAACCGAACTTTTCCATGGTGCCCAGGTTAATGAGTTAATAATTACCTGATTCATTTAATCACGTAATTATAAACCGTTAATCAGTCGATGAGCAGCAGTCGTCACATTAATCAATACAACGTCACGACACTACCAACAGGTTACTTATATCAGTGACTATAATACATGGCTTACAAAGACCCGACAGTGTTGTCATTGTTTACTGTACCCTCAACTTTACCAGTTATAAACTTTTAACTTCTGAAGGGGATAATTGTGTCATTTGTACCACAATTTAACCCACTCCCCCTGCCCTTTCCCTGAAAATCAACGGAATCTTCTTCCCCAAAACACATATTTTCTTTCTCAAATCAAATACAGACCCGTATTTTACCAGTAAGTCTGCCTCCATCAGTGCACACTGGTCTGCATCGTTAGCGACTACAAAATCCCTGGTCAGATTCAAACCGTCAATGTTCATGACTGTGGACCAGCTCCCCAGGACGGAGAGAAACTGTCCATTTGCTACATTAACCCTACTGTGGTATGGTTGCAGTGTACCACTCTTACCTCCCAGAAGCATTTCTCCATACCTGTCACACCCTGGTCAAAGTATTTTGTGTTTATCTTTATTTATTTGGTCAGGCCAGGGTGTGGCATGGGTTTTTGTATGTGGTGTGTATTTATGGGGATTGTAGCTAGTGGGGTGTTCTAGCTAAGTCTATGGCTGTCTGAAGTGGTTCTCAATCAGAGGCAGGTGTTTATCGTTGTCTCTGATTGGGAACCATATTTAGGCAGCCATATTCTTTGAGTTTGTCGTGGGTGATTGTCCTTAGTGTCCTGATGTCATTGTTCTGTGTTAGGTTACACAAGTATAGGCTGTTTCGGTTTTCGTTAAGTTTATTGTTTTGATAGTGTTTGTGTTTAGTGTGTTACTTCATTAAACATGGATTGCAATAGACACGCCGCATTTTGGTCCGACTCTCCTTCTCATCAAGAAAACCGTTACAGAATCACCCACCACAAAGGGACCAAGCAGCGTGTCAACAGGCAGGAACAGCCCAAAGTGGAGTACAGTATGGACTATACTTCTTGGGAGGAGATAGACAGGTGGGCGGTCGACCCAGGGAGAGTGCCGGAGCCCGCCTGGGATTCGATGGAGCAGTGCGCGGAAGGATATAGGAGAATGGAGTTTGCGAAGCAAGCAAGGCGGCGCGGACGGAGGCCCCATAGTCAGCCCCAAAAATTTCTTGGGGGGGGGGCTCAGGGAGAGTGTGGCAGAGTCAGGAGCCAGACCTGAGCCAACTCTCCCTGTTTATCGTGAGGAGCCAAGGAGGAGATCAGAGCCGGTGTTGGAGGTGAGCGAAACAGAGACTGTGAAGGAGTTAATGGGGAAATTGGAGGAGAGAGAAATGAGGGAGTTGCTGTGTTGGTGTTTTAAACATGGAATTCGCCCGACGGAGCGTGTCGGGGATTTGATGGCACCTGGGTCAGCGCTCCATACTCGTCCTGAGGTGCGTGTTAGTCGGCTGGTGAAGATGGTGCCAGTCTCACGTACCAGGCCTCCTGTGCACCTCCCTAGCCTTGCACGTCCTGTGCCAGCACCGCTCTCAAGATCTCCAGTACGCCTTCACGGTCTAACCCATCCTGTGCCACCTCCACACCCCAGCCCTCCGGTAGCAGCTCCCCGCACAAGGCTTCCTGTGCGTGTCCTCGGCCCAGTACCACCAGTGCCAGCACCACGCATCAGGCCTATAGTGCGCCTCGCCTGTCCAGTGCTGTCGGAGCCCTCCTCCTCTCCAGCGCTGTCGGAGTCTCCCGCCTGTTTAGCGCTGTTAGAGCCTTCCTTCTCTACAGCGCTGCCGGAGTCTCCCGCCTGTTCAGAACTGCCAGTTAGCATAGAGCTGCCAGTTAGCAAGGAGCTGCCAGTCTGCAAGGAGCCGCCAGAGCTGCCTGTCTGCAGGATGCCGCCAAAGCTGCCAGTCTGCAAGGAGCCGCCAAAGCTGCCAGTCTGCAAGGAGCCGCCAGAGCTGCCAGTCTGCAAGGAGCCGCCAGAGCTGCCAGTCTGCAAGGAGCCGCCAGAGCTGCCAGTCAGTATGGAGCAGCCAGGGCCGCCAGTCAGTATGGAGCAGCCAGGGCCGCCAGTCAGTATGGAGCAGCCAGGGCCGCCAGTCAGCATGGAGCAGCCAGGGCCGCCAGTCAGCATGGAGCAGCCAGTCAGCATGGAGCAGCCAGTCAGCATGGAGCAGCCAGAGCAGCCAGTCAGCATGGAGCAGCCAGAGCAGCCAGTCAGCATGGAGCAGCCAGAGCTGCCAGTCAGCATGGAGCAGCCAGTCAGCATGGAGCAGCCAGAGCTGCCAGTCAGCATGGAGCAGCCAGTCAGCATGGAGCAGCCAGAGCTGCCAGTCATCATGGAGCAGCCAGTCAGCATGGAGCTTCCAGATCTGCCAGTCGACCAGACTCTTCCAGATCTGCCAGTCGACCAGACTCTTCCAGATCTGCCAGTCGACCAGACTCTTCCAGATCTGCCAGTCGACCAGACTCTTCCAGATCTGCCAGTCGACCAGACTCTTCCAGATCTGCCAGTCGACCAGACTCTTCCAGATCTGCCAGTCGACCAGACTCTTCCAGATCTGCCAGTCGACCAGACTCTTCCAGATCTGCCAGTCGGCCAGGATCTGCCAGTCAGCCAGGATCTGCCGACACCACCAACCAGCCTGGATCTGGTAGATTCATCAACCTGCCTGAGCTTCCTCTCACTCCTGAGCTTCCTCTCACTCCTGAGCTTCCTCTCACTCCTGAGCTTCCCCTCAGTCCTGAGCTGCCTCAGTCCCGAGCTGCCCCTCAGTCCCGATCTGCTCCTCAGTCCAGTGGGGTTCTGGGTGAGGACTACTAGGCCATGGTCGGCGGCGAGGGTGGACTATCCAGGGACGCGAGGAGAAGGGACTAAGACATTGATTGGGTGGGGTCCACGTCCCGCGCCGGAGCCGCCACCATGGACAGACGCCCACCCGGACCCTCCCTATTGTTTTGAGGTGCGTTCGGGAGTCCGCACCTTAGGGGGGGGGTTCTGTCACACCCTGGTCAAAGTATTTTGTGTTTATCTTTATTTATTTGGTCAGGCCAGGGTGTGGCATGGGTTTTTGTATGTGGTGTGTATTTATGGGGATTGTAGCTAGTGGGGTGTTCTAGCTAAGTCTATGGCTGTCTGAAGTGGTTCTCAATCAGAGGCAGGTGTTTATCGTTGTCTCTGATTGGGAACCATATTTAGGCAGCCATATTCTTTGAGTTTGTCGTGGGTGATTGTCCTTAGTGTCCTGATGTCATTGTTCTGTGTTAGGTTACACAAGTATAGGCTGTTTCGGTTTTCGTTAAGTTTATTGTTTTGATAGTGTTTGTGTTTAGTGTGTTACTTCATTAAACATGGATTGCAATAGACACGCCGCATTTTGGTCCGACTCTCCTTCTCATCAAGAAAACCGTTAGAATACCTGTTTGTGTACCATAGAAACCTGGGCCCCGAGTCCGCCATGACCTCACATTCAAAGTCAGCCATTTTGCCCTCCAGGTAAACCCCACTCCCCACAACACTTTAAGTAATCCTTGCTGTGGTCTAGTCAGCTGTGCATGTAGTTGAAGCTGATGCTGTGCTGTCCTTTTCCATGTAAGGACAGTTTTTTTCATCTGCAATCATCCTCTGTCACTTCTAGATCTCCCTCTGACCTGGTCTGGTCTGTATCCTCCCGTGGTGTCCACCGTTGCTACCGTAGAGGACCCTGGAAATGCTCTGCTACTTTGGTATGTCTCCCTCTGATGTGGCTGCCTTGCTGCCAGACACAGCACCTCTGTCCACAGCTGTGCAACGCTCTCACACAATGACTTGAACATCTCTTCTGGAACTCTGTCTCCAACTGAAGGCAAAGCAACCTCGCTTGTCCAACACATGTTTACTTTGTATTGTGCGGTGTCTTTGCTTTCAGCAATTCTAGCTGCCTTATCGGATCAAGCTCTGTAGTAATGCTAAATGCCTCTTCCAACATTTTTGGTACTGCCTTACACAGGTGTATACGAAGATCACTGCACCCAATGTCTCGTGCCAGCGAATCCCGTGTGCTCGCACTACAATCTGGATAAGACTTTGAAGATAGCCTGCTTAAATTATGCCTAAAATCACAAATGCACTAAACTACTTTTTCTGTCCTGATAAAATGGACGATTCCAGTCAGCATGTTCCAGTGGCTCCAAATGCTCCTGCAAAGCCACTTTCATGCTGTTGTAATCATTCTTTATATCCTGTACTACAAAATCTCAGATTATCAAAAATTTTTAATGGAATATCTACATAGGCGTACAGAGGCCCATTATCAGCAACCATCACTCCTGTGTTCCAATGGCACGTTGTGTTAGCTAATCCAAGTTTATAATTTTAAAAGTCTAATTGATCATTAGAAAACCCTTTTGCAATTATGTTAGCACAGCTGAAAAATGTTGGTCTAATTAAAGAAGCAATAAAACTGGCCTTCTTTAGACTAGTTGAGTATCTGGAGCATCAGTATTTGTGGGTTTGATTACAGGCTCAAAATGTCCAGAAACAAGATGGGCTAAATAACACAGACACTGGACAAGAGGAAAATTGTCAAAAAGTGTCATGGACTGACAAATCTAAGTTTGAGGTGTTCGGATCACAAAAAAGAACATTTGTGAGACGCAGAAAAATATGAAAATATGCTGGAGGAGGTCTTGACGCCATCTGTCAAGCATGGTGGAGTCAATGTGATGGTCTGGGGGTGCTTTGGTGGTGGTAAAGTGGGAGATTTGTACAGGGTAACATTTCTCCGACAACAGGACAATGACCCAAAGCACAGCTCCAAACTATGCAAGAACTATTTAAGGAAGAAGCAGTCAGCTGGTATTCTGTCTATAATGGAGTGGCCAGCACAGTCACCGGATCTCAACCCTATTGGGCTGTTGTGGGAGCAGCTTGACCGTATGGTACATAAGAAGTGCCCATCAAGCCAATCCAACTTGTGGGAGGTGCTTCAGGAAGCATGGGGTGAAATCTCTTCAGATTACCTCAACAAATTGACAACTAGAATGTCTAAGGTCTGCAAGGCTGTAATTGATGCAAATGGAAGATTCTTTGACGAAAGCAAAGTTTGAAGGACAATTATCATTTCAAAATCATTATTTATAACCTTGTCAACATCTTGACTATATTTCCTATTCATTTTACAACTCATTTCATGTTTGTTTTCGTGGAAAACAAGGACATTTCTAAGTGACCCCAAACTTTTGAACGGTAGTGTATGTGCTGTGTATACTCTAGTGTGTGTGTGTGTGTGTGTGTGTGTGTGTGATGTATTTATTTATGTAAGAAATATTTGACCTTGGAAAAATAAAAACTGTTACTGTATTTACATGTTTCTATTGTCCCCCTAATAGCTGGTGCTGTGATTGGTGTCTTGGCTTCTGTTCTATTGGCTGTTCATCCATGTGTAGAGTCTCATCTTCTGGAAGTGTTTCAAAGGTAAGTCCATGTCTTTACTGTAAATATTACCATAAATGTTTTATTATTTGAGTCTCCTCCTTGAAGTTTGATGGAAATATTTTTTTTCATATCAACAATTGTATCTCTAGCTATCTCAGGATCAAAGAATGACTCCAGGTCAACAAAATATTCAGATTTTGAAAGTAAGAAAGGGAAAGTGTGCTCCATATGCTCCAACATCCCTGGTTCTCTAGGTATGATATGTTGAATGATATCCAGAGCAGGACAAAGAACTGCACGCTGATTGGCTGAAAGCCATGCTATATCAGACTGTATACCATGGGTATGACAAAACTTGTATTTTTATTGTGAATATACCACACCCCCCCCCCCCCCCCCCCCCCCAGGTCTTATTGTTAAGTATAACCAGATTGCCCACACCAGCAAGGCTGTGATAACTAGAGAGAGTGAGGAAGAGAAGCAGCCGTTACTATATGAGGCAGGATCTATTGATAACACAGGTGATGTTGAGAGTAATAGCCTGCTCTCAAGTGAGGACACTGACTAAGGTATCTAGAAACAGAGAGGGAGAAAGAGAAAAGGAAGTGAAGGAAGAGAGCAAGAGACAGGAGAAGGACATGTCACAGACTCATCTCACCCCTTCCAAAGCCCTCTCGGATGTCACATACCAGCGATGGATACAGCCTGAACCACAATCAGGATACACTGTGGGGGACAGAGGATTATGGGAATGGATCTGACCAGGAGTCACATGAGGCAAGGGTCAGAGTTTATGATGCAGAGACGGGGGAGATGGAGAGACAGAGTGAGAGAACAAGGGAAGATGAGATGGCGAGGGTGAGGAAGAAGGTAGAGGAGATGGAGAGGAAGAGGGAAAGCAGAGGGAGAGGAGGAAGAGTAGAAAACACAGGAAGAAGGGAAGGAAGAAGAGGGATATAGAAAATAAGAAAGTTATTCCCATCAACAGGAGGACATCCACTCTGAGGAGGAGCCAGGGTCAGAGGACCAAGAGAGCCACACACGACAGCCAGACTGACGGTCAGAGGTCTCCACCAACCCCTCAGAGAAGGGATGACGATTGAGCGTCAGAGAGAAAGTTGGTGAAAGAACCTAACTTCTCAAAAACAAACACGTCCAACCCAAATTCCCATACGTCAAGCCCCAACTTTTCCTAAAACAACAACATTCTCCCACAATCCCCCAACACGTGTTTCACTAAGACCACCATCTACAAGACACTCACATTGCTATCAGATGGGTGTAGAACAAGAAAATGTAGTGAAGACAATGGAAACCCAGAGGAGCAGTGGTCAGGTAGACAGAGAGATAGGAACACTTGACCTAGCAGGTCTGAGGAGACCCACTAGCTCTGTGTCAGACAGTACAGACACTCATGATAGAAGCAGTCCAGGATTGTCAGCTGGTCTCAGATTATCTACTCCAGTAAGCTACAGTTCAGGTGCATCTCTCTTTTGGGTTATTATGCATCATACTGTTATCCTGTATGCAATGTGCTGTCATGTTTAGCCCAGGCTACTATAATTGTTATAAACTTTGAATAATGTGAATTATAATGAAATGTTAATCCATGCAACAAAAATGTATGTTTTGACGAAAATATTTAATTGTTTTTGTAATTATTTAATTTAATTAATACTTTTGTGTGCATGCCACAAACAGTAGGTCTACAGGTCAATGGTTACAGGCTGGTGAATCAAAAGCCCTCAGGCTCAGTGGACAGGAGGACAATTAAATGAACTATAGTTCAATATTACAGTATTGCCAACCTTTGTTGCATTATAGCACAGTGATCCTATCAATTCTAAATTGTATATGTAATTCTGTGCATTGTAGCCAATTATACACACAGGGAGGCGCCAATGACCATCTATGGGCTGGACTACATCAAGGAATGTAGAAAAACATGTTGTTAAAGCCTCTCCTGCCGATGATAAATGAGACATCATGCACATGGCCACGTTCATATAAAGTGGCATTGTTTACGTCGTTACCTAGCAACCCACTACCACTACTACTTTTAGAACTACTAGTCTTAGCACCTTAGCACCTTAATCACTATGAAGAATGATGCCAACAAGAAGAGGAGGAGGATATGAAATAAATTAAACAAGAAGAAGAGCAAGTGGACCAGCAACCTGAGCATGGCGTTAACGTTAGACATGCAGAAATCACTAGTGCTGCTATAGACGACATAGAAAAGGAGATCAATTAAAAAGCTACATCAAGACAAACCAATTGGGCAGCGAAATGCTTTCTGGAATGGCTGTCAGAAAAGTGGATAAACATCGGTCTGGCAAATGTTTTAAAACAGAAGATGGGTAATATTCTCCAGAGTTTCTACGCCACCGCATGGACTGCTGAAAGAGACCGATATGGAATCACCTGCTTCGCTGGACGGCGGCTGTCCTCCTACACCGCTACTTAAATGAGCCTCCACTGAGCCAGTCTTGGTGCCTGATGAGAGATATTGAGTTCCTAAAAGCAAACAATGTCTTTGCTGGTATCATAAAACAGCTGAGAAGGGAGGACAGGGACAGAACCAACCACCACCCAGGTGTAACACAGTCACAGGAGGACCTAATAATCCTCTGCGAGTCCGAAGCCTTGAGCCCCGCCACCCCTAGACGATTACTGAATAAGGTGTGGTTTGATTTGCATTTGCACTTTGGCCGAAGAGGCAACAAAGGAAATCGCAAACTGAAGCCATTCTCATTCGTAATAAAAGAGGACAAAAATGGATTGATATACGCAACACTGAGTTTCACTGAAGAAACCAAGAACCACAAAAATCCAATGGAAAGAGACAGACAATAATCGGGGCTGCACGTATAAAAAGATAGGGAAAGTGCTCTGCCCAGTGGCATTGCTAGAAAAATATCTCTCTAAATGACCAGAACATGCCCAAGCCTTTTATCTACGCCCCAGACGAAAGCTCTCCGATCATGAAAACTTGTGGTATACCATGGAGCCAATGGGACTCAACACCCTTTCATTAATGCTGCCTCGTCTGTGCAAGGTATTGTAACACCCTGATCTGTTTCACCTGTACTTGTGACTGTCTCCACCCCCCTCCAGGTGTCACCCATCTTCCCCATTATCCCCTGTGTATTTATACCTGTGTTCTCTGTCTGGACTGCCGAGCGCACTATAGGCCTGGTGCGTGGTGCGGGCACTGGCGGTACACAGGCTGGGGACACGCACCTCAGGGCGAATGCGGGGAGGAGGTACAGGGCGTACTGGACTGCCGAGGCGCACTGTAGGCCTGGTGCGTGGTGCCGGCACTGGTGGTACCAGGCTGGGGACACGCACCTCAGGGCGAGTGCGAGGAGCAGGAACAGGGCATACTGGACCCTGGAACGCACTGTAGGCCTGGTGCGTGGTGCCGGCACTGGTAGTACCGGGCTGGTGACACCAGGGCGGGGCGAGTGCGGGGAGGAGGAACAGGGCGTACTGGGCTCTGGAGGCGCACAGGAAGCCTGATGCGTGGTGTTGGCACTGGTGGTACTAGGCTGGTGACACACACCTCAGGGCGAGTGCGGGGAGGAGGCACGGGATAAACTGGACCGTGGAGACGCATTGGAGATCCAGAAAATAGAGCTGGCTCAATATGTCCAGAGCATCCGGCAACAGTAACCATTCTAGCCAGGAAAATGCGAGGAGCTGGAATAAAGCACACCGGGCTAGAATAGCTGTTCCTCTATTCTTCTGTCTTTATCCTCGTAGTATCGCCGTTCCACTTTCATACACCCCTGGCTGTGTCCAGGGTCCTGCTCCATCTAATATCTCCTCCCAGGTCCATTTCCCCATTAAGCGCTGTTCCTCCTTTTCACGCTGCTTGTTCCTGGTTTGGTGGGTTATTCTGTCACGTTCGTCGTAATGATGGGAATACATTCTTCTTTAATTAACGAAGAACACTTAAACAAACTAACAAAACAGACATGCCGCTATGATAAACCGAGTGCTGATATGCAACTACACATAGACAATAACCCACAAAACCAAAATGGAAATGGCAACCTAAATAGCATCCCCAATCAGAGACAACGATAAACAGCTGCCTCTGATTGGGAACCAATTCAGGCCACCATAGACCTACATTTACCTAGACAAACCAAAACCCCATAGATATACAAAAAAAACTAGACAAGACAAAAACACACTTGTCACACCCTGACCTAACCAAAATAATAAAGAAAACAAAGATAACTAAGGTCAGGGCGTGACAGTCATGCACAAAGTAAATGTCCTAACCGACTTGCCAAAACTATAGTTTGTTTACAATAAATTTGTGAAGTGGTTGAAAAACTAGTTTTAGTGACTCCAACCTAAGTGTATGTAAACTTCTAGACTTCAATTGTAGCTGTGTGCGACAACAAGGCAGTTGTTCCTGAGAAATGGCGCCCAACTGCGCTTGAGACCATAGCGTTACACATCTACTTCACTAATTGCACAATGAATGGACATGTGAAATTCAATGTGTATCACAAATAAATAGCTGTAGATGCTGTGACCATCCGAAGAAAATGTCATTGTGGTTTCTATTCTGATCTGCTGTACCAATGTCTTTGCTGCAATGTTTCAGCACTGTTTTCAGTACCATGGACAGCGCCCCTAGAAACCAAGGTTCGGGAACTATCTACCAGCACTTGGGTAGTTTTTCTTTACATGGCAGTCAATACGAAAATAACTAACGACCAGAGAACGCCTGAAATGTCACCTGACAACCAGTGTTAGTGAATGTAGCATCATGTTTTGTCAGAAAATTTATTGTTTGTGAAATAATCTTGATTTTTAATGCTGGTAACCCGTTGTATAAAAGTAAAAATACACTCGAGGCCATGTGTTATGACATTTTTATCATCATAGCCACGAAGCGAAACCTCTCAAGTATTATTGCTTAAATAGCATATACACATAATGCAATGTGTTGGTATACAGTGTGATTGTATTGCAGCTATGAAACATTATTTACAAGTCAAATGGAACGTTGTTTTATTTCCACGAAGAGGTCTTGAATAGTGAGGAACTAAACCACATTTTACTTTCACTTTCACAGCCTCGGGAAAAGAAGATCAGAAGCAGCCTAGATTAAGCACACAGTGTTTTAGCACATCTCATTTGAATGTACTGTTATTTATTATCCTTACAAATAACAGTCTAGCAGATATGCCCAAACTACGGCTCATCAGATTGTGTTTATGGCTTTGTCTGGCGCGAATGGTGGTCTCCGGAGGTAAGTTGAACCGACTGGCAGGGGCGAATGTAGCATTTTGGCCTACCTAATATGTGTTACACTACTTGTTTGCTATTGTGTGCTAATTGTATAGTCTAGCCTACAACATCACATCCTAATCTTTGATTATCATGAACAATAGGTATATGTAAGATAATGTCGTTTATGAACACTAAGTGGGCTGCAACTTCAAGTTAGAAGCGCAGCCACCGAGAGGGATTCATGTCACTGAAAAAATTATATTTGTAACGACATTATGGATGGACAATAGTCTAAACACGGTCTTCATATTGATTTTCAACATGGAAAGTCAGAATGGTTTTAAACAATGTCTATACGGGTTTCGATTCGAAATAAGGACCGCACCCTTCTTGTTCAGTGACGATTTCAAAACGGATTTTCCCATTCGGAGCTCCTTTATTCACAACTTCCCAGTTGTTTAGAACTCACTGACGTTTTCGCAGTTCCGAGTTAAGTTGTTTTGAACTTGGCACAAAGCATGCTTCATTAATAGCATGGCCAGTGTTGAATGTTTTTCCATTTGAAATTTGGAAAAGAGCCCCTTAATCCCAGATTTGGGACCACACAGACACTGAATAGCCACTGTCACTGATCCCTTCCAAACCACTCATTGAATTTGTGATATCCCACTTGTGTAATGCTTATGTCCAATGGCCGATGAGCACCGATATGTTTTATAATTTCTCTTAATTATTTATCTTCATATGACAAGGATTAAAAAGGATTTGCCAGTAGATTGTCGACTTGATTCATGATGACTCATAGCTAAGATTTTGGAAGTATGATGTTGACATGTTCAGTTCAATCAAAACCACTGGATATGAGATTTGATGTCATTTTATCTGTGGCCATTGACCTTGAGCCTTCTTTGACGGGCACTTTTAATGTAACTCTATGGTAGCACCCAAGGGGCTAGAATTTTCTAGCACTACCTTTCGATTTGGCTTTGTAGTAGTAGTAGTAGTAGTGTCCCCATGAGTGACAGAACACTGGGCCAATCAGGCTGCATTGCAGCTCAATTATACAAATCTGAAAGTTAAAATTCAACTAAATGCACGTGTCAGAGATATGTGTACAGGTGGCAGGGAAGTCAGGCGCAGGAGAGTCAAACGGAGTGTAAAATGGAGTCTTTTAATATATGTCCAAGTAACATGCTCCATAACACTAAAATGAAAAATGAATATAAACAAATATGGGTTCGAAGACCCGTCACGCACCTATACAAAAAACACTATACTGACAATAAACAATCTCTGACAAAGACATGAGGGGAAACAGAGGCTTAAATACACAACAGGTAATGAATGGGATTGAAAACAGGTGTGGGAAGACAAGACAAAACCAATGGAAAATGAAAAATGGATCAATGATGGCTAGAAGACCGGTGACGTCGAACGCCAAGCACCGCCCGAACAAGGAGAGGCAACGACTTCGGCAGAAGTCGTGACAGTACCCCCCCCCGCGCCTTATGGCACGCTGAAGGTGGACGTGGGCTGCCTCCCAGGTTTCGTCAGCGTGCCGAAACCAATTGTCCACCGCAGGAGCCTCGGTCTGGCTCTGATACCAAGGAGCCAGAACCGGCTGATACTCCTTTTCAATGTGTATTAGGGTAAGGTTAGTGGAGGAGTGACGTAGCGAGTTCTGAGCCATCTCTGCCCAGGGCACAAACTTCGCCCACTCCCCCGGCCGATCCTGGAAATAAGACCGCAGAAACCTACCCACATCCTGGTTAACTCTCTCCACCTACCCATTACTCTCGGGGTGAAAACCTGAGGTAAGACTAACCGAGATCCCCAGACGCTCCATGAACGCCTTCCAGACCCTTGATGTGAACTGGGGACCCCGATCAGACACTATATCCTCAGGCACCCCATAGTGCCGGAAAACGTGTGTAAACAGGGTCTCTGCAGTTTGTAAGGCCGTAGGGAGACCGGGCAAAGGGAGGAGACGACATGACTTCGAAAACCGATCCACAACGACCAGGATCGTGGTGTAACCCTGTGAAGGTGGAAGATCAGTCAAAAAAATCCACCGACAGGTGCGACCACGGCCGTTGAGGAACGGGTAGAGGTTGTAGCTTACCTCTGGGCAGGTGTCTAGGAGCCTTGCACTGGGCGCACACCGAGCAGGAAGAAACATAAATCCTCACGTCTTTAGCTAAAGTGGGCCACCAGTACCTCCCATCAAGACAGCGCATCGTCCGACCTATCCCAGGATGACCAGAGGAGGGTGACGTGTGAGCCCAATAGATCAATCGGTCGCGGACAGCAGACGGAACGTACAGACGACCAGCTGGACACTCAGGGGGAGAGGGCTCTGCACGTGACGCCCGCTCAATGTCCGCGTCCAGCTCCCACACTACAGGCGCCACCAGACACGAGGCTGGGAGTATGGGAGTGGGATCCATGGATCGCTCCTCTGTGTCGTACAGCCGAGACAATGCGTCTGCCTTAATGTTCTGGGAGCCTGGTCTGTAAGAAAGAGTAAACACAAAACGAGTGAAAAACATGGCCCACCTTGCCTGGCGAGGATTCAGTCTCTTCGCCTGCCGGATGTACTCCAGATTGCGGTGGTCAGTCCAGATGAGAAAAGGGTGTTTAGCCCCCTCAAGCCAATGCCTCCACACCTTCAAGGCTTCTACGACAGCTAACAGCTCTCGGTTCCCCATCGCTCCGCCGGGCTGAGCTTCTTCGAAAAGAAAGCACAGGGGCGAAGCTTCAGTGGCGTACCCGAACGCTGAGAGAGCACTCGGATGCGTCCACCTCCACTATGAATGGCAAAGAGGGATCCGGATGAGCCAACACAGGCACCGAGGTCTTCAGGTGCCCAAAAGCCCTGTTCGCCTCAGTCGACCACTGCAAGTGCACCGGGCCCCCCTTTAGCAGTGAGGTAATGGGAGCAGCCACCTGACCAAAACCCCGGATAAACCTCCGGTAGTAATTGGCAAACCCCAAAAAACGCTGCACCTCCTTTACCGTGGTTGGAGTCGGCCAATTTCGCACGGCTGTAATGCGGTCGCTCTCCATCTCCACTCCTGAAGTGGAAATCCGATGCCCTAGGAAGGAAATGGATTGTTGGAAGAACAAGCATTTCTCAGCCTTGACATATAGATCATGCTCCAACAGGCGACCAAGCACCCTGCGCACCAGGGACACATGCTCGGCGCGCGTAATGTAGGGGAGTATATCAGAATATACTCGATATACACCACTACACCCTGCCTGTGCAGGTCCCTGAAGATCTCATCTACAAATGATTGGAAAACTGATGGAGCATTCATCAACCCATATAGCATGACAAGGTACTCATAATGACCTGAGGTGGTGCTAAATGCCGTCTTCCCCTCATCACCCTTCCTGATACGCACCAGATTGTACGCACTCCTGAGATCCAATTTTGTGAAAAAACGTGCCCCGTGCATTAACTCAATAACCGTATTGATCAGAGGTAGCGGGTAACTATATTTCACTGTGATTTTATTAAGACCTCGATAATCAATGCACGGGCGTAAACCGCCATCCTTTTTTTTCACAAAAAATAAACTTGAAGAAACGGGTGAAATGGATGGCTGAATGAATCCCTGATGCAGGGATTCAGAGACATATGTCTCCATAGCCTCCGTCTCCGCTTGCGACAGGGGATACACATGACTCTTGGGATATGCAGCGTCTACCAGGAGATCTATCGCACAATCCCCCCGTCGATGGGGTGGTAATTGAGTCGCCTTTTTACAGAAGGCGAGAGCCAAATCGGCATATTCGGGGGGAATGTGCACGGTGGAGACCTGTTCGGGACTTTCCACCGTAGTAGCACCAACGGAAACCCCTAAACACCTACCTGAGCACTCTCGCGACCACCCCGTGAGAGCCCTCTGGCCAAGAAACAGTGGGGTTATGGCAAGCTAACCAAGGTAGGCCTAGCACCACAGAATACGCAGGAGAATCAATAAGGAAAAGACTAATCTTCTCCTTGTGACCCTCCTGCGTTATCATACATAAAGGTGCGGTTACCTCCCTGATTGTTGTAACTTTAATGTGTTACAGAGTTAATGTTTAAGTTAATTCTTTGAGCTGTATCTAAAGATATTTCTTTAGATTTATTTGCATATGTAATTGTATTGGGTTGTGTTGAATTACGCTTTTTGACTGCAAGTCCCAGAATGCCTTGCGAGACGAATGAGAGAGAACGCGCCAATTATGTGCAGGTGCAGTGATTGTGGCTGACTTTCCGATAGCATCTTACCTGCATTGCTCTGTACCAAAACAATTGTTGTTAAATGTAACGTAAACAAGTATTCTTACTAAAATAAGCTTTCGTATCAAACCCGACGTCCCGAGTCATTACTTTGAAGTTAGTTAATCTAAAACTGATAAACCCTGACCCTAATGGTCGACTATCTAAGGCATGAATAGGGAAAGGCATATCCACAGGAACAATAGGGATCCCTAAACTATGAGCTAAACTTTTATTAATGAAATTCCCAGCCGCACCTGAATCTACTAGCACCTTATACTGGGAATGCAGGGGGGAAAAAAAATCAGGAAAAGAGATAGAGACAAACATTAGTGCAACAGAGGGCTCTGGATGAGAATGGTGCCTACTCACCTGGGGGGATGCCAGAATGCCCTGCCTGCCTTCTCTATTCCCAGAGGAACCAACCCGGCACCGACCAGCAGTGTGCCCTCTGCGACCATTAATGGTGCTCGAGCGGGAACCCCCTCCGGTCTCCCAGCGCACCATCCCTCCCAATTCCATAGGTTCGGGAGAGAGGGTGCGGGAGGATTGAACAACCAGACCCCGATCTAGACGTCCACGAGTAGCCAGCATGTTGTCCAGCCTGATGGACATGTCCACCAGCTGGTCGAAGGTGAGGGCCAGCTCCCGACGGACATCCTCGCGTAGACTACAACGGTAATGGTCGATCAGGGCCCTGTCGCTCCATCCAGCGCCAGCAGCCAAGGTCCTAAACTCCAAAGCAAACTCCTGTGCACTCCTCGTCTCCTGCCTCAGATGATAGAGGAGCTCACCTGCTGCTTTGCCTTCGGGTGGATGGTAGAATACTATCCGGAATTGGCGGGTGAACTCCTCAAAATAGTCCAACGCCGCATCCTCCTTTCTACACACAGCGCTGGCCCATTCCAGGGCTTTCCCGGTGAGGCATGAGACGAGGGCGTAACTCTTCTCACGGTCAGATGGTACTGGGGAGACCGTGGCCAGATACAAGTTCAGCTTAAGGAGGAAACCCTGGCAGCCGGCAGTATCTCCGTTGTATCCCGTGGGTAGGGATAAATGGATCTTCGGTTCCGGAGGGAAAAAAGCGTTCAAGGGAGATTCCGGTTGTGGTGGTGGTGGCGCTGGAGAAACTCCCTGTCTCTCCCAGCGATCCATATTCTGGACAATGCGATCCATGACGGAGCTTAAACAGTCAATCTCCTCCGCTTGTTCCCGAACGCGTTCCATGAGCGTAGTGTCCTCTCCTGCTGACTTCATATATATTGGTCAGAGATTCTGTCAGAGATATGTGTATAGGTGGCAGGGATGTCAGGCGCAGGAGAGTCAAACGGAGTGTAAAATTGAGTCTTTTAATATATGTCCAAGTAACATGCTCCATAACACTAAAATGAAAAATGAATATAAACAAATATGGGTTCGAAGACCCGTCGCTCACCTATACAAAAAACACTATACTGACAATAAACATTCTCTGACAAAGACATGAGGGGAAACAGAGGGTTAAATACACAACAGGTAATGAATGGGATTGAAAACAGGTGTGTGGGAAGACAAGACAAAACCAATGGAAAATGAAAAATGGATTAATGATGGCTAGAAGACCGGTGACGTCGAACGCCGAGCACCGCCCGAACAAGGAGAGGCAACGACTTCGGCAGAAGTCGTGACAGCACGAGTACCAGCCTTTGCAATACAGACACATTGATCCATTGATCCACTGGCGGCTAAAGAAATTAGCGCATGGAACTCAGAGATAGTCTATAGACCAATGCAGCAGTAGGCCTATAACTTCCATCAACTACATAGGCCTAAAGCCGAAAATTTAAAACTAGAAAATATCCTAATGAAAATTCAGGTTCTTTCAATTGCATTCATCTCTCTACACCGCCTGTCTTCCTCCCTTTCTATCTGTCATGACTTATGAAGTGTAACATTGTATCACCTCAGGGTGTGCTCAGGCTCGCTCGCTCGCTCCCTCAACGTTATCAGGACAGAGAAACCACACACATGCGTATTGCTCACATGGAGCACTCCAAACAAAAAAGACAATGAAATAATTAACTAAATTCCTAAATTATGGTTAGGAAATGAACCAAAACTTGTTTCTCACAAGTGTAGCAGTTTGTGAACTCTGCAAACGACGTTTCCACTCAGATAATGAGAACGGTAAATGACTGTAAGGCATGCATTAACAGTAATTGTTGTAATCAAATTACGGGGATTAACGGTACATTTACTAGGCCTACTGGTTACATGTGTAATGGGGTATTGATACAAATAAACAATCAAAGGGCAAACAATTCACACATTGAAACAATGAATGGGCAACTATTAGCGGGAGACTGCGGAGCACGTTCTGGAGAGCTGAGTGCATGCATTCTGGAGAAAGACGCCCATATCTTCACCACACACCCCTCCCCTTCTCTTCTCAACGTTTTAAATTATACTCAAGACACATTATCGTTACACATTTTAGAGGCTTTTCACTGACAGCCACAATTTAATAATCAGCTAGGCCTATTGCTGTGCGTGCTGCCCAAGATGCTGGATTCCCAAATAGGCATAGGCTTGTGCACTTGTGATTTGAAACAATCCACAGCTATTTTTTTTTTAAAAGAAGCTAATGATCCTCTGTGGCTAAGTCAAGCTCTCTGGTAAAATATTTTGAATGATTTTATTTAGACAGGCGTAATTGTATAATTTTGGCAAGATATCAATTTACTTTAGGGGTTGCCAGCATCCGAAAAGTGCACTGTGCATCCGCCAACTTTCCTTCCTCATTCGCAAGTGGCTGAAACCAGAGATCTCTATAATCTGACGAGATCCTCATGTCTCCAGCCTAACAATGCGAGATGTTTTCCCAAAGGCGGGTATGCAGGCGACAAGCTTTGGACATTGGGCTTATCCAGGACATATTTTGGCGAGAGTGAGCCCTTTTGCTTTGCCTCTTCTTCTCTGCTGAAATTAGCCAGCGAAACAGCGCCCCTCTGTCTTGCTATATGTAGACCATATAACTGATGCTGTCTGGCCAGAAAAAGTATGACATGCCATAGTCCTTTTGTCCAGACAGCATCAGATACATGGTCTGCACTTGCGGAGACAGAGGGATGCTGTTTCGCTAGCTCGGATGCTTTATCTGCGTGTTTCTGTCAGCACGCACCGGCCAAGTTTAATGCGCCAAAATCATATGATGACCATCATATTGAAGTTAACATGGAGTCACCAGATGATATCTACAACTACAAATACCTAGGTGTCTGGCTAGACTGTAAACTCTCCTTCCAGACTCATATTAAACATCTCCAATACCAAATTAAATCTAGAATCGGCTTCCTATTTCGCAACAAAGCCTCCTTCACTCACACTGCCAAACATACCCTCGTAAAACGGACTATTCTACCGTTCCTCGACGCAATCTATCACAGTGCCATCCGTTTTGTCACCGAAGCCCCTTATACCACCCACCACTGCGATCTGTATGCTCTAGTCGGCTGGCCCTCGCTACATATTCATCGCCAGACCCACCGGCTCCAGGTCATCTATAAGTCTATGCGTGGTAAAGCTCCGCCTTATCTCAGCTCACTGGTCACGATAACAACACCCACCTGTAGCACGCGCTCCAGCAGGTATATTTCACTGGTCATCCCCAAAGCCAACACCTCTTTTGGCCGCCTTTCCTTACAGTTCTTTGCTGCCAATGACTGCAACGAATTGAAAAAATCGCTGAAGCTGGAGACTTATATTTCCCTCACTAACATTAAACATCAGCTATCTGAGCAGCTAACCGATCACTGCAGCTGTAAATAGCCCATCCAATCTACCTACCTCATCCCATGATGTTGTTTTTATTGACTTTTCTGCTCTTTTGCACACCAGTATTTGTACTTGCACATCACCATCTGCACATCTATCACTCCAGTGTTAATTTGCTAAATTGTAATTACTTTGCTACTATTGCCTATTTATTGCCTTACCTCCTCACGCCATTTGCACACACTGTATATAGACTTTCTTTTTTTTCTATTGTGTTATTGACTGTATGCTTGTTTATTCCATGTGTAATTCTGTATTGTTGTTTGTGTCGCACTGCTTTGCTTTATCTTGGCCAGGTCGCAGTTGTAATTGAGAACTTGTTCTCAACTAGCTTACCTGGTTAAATAAAGATGAAATAAAATAGAAAATAAAAACATATATGTTGTGTGGGCAGCACACTATGACATGGGTACAAATGGAATAAATGATGATGAACTTCACATGGTGGTGAAAGTTCACGGTGATCTTGATGCTCCTATCCAATAAATATCAAGGGTGTTATTCTGGTAACATGATGATCCATGCTTTGCTGCCGTTTGACAAATACAAATAATAATCACTATTATCCATAATAATGTCATAATGTAGATTGTTTACCCCCACTGTAGCTGCTAGCTGTTGGCTAAAGCGCATGTGTCAAGACCAGAGTTGGCACATTTTCTATATAACACAACAGTCTATATAACACAACAGTCTATATAACACAACAGTCTATATGACACAACAGTCTATATGACACAACAGTCTATATGACACAACAGTCTATATGACACAACAGTCTATATGACACAACAGTCTATATAACACAGCAGTCTATATAACACAGCAGTCTATATAACACAACAGTATATATAACACAGCAGTATATATAACACAGCAGTATATATAACACAGCAGTATATATAACACAGCAGTATATATAACACAACAGTCTATATAACACAGCAGTCTATATAACACAACAGTATATATAACACAACAGTCTATATAACACAACAGTCTATATAACACAACAGTCTATATAACACAGCAGTCTATATAACACAGCAGTATATATAACACAACAGTCTATATAACACAACAGTCTATATAACACAACAGTCTATATAACACAACAGTCTATATGACACAACAGTCTATATAACACAGCAGTCTATATAACACAGCAGTCTATATAACACAACAGTATATATAACACAGCAGTATATATAACACAGCAGTATATATAACACAGCAGTATATATAACACAGCAGTATATATAACACAACAGTCTATATAACACAACAGTATATATAACACAGCAGTATATATAACACAGCAGTATATATAACACAGCAGTATATATAACACAACAGTCTATATAACACAGCAGTCTATATAACACAACAGTATATATAACACAACAGTCTATATAACACAACAGTCTATATAACACAACAGTCTATATAACACAGCAGTCTATATAACACAGCAGTATATATAACACAACAGTCTATATAACACAACAGTCTATATAACACAACAGTCTATATAACACAGCAGTCTATATAACACAGCAGTATATATAACACAGCAGTCTATATAACACAGCAGTAAATATAACACAACAGTCTATATAACACAACAGTCTATATAACACAGCAGTATATATAACACAGCAGTCTATATAACACAGCAGTAAATATAACACAAACGTTTTTGTGACGAACCATCAGTGGAGTTGAAAATGCGATGGAAACTCATTGAAATTTGTATTTTTAATTTGGTACATGGGAAATGAATGGACACATTTATTTGTATGTACACTACATCATCACACAACCTTTTACATTCAAAGCGTCTGTTTATTGGTAACATACTGTATCTCCTGTGGGAAAATGTGCATATTGTTTCATGCAGATTTGAGAATGTTCGCATGAAACTCTGTCGCGGATTGGATGGAAACCTAGCTAGTGATATAATAGGGGACAGGGTGTAGACACAGACTTTAATCTGTAGTGTAGTCTAGATACATTTCTGCTCCAGTAGTGGTGATGGGGAAAATACTAGTCAAAGTGTGCAGACTACATAGGCCAGATATGCCCAGCGATCAGAATTCTTGATATAAACAGTAAAGGTAGATAATGTCTCTTTCAATGCCAATAGGGTTAGGACTGCATATCTATACCCTAACCATCATGTGTTACCCTGGATACATTGATATTCTGATACATGTATGAAATGTCTGCTTTTCCAGATCTTTATCATCAAGTGGAAGGTGATCTGGTGTTGAAGCCAGAGAAGTCCACAGTGCCTGACCCCATCACAAGCATCCTATGGAAGCATGGGAAGAACAAGGTGGCAGAGTGGTACAAGAATTATGGTCTGGACATCTATGGTACCTTCATAAACCGTACAACCCTGGACCAGACTACTGGAGAGCTGAGAATCAGTGGATTGATGAAAACAGACAGTGGAGTTTATTCTGTGGAGTTCAACAGCAAACTGCTTGACAAGACATATATACTGTCTGTTATCAGTAAGTGTTTCTGTATGTGTGTATGTTTAGCATGTAGATCTTGGTGGGGAAAAAAATCTGTACGATGCATGCCAGCATAGCACTACTCAACACAACACTAAACAATACATTCATTGCACTATAATGGTGACTAACGGTGCCCACAAACTGTTAGGGCCTCCATAAAGCTGTCCCAACATCAGAGTCCCAACTGCAGTCCCAACACCTTACCACTGCAACACCTGGATATCAGCAGAACCATGTCTGGCAGCAAAACAGATCATTCAGCCTCATTTACAGCCTTTAAAAAAAAATATAGCTGATATGGCTGACTTGCTTAAACAAATGTAGTTTCTACTGACAATTGAGATTTACAAACTATGGCATAAGGGGACGACAAGCGGATAAGAGGCAATCCGCAATTTCGATTAAGACATTAATGAGCGAGCGATGATGGACATAGTCAATGTAATTATTTGTTCAGCACTTTTGAAATGTAAAACGACAGAATTCAAAACATGGGCCGTTCTTACAGTGTTTTCCCTGTACACCAAGTGAGAACCGTAGGATAAATAAAGGGGGCATATAAACAGACAGTGAAAGCTCTTACAATATTCAATGATTACATTTCTCTAAAACAGGTTATAGACTACATGTGCAACACCAAGTTAGAACAGTAGGCTGAATTAAGAGGTGAAAATAGACCAAATTATTAGGGTGAGGCACATTGAACACCGTTTGCGTGTCAAAAAAGATAAATGTCAGATAACACTATTTGACATGTCAAATAACACAATTCTATTATAGAATGTTGGTGTCCTGAATATGCACGTGGCACAACTACTATCAGTAGCACTGTCAAATCTGTACCAAACAGTAGCCGAACAAACATACACCGGGGAACGAGTTATGTGTTTACAATACCACTTCGGTGAAAATGGACCAAATTATTATCAGCACATGGGCTCTTAACAGCTTACTACACAACATACACTTAGTATTACTTTCTTAGCTACAGTATACATATCTCCCTGGCGTATTACATCATTTATGCAGCAGCATACAATACATTTTTGGACTCAACTTGTGATGTGCTCACTTAAACAGGAAGGTGGTCCTTTGTGGGCAAATTTTGTCATCAAACTTTGTCATCAAAGTCTGGCATTCTCTGGATTTATGGTGGGACCACACAGCCACTCCATTGAATAGCAGGCTAGTGGTTGCTTTGCAATGCTGCAGTTAGCCACTGATTGCTTACATACCACTCCTTATTTAATTTGCGATTTCCAACTTGTTGTGTAATGCTTATGTCCAATGGCCGATGAGAACCCATGCGTTTTATCTATCATTTCTCTTCATTATTTCTCTTCATATGACAAGGATTAAAAAGGATTTGCCAGTAGACTGTAGACTTGATTCATGATGATGACAGCTAGGTAAGACTTTGAAAGTATGATGTTGACATAATCAGTCCAATCAAAGATACGTTACATATAATGTGATTTGATGTGATTTTGTCTGTGGCCAATGACCTTGAGCCTTCTTGGAAGGGCACTTGTAATATAACTCTATGGCAGGACCCAAAGGGCTGACATTTTGGATGTCTACCCTTACTAAGGACATAAACCTGGCAATGACATGGTGTCCCCATGAGTGACAGAACACTGAGCCATTCTCTGCTGGCTCGAACCACCACCACAGAAAGCACTGAGCTAGGCTGAAACACCTGCATTTTGGAGCTGCCTTATGCAAGAAAATAAAAAAGAGACCATGTTTGTATGCGGCTTTATTAACTCAATTATATATACATATTTTTTAAACATTGTTTGCAAACTGATATGTGACACGTATTAATGCCCAAATAGCATGCAAAACAGGAAAGCCCCCCCCCCAATATATATTTATATATATTTTATTTTGCTTAAAGTGTGGGGCTCAAAACATGTGGGGCTCTGCCCCACCTGCCCTGAATACGGGTCGCCACTGATGTACGTGTGTATGTGTGCGTGGTTGTTTAGAAACAGCAGGTTATGTATTGTAGTGCCTTACAAGCATTTTCCCACATTATTCCTGTTTCTTTCCTCTATTAACAGAGGCAGTACCCAAACCCACAATCACTTCTTCCTGTAACGCCAACCAAACCTCCTGCACTCTGACCTGTGAAGGGGACACCACTGATGCTGAACCAGTCACCTACAGCTGGAAAGAGGGAGAGGAGCCGTGGGTTGTTGGAGGAAAACTGCTGATTATCTCTAAGAGCAACACTGGCAATTCAACCAACAGTTACAAGTACATCTGCAAGCTGAACAACACTGTTAGTGGGGAAGTCAGTGAGCCAGTTGGAGAGGTGTTTGGTTCAGGTGAGTGGACACTCATAAGTGTGTTACAGTCTTATGTATTGATATGCCAGTAACACTGCTAGTGTTGTAGGACATTTTGAGTGCTGCACTATGTGGAATACCTGATCAACTCCTGTCAAAGTATCAATAAAACATGTTTTCATTTCAGAGCCTTCCAATACCAGTACTATTGTTGTTGGTGTTGTCATATTAGTGCTTGCTGCTGTCATAACAGGTAAGAACAGCACATCTATAGTAACAGAGCACTGCACATGTACATAGTTCTGAAGCACAGATTGACATAACAGCAGAAACAACAGGGAGCTATACCCCCTGAAGGGGGTATCTGTTCTACCTGTATTTACAGTAGTGTTCAGGCTACTGCTACAGTCAAGACAAGGGGTTAGATGCACCACCTGCCGTAGGTCACAGTCTTCATAATGTGTCACAAGGAGGCATCAATTTGGACCGTGCCCAGTATGGAATAACCTAATCGGATTCCTTACACTCGTTCTTCCAATGACCGATAGCCACACATCTAAAACAGGGAGCTATCCCCGGGTGCCTTAGCACAGGTTCGCTACCCTTTCCTCTCTGTTTCTTTGTCCTACCTTGGCCATTGAGACCACTGTTAGTGACTTCCACTGTGGCAGCGTTAACCACTTGTACATCTACGGAGTAAACTGAATTAGCTTCCACTCTCAATGCTGCTTGTACTATTAAATCCCAATGAGAATGCTTGTCCACTACCCCCTCTTTATTTGATTGGATTTTTCCATTCGCAGGGAAATGCTGACTAATTTTAACAATTTTGCACAATTTTTCCGATATTCGAGAATTGGTAGAATGCTCGTGCTCCTCTTTCAACACCTCTATGGCTTTATTAAACTTCTCTTCCTCTAGCCCCATTTTACAGTTAGAATTGGGGCCGTCTGTCGCCATTTCAATAGTTATTATTCTGAAATCTTTCCTGATGGTGTCCAGGGTGTGTAGATCTTCTTCACTCCCGGCTCTAATACACGCCTTTTATTAACTATTTTCCAAGGTAGCGCTAACCACTTCCCCAGAGAATAGTTATGGTATTTGTGCCTATGAATTGGTCATGGTACGTAATACCTTGTATTTGAACCAATCCAATAGCGTCTGCAAATGTATTACTGGAGAATACGGGTGACCTTATGTCTTATTCCAGTGTTACGCCTCAAATATCACTCTTGTTGATAACACACATTACCAAAATCATTCACAGTTGTCTTCCTATTGCCACATACTCTGTCACGGTTCCCCCTCCCAATAAGGCATAAACCAACCTCTTTCCTTATTGCTACTGCTAATACACACAAATCAAACAGCATTTGAATATCTTATTGCTTTTCTTTCAACCATGAATGTGGCTTTCTTTCAGAAATGATAGGAAACCTTCTTATCACCATCCACATTCCCTCCTGTTGTCCTTCTCCATGGACTACTTCTCTACAAACTGCCGTACTAGTACACAAGCATGACAATTTATCCATACACACACACTACGGCCACCGCGGCTGGGCTTTCACCCTCCCTTTATGGGTCTAGTAGGGAACCAAACCCACTCGGGACTTACCCCCTAGGACTTACCCTCTACAGGTACCAGCCTGCTCGGGCTTACCTTCCGGGACTTACCATATACCATGAATCTACAACTGGTGGTAATACAATGGGACTACTGAATAAGCTCAGGCATTCTAGGTCCGTATCCTATGATTGGTTCAGCCTACGACTCTCATCTCCCCAACATGTCAGAATGAGTGGTAACAGGTGTAGGAACTGTGCCTACCTTGTTTTTGGTGCTGGCTCCTGTTTCACTGATTCGGAATCTCTAGTTCGACTGTAATTCGTGATGAACCCTGCTCGCAGCGCCAACTGTTAGGTTCTAAATAAACAGAGTAATAAACTCACGGATGCTTAATAAAGCTCAAACCAAGTTTATTCACCCACTGGCTCATACAGCTGCATAAGACAAAGACATGGTTCCACCAGTGGTAGTATATAAACCCCAGTTTGGGTGACGTCCTCCTTCTCTCTAAACATTACATCTTTATTGCTAGGCAGGAAATTAAGTGATGCGGCCATAAACTGTTCCTTCTCCCTTAATATGACCTGGTCTGACCTCGGCCCCATTCCTCACTAAACCACATCTCTCCATCCTTATCAGTGCCTGCCACATGTGATTGCCCTTCCTTTACTCAATACATTCCAAGCTTAATTGTCTCCACCATATTCATTCCTCCTACAGATAACCATTAACTTCCTGTGTAGACCCTAGACTAAAGCACTCAATATTCCAATAGGATACCTGATAATTAACAATATCTCAAGTTTAGAACTCATCAGAATTCAAGGCACACTTAACCAGCATGGGTACCACAGCATTCTGCAGCGATACGCCAACACATCTGGTTTGCTCTTAGTGGGACTATCATTTGTTTTCCAACAAGGCAATGACCCAACAAACCTCCAGGCTGTTTAAGGGCTATTTTACCAAGAAGGAGAGTGATGGACTGCTGCATGACATGACCTGGCCTCCACTATCACCCGACCTCAACCCAATTGAGATGGTTTGGGATTAGTTGGACAGAGTGAAGGAAAAGCAGCCAACAAGTGCTCAGTATACTCCTTCAAGACTGTTGGAAAAGCTATCCATGTGAAGCTGGTTGAGAGAATGCCAAGATTGTGCAAAGCTGTAATCAAATTCAAAAGGTGTCTACTTTGAAGAATCTCAAATATATGTGTTATTTCATAGTTTTGATGTCTTCACTATTATTCTACAATGTAGAAAATAGTAAAAAATGAAGAAAAACCCTTGAATGAGTAGGTGTTCTAAAACTTTTGACCAGTAGTGTATATTTACAAAAAAATATGGAAATGATGCAGACAATTACATTGATGGAAGATACAATCTGCAATAGTAAAGCTGATCTACCCCCTAAAAAATAAAAAAGGCAGTTGGTGGGAAGTCATTACAGGCCTACACTGTATGCGCCGTTCCACAAGGGTGGCTGTAGCCTAGGGGGTCAGAAACCTTCTTGGGGGTCGGAAACCATCTTGTGTGCCAATTTACAATTGATCCTACAATTTATAAAGTTCTGCATGCCAGTTATCATTTTCATATACGCATTGTAGGCTACCTAACCATGCCCTAAAATCTGCCCAAAAACTGAAGAATAATGTAGCTGTCTAGTAGACAGAGGCGTTGTCCATTCAGCACCACACCACTGAGCTCCACTATGCCTACCTGTACAGAGGCTGTCCATTCAGCGGTGCTGAATCACGGACACAGCCTTCCCTTTAAAAAGGCATGTGTATATTTTGTGATTTGTCATTCTTTGAGCTTTTGTCTTCATGTGTCCTTCTCAATTGTAGGCCTAAGTAAGTCTTTTATTTTTTTTATTTATTTCAGTGCATGTGTTAATGCATGTTTATGTATTATTTCTTACATTGTTACAACATTAAAAAAAAATTGTACAAGCATTTTGCTACACTCACATTAATAACATCTGCTATCCAAGTGTATGCGACCAATAACATTTGATTTGATGTGTAGGATTTATCGAGCATAGTTTGCATTCATCGTCAGCTGTTTAATGCACCGGTTACTTTCACATTGATTTGAAGTCGGCCTGGTGCAGGTACTGTATGCATGTTGTTTATTGGTGCTCTCAGAAATGATGTATTTTTATTGCAGCTTAAGCATGTAAATGTGGGTGAAGTCATACTCAACAGCTGACAGAATGGTTAATGCAGACTTGTACTTTAAGAGGTATTTCTCACTCTGATATAGCGAATACTAGCTATAGAAACATGGATCAACTTGGAAAATAAAATCAATATTTTTTTTACTCCTCAGGAATGTTGGTGTGGAAGAAAAAGAAAGGTAGGATGATTCTCTGTCTGGGTCAGAAGTTTACATACACTAAGTTGACTGTTTGAAAATTCAAGAAAATGATGTCATGGCTTTAGAAGTTTCTGATGGGCTAATTGACAACATTTGAGTCAATTGGAGGTGTACCTGTGGATGTATTTCAAGCCCTACCTTCAAACTCAGTGCCTCTTTGCTTTTCACCATGGGAAAATCAAAAGAAATCAGCCAAGACCTCAGAAAATAAATTGTAGACCTCGACAAGTCTGGTTCATCCTTGGGAGCAATTTCCAAATGCCTGAAGGTACCACATCCATCTGTAAAAACAATAGTACGCAAGTATACACAACATTGGACCACGCAGCCATCATACCGCTCAGGAAGGAGACGCGTTCTGTCTCCTAGAGATGAACGTACTTTGGTGCGAAAAGTGCAAATCAATCCCAGAACAATAGCAGAGGACCTTGTGAAGATGCTGGAGGAAACAGGTGCGAAAGTATCTATATCCACAGTAAAACGATTCCTATATCGACATAACCTGAAAGGCCGCTAGGCAAGGAAGAAGCCACTGCTTCAAAACCGCCATAAAAAAGCCAGACTACGGTTTGCAACTGCACATGGGGACAAATATATTGCTTTTTGGAGATATGTCCTTGGTCTGATGAAACAAAAATAGAACTGTTTGTCCGTAATGACCATCATTATGTTTGGAGGAAAAAGGGGGAGGCTTGCAATCCGAAGAACACCATCTCAACCATGAAGCATGGGGGTGGCAGCATCATGTTGTGGGGGTGTTTTGCTGCAGGAGGGACTGGTGCACTTCACAAAATAGATGGCATCTTGAAGAAAGGAAAGGAAAGTTATGTGGGTATAATTTAGCAACATCTCAAGACATTAGTTAAGAAGTTAAAGCTTGGTTGCAAATGGGTCTTCCAAATGGACAATGAGCCCAAGCATACTTCCAAAGTTGTGGCAAAATGGCTTAAGTACAACAAAGTCAAGGTATTGGAATGGCCATCACAAATCCCTCACCTCAATCCTATAGAAAATTTGTGTGGCAGAACTGAAAAAGTGTGTGCGAGCAAGAAGGCCTACAAACCTGACTACGTTACACCAGTTCTGTCAGGAGGAAATGGCGAGAATTCACCCAACTTATTGTGGGAAGCTTGTGGAAGGCTACCCGAAACGTTTGACCCAAATTAAACAAAGACAAAAACTAACCAAAACAGCAAAAGACAAGGCATATTGACATTAGGGAGAGTTATGTGTAGTCGAGGGATCATATGGTCCAATGAGTAGCAATAGATGAGTCAGGGAACCGATTCAGTAGTCGCTACTACGCTAGGGAAGCTGGAGACACGGCGATTCAGACAGCTAGCGGGCCGGAGCAAGCAGATGGGCTTCAGGCAATGTCGCAACGGAAGAGCCTGTTGAAACCACCTCGGACGATTACTTCGGCAGGCCAGTTGTGATGGATTGGCGGGGCTCCGTGTCGGGCAGTAAAGGGTCCAGGCCAATTGGCAAAAGAGGTATTGTGGACCTCCTAGCTACTCCTAGTTTGAGGCTAGCTCAAGGCTAACTGGTGTTTGCTTCGGGACAGAGACGTTAGCCAGGAGTAGCCACTCGGATTGCAGCTAGCTAGCTGCAATGATCTGGTGTAAAGGTTCAGAGTTTGCGGTAGGAATCCGGAGATGTGGTAGAGAAAAAGCAGTACGATATACTATGGATTGATATTGCGCTGTGTAGACTGGCAGGTTTTGACTGAGCTGAGGCTGGCTGGTGTCCAAGTTAAGGCTGAAGTGGCTAACTGACTACTAGCTCGTAGTTAGTTAGCTGGCTAGTTGCTGAAGGGGGTTCCGGTTCTAAAGTATAAACATAGCAGATACATACTACATTGGGTGAGGCGGGTTGCAAGAGAGTATATTCAGTCCGTAGATGGAAAGTGAGATTAAGATACAGTGCCTTGCGAAAGTAATCGGCCCCCTTGAACTTTGCGACCTTTTGCCACATTTCAGGCTTCAAACATAAAGATATAAAACTGTATTTCTTTGTGAAGAATCAACAACAAGTGGGACACAATCATGAAGTGGAACGACATTTATTGGATATTTCAAACTTTTTTAACAAATCAAAAACAGAAAAATTGGGCGTGCAAAATTATTCAGCCCCTTTACTTTCAGTGCAGCAAACTCTCTCCAGAAGTTCAGTGAGGATCTCTGAATGATCCAATGTTGACCTAAATGACTAATGATGATAAATACAATCCACCTGTGTGTAATCAAGTCTCCGTTTAAATGCACCTGCACTGTGATAGTCTCAGAGGTCCGTTAAAAGCGCAGAGAGCATCATGAAGAACAAGGAACACACCAGGCAGGTCCGAGATACTGTTGTGAAGAAGTTTAAAGTCGGATTTGGATACAAAAAGATTTCCCAAGCTTTAAACATCCCAAGGAGCACTGTGCAAGCGATAATATTGAAATGGAAGGAGTATCAGACCACTGCAAATCTACCAAGACCTGGCCGTCCCTCTAAACTTTCAGCTCATACAAGGAGAAGACTGATCAGAGATGCAGCCAAGAGGCCCATGATCACTCTGGATGAACTGCAGAGATCTACAGCTGAGGTGGGAGACTCTGTCCATAGGACAACAATCAGTCGTATATTGCACAAATCTGGCCTTTATGGAAGAGTGGCAAGAAGAAAGCCATTTCTTAAAGATATCCATAAAAAGTGTTGTTTAAAGTTTGCCACAAGCCACCTGGGAGACACACCAAGCATGTGGAAGAAGGTGCTCTGGTCAGATGAAACCAAAATTGAACTTTTTGGCAACAATGCAAAACGTTATGTTTGGCGTAAAAGCAACACAGCTGAACACACCATCCCCACTGTCAAACATGGTGGTGGCAGCATCATGGTTTGGGCCTGCTTTTCTTCAGCAGGGACAGGGAAGATGGTTAAAATTGATGGGAAGATGGATGGAGCCAAATACAGGACCATTCTGGAAGAAAACCTGATGGAGTCTGCAAAAGACCTGAGACTGGGACGGAGATTTGTCTTCCAACAAGACAATGATCCAAAACATAAAGCAAAATCTACAATGGAATGGTTCAAAAATAAACATATCCAGGTGTTAGAATGGCCAAGTCAAAGTCCAGACCTGAATCCAATCGAGAATCTGTGGAAAGAACTGAAAACTGCTGTTCACAAATGCTCTCCATCCAACCTCACTGAGCTCGAGCTGTTTTGCAAGGAGGAATGGGAAAAAATGTCAGTCTTTCGATGTGCAAAACTGATAGACATACCCCAAGCGACTTACAGCTGTAATCGCAGCAAAAGGTGGCGCTACAAAGTATTAACTTAAGGGGGCTGAATAATTTTGCACGCCCAATTTTTCTGTTTTTGATTTGTTAAAAAAGTTTGAAATATCCAATAAATGTCGTTCCACTTCATGATTGTGTCCCACTTGTTGTTGATTCTTCACAAAAAAATACAGTTTTATATCTTTATGTTTGAAGCCTGAAATGTGGCAAAAGGTCGCAAAGTTCAAGGGGGCCGAATACTTTCGCAAGGCACTGTATATACAAAGGGGAAAAAACAAGCAAAAAACTATATTTACATGGGACAGGACGGGACAAGACAAAACACACGTCTGACTGCTACGCCATCTTGGAATCAGCTGTAACGCATATAATTAACTGGCTTTCATGCAAAGCAGTAATTGTTTCAAAACATCTCCTGCCATGTCACTGATACGTCGTGAAACAGTGTTGTTTGATGAAGGCATTGTCTGTATGTTTTTTTTGGCCTTTTCCCCCAGCATTGTCCCATCCAGATCCGCGGCAGCAGAAATAATTAAGTCCCCCACAATAGTATGGGGCTTATCCGTCCTGGCCACGCGGTAGCTCATCATATAAGATGCTTCTAGCCCCTTCTTATTAATAGTATCTGTTGTTTTTATACATGTCTTACTACTTGAAAATCATATTTATTCTCACTCAAAACTCCTGTGGCTTATTTTTCAAATTGGCATGTTTTGTTTCTAAATGTCTGCGCAAGAGTGGTTTCATCCAGTTGTGAGATAGTACTTTTGCACATATAACACACTGTGGCTGAGGAAAGGCACTTCTCCCAAAATAAGCCCAAATCAATGTAGTTCATCATATTTGCGCCTCTTCGATGGTCCAACATCCCTGTCTGTTGTTTGGTGCTTTCCCGGGTAAGGGGGCAATAGTTCTTTGTCTGCATCAGATTCACAACTGTCAGTATCCATGCTAGCTGGAACTTGTTGTCGACAGGTGCAGGTGTATTACTGCTGGTAGTGGCAGTACTACCAGTGGCAGTACTACCAGTAGCAGTACTACCAGTAGCAGTACTACCAGTAGCAGTACTACCAGTAGAGTTGGTATGTGTATCAATGGACGCGGGTCTTTTTTTTAACCATTTATACATTTTCCAGCAAACGGAATGAGCAGCAGCTACGTTTGGCTACATGCGGACCGTTAGTGGAATTCCCACGAGAGAAAAACCTCACCTAAATGTTTAGCCCAGTTGGAAAATATACATGGACTGTGAATCACATTTTTATGTGGCATACCCCCGACGGCATTGCGCGTAACCCTGGGGGTTTGGGAACACCTGGTGTAGAGGATAGTTGTACCATCTAAACCGCTGTGAAATATATTTTCCATATCCAAAAATATTGTATATTCAGCTGGTGTTTGAAGCTGGTGTACAAAACTGAAACGGGAAGCATATAAATAGCACACGTAGAACAGATCTACTACTTCTTAGACTTGCTTTCAATGGGAATGGAAGATCTATAACTCACGTTTCTATGTGAATTTGTTTGGGTTGCCCAAAAAGTTAAATATTGTAGGTTGAAGCAGTGTGTTTTTGCAGTAGGAGAGAGGCTGTTATTGATGTTGTCCTTCTGTGTGTGTTTCTGCAGAGGTTACTGTTCCCCTAATGGCATCACCAGAAATTAGTTTTAATTGAACTAGAGACCTTTACTCACACAGCAGTAAATCCAGAACATTTCCAAGGTCTCATAACCTTACGCAAAATTAAAGGGCAAATACTTAAATTAACTTCAAGGAACCTTCTCTACTCTTTTTGCTGGGAACAAATGTTGATGTCTGTGAAACACTGATGGTTCAGCAGAGGCTGTAGTATATTATAGTATACTGTTTCCTCAGGGCGCGACGGTGAGCCTAAAAGGGCCCGCAGCGGACCGGCATTTGTGGAGGCGGAGGCGATTGCGGTGGAGGCGGCGATGGTGGCGATTGCGGAGGCGGCGATGGCGGCGATGGCGGCGGCGATGGCAGCGATTGCAGAGGCGGCGATTGCTGAGGAGGTGGCATTTGCGGAGGAGGCGGCGATTGCGGCGGAGGCGGCGATTGCGGCAATTCCAAAAGCGGCGGAGGCCCGGGAGCCGACCTGAACACAGCTGAAAAAGGAGAGGGAAATGGAGGTGCGGGAATTTCACTAACTCTCTCCAAAGGCACCTACCTCAAGAAACATTTCAAAGGGAGAGATACAGAATCCTTGGTAAACTCAGACAACTGGGTGGTGGACATTTCCTCAGTCCTGAAAAAAATAAACACGTACTTTGTTTTCACTATGCTATATCCAAAAAATGTTGCATTTTGGGCAGGAAGCCTTGATAAAAGCATGCATATCCAGAATTATACTTCAGACACATCAGATGATACAGTTTCCCAGTAAGCAGAATAGACACCTTCTAAAGTAAACAATCCCAGAGCCACTTTCCGGTAACCTTATCATTTTGACCTGTTGCATTGATTTAATGAACATATAAAACCTGTTGTTTAACAAATCTAGGGTCCTCAAAAAGTTGGTGCCGTCTTATCAGCTTAATATTCGATACTAAAACATTTACTTCAATCTCAGACTCTGTTCCACGTAATGGAAACCAATTATCGTTTTAGATGACATTACCTTCTTGCTTAAATCACTGGTGTTACGCAAACTATGAAATTGAGTAATAATAATTAGAAATGGTCAAACATCTCCCATTCAACTATTCATACCTCTGCTCCAAATATCCCAAATGCATCCCTTACAGCCCGCTCGAGCCCAGCGCACCACTCTCTTTCACATGTCAATCAACACAAAAACGTATTACCTCAATCGCCTTGCTATTCATGTTGAATAAATAAGTATTTCAATTTGAACTGAGAAAGGCGCTAAATCGTTCAGTTTACATCTTAAAACAAACACTAGCTGCAGTATGTAGCTAAGAAAACCATGTCAATATTTGAATTACAATGGGGCAAAAAAGTATTTAGTCAGCCACCATTTGTGCAAGTTCTCCCACTTAAAAAGATGAGAGAGGCCTGTAATTTTCATCATAGGTACACTTAAACTATGACAGACAAAATGAGAGAGAAAAAATCCAGAAAATCACATTGTAGGATTTTTAATTAATTTATTTGCAAATTATGGTGGAAAATAAGTATTTGTTCACCTACAAACAAGCAAGATTTCTGGCTCTCACAGACCTGTAACTTCTTCTTTAAGAGGCTCCTCTGTCCTCCACTCGTTACCTGTATTAATGGCACCTGTTTGAACTTGTTATCAGTATAAAAGACACCTGTCCACAACCTCAAACAGTCACACTCCAAACTCCACTATGGCCAAGACCAAAGAGCTGTCAAAGGACACCAGAAACAAAATTGTAGACCTGCACCAGGCTGGGAAGACTGAATCTGCAATAGGTAAGGAGCTTGGTTTGAAGAAATCAACTGTGGGAGCAATTTTTAGGAAATGGAAGACATACAAGACCACTGATAATCTCCATCGATCTGGGGCTCCACGCAAGATCTCACCCCGTGGGGTCAAAATGATCACAGGAACGGTGAGCAAAAATCCCAGAACCACACGGGGGGACCTAGTGAATGACCTGCAGAGAGCTGGGACCAAAGTAACAAAGCCTACCATCAGCAAGGGCATTGAAGATGAAACGTGGCTGGGTCTTTCAGCATGACAATGATCCCAAACACACCGCCCGGGCAACGAAGGAGTGGCTTCGTAAGAAGCCTTTCAAGGTCCTGGAGTGGCCTAGCCAGTCTCCAGATCTCAACCCCATAGAAAATCTTTGGAGGGAGTCGAAAGTCCGTGTTGCCCAGCAACAGACCCAAAACATCACTGCTCTAGAGGAGATCTGTAAGGAGGAATGGGCCAAAATACCAGCAACAGTGTGTGAAAACCTTGTGAAGACTTACAGAAAACGTTTGACCTCTGTCATTGCCAACAAAGGGTATATAACAAAGTATTGAGATAAACTTTTGTTATTGACCAAATACTTATTTTCCACCATAATTTGCAAATAAATTCATTAAAAATCCTACAATGAGATTTTCTGGATTTTTTTTCTCATTTTGTCTGTCATAGTTGAAGTGTACCTATGATAAAAATTACAGGCCTCTCTCATCTTTTTAAGTGGGAGAACTTGCACAATTGGTGGCTGACTAAATACTTTTTTGCCCACTGTACAATCAGAAACCCAGATTTGAGTCATTATTGTTGAATTTGTTTGATTATTGAATGATTATTGAATTTGTTTGTATTATTCTGTTTTTGTTCCCGAAGGGGAAGGCACCTAGGGAGTGTTTAGGCAAGAGGCCTGCGGCCATACACAACCCATAGTATTTACTGTCTATGCACACTAGGAAAGACCTGGACGGACCACCCCCTGTATTTTGGTTAGCGCACCAGATGGTGCTAAGTTAGTTAAGTGGTGGGTAGGCATGTAAGGTATGAGAGGGGGCTTTGACTTTCTTTGCATTGGTTCTGTTCAGCCCCTTTTCCCTATCAGGAGACTGAAAATATTTTGGCATGGGTCCTCAGATCCCCAAAAGGTTTTTCAGTTGCACCATCGAGAGCATCCTGACTGGTTGCTTTACTGCTTGGCATGGCAACTGCTCGGCCTCCGACCGTAAGGTGCTACAGAGGGTGGTACATACGGCCCAGTACATCACTGGGGCCAAGCTTCCTACCATCCAGGACCTCTATACCAGGCGGTGTCTGAGGAAGGCCCTAAAAATTGTCAAAGACACCAGGCACGCTAGTCATAGACTGTTCTCTCTGCTACTGCACAGAAAGTGGTACCGGAGAGCCAAGTCTAGGTTCAAGAGGCTTCTAAACAGCTTCTAGCCCCAAGCCATAAGACTCCTGAACACCTAGTCAAATTGCTACCCAGACTATTTCCAGTGCCCCCCACCTACTCTTTACCACACTGCTACTCTCTGTTGTCATCTATGCATAGTCACTTTAATAACTCCACCTACATGTACATATTACCTCAACTAACTGGTGACCCTGCCCATTGACTCTGTATCGGTACCCCCCCCCCCCCTCCCCCCCTATATAGTCTCGCTATTGTTATTTTACTGCTGCTCTTTAATCTCTTATTCATATTTTTTTGAAACTGCGCTGTTGGTTAGGGGCTCGTAAGGAAGCATTGCACTGTACCTACCGGTTGTATTCGGCGCATGTGACTAATAAAATGTGATATAATTGATTATGAGCAGTTTTTTTTAATGTATTACCAGGATGAAGAAAATACCATAAGCGTTTATAATTGTATTGGTTAGAGGTAAGTCAAGTCCGATTCCTTTACCAAAAGTGGATATATGCCAATATTTTTCTGAGAATATTTCCCAGACCTTTTTAGACAGTCATACAATGCAAAATGTTATCTTCACAGAATCCATATATAACATTATAAATCATAGCTACTCACATCAATCAATCCATGTGTGTTTTCAACGACTAAGCTGCTACAAGGTTCAGCTTTGAAACTATACTTCCCCAGAACCCAAAGACTTTAGGTTTCCTGGACGCTGCCCGGTGGGTCATGGAAATACTGTGCCACACGAATCCTCAGCGGCTCTCTAGCCTCCCAGAAACGATAGACTTGCCGCTAATTCCCATACATACACAATATCATCCTGCGATATTACTAGCTGTCCCAGACTATGATGGGCCGTGGAGGACAGAACCCCAAGATAACCTTATAAATCAAAACTTATTATCCAAATTTCAATCAGTTTATCATGCACATTTCAGATGAACACTTATGTCCACACTCACACAGCTCTCATGTCACATTTACACAGTACTATCCCCAAACACACTTAATATTTTTAAAACCTGCAGGAATATTGTCTTTCAATAAGAAAATATATATATTTTATTACACATGCATCTACTTCTCACTAGGTACACCATATAACACTCCTTCTCACTTCATATAACACCTATTCTCCATATTCCTAGGGTTCATAATAAGAGACCTTCTATTTTCCAAACATACTCCACGTCCCTCTCAGATTTTTTGCCCACTTCCTTCATAGGTAAAATAAGAGACTAAATTGTCTTCTCACTCTACTCCACAACCTAGAAGTTTAAGGGTAACATTTCTTTCAAGAAAAAGTGGATCATTAGCTGCCTGACATTTTTTACTTGCCCACTCAACATTTTCGCCTAAACTGTCCACAATGTTCCATTAGTACTATCCGAGTATTAATCCTGTGCACTTTCAAGTTTTAATTGACGCTCCCAGCCGCTATTCGATGCATTAACAGTATTAAAACATAATCTTGTAATTTTCTACCATAGGGCTTAGTGTCTGAGGGTTTTTGTTTTTTAATCTTTTCAATGAAGACCTAGACAACCAGGTGAGGGGAGGTCTTTACTAATTAGTGACGACCTTAAATCATCAATCAAAAATTAGGCTGCATTCCAAACACACCCTCAGCCCTCAAATTAAGTGGACACTTCTGATGACGAATTGACACTTGCAGGGCGGGCGGCGGGCGGGCGGACGGGCAGGCAGGCAGGCAGGCAGGCAGGCAGGCAGGAAGGAATGAATGTTAAATGGATCACCCTTGCCCGGAAATACGTCACTAGTTTGTCCCACGGTTTCGTTTTTAGTCATCTGCTTTATCTGGTCTACAGTCTATTATGATAGTATTTCCTATCTTGGCTAGAAGACAACACATCTGCAGACATTGAATTCTAGCCATCCAACGATATTGGGTAAATCAAAACGTATTATGTATAAGCGTGATGTCAGGAAAGTTGTGAAAGCTAACCAAACAAAACCTTAATTATTTTTGAGACGTGTTTGTGCCGTCATGTGCATTATTCTTTACTTATGTATGTTGACTTTTCCATATTGATGTTGGTTTTAAGTTTAGGTTGACTTTTCTTAGCAGACTTACAATCATCGCAAATTGTATTATGGGCCATTTCAGCCCCGGGAGTGAACAGAATTATACACTCGCACAGTATCACAAACGAGGTTTGAGGGGCTTATGTTGCCAACTTCCTTGCTTTGCTAATTGTTTGGACCGACGGCAAAGATGGCTGCGGGGATTCCCCCAAGGGTGTAAGGCAAGTGTAAGTGGAGGAGGGTGTGTCTTTTACGTGTTTGGAACGCAGCCTGAAAATTGGCAGACACTCGGCCCTCCGCGGAATGACTTCGACACATGACCTAGACGGTTATTAGAAAGAGTTTATCCATCTGTTCGCTTTTGCAGCTGAACCTAGCAGATCCAACAGTCCTAAAGATGAGTCAAAGCCTGATGATGAGAAGACACAGTGGCATTCACCTGGAATTCTGTCACTTATCATCCTTTTCATTGTCATCCAGAAGTGAACACAACAAATACTAATATGGTTTGTGTATGAGAATGCTAAACTCAACTTCTCTTCTCAACTAAAGGCAGTGATGGAGTCCAGCCAGAACAAGGCAAGTCATTCAGTTCATTTAAGACTGTATAAACAGAAGTAATTTCTTTAAAGATGCACTATACAGAAATCACTCCTCCATTTCCTGGTTGATACAATTCTAATAGTTTACCTAATTTCAGTTTATGTCAAAAAACAAGCAGTCATTGTGTAGAGCAGTGGTTCCCAAACTTTTTACAGTCCCGTACCCCTTCAAACATTCAGTCTCCAGCTGAGTACCACCTCCAGCACCAGAGTCAGCGCACTCTCAAATGTTGTTTTTTGCCATTATTGTAAGCATGCCCCACACACACACACTATACGATACATGTATTAAACATAAGAGTGAGTTTGTCACAACCCGGCTTGTGTGAAGTGACAAAGAGCTCTTATAGGACCCGGGCACAAGACTAATATAATAATAATCAATCATTTTGCTCTTTATTTAAGTCTTACATATAAAACCTTATTTGTTCATCAAATTGTGAATAACTCACCACAGGTTAGTGAGAAGGCTGTGCTCGAAAGGATGCACATAACTCTGCAATGTTGGGTTTTATTGGAGAGAGTCTCAGTCTTAAAACCTCTCTTGGGTAGGGGGCAGTATTTAGAATTTTGGGTGAATGAGGTGCCCAATGTAAACTTTCTGTTACTCAGGCCCAGAAGTAGGGATATGCATGTACATGGTAGAATTGGATAGAAAACACTCTAAAGTTTTGAAAACTGTTAAAATAATGTCTGAGTATAACAGAACTGATATGGCAGGTGAAAACCTGAGGAAAATCCATCCAGGAAGTGGGATATTTTTGATGTGGGTACTTTTCTATGTCTATACAGTATGTATTTGGATAAGACCCAAATTGCAGTTCCTATGGCTTCCACTAGATTCCAACAGTCTATAGACATTGTTTCAGGCTTGTATTCTGAAAAACGAGGAAGAATGAGAACATTCTTTCAGTGGACTCTAAATGAACCAGAGCTCTTTTGAACGCGTGACCGATTGTGTGCCGTTTTGCTGTTATATTGAAGACGCTTTTGTCCGGTTGAAATATTATCAATTATTTAGACAATTGACAACCTGAGAATTAATTATAAACATCGTTTGACATGTTTCGATGAACGTTACAGGTACTCTTAGGATGTTTTCGACTGCATGTCGTGACCGCCTTTGAGCCAGTGGATTACTGAACAAAACGCACCAACAAAACTGAGTTTTTGGGACATAAAGAGGGACTTTATCAAACAAAACAAACATTTATTGTATAACATGGACTCTTGTGACTGCAAACATATGAAGATCATCAAAGGTAAGTGATAAATTTAATAATTTCTGACTTTTGTAATTCCTTTACTTGGTTGTAAAATGTTTGAATGCTTTTAATCGCATGGTATGCAGATAATCGCATGGTATGCTTTCGCTGTAAAGCCTTTTTGAAATCTGACACAGCGGCTGGATTAACAAGAAGTTCATCTTTAAGCCGATGTATAACACTTGTATCTTTTATGAATGTTTTATGTATTTGGCTCTCACAGACCTGTAACTTCTTCTTTAAGAGGCTCCTCTGTCCTCCACTCGTTACCTGTATTAATGGCACCTGTTTGAACTTGTTATCAGTATAAAAGACACCTGTCCACAACCTCAAACAGTCACACTCCAAACTCCACTATGGCCAAGACCAAAGAGCTGTCAAAGGACACCAGAAACAAAATTGTAGACCTGCACCAGGCTGGGAAGACTGAATCTGCAATAGGTAAGGAGCTTGGTTTGAAGAAATCAACTGTGGGAGCAATTTTTAGGAAATGGAAGACATACAAGACCACTGATAATCTCCATCGATCTGGGGCTCCACGCAAGATCTCACCCCGTGGGGTCAAAATGATCACAGGAACGGTGAGCAAAAATCCCAGAACCACACGGGGGGACCTAGTGAATGACCTGCAGAGAGCTGGGACCAAAGTAACAAAGCCTACCATCAGCAAGGGCATTGAAGATGAAACGTGGCTGGGTCTTTCAGCATGACAATGATCCCAAACACACCGCCCGGGCAACGAAGGAGTGGCTTCGTAAGAAGCCTTTCAAGGTCCTGGAGTGGCCTAGCCAGTCTCCAGATCTCAACCCCATAGAAAATCTTTGGAGGGAGTCGAAAGTCCGTGTTGCCCAGCAACAGACCCAAAACATCACTGCTCTAGAGGAGATCTGTAAGGAGGAATGGGCCAAAATACCAGCAACAGTGTGTGAAAACCTTGTGAAGACTTACAGAAAACGTTTGACCTCTGTCATTGCCAACAAAGGGTATATAACAAAGTATTGAGATAAACTTTTGTTATTGACCAAATACTTATTTTCCACCATAATTTGCAAATAAATTCATTAAAAATCCTACAATGAGATTTTCTGGATTTTTTTTCTCATTTTGTCTGTCATAGTTGAAGTGTACCTATGATAAAAATTACAGGCCTCTCTCATCTTTTTAAGTGGGAGAACTTGCACAATTGGTGGCTGACTAAATACTTTTTTGCCCACTGTACAATCAGAAACCCAGATTTGAGTCATTATTGTTGAATTTGTTTGATTATTGAATGATTATTGAATTTGTTTGTATTATTCTGTTTTTGTTCCCGAAGGGGAAGGCACCTAGGGAGTGTTTAGGCAAGAGGCCTGCGGCCATACACAACCCATAGTATTTACTGTCTATGCACACTAGGAAAGACCTGGACGGACCACCCCCTGTATTTTGGTTAGCGCACCAGATGGTGCTAAGTTAGTTAAGTGGTGGGTAGGCATGTAAGGTATGAGAGGGGGCTTTGACTTTCTTTGCATTGGTTCTGTTCAGCCCCTTTTCCCTATCAGGAGACTGAAAATATTTTGGCATGGGTCCTCAGATCCCCAAAAGGTTTTTCAGTTGCACCATCGAGAGCATCCTGACTGGTTGCTTTACTGCTTGGCATGGCAACTGCTCGGCCTCCGACCGTAAGGTGCTACAGAGGGTGGTACATACGGCCCAGTACATCACTGGGGCCAAGCTTCCTACCATCCAGGACCTCTATACCAGGCGGTGTCTGAGGAAGGCCCTAAAAATTGTCAAAGACACCAGGCACGCTAGTCATAGACTGTTCTCTCTGCTACTGCACAGAAAGTGGTACCGGAGAGCCAAGTCTAGGTTCAAGAGGCTTCTAAACAGCTTCTAGCCCCAAGCCATAAGACTCCTGAACACCTAGTCAAATTGCTACCCAGACTATTTCCAGTGCCCCCCACCTACTCTTTACCACACTGCTACTCTCTGTTGTCATCTATGCATAGTCACTTTAATAACTCCACCTACATGTACATATTACCTCAACTAACTGGTGACCCTGCCCATTGACTCTGTATCGGTACCCCCCCCCCCCCTCCCCCCCTATATAGTCTCGCTATTGTTATTTTACTGCTGCTCTTTAATCTCTTATTCATATTTTTTTGAAACTGCGCTGTTGGTTAGGGGCTCGTAAGGAAGCATTGCACTGTACCTACCGGTTGTATTCGGCGCATGTGACTAATAAAATGTGATATAATTGATTATGAGCAGTTTTTTTTAATGTATTACCAGGATGAAGAAAATACCATAAGCGTTTATAATTGTATTGGTTAGAGGTAAGTCAAGTCCGATTCCTTTACCAAAAGTGGATATATGCCAATATTTTTCTGAGAATATTTCCCAGACCTTTTTAGACAGTCATACAATGCAAAATGTTATCTTCACAGAATCCATATATAACATTATAAATCATAGCTACTCACATCAATCAATCCATGTGTGTTTTCAACGACTAAGCTGCTACAAGGTTCAGCTTTGAAACTATACTTCCCCAGAACCCAAAGACTTTAGGTTTCCTGGACGCTGCCAGGTGGGTCATGGAAATACTGTGCCACACGAATCCTCAGCGGCTCTCTAGCCTCCCAGAAACGATAGACTTGCCGCTAATTCCCATACATACACAATATCATCCTGCGATATTACTAGCTGTCCCAGACTATGATGGGCCGTGGAGGACAGAACCCCAAGATAACCTTATAAATCAAAACTTATTATCCAAATTTCAATCAGTTTATCATGCACATTTCAGATGAACACTTATGTCCACACTCACACAGCTCTCATGTCACATTTACACAGTACTATCCCCAAACACACTTAATATTTGAAGTGTGAAAACCTGAGGAAAATCCATCCAGGAAGTGGGATATTTTTGATGTGGGTACTTTTCTATGTCTATACAGTATGTATTTGGATAAGACCCAAATTGCAGTTCCTATGGCTTCCACTAGATTCCAACAGTCTATAGACATTGTTTCAGGCTTGTATTCTGAAAAACGAGGAAGAATGAGAACATTCTTTCAGTGGACTCTAAATGAACCAGAGCTCTTTTGAACGCGTGACCGATTGTGTGCCGTTTTGCTGTTATATTGAAGACGCTTTTGTCCGGTTGAAATATTATCAATTATTTAGACAATTGACAACCTGAGAATTAATTATAAACATCGTTTGACATGTTTCGATGAACGTTACAGGTACTCTTAGGATGTTTTCGACTGCATGTCGTGACCGCCTTTGAGCCAGTGGATTACTGAACAAAACGCACCAACAAAACTGAGTTTTTGGGACATAAAGAGGGACTTTATCAAACAAAACAAACATTTATTGTATAACATGGACTCTTGTGACTGCAAACATATGAAGATCATCAAAGGTAAGTGATAAATTTAATAATTTCTGACTTTTGTAATTCCTTTACTTGGTTGTAAAATGTTTGAATGCTTTTAATCGCATGGTATGCAGATAATCGCATGGTATGCTTTCGCTGTAAAGCCTTTTTGAAATCTGACACAGCGGCTGGATTAACAAGAAGTTCATCTTTAAGCCGATGTATAACACTTGTATCTTTTATGAATGTTTTATGTATTTGGCGCTCTGCAAATTTCACCGGATTTTGGCCAGAAGAAGTTAAATAATTTTCCACACAGTCTGTGCCTGTGTGTAGTTTTCATGCTAGTGAGGGCCGAGAATCCAATCTCACATAGGTATGTGGTTGCAAAGGGCATCAGTGTCTTAACAGCGCAGTTTTCCAAGGCAGGATACTCTAAGCGCAGCACAATCCAGAAATCTGGCAGTGGCTTCTGATTTAAATTCAATTTTCACAAAACCGCTTTTTGATGATGAGGCTCTCTTGTTCAGATATCGGTAAGTGGACTGGAGGCAGGGCATGAAAGGGATAATGAATTCAGTTTGTGTCATCCGTTTTCGGGAAAGCACCTGCGTGATTGCGCACCAATTTTGTCCCGCACATTGAATATAGTTGCGGAGAGTCCCTGTAATCCAAGATTCAAATCATTCAGGCGAGAAAAAACATCACCCAAGGTAGGCCAGTCGTGTGAGAAACTCGTTGTCATGCAAGCAGTGAGACAAGTGAAAATTATAGTCAGTAAAGAACTTTAAGTTCTTCTCTCAATTTTAAAAAACGTGTCAATACTTTGCCCCTTGATAACCAGCGCACTTCTGTATGTTGTAAAAGCATTACATGGTCGTTGCCCATATCATTGCATTGTGCAGAAAATACACGAGAGTTCAGAGGCCTTGCTTTAAGCAGGATTATAGTATACAGTGCCTTGCAAAAGTATTCGGCCCCCTTGAACTTTGCGACCTTTTGCCACATTTCAGGCTTCAAACATAAAGATATAAAACTGTATTTTTTTGTGAAGAATCAACAACAAGTGGGACACAATCATGAAGTGGAACGACATTTATTGGATATTTCAAACTTTTTTACAAATCAAAAACTGAAAAATTGGGCGTGCAAAATTATTCCCGAAGCGGATCCTGTGTTTTGCCCACCACCCAGGACAATGGATCGGATCCCAGCCGGCGAACCATAACAACGACGCCGTAAAAAGTCTTCTGGACAGGCTCCGGAGACAGGCACATCGCGCACTGCTCCCGAGCATAATACTCGCCAATGTCCAGTCTCTTGACAACAAGGTATGCTCCCGCATCCCAGGTTCTCTAGGTATATATGTAGGTATGATGTGATATGTTGAATGAGATCCAGAGCAGGACAAAGAACTGCATGCTGATTGGCTGAAAGCCATGGTATATCAGTCTGTATACCACGGGTATGATAAAACATTTATTTTTACTGCTGTAATTATGTTGGTAACCAGTTTATAACAGAAATAAGTCACCTCGGGGGTTTGTGGTATATTGCCAATATACCGTGGCTAAGGGCTGTATCCAGGCTCTTCGCGTTGCGTCGTGCAAAGAACATCTCTTAGTCATGGTATACTAGCCACATACCACACCTCCTTGAGCCTTATGTTGTTCTGCCCCTGAGCAAGGCAGTTAACCCACTGTTCTCCGGGCGACGAAGATGTGGATGTCAATTAAGGCGGCCCTCCGCACCTCTCTGATTCAGAGGGGTTGGGTTAAATGCGGAAGAGACATTTCAGTTGAATGCATTCAGTTGTACAACTGACTAGGCATCCCCCTTTCCCCTTATTGTTAAGTATAACCAGATTACCCACACCAGCAAGGCTGTGATAACCAGAGAGAGTGATCAAATCAAATCAAATGTATTTATATAGCCCTTCGTACATCAGCTGATATCTCAAAGTGCTGTACAGAAACCCAGCCTAAAACCCCAAACAGCAAGCAATGCAGGTGTAGAAGCACGGTGGCTAGGAAAAACTCCCTAGAAAGGCCAAAACCTAAGAAGAAACCTAGAGAGGAACCAGGCTATGTGGGGTGGCCAGTCCTCTTCTGGCTGTGCCGGGTGGAGATTATAACAGAACATGGCCAAGATGTTCAAATGTTCATAAATGACCAGCATGGTCAAATAATAATAAGGCAGAACAGTTGAAACTGGAGCAGCAGCACGGCTAGGTGGACTGGGGACAGCAAGGAGTCATCATGTCAGGTAGTCCTGGGGCATGGTCCTAGGGCTCAGGTCCTCTGAGAGAGAGAAAGAAAGAGAGAAGGAGAGAATTAGAGAACGCACACTTAGATACACACAGGACACCGAATAGGACAGGAGAAGTACTCCAGATATAACAAACTGACCCTAGCCCCCGACACATAAACTACTGCAGCATAAATACTGGAGGCTGAGACAGGAGGGGTCAGGAGACACTGTGGCCCCATCCGAGGACACCCCCGGACAGGGCCAAACAGGAAGGATATAACCCCACCCACTGCCAAAGCACAGCCCCCACACCACTAGAGGGATATCTTCAACCACCAACTTACCATCCTGAGACAAGGCTGAGTATAGCCCACAAAGACCTCCGCCACGGCACAACCCAAGGGGGGGGAGCCAACCCAGACAGGATGACCACATCAGTGAATCAACCCACTCAGGTGACGCACCCCCTCCAGGGAAGGCATGAGAGAGCCCCAGTAAGCCAGTGACCCAGCCCCTATAATAGGGTTAGAGGCAGAGAATCCCAGTGGAAAGAGGGGAACTGGCCAGGCAGAGACAGCAAGGGTGGTTCGTTGCTCCAGAGCCTTTCCTTTCACCTTCCCACTCCTGGGCCAGACTACACTCAATCATATGACCCACTGAAGAGATGAGTCTTCAGTAGAGACTTAAAGGTTGAGACCGAGTTTGCGTCTCTGACATGGGTAGGCAGACCGTTCCATAAAAATGGAGCTCTATAGGAGAAAGCCCTGCCTCCAGCTGTTTGCTTAGAAATTCTAGGGACAATTAGGAGGCCTGCGTCTTGTGACCGTAGCGTACGTGTAGGTATGTACGGCAGGACCAAATCAGAGAGATAGGTAGGAGCAAGCCCATGTAATGCTTTGTAGGTTAGCAGTAAAACCTTGAAATCAGCCCTTGCTTTGACAGGAAGCCAGTGTAGAGAGGCTAGCACTGGAGTAATAGGATCACATTGTTTGGTTCTAGTCAGGATTCTAGCAGCCGTATTTAGCACTAACTGAAGTTTATTTAGTGCTTTATCCGGGTAGCCGGAAAGTAGAGCATTGCAGTAGTCTAACCTAGAAGTGACAAAAGCATGGATTAATTTTTCTGCATCATTTTTGGACAGAAAGTTTCTGATTTTTGCAATGTTACGTAGTTGGAAAAAAGCTGTCCTTGAAATGGTCTTGATATGTTCTTCAAAAGAGAGATCAGGGTCCAGAGTAACGCCGAGGTCCTTCACAGTTTTATTTGAGACGACTGTACAACCATTAAGATTAATTGTCAGATTCAACAGAAGATCTCTTTGTTTCTTGAGACCTGTTTTGTCTGAGTTTAAAAGTAGAAAGTTTGCAGCCATCCACTTCCTTATGTCTGAAACACATGCTTCTAGCAAGGGCAATTTTGGGGCTTCACCATGTTTCATTGAAATGTACAGCTGTGTGTCATCCGCATAGCAGTGAAAGTTAACATTATGTTTTCGAATAACATTTTTCTGTGTACCAGGGAGCTAGTTTCTTATGAGAAATGTTTTTAGTTTTTAGGGGTGCAACTGCATCTAGGGTATTGCGCAAGGTTAAATTGAGTTCCTCAGTTAGGTGGTTAACTGATTTTTGTCCTCTGGCGTCCTTGGGTAGACGGAGGGAATCTGGAAGGATATCAAGGAATCTTTGTGTTGTCTGTGAATTTATAGCACGACTTTTGATGATCCTTGGTTGGGGTCTGAGCAGATTATTTGTTGCAATTGCAAACGTAATAAAATGGTGGTCCGATAGTCCAGGATTATGAGGAAAAACATTAAGATCCACAACATTTATTCCATGGGAATAATGGGAGTGATGGAGAGAAGCAGCCATTACTAGATGAGGCAGGATCTACTGATAACACAGGTGATGTTGTGAGTAACAGCCCGCTCAAATGAAATGACCAGAATCAGGGCTGGAATTCCAATGCCTTCCAGCCTAGATCTCAGGTGAGGACACTGACTAAGGTATCTGGAAACGGAGAGGGAGAAAGAGAGAGGGAAGTGAAGGAAGAGAGTAAGGGAGAGGAGGAGACCATGTCACGGGCTCATCTGACCCCCTCCAAAGCCCAGAGATGGATACCAGAAATGGATAGAGCTTGAACCACAATCAGGATACACAGGGGGGGACAGAGGATTATGGGAATGGATCTGACCAGGAGTCACATGAGGCAATGGTCCGAGGTTTTGATGCAGAGACAGGGGGAGATGGAGAGGGGGAGGAAGAGGGTAGAAGAGATGGAGAGGAAGAGAAGACACAGGATGAGGGGAAGGAATAGGAGGAATCCAGCAGAGCCCCATTCAACAGCCAGACTGAGAGAAATGACTGTCTGGCCACAGGTAAACAAGAGAGACAGGCGAGATTTAGAAGGTTTGGGTTTTGTGAAGTGAATACCATTCTGATACTCAGTCACGGTTAAATCATGTCCAAGTATTTTAATGTTGTTGGTAAAGGAATAGGAATTCCTTTGTTTAGTTTCCACTGACCATGTGACCTGACCTGTGTGTTTCTGTTTGTATGTGTGTGTGTCAGGTAATCCTGAGATCTACATTGGTATTGGTGCATGTGTCTTGCTGTTGGTTGCTGTTGTGGTCTGGCTCATCAAGAAGCGTTCCAAAGGTAAGCCCATGTCTTTAAAATAAGTACAGTAATACCTTATAACAGGGTTCTTTATTATGAGGCTCCTTAAAGTTGTATTGACATGGTGCTGATTCCTTGTGTTTGGTTTAGACTCATAATCAACTGAAGAAAATCTGTTACAAGTTTCATTTCCCTTTCTCTCTAAGCCCTCTAGTAGCTCCATACCTGCATATCCACTGACTTCTCTTCTTTCCTCTCTCTTGGTTTTGTAACTAAGGCCAAGCTAATTCTGTGGCTCAATCAAGATCTATAAGCTCCCTTGGTGACACCACAGCTGATACTTTCCAATCCAGTCATGACATCCCTGTTCCTCTAGATTTGCAGAGAACAGGGAATGCCAGCCATCTTGAAGACTATTGAGAGAAGGCGGTGGCAATCAGCTAGGCAGAAATTGGGGAAGAGGAGAAAAAACAATTACTGGAGGAAGAACTTACTTGGAACACAAGTGTAAAGGACAGGGTCAATCAGAACAACCAGAACAATGAGGCTGTGAAAACTGGAGAGGGAGAGGGAGAGAAGAAACCATTACTAGACAAGGCAGGATCCACTGATACAGATCTTATTGTGAGTAATAGCCCGTTCAAACTGAACAACCAGAATCAGGTTAGCGGTTGGGAGTCCGAAAAGAGACAGAGGGAAAAAAAGTGTAGAATCCAAACAGAACATGAATGTTACCATGGGGAGTATTACCGAAGAATCCGGCCAAATTGCTCCTCCGAAGCCACCTCGGAGCAGCCTTAACTATAATTCACCGTACCCACAGATTCTGGAGACACAGCACAGCAGTTGGAGAGGACGTGTCCAAAGCATGGGTGGTTATGGCACAGAGGGAGCGGGAGATGGAGAGGGAGATGGACAGTTTATGCCCCAGAAAGTCCTAATCTTAGACACAGGGGAGGAGAGCAGAGGAAAGGATGCGGGGCCAAGAGAGGAGGGAGAACACGTTGAGAAAGAGAAGGTAATAGAAGATGATTTAGTGACAGAGGATGGAGAGGGACAAGAAGAGACAGGTAGGAGAGGTGATGGAGGAGAAAGAAATGGACAGGAGAGACTGAAAAGAATGAAGAAGAGCAGGGAAGAAGGGAGAGGAAGAAGAGGGAGAATAAAGGAGAAGAGACACAGAAGGGAGAGGAAGGCAAGAGCCCAACTTCTCCCAAACAACCACTCCATCGCAATGACCCCCCACCACCTCTCGCCCCAAAACCATCCAATATGGCATGGCAACCAGATGGATGTAGAACAAGGAAGCATAGTGAAAACAATGGAAACCCAGAGCAGTGGGCAGGTAGACAGAGAGGGAGGAACACCTGGCCTATCAGGTCTGAGGAGACCCACTAGCAGAGTGTCAGACAGTACAGACACTCCTGATAGAAACAGTCTAGGATTGTCAGCTGTTTCTATAGCCACAACAAGTTCAGGTGCACCCTCCGGACCAGGAGAAACAAGTTCAGGTGCACCCTCCGGACCAGTAGACACCAGTTCAGGTGCACCCTCCGGACCAGGAGACACCAGTTCAGGTGCACCCTCCGGACCAGGAGACACCAGTTCAGGTGCACCCTCCGGACCAGGAGACACCAGTTCAGGTGCACCCTCCGGACCAGGAGACACCAGTTCAGGTGCACCCTCCGGACCAGCAGACACCAGTTCAGATACAATGTGTAATAGAGAGCAGCTCAGATACTGTCTACTATAGTAGAAAATGTACCAACAGAGACCAGTACAGCTACAGCCTCTGTACCAGGAGAAACCAGTTGAAAAGCACTTGTTGAAATAGTTTGTTAAACAAAAATATTAGGCTATGCACGGGGATGTTTTGTTTCTCTTATATTTAGACAAATTATTTCAAGTGTATTTAAAACCAAATACCTTTAGACTTTTACTTTAGTCATTTTCTATTAAAGTATCTTTACTTTTACTCAAGTATGACAATTAGGTACTTTTCCACCACTGTATTATAGCACATACAGGTACAGTATACAGTACATTTTTAATACCAACATACATTTTGTATTTTTAGGTGCATTTTATGAAAAATATATTTAATTAAGAGCTTACCTGATCATTTACATGGTGTGAGGGCTGATACTTTGCTCTATAAAAATAAGACATATTTCAAATGTTAATATAAAAAGAAGTTGTGAGACAAAGTTGCTTTTGCCCGACTTTCAATAATGCCTGAGGAGTAGGCCCGTATAAAAATGAAGAAATGACCCTATCACTTTGACTTCATGGATCTCACTTGTGGGATATGGATGACCAAGGACGATCAAGTCCAACAGTAATAGTATTAGTCACCATCTTCTGTTGCATTTGTGGCAGATAATCAATGAATGGTAAGTGAATATATTTCATGCAGGTATTTATAATTATAGTTTAGACCAGCCTTTCTTAAAGTATGGGTCGTCGCGGACCTGTTAATGAAGGGTCGCGACGTGTCAGATAAATTTAAAAATAATTTCATGAATTACTGGAATTGATTTGGCCAAGTGCATCTGCGCTCTCTGTTCAGTGGCTCTCTGTTCAGTGGCTCTCTGTTCAGTGGCTCTCTGTTCAGTGGCTCTCTGTTCAGTGTCTCTCTGTTCAGTGGCTCTCTGTTCAGTGGCTCTCTGTTCAGTGGCTCTCTGTTCAGTGGCTCTCTGTTCAGTGCGCTCACAGTTCAGTGCGCTCTCTGTTCAGTGCGCTCTCTGTTCAGTGCGCTCTCTGTTCAGTGGCTCTCTGTTCAGTGCGCTCTCTGTTCAGTGCCCTCTCTTTTCAGTGTGCTCTCTGTTCAGTGAGCTCTCTGTTCAGTGCGCTCTCTGTTCAGTGCCCTCTCTGTTCAGTGCGCTCTCTGTTCAGTGCGCTCACAGTTCAGTGCGCTCACAGTTCAGTGCGCTCTCTGTTCAGTGGCTCTCTGTTCAGTGTGCTCTCTGTTCAGTGCGCTCTCTGTTCAGTGCGCTCTCTGTTCAGTGCGCTCTCTGTTCAGTGGCTCTCTGTTCAGTGCGCTCTCTGTTCAGTGGCTCTCTGTTCAGTGCGCTCTCTGTTCAGTGCGCTCTCTGTTCAGTGCGCTCTCTGTTCAGTGCGCTCTCTGTTCAGTGGCTCTCTGTTCAGTGCGCTCTCTGTTCAGTGCGCTCTCTGTTCAGTGGCTCTCTGTTCAGTGCGCTCTCAGTTCAATGGCTCTCAGTTCAGTGCGCTCTCTGTTCAGTGCGCTCTCTGTTCAGTGCGCTCTCTGTTCAGTGCGCTCTCTGCAGTTCAGCAGTCTCTGCTCAGTTCAGCAGCTGTGGGAGTGTGAGAGTGTGAGAGGGAGATGCCCATGTGCTTCGAGATTTACCGGAAGATCACTCCACGACACATGATGCAGCACTCTCGTTCAAGCCACTGACTTGTTATTCCCACTCACCGCTGTCATGAAATGGACTCATATTAGCCACAAGTTGTGACTGAGCTCAATTGTCATGAAACGCATATACAGCGATGAGTTTTTCACTCTTTCATACAAACTTATAACAAGGAGCGCTCACAATGTCTTTTGTGCGTGGAAGTGCTTAGTAATGAGTCTCTCATAACAAACCAATTTAAAAAACGACATGTCCTGTGACCAAACATCCACAGCATGATGGTAAACCCAGGACAGAATGCTTCAGGAAACAGTGATTCAACACTGTTTTTGTGTTGATATTTAATTTGTTTTAGGCATAGGGGCAATGAAATGTACAAATATTTATGTATAGTTGAATATTTTCCTAAGCTTGGGTTCCAGGAAAACACAGAATTTCTCATTTGGGTTCCAAGATAAAAAAAAGTTTAAGAACCCTCGGTCTAGACGCACTCATGTCAAACAGACGAGATTTCAGTCTGTGTAAACTGACAACAGGTGTTTTGACACAGTCATCCAGCGGGCGACAGTTGACCCTTTTTTCACTAATGTTTGTTAGGGTGTAGACTATTGAGCCGAGTTAAGGGTGTGTATTATAAGAACGTGAACTATATTGACTGTACCATTGTGTATTTTAAATATGAACGGTAGGCCAACTTCACAGCTGCATGTATACTGGGCTGTTATTACTGGGTAGGACAAGATGTTAACACTCCACTAAAGACTGTGGCATGTTAAGAGTGATGATGCAACCATAGAAATAGAATTTAAGTAGACTTACCGGAATTATGATTATATTTCTAAGGGTGTAACTCTGCTCTTTTCCCATAGCATCTGCAGCTTCACCAACACGTTATGTCATCACAAACAGGCATGTCATCATCAAGCCTGGGAAACAGCCACTCTGAAGTAGATCCAGAGAAGGCAGTGGGAACCAGCCACTCTGAAGAGGACCCAGAGAAGGCAGTGGGACCAGCCACTCTGAAGAGGACCCAGAGAAGGCAGTAGGAACCAGCCACTCTGAAGAGGACCCAGAGAAGGCAGTGGGAACCAGCCAGTCTGAAGAGGACCCAGAGAATGCAGTGGGACCAGCCACTCTGAAGAGGACCCAGAGAAGGCAGTGGGACCAGCCACTCTGAAGAGGACCCAGAGAAGGCAGTAGGAACCAGCCACTCTGAAGAGGACCCAGATAAGGCAGTAGGAACCAGCCACTCTGAAGAGGACCCAGAGAAGGCAGTGGGAACCAGACAGTTTGAAGAGGACCCAGAGAATGCAGTGGGACCAGCCACTCTGAAGAGGACCCAGAGAAGGCAGTGGGACCAGCCACTCTGAAGAGGACTCAGAGAAGGCAGTGGGACCAGCCACTCTGAAGAGTACCCAGAGAAGGCAGTGGGAACCAGCCAGTCTAAAAAGGACCCAGAGAAGGCAGTGGGAACCAGCCAGTCTGAAGAGGACCCAGAGAATGCAGTGGGACCAGCCACTCTGAAGAGGACCCAGAGAAGGCAGTGGGACCAGCCACTCTGAAGAGGACCCAGAGAAGGCAGTAGGAACCAGCCACTCTGAAGAGGACCCAGATAAGGCAGTAGGAACCAGCCACTCTGAAGAGGACCCAGATAAGGCAGTAGGAACCAGCCACTCTGAAGAGGACCCAGAGAAGGCAGTGGGAACCAGACAGTTTGAAGAGGACCCAGAGAATGCAGTGGGACCAGCCACTCTGAAGAGGACCCAGAGAAGGCAGTGGGACCAGCCACTCTGAAGAGGACTCAGAGAAGGCAGTGGGACCAGCCACTCTGAAGAGGACCCAGAGAAGGCAGTAGGGACCAGCCACTCTGAAGAGGACCCAGAGAAGGCAGTAGGGACCAGCCACTCTGAAGAGGACCCAGAGAAGGCAGTGGGACCAGCCACTCTGAAGAGGACTCAGAGAAGGCAGTGGGACCAGCCACTCTGAAGAGGACCCAGAGAAGGCAGTAGGGACCAGCCACTCTGAAGAGGACCCAGAGAAGGCAGTAGGGACCAGCCACTCTGAAGAGGACCCAGAGAAGGCAGTGGGACCAGCCACTCTGAAGAGGACCCAGAGAAGGCAGTGGGACCAGCCACTCTGAAGAGGACCCAGAGAAGGCAGTGGGAACCAGCCAGTCTAAAAAGGACCCAGAGAATGCAGTGGGACCAGCCACTCTGAAGAGGACCCAGAGAAGGCAGTGGGACCAGCCACTCTGAAGAGGACCCAGAGAAGGCAGTAGGGACCAGCCACTCTGAAGAGGACCCAGAGAAGGCAGTAGGGACCAGCCACTCTGAAGAGGACCCAGAGAAGGCAGTGGGACCAGCCACTCTGAAGAGGACCCAGAGAAGGCAGTGGGACCAGCCACTCTGAAGAGGACCCAGAGAAGGCAGTGGGACCAGCCACTCTGAAGAGGACCCAGAGAAGGCAGTGGGAACCAGCCAGTCTGAAGAGGACCCAGAGAAGGCAGTGGGACCAGCCAGTCTGAAGAGGACCCAGAGAAGGAAGTGGGACCAGCCACTCTGAAGAGGACCCAGAGAATGCAGTGGGAACCAGCCAGTCTGAAGAGGACCCAGAGAATGCAGTGGGAACCAGCCAGTCTGAAGAGGACCCAGAGAAGGCAGTGGGACCAGCCATTCTGAAGAGGACCCAGAGAAGGCAGTGGGACCAGCCACTCTGAAGAGGACCCAGAGAAGGCAGTGGGACCAGCCACTCTGAAGAGGACCCAGAGAAGGCAGTGGGAACCAGCCACTCTGAAGACGACCCAGAGAAGGCAGTGGGAACCAGCCACTCTGAAGAGGACCCAGAGAAGGCAGTGGGACCAGCCACTCTGAAGAGGACCCAGAGAAGGCAGTGGGACCAGCCACTCTGAAGAGGACCCAGAGAAGGCAGTGGGAACCAGCCAGTCTGAAGAGGACCCAGAGAAGGCAGTGGGAACCAGCCATGCAGAGAGTGGGGAGAAGGAGAGGCTGCCATTACTGGAATGAGAACAAGTGGTTAAAGAAGAGGACATAGATCAAGCAGACAGGGGAAGGTGTGCGAACCAGAGATAGTTAGGGAGATAAAAACCCATTACTGGACTATGACAAGGATGGATCTACTGATAACATAGGTGGGACTGTGAGTAATAGCCAGTTGAAACTAAACAACCAGAATCAGGGCCGGGATTCCAACCAATATCAGATGAGGACGCCAACTAAGGAATCTGGAGAGGGGGAGGGAGAGAGAGAGAGAGAGAGAGGGGGGGGGGGGGGGAGTGTAGAAAGAGAGTGAGGGAGAGGTAGAGGATGGGCTCATCTCACCCCTTCCAAAGCACCCTCAGATGTCTTGTGCCAGCGATGGATACAGCCTGAACCACAATCTAACACTCCCAACAGGTTCAGGATAAACAGTGGGGGAACCAAGCTGACCAGGAGTTACATAAGAGGAGTGACAAAGGAAATGACTCAGAGACAGAGGGAGAGAGAGTTGAAGAGGAAAGGAGAGATGTCGATGGTGAGAGGGAGGGAGAGACAGAGGGAAGATAAGATGCAGAGAGGGAGGGAGAGACAGAGGGAAGATAAGATGCATAGAGGGAGGAAGAGGGAAAGGAAGAGGAGCAAGAAGAGGAGACAGAACGAAGGGGAGAAAGAAGAGGGATATAGAAAAAAACAAGGTGACGACCAACAACAGGAGGACATCCTATCTGAGGTGGAGCCAGGGTCAGAGGACCAAGAGGAGGAATCCAGCAGACCCATACACACAACAGCCAGACTGACTGTCAGAGGTCTTCACCAACCCCTCAGAGAATGGACTAAGATGGAGCGTGCAGAGAGAGAGGAGGTGATAGAACTTAAGTTCTCTAAAACAAACACCTCCATACCGAATTCCCATACATAAAGACCCAACAACCCACCACTTCTCACCCCCAAAACCATCAACTATAAGTTACTCATTGCTATCAAATGGGTGTAGAACAAGGAAGTGTGTTGAAAACAATGGAAACCCAGAGGAGCAGTAGTCAGGTAGACAGAGAGGGAGGAACACCTGGCCTATCAGGTCTGAGGAGACCCACTAGCTCAGTGTCAGACAGTACAGACACTCCAGATAGAAGCAGTCCAGGATTGTCAGCTGGTCTCAGAGCCACAGCATGTAGGTACATTATCTACTCCAGTAAACTATAGTTCAGGTGCACCCTCCAGACCAGTAGACACCAGCTCAGATACAGCATGTACACCAATAGAGAGTAGCTCAGATACTCTGTCTACTACATAGAGAAGTATAGGTAAATCCTCTGTACCAACAGAGACCAGTACAACTACAGAGTATGTACCAGAAGAAACCAGTTGAAAAGCACTTGTTGAATTTATAGTTTGTTTGATAAATATTTAGATTCTGTACAGGGAAGGTTTGTTTCACTTCAGTAAACTCATCTCTCTTTTTCTATCTCTTACAGGTTATTATGTATTATATTGTTATCCTGTAGGGGCTGTCATGTTTAGCCTAGGCTACTATGATGCTCAACTATGTATACTGAACGAAAATATAAACGCACCATGTAAAATGTTGTTCCCATGTTTCATGAGCTGAAATAAAAAATTCCAGAAATGTTCCCAAAAATATAATTTCTCTCAAATGCTGTGCATCAATTAGTTTCCATCCCTGTTAGTGAGCATTTCTCTTTTGCCAAGATAATCCATCCACCTGACAGGTGTTGCATATCAAGATGCTGATTAAACAGCATGATAATTACACAGGTGCACCTTGTGTTGGGGACAATAAAAGGTCACTCTACAATGTGCCGTTTTGTCACACAACACAATACCACAGATGTCTCAAGTTTTGAGGGAGCGTGCAATTGGCTGCAGGAAGGTCCATCAGAGCTGTTGCCAGATAATTCAGTGATCATTTCTCTACCATAAGCCACCTCCAACATCATTTTAGAGCAGACCACCTGGCTCCCACTTGGGCCTGGCTCCCTTCCAGGCCCACCCATGGCTGCGCTCCTGCCCAGTCATGTGAAATCATTAGATTAGGGCTTTATTTATTTATTTAAATTGACTGATTTCCTTATATGAACTGTATCTCTGTGAAATCGTTGACATTGTTGCATTTCAATATATATTGTGAATTATAATTAAATATTGAACCATACAGTAAGATGGCAAACATGCATTATATGTTTTGAGGAAAATATTTAATCTTGTGAATGTTTTAGTGTGCATGCCATATAGGCATATGGACGAATATATAGGCTATAGGCTATAGGCTGTTGAATTAAAATCTATTTTACACTCAGTGGACAGGAGGAAAATTAAATTAACTATAGTTATTCATTTACCTTTGAATATTTCAGTATTGCCAAGTTTTGTTACATTATAGCAGAGATTCAATCAATTCTAAATTCTATATATTTAATTATGTGCGTTGCAGCCAATTATACAAATAGGGATGCGCCAAAGACCAGGTATGGGTTGACTACAGGAAGGAATATTCCAGAACTGGTTAAAAAAAAGCTTATTAAAGTTATTAGAACATATAAATAGAATGCAATGTGTTTGTATACCATATCATCTAATTGCAGCTATTAAACATAATTTACAAGTCAATTTAAACAATTGTATTTTCCACCAAGATTTCATGAATAGGGAGGAACTAAACCACAGTTAACTTTCACTTTCACAACCTCAGAAAATACAATATCATACGTAGGTTAGACGATGAACCACACCATGTTTTAGCATATCTCATGTTAACTTACTTTTATCTATTATCTTAACAAACAAACTAATTAGCAAATATGCCGAAACTAACGTTCATCGAATTGTGCTTCTGGCTTTATGTGGCGCAAAATGTGGTTTCCGGAGGTAAGTTGAACCGACCGCAGGGTCGAACGTAGCTTTAGGTCTCCCTAATATTTGTAAGGCTACTTGTGTGCTTACTGTGTAGCCTACAACATCATCACATCATAATGTTTGATTATGATGAACAATAGGTAGGAAATGTAACAATGTGCCTTATGAACACAATATGCGTTGCAACTTGAAGAACAAGCGCAGCCGCCCAAGTGTGATTCACATCAGTGAAAAAACACATGGCAATCTGAAACAAGAAGCCTTTATAGCAACATTATTGACAATAGCCTAAACACGCTCTTCATAGTTATTTTCATCATGGAAAGTCTGAATGGTTTTAAACTAAGTCTATGTGGGTTTCGATGAGAAATAATGACCGACTCCTTATTATTTGTAGCTACACACACATAACCGACGTCAGAAAGTGACAGAATATTAAGTCCTGGCCTACCAAGGCGTAAACCTACAGAAGGGTCTGCGTGATCATGGCAGGGCCGGTGATATGGACGGGCCTTAGGGGGGCTACCATACCTTCTTGCCCCTCCAAATAAAATATTGAAATATTTGTGATTTATTTGACCGAGATGTGCACCTACAGAAAGAGCAATCAATCTCAGATAAAGCATCCATCTGATGCTGTCTGGACCAAAATAGTATGGCATGTCATACTATTTCTGGCCAGACAACATCAGATACATGGGCTAGATATTGTAAGAGAGAGGGGGGCGCTGTTTTGCTCACTCGGATGCTTCGTTTTCAGCATAGAAGAAGAGGTGAAGCAAGAGGACTCACTCTCTCCAAAATCAGTCCAGAATAAACCCTATGGGCATAATATGCAGACATGAGCTTGTGGCCTGCCTTCCCGCCTTAAGGACAATGACTCCCATTGTTAGGGCGGAGACATGAGTATCTCATCATTATATACAGATCTCTGGTTCCAGCCTCTTGCGAATTAGAAAGGAAAGTTGGCGGGTGCACAGTGCACTGTTAGGATGCTGGCTTCCCCTAAAGTAAATTGATTGTTTTGCGAAATTATATAATTAATCCATCTTTAATAAAAACATTCAAAATACTTCACCAGAGAGCATGACTTAGCCACAGAAGATCAATATCTGTGAATTGTTTCAAATCACAACTGCATAGGCCTATGCCTATTTTGAAATCTGAACATTTGGGCAGCTGGCGTGGCAATATCTCTTAGCTGACTGAGTTTTGGCTGTCATTGTAAATAATAATTTGTTCTTAACTGACTTGCCTAGTTAAATATATATTTTTAAGAATCTAAAATATGTTTCAAGATAATGTGTCTTGAATATCATTTTTTATGTTGCAACAAGAATAAGGGGAGGGACATGTAATCACCCACAAATCAAGGGTGAAAACAGGCTGCCTAAGTATGGTTCTCAATCAGGGACAACGATTGACAGCTGCCTCTGATTGAGAACCATACCAGGCCAAACACAGAAATACCAACTCATAGAAAAACAAACCTAGACAACCCACCCAACTCACGCCCTGACCTTACTAAAACAAAGACATAACAAAAGAACTAAGGTCAGAATGTGACACTGTGCCCATTCATTGTTTCATTGTGTGAATTGTTTGCCCTCTGATTGTTTATCACTTCCCCATTACATATCAAATCAAATGTTATTGGTCACATACACATGGTTAGCAGATGTTAATGTGAGTGTAGCGAAATGCTTGTGCCTCTAGTTCCGACAATTAAGTCATCTAACAAATTCACAACAACTACCTTTACAAATGTAAAGGGATGAATAAGAATATGTATGTATATATATAAATATATGGATGAGTGATGGCCATGCGGCATAGGCAAGATGCAGTAGATGGTATAGAATACAGTATATACATATGAGATGAGTAATGTAGGATATGTAAACATTATTAAAGTGGCATTATTTAAAGTGAATAGTGATACATTTATTTGAGTCTGTATGTTGGCAGCAGCCTCTCTGTTAGTGATGGCTGTTTAACAGTCTGATGGCCTTGAGATAGAAGCTGTTTTTCAGTCTCTCGTTCCCAGCTTTGATGCACCTGTACCTTCTGGAAGATAGCGGGGTGAACAGGCAGTGGCTCGGGTGGTTGTTGTCCTTGATGATCTTTTTGGCCTTCCTGTGACATTGGGTGTTGTAGGTGTCCTGGACAACAGGTAGTTTGACCCCGGTGATGCGTTTTGCAGACCGCACTACCCTCTGGAAAGCCTTGCAGTTGAGGGCGGTGCAGTTGCCGTACCAGGCGGTGATACAGCCCGACAGTATGCTCTCGATTGTGCATCTGTAAAAGTTTGTAAGTGTTTTAGGTGACAAGCCAAATTTCTTCAGCCTCCCGAGGTTGAAATGGCGCTTTTGCGCTTTCTTCACCACGCTGTCTGTGTGGGTGGACCATTTCAATTTGTCCGTGATGTGTACGCCGAGGAACATAAAACTTTCCACCTTCTCCACTACTCCACTCCACTATTTTCCTGACACCACACTCCGAGGGCCCTCACCTCCTCCCTGTAGGCCGTCTCGTTGTTGTTGATAATCAGGCCTAACACTGTAGTGTCGTCTGCAAACTTGATGATTGAGTTGGAAGCGTGCATGGCCACGCAGTCATGGGTGAACAGGGAGTACAGGAGAGGGCTGAGAACACACCCTTGTGGGGCCCCAGTGTTGAGGATCAGCGGGGTGGAGATGTTGTTTCCTACCTTCACCACCTGGGGGGCGGCCCGTCAGAAAGTCCAGGACCCAATTTCACAGGGCGGGGTCGAGACCCAGGATCTCGAGCTTAATGACAAGTTTGGAGGGTACCATGGTGTTACGTGCTGAGCTGTAGTCAATGAACAGCATTCTTACATAGGTATTCCTCTTGTCCAGATGGGATAGGGCAGTGTGATGGCGATTGCATCGTCAGTGGACCTATTGGGGCGGTAAGCAAATTTGAGTGTGTCTAGGGTATCAGGTAGGGTGGAGGTGATATGATCTTTGACTAGTCTCTCAGAGCACTTCACGATGACAGAAGTGAGTGCAACGGGGCAATAGTCATTTAGTTCCGTTACCTTAGCTTTCTTGGGAACAGGAACAATGGTGGCCATCTTGAAGAATGTGGGGACAACAGACTGGGATAGAGATTGATTGAATATGTGCTAAACACACCAGCCAGCTGGTCTGCGCATGCTCTGAGGACGCGGCTAGGGATGTCTTCTGGGCCCAAAGCCTTGCGAGAGTTAACACGTTTAAATGTTTTACTCACATTGGCCACGGAGGAGAGCCCACAGGCTTTGGTAGCGGGCCGTGTCAGTGGCACTGTATTGTCCTCAAAGAGAGCAAAGAAGTTGTTTAATTTATCTGGGAGCAACGGTGCTGGTTTTCTTTTTGTAATCCGTGATTGTCTGTAGAACCTGCCACATACGTCTTGTGTTTGAGCCGTTGAATTGCGACTCTACCTTGTCGCTATACTGACGCTTTGCTTGTTTGATTGCCTTGCGGAGGGAATAGCTGCCCTGTTTGTATCCGGTCATGCTTCCAGTCACCTTGCCATGATTAAAAGCGGTGGTTCGCGTTTTCAGTTTTGCATAAATGCTGCCATCAATCCATGGTTTCTGGTTAGGAAAGGTTTTAATAGTCACAGGTTTTAATAGTCATCCTGAAGGATACCGATCTCGTCTTTGAGCAGTACCAGACATCCCAATATTTTCAAACATGTTGAATTTTATCGGCACAAAATCTACAGTGCTCTTGTAGTGTGAGACAAGGTTCGAGAACGATGATCAGCAATAGCCAATGAGAGCTCGGCAGAGAAGAAGCCAGTGAGATGATGACGTTGTTTCGCATCACCCAAAATGTGTAGATCGTTACAGCTCTGAAGTTCATAAGCAATGTTGCTCATTTCAAAATGTTGGCTAGATATTTGAACTCGGTATGGTAAGCGTCAATGTCTGACTGAACGTTTATGAAGCTGCTTTGAGCCACAACTCGTAGCTAAGTAAATCTAATCACATCTTTGTTTTTACGAGACAGCGTGGTATCGAGAAAATGACAGGAAACACAGTCGTTTAATGTGAGAGGCTCGGCGTTGTTAGGATTTTGAAAGTCGTGTAGTGTCCACCCAGCTTTAGTTGAATTTTAACTTTGAGATTTGTATAATTAACCATTTGCCAACGATTTTGAGAAACGAAAACATTATTATTGAAATGAAACTGCTCCACGAAAATGCGCATATAAAAATAATCAGAACCTTCATGCAGATCGGTAGAAAAGGTAAGATACATTGTAAGCTTCCTCAAACTTCAATCTCACGAGCTCCCTATGGTCTTTACTATAACACCCATAAAAAAAATGTGTGAACGCGCAAGCCGTGCTCACTGATGGATATCAAAGGCCCATTCAACTGATTAGTTCTGCACACACGCTCCCTCAACGTTATCAGGAGAGAGAAACCAGACATGCTCATTGCGCACATGGAGCACTTCAAACAAAAGACAATGGAAAAAATGTACAACTCCTAAATGATAGTTATGAAATAAACCAAAACTTGTTTCTCACTAGTGTAGTAGGTTGTGAACTCTGCAAACAACGTTTCCAGTCTGAGAATGAGAACGGTAAATGACTGGAATGCTTGCATTAACAGTAATTCATGTAACCAAATGACAGCGATTAAAGGTACATTTAGGCCTACTGGTTACATACAGTTTATTCAGAAAGTATTCAGACCCCTTGACTTTTTACACATTTTGTTACGTTACAGACTTATTCTAAAATGGTTTAAATATTTTTTTCCCCCTCATCAATACAATATCCCATAATGACAAAGCAAAAACAGGTTTTTCGAAATCTATTTATTATTTATTACAAATAAAAAACAGAAATACCTTATTTCCATGCGTTATTGATCAGAATAAACAATCAAAGGGGCAAACAATTCACACAATGTAACAATGAATGTGCAAGAATTGTTCGGAGACTGCGGGCTTATTCAGGACAGACTTTGGCAAGAGTGAGCCATCTCACTTAGCTTCTTCCTCTCTGCTGAACCTAGAGAGCAAAATAGTGCCCCTTTGTCCTACTATATGTAGCCAATGTATCTGATACTGTCTGGCCAGAAAAAGCATGACCTGCCATAGTACTTTTGTCCAGACAGCATCAGATACATGGTCTACGCATACAGAGACAGAGGGGCACTGTTTCGCTCGCTCGGATGCGTTTTCTGAGATTGATGAGTCTTTCTGTCGGCTTACGTCTCGGTCAAATAAATTATCCATATTTTATTTAGACGGGCAAGGAGGTAAAATAGTGCGGGCCAGGCCCCCTAGGTCCCGCCCATAACGCCTTCCCTGCTTTATGCACAAATATTGATATAATAACCATCAACCCTGTAAACTTGGAGTTGTGATGATATGTTGTGTGGTACTCCCACCACGACCCAGGAAACCATCCAGTTTATTAGGTTACAGACTAAATAAATGATGAACTTCACAGGGTGGTGAAAGTCCAAGGTGATGAGTTTGATGCTCCTTTCCAATAAATATTGAGGGTCTTATTCTGGTGACATGATGATCGATGCTTTGCTGCTGTTTGACAAATAAAAATAATATCACGCTAATCCATAATAATGTCATAATGTAGATAGTTTACCCCCACTGTAGCTGTTGGCTAGAGCGCATGTGTCAAGACCAGAGTCGGAACATTTTCTATATAACACAACAGTCTATATAACGCAGCAGTCTATAATACAGTCTATATAACACAACAGTCTATAATACAGTCTATATAACACAGAAGTCGATATATGTCACTTTCAATGCCAACAGGGTTAGGACTATATATTTATACCCTAACACAATGTATGAAATGTCTGCTTTTCCAGATCTTTATCATCAAGTGGAAGGTGATCTGGTGTTGAAGCCAGAGAAGTCCACAGTGCCTGACCCCATCACAAGCATCCTATGGAAGCATGGGAAGAACAAGGTGGCAGAGTGGTACAAGGATTATGGTCTGGACATCTATGGTACCTTCATAAACCGTACAACCCTGGACCAGACTACTGGAGAGCTGAGAATCAGTGGATTGATGAAAACAGACAGTGGAGTTTATTCTGTGGAGTTCAACAGCAAACTGCTAGACAAGACATATACACTATCTGTTATCAGTAAGTGTTTCTGTGTGTGTGTGTGTGTGCGTGCGTGCGTGCGTGCGTGTGTGTACATACAGTATGTGTGGTCATGTGGAAACACCAGGTTATGTAATGTAGTGCCTCACAATCATTTTCCCTAATTATTCCTGTTTCTTTCCTCTATTTACAGATGTAGTACCCAAACCCAAAATCACTTCTTCCTGTAACCCAGACAAAACCTCCTGCATTTTGACCTGTGAAGGTGACACCACTGATGCTGAACCAGTCACCTACAGCTGGAAAGTGGGAGAGGGGCCGTGGGAGGTTGTAGACAAACAGCTGTTTGTCTCCAAGAGCAACACTGGCAAATCAAACAGCAGATGCAATTACATCTGCAAGCTGAAGAACGCTGTTAGTGGGGAAGTCAGTGAGCCAGTTGGAGAGGTGTTTGGTTCAGGTGAGTGGACACTCACAAGTGTGTTACAGCCTTATGTATTGATATGTCAGTAACACTGCTAGTGTTGTAGGACATTTTGAATGCTGCACTATGTAGAAAACAGACAGTGGAGTTTATTCTGTTGAGTTGAACAGCAAACTGCTTTAGAGGACATATACATTATGTTATCAGTAAGTGTGTGTGTGTACATCTGTGTGTATGTACATGTGTGTATGTGTGGTCGTGTAGAAACAGGCGGTTATGTATTGCAGTGCCTCACAAGCATTTTCCCAAATTATTCCTCTCTGATACATGTATGAAATGTCTGCTTTTCCAGAGTATCTTTATCATAAAGTGGGAGGTGAGCTCGTGTTGACGCCGGACAAGTCCACAGTGACTGACCCCATCACAAGCATTCTATGGAAGCATGGGAAGTACAAGGTGGCAGAATGGGACAAGGATTTTGGTGGTCTGGACATCTATGCTGCCTTCAGAGAGCGTACAACCCTGGACCAGACTACTGGAGAGCTGAGAATCAGTGGATTGATGAAAACAGACAGTGGAGTTTATTCTGTGGAGTTCAACAGCAAACTGCTAGACCAGACATATACACTATCTGTTATCAGTAAGTGTTTCTGTGTGTGTGTGTGTGTGTGTGTGTGTGTGTGTGTGTGTGTGTGTGTGTGTGTGTGTGTGTGTGTGTGTGTGTGTGTGTGTGTGTGTGTGTGTGTGTGTGTGTGTGTGTGTGTGTGGTCATGTAGAAACAGCAGGTTATTCAGTGCCTCACAAGTATTTTCCCACATTATTCCTGTTTCTTTCCTCTATTTATAGAGGCAGTCCCCAAACCCACAATCACTTCTTCCTGTAACCCAGACAAAACCTCCTGCATTTTGACCTGTGAAGGTGACACCACTGATGCTGAACCAGTCACCTACAGCTGGAAAGTGGGAGAGGGGCCGTGGGAGGTTGTAGACAAACAGCTGTTTGTCTCTAAGAGCAACACTGGCAAATCAACCAGCGGATATAATTACATCTGCAAGCTGAAGAACGCTGTTAGTGGGGAAGTCAGTGAGCCAGTTGGAGAGGTGTTTGGTTCAGGTGAGTGGACACTCATAAGTGTGTTACAGCCTTATGTATTGGTATGTCAGTAACACTGCTAGTGTTGTAGGACATTTTGAATGCTGCACTATGTAGAAAACAGACAGTGGAGTTTATTCTGTTGAGTTGAACAGCAAACTGCTTTAGAGGACATATACATTATGTTATAAGTAAGTGTTTGTGTTTGTATGTACATGTGTGTATGTGTGGTCGTGTAGAAACAGGCGGTTATGTATTGCAGTGCCTCACAAGCATTTTCCCAAATTATTCCTCTCTGATACATGTATGAAATGTCTGCTTTTCCAGAGTATCTTTATCATAAAGTGGGAGGTGAGCTCGTGTTGACGCCGGACAAGTCCACAGTGACTGACCCCATCACAAGAATCCTATGGAAGCATGGGAAGTACAAGGTGGCAGAGTGGGACAAGGATTATGGTCTGGACATCTATGGTGCCTTCAGAGAGCGTACAACCCTGGACCAGACTACTGGAGAGCTGAGAATCAGTGGATTGATGAAAACAGACAGTGGAGTTTATTCTGTGGAGTTCAACAGCAAACTGCTAGACCAGACATATACACTATCTGTTATCAGTAAGTGTTTCTCTGTGTGTGTGTGTGTGTGTGTGTGTGTGCGTGTGTGTGTGTGTGTGTGTGTGTGTGTGTGTGTGTGTGTGTGTGTGTGTGTGTGTGTGTGTGTGTGTGTGTGTGTGTGTGTGTGTGTGTGTGTGTGTGTGTGTGTGTGTGTGTGTGTGTGGTCATGTAGAAACAGCAGGTTATTCAGTGCCTCACAACTATTTTCCCACATGATTCCTGTTTCTTTCCTCTATTTATAGAGGCAGTCCCCAAACCCACAATCACTTCTTCCTGTAACGCCAACCAAACCTCCTGCACTCTGACCTGTGAAGGTGACACCACTGATGCTGAACCCGTCACCTACAGATGGAAAGTGGCAGAGGGGGCGTGGGAAGTCGGAGTAAAACAGTTTAATGTCTTTAAGAGCGACACTGGCCAATCAAACAACGGTTACAAGTACATCTGCAAGCTGAATAATGCTGTTAGTGGGGAAGAGGAAGTCAGTGAGCCAGTTGGAGAGGTGTTTGGTTCAGGTGAGTGGACACTCACAAGTATGTTACAGTCTTGTGTATTGATATGTCAGTAACACTGCTAGTGTTGTAGGACATTTTGAATGCTGCACTATGTAGAAAACAGACAGTGGAGTTTATTCTGTTGAGTTGAACAGCAAACTGCTTGACAAGACATATACACTATCTGTTATCAGTAAGTGTTTCTGTGTGTGTGTGTATGTGTGTGTGTGTGTACATCTGTATGGAACACCGTTTGGGTCTTAAAGCACGTGGTCAAAACGCAATCTTTTTAATGCTACGTGTGTAAAGTAAACAGGTGCAGGTGTTAAATTAACGCGAATAAACATCTTCACGCACTAAATTAACGCGAATAAACATCTTCACACACTAAATTAACGCGAATAAACATCTTCACGCACTAAATTAACGCGAATAAACATCTTCACACACTAAATTAACGACAAACATGCGTCTAATAAGCTTGTGCAGGCGGTCCAACATGTGCTAAATAAACAGCTGTCAGCGGTCCTGCACAAGTCAAATGAATCCCTACAGCTGCTTAATATGAACATTTTACTAGACAATTCCCCTAGCTCTTCCTTGCAACCAGGTTTCACAGTTTGAAGGAACTTCCTTTTCCACTGCATTGCAAGCAGAGTATGAACATTTACAAGGTAACCGTTTTGTCTTGGAAAATTGTTGTTACTGAATCTAAAAGTTTATCAGCTAGTTTACAGTGGAAGGATCTGTTTCTCATCACTGGCTTTAAAATTCAGCCAACATTAATCTCGCACCAGGATCAGCAGTGCTTAGCATAAACTAAATCAGATACTTGCTAACTAATTTAGCTAATGTCGGTAGCCTCGAACCCTGGCCATATTGGGGCGGCAAGGTAGCCTAGTGGTTAGAGCGTTGGACTAGCAAGTTCAAACCCCCGAGCTGACAAGGCACAAATCTGTCGTTCTGCCCCTGAACAGGCAGTTAACCCACTGTTCCTAGGCCGTCATTGAAAATAAGAATTTGTTCTTAACTGACTTGCCTAGTTAAATAAAGGTAAAAAAAAATATATATATTATATCATATACTTTGCCTCAAACTGCTAGCCACAGTGAACCGCGCCAGTCTTGTGTTTTATTAAAAGCCCTGCTGAAAAAACATGTCAACTATAACTGCCACGGAAACACATTGAACTATGTTAAAACCTCTTCATCCTACCCCCTCCTTTTTTGAACATTCTGTTAAAAATCGCGCAACTTTTCAGCGTCCTGCTACTCATGCCAGGAATATAGTATATGCATATGATTAGTATGTGTGGATAGAAAACACTCTGAAGTTTATAAAACTGGTTAAATCACGGCTGTGACTATAACAGAGCGTGTGTTTCATTGAAAAACGCAAGAAAAACTGCTCTCTGAAAGCAAAAAATAATTTCCATAAGTCACTTCCACCAGTTGTTAAAGGAGAACAGAATTTAATGGGAATTTGCCTGCACCGTCTACAAATTCCGCACGATGGCGCCATTGTACTAATTTTCAATCAAATTAATTGTTGGAAAATCCATCTGTCTGACCCCAAGTTTTCCAGTCTTCACCCGGATGCAGTTTAGGGAGAGATCAGATTGCATTGTTTTTGAAGTGAGGACCTATTGAAGAGACATCGCCCTGTAATCATTTAGATAGATTATAAACGTTTACTAATACCTAAAGTTGGATTACAAAAGGATTTCGAAGTGTTTTGTGAAAGTTTATCGTCGACTTTTTTAATTTTAAAAAATTACGCAGCGTTTAAAAACGATGAATTTTTCTGAATGACACTACTTCTATACAAAGCTATTTTGGGTATATATGGACCGATTTAAACGAAAAAAAGACCCAATAGTGATGTTTATGGGGCATATAGGAGTGCCAAGAAAGAAGCTCGTCTAAGGTAATGAATGTTTTATATTTTATTTCTGCGTTTTGGGTAGCGCCGGCTATCGCAAAATCTGTTGTTTACGTGTCGAGCTGGCATTTTGGGGGGTGCATGCTATCAGATAATAGCTTCTGATGCTTTCGCCGAAAAGCATTTTAAAAATCTGACTTGCTGGCTAGGTTCACAACGAGTGTAGCTTTAATTCAATACCCTGCTTGTGAATTTTGATCAAGGTTTGAGTTTTAACGAGTACATTTAGCATTTAGCGTAGCGCATTTGCATTTCCAGGTGCCTACTTGAGACATATGCGTCTCAAGTAGATTCAAGAAGTTAATACTATCAAGGTAAATTACATACCAGCAAGCTTGTTGCTTGAATGCAGGACCAGGCATACATAGATTCGACAACGGAGATGCTCAACATCCCGGTAGTTCTCGATGGTCTTTATCATTGACTAAAGGAAGACAAGCTACCTAAATGTGACTTATCGGCTAGTACTGAAGCAGGACATGCTTTTGAGTTACGTTTTTAGCCCAAAACCTTGTATTTAAGCAAAACAACGGCTGAAGGTAGGCAACTTCTTCCGCCTGACTGGCTGACATTTCAATGCTAGCGTTAGCCGTGCTAGCTCGCATTTGGCATGAAGACACTGAAAAGCTCACACAAAGCAAATTTGTCTAGTGACAACTTTGTAAAAACCCTTGCTAATATCTACATGTCAGCTTTCGAACAGAGTAGACTTTAATGTGCATGTTCACTTCGTTTTTTGATTATTTATATTCCATCGAAGCTTATTATGGTAAAATGCCTTCAGGCATATACTCTACTGCTTCAAAGGAATAGGGTTCCCATTCCTTCCACTTTATTTTCACACAATTGTCTTGCAGAAGGGAACCATGAAGAGGAGCTCGGAGTGGGCAAGGGGGAGGCTGATGAAGCAGCAGAGAAGACCTGATTCATCAAGTATCATTAACCCCAATCAAATATTCAATGTCATTAAAACATGTATCCCAATTTACAGTCAAGCAACATCGGTCAGTTGTGTTAATGATATGAACTACAAACCGTCTATGGTTCTTGGAGTCAATGAATCAATTGAAAGTAGACATTTTAAAACTGTGTCAGTAAATATGACAAAAAAAAGTCATCTGCTCTTATGGTTCTGTTTACATTTCTTCAACACTTCAATCCAACACTCTTGCTAATGTTTGACGTCAGGCAAAACGGAGAGCTGCTGGTTGGCATTTTTGTCTGTGTGGGTGTACCAGGAAACGACGTTAGAAGTTATGTCTCCATGATATCGAAGCTTCTTACCATCTTCACTGCAGCCCAGTCGATATCGATTTTAAAAAACAGGAACAATAGATATTGTGTAGCACATAGTAGCAAAACATTTCACTGGAACAACTCATTTGCCTATTGTTCCAACAAATGTCAATTATACATGTTTACATGCGTCAGAGTGCATTTTATTTTATAGCTCTGCTTTCAACGCCATCCTGACCCACAAACTGGTTAGCAGACTCAGGGCTCTGGGTGTAAATCCTGTAATAACAAATTAGATTTTTTTACATTATCTGTGTATCCCCAGAATGGACCCATGGTACACCTGATCACCAACAGTCTCAGCATAAGCAAAACAAAGTAAATGGTGACACTTGACCGTTCTCCCATCTACTGTACATTAACATGGAGATGATCAGCAGCTTCAAGTTCCTGGGCACCCTGATATCCTTTTCTGACCCTCAGTTACTTCAATCATTCCCACTTGTGTTTCTCCACTACCCTCAAACTTGCTGCACCACGACCTATGTACCAAATACAGTGTGTTTGTATTGCCATAACATGTACATGAAATGTCCATATTTACTGTAAGATGTGTTTATGGTAACATTGCACATTGTAACATAGTCCCTTGACATACATGACTTAACTACTTTGCATAATTCTCAGTTTACCCACTCTAAGAAATCATACATATATATTAAAGCTGCATTATGTATTACTGTCCAATTGATTCTGGTTGTTTGTAATGTTTTTGAAAACTTTCACTACACAACTTTTTTTTTGCTCATGGACACTGGAAACTTTCACAATATCAATTATTTTGGGACACATCACCAATTAACAGTGGCTGCAGCATTCTGAACTTACTAGGTTGTCATGCAATGAACATTTTGGATAATCCCCCTTAAATCAATTCGTATTTGTCACATGCGCCAACTACAACCGGTGTAGACCTTACAGTGAAATGCTTACTCACAAGCCCTTAACCAACAATGCTGTTTTAAAAATTACAAAAAAAGTAAAGTAAATAATTAAAGAGCATCAGTCAAATAACAATAGCGAGGCTATATACAGAGGAAACCGGTACAGAGAATGTGCGGGGGCTCCGGTTAGTCGAGTCAAGAAAGTATTCGGCCCCCTTGAACTTTGCGACCTTTTGCCACATTTCAGGCTTCAAACATAAAGATATAAAACTGTATTTTTTTGTGAAGAATCAACAACAAGTGGAACACAATCATGAAGTGGAACGACATTTATTGGATATTTCTAACTTTTTTAACAAATCAGAAACTGAAAAATTGGGCGTGCAAAATTATTCAGCCCCTTTACTTTCAGTGCAGCAAACTCTCTCCAGAAGTTCAGTGAGGATCTCTGAATGATCCAATGTTGACCTAAATGACTAATGATGATAAATACAATCCACCTGTGTGTAATCAAGTCTCCGTTTAAATGCACCTGCACTGTGATAGTCTCAGAGGTCCGTTAAAAGCGCAGAGAGCATCATGAAGAACAAGGAACACACCAGGCAGGTCCGAGATACTGTTGTGAAGAAGTTTAAAGCCGGATTTGGATACAAAAAGATTTCCCAAGCTTTAAACATCCCAAGGAGCACTGTGCAAGCGATAATATTGAAATGGAAGGCGTATCAGACCACTGCAAATCTACCAAGACCTGGCCGTCCCTCTAAACTTTCAGCTCATACAAGGAGAAGACTGATCAGAGATGCAGCCAAGAGGCCCATGATCACTCTGGATGAACTGCAGAGATCTACAGCTGAGGTGGGAGACTCTGTCCATAGGACAACAATCAGTCGTATATTGTACAAATCTGGTCTTTATGGAAGAGTGGCAAGAAGAAAGCCATTTCTTAAAGATATCCATAAAAAGTGTTGTTTAAAGTTTGCCACAAGCCACCTGGGAGACACACCAAACATGTGGAAGAAGGTGCTCTGGTCAGATGAAACCAAAATTGAACTTTTTGGCAACAATGCAAAACGTTATGTTTGGCGTAAAAGCAACACAGCTGAACACACCATCCCCACTGTCAAACATGGTGGTGGCAGCATCATGGTTTGGGCCTGCTTTTCTTCAGCAGGGACAGGGAAGATGGTTAAAATTGATGGGAAGATGGATGGAGCCAAATACAGGACCATTCTGGAAGAAAACCTGATGGAGTCTACAAAAGACCTGAGACTGGGACGGAGATTTGTCTTCCAACAAGACAATGATCCAAAACATAAAGCAAAATCTACAATGGAATGGTTCAAAAATAAACATATCCAGGTGTTAGAATGGCCAAGTCAAAGTCCAGACCTGAATCCAATCAAGAATCTGTGGAAAGAACTGAAAACTGCTGTTCACAAATGCTCTCCATCCAACCTCACTGAGCTCGAGCTGTTTTGCAAGGAGGAATGGGAAAAAATTTCAGTCTCTCGATGTGCAAAACTGATAGAGACATACGCCAAGCGACTTACAGCTGTATTCGCAGCAAAAGGTGGCGCTACAAAGTATTAACTTAAGGGGGCTGAATAATTTTGCACGCCCAATTTTTCAGTTTTTGATTTGTTAAAAAAGTTTCAAATATCCAATAAATGTCGTTGCACTTCATGATTGTGTCCCACTTGTTGTTGATTCTTCACAAAAAAATACAGTTTTATATATTTATGTTTGAAGCCTGAAATGTGGCAAAAGGTCGCAAAGTTCAAGGGGGCCGAATACTTTCGCAAGGCTCTGTATATACAGAGGAAACCGGTACAGAGAATGTGCGGGGGCTCCAGTTAGTCGAGTCAATATATATACAGAGGATACCGGTACAGAGAATGTGCGGGGGCTCCGGTTAGTCGAGTCAATATATATACAGAGGATACCGGTACAGAGAATGTGCGGGGGCTCCGGTTAGTCGAGTCAATATATATACAGAGGATACCGGTACAGAGAATGTGCGGGGGCTCCGGTTAGTCGAGTCAATATATATACAGAGGATACCGGTACAGAGAATGTGCGGGGGCTCCGGTTAGTCGAGTCAATATATATCCATGTAGGTAGAGAAATTAAAGTGACTATGCATAGATAGAGTAGCAGCAAATAGACTGGGTAGCCATTTGCTTAGATGTTCAGTAGTCTTATGGCTTGGTGGTAGAATCTGTTTAGAAGCCTCTTGGCTTGAGAGTGATTAAGTGATATTCTACTAGTGTTGGCCGTGTTACTTCAATGATCATGGTTTTGCATCTAACCTTCCACCTCCAGAAACAAATGACTTCTCTCTATTGCTCTTTGATTGGTACCAGGTGGGGAGCGCTCTGCTTTGAAGAGAGAAGCTATGTCTTCGGCCAAAAGAGGTTTCTCAGCATAGATGAAAACCTCTTTGAAGAGGGTTGAGTGTCTATTCATGTAAAGCAGGAGACCTAGACACTCCAGACCCTCTTTGAATCTATAAAGTAAAAAAGTTAAATGAATTTGCCCTGAAGAATTTAACTAAACTTGAGATTCCTTAGATATATGGAAACTCACTGCTCAAGAGCATCCCATATCCTGCTTTCTAAGTAGAACTTTGTGGCTGAGTCCACCAGGGCATCACTCTCCAGTGTACAAATGCACTGGACCCAGCATGACCGCTTCCTGTGCCTCGTCAACAGTTTGTGCTAACTGGATATTAGATTGTTAATTGAACTGTGTTTTGGGACAAATTAGCAAAACAATAAACTGATTATCACTACCCTTAAAAAGATTGACTGGGCCTCCTGGGTTGCGCAGTGGTTAAGCTGTGCCACCAGAGAATCTGGGTTCGCGTCCAGGCTCTGTCGTAACCGGCCGTGACCGGGAGGTCCGTGGGGCGACGCACAATTGGCCTAGCGTCGTCCGGGTTAGGGAGGGGTTGGCCGGTAGGGATATCCTTGTCTCATCACGCACCAGCGACTCCTGTGGCGGGCCGGGCGCAGTGCACGCTAACCAAGGTTGCCAGATGCACAGTGTTTCCTCCAACACATTGGTGCGGCTGGCTTCAGGGTTGGATGCGCGCTGTGTTTAAGAAGCAGTGCGGCTTGGTTGGGTTGTGTATCGGAGGGCGCATGACTTTCAACCTTCGTCTCCCCCGAGCCCGAAAGGGAGTTGTAGCGATGAGACAAGATAGTAGCTACTAAAAACAATTGGGTACCATGAAATTGCGGAGAAAAATGAGGTAAAATTCAAAAAAATAAAAATAAGATTGACTGCCAACAAAAGGAAACCAGATCCATGTGGAAAAGTATTCATGAAATACAACCCATTTTTTTTTCAAACTTAGTGCAAATTAACAGTAACATAACATCCATCACAGTATAAAGTTACTTACCTTCTCCAACTTCTTTCTGAAGTCCTATTCTGCAATTTCTTTCAGTTCTGGCACAGGAGGTTGTAGGCCACACCCTTGCCTGTATAGCCTCTCTGAAAAAATTTTAGCTCTACACCCCCATGTACCAGACAGACAGCAATCATGCGGCCCACCTGCTTGTATACGTCATCATAGAGTGCTGTCACACAGAAGACAAACAGTAAATAAAGGACACATTACATTCAAAAATCAAATGTCTTACTCAAGTCATATATTGCCATAAACAAACGTGTCTTTGTTGGTGTAAAAGTGTAACTCACCTTGAGAGTTGCAAGAAAGACATTTTTGCCAATCAGGTCCCTCAAATATTGCAGAGGAATGGATGGCACTCATTAGCAGCTGGAGAAATTCTCTTGAGGGACCACCCTCATCAGCTGCCCCTTTTCCATCAGCATCCCTAAAAACCACGTCTATTTTTGCCTCCAGATTGAAGCGGACTCTCTTAAAGCCTCTCATTGCACAATCATAAATGTTGTCCCTCATCACGTTAATTTGGTTGGCATCTCATTAACTTCAGCAGTGTTTGGAGGTCAACACTAAAAGAAACATTCAGAATAACAAAGCTCAGATACTTCCCACAATTAATCTGTAATAACTAGACATTGAATTATTTACAATTCATCTGCAATAACAAGACATTGAATTATTTACAGGGATGACTTACTCACTGTCATCACCAACATCAACAGGAGAGTGGTGAAGGTGGACGATAAGCCTCGGGGAATGGTGGAGGGGAGGCCACAGGAAGTGGTATAGGTGGAGGGAGGCCACAAGAAGTGGTGCAGAAGATGGGGGGAGGCACAGGAATAGGTGCTGCCACAAGTGTAGCCTCGTTTGTAGAAGTAGTCTGTAAAAGGTCATTTAAAGGATTATACATTTCAAAAACATGGAGAAAGGAATAAAGCTGTCAAACATAATGTGATTGCGTTCTGAAAATGATTTACAGAAAATAAATGTAGCCTCATGCATCGCTCAATATAGAATGTAATCAATGTGTAGGTCAAGAAGACATTTTAAGGATGCATGTAGCTCTTATTTTTTTAATAATATTTTCAATATGTATTACATTCAACAAGCAGACAGTGTTTACTCCTCCATGGTCCGTTCTAACTCTGGAGGGAACGCCATTTCTGGAGACAGTGTTGTTTTCTCCTCCATGGTCCGTTCTAACTCTGGAGGGAATGCCATATCTGGAGACAGTGTTGTTTTCTCCTCCATGGTCCGTTCTAACTCTGGAGGGAACGCCATATCTGGAGACAGTGTTGTTTTCTCCTCCATGGTCCGTCCTAACTCTGGAGGGAACGCCATATCTGGAGACAGTGTTGTTTTCTCCTCCATGGTCCGTTCTAACTCTAGAGGGAACGCCATATCTGGAGACAGTGTTGTTTTCTCCTCCATGGTCCGTCCTAACTCTGGAGAGAACGCCATATCTGGAGACAGTGTTGTTTTCTCCTCCATGGTCCGTCCTAACTCTGGAGGGAACGCCATATCTGGAGACAGTGTTGTTTTCTCCTCCATGGTCCGTTCTAACTCTGGAGGGAACGCCATATCTGGAGACAGTGTTGTTTTCTCCTCCATGGTCCGTTCTAACTCTGGAGGGAACGCCATATCTGGAGACAGTGTTGTTTTCTCCTCCATGGTCCGTCCTAACTCTGGAGGGAACGCCATATCTGGAGACAGTGTTGTTTTCTCCTCCATGGTCCGTCCTAACTCTGGAGGGAACGCCATATCTGGAGACAGTGTTGTTTTCTCCTCCATGGTCCGTTCTAACTCTGGAGGGAACGCCATATCTGGAGACAGTGTTGTTTTCTCCTCCATGGTCCGTTCTAACTCTGGAGGGAACGCCATATCTGGAGACAGTGTTGTTTTCTCCTCCATGGTCCGTTCTAACTCTAGAGGGAACGCCATTTCTGGAGACAGTGTTGTTTTCTCCTCCATGGTCCGTTCTAACTCTAGAGGGAACGCCATATCTGGAGACAGTGTTGTTTTCTCCTCCATGGTCCGTCCTAACTCTGGAGGGAACGCCATTTCTGGAGATAGTGTTGTTTTCTCCTCCATGGTCCGTTCTAACTCTGGAGGGAACGCCATATCTGGAGACAGTGTTGTTTTCTCCTCCATGGTCCGTCCTAACTCTGGAGGGAACGCCATATCTGGAGACAGTGTTGTTTTCTCCTCCATGGTCCGTCCTAACTCTGGAGGGAACGCCATATCTGGAGACAGTGTTGTTTTCTCCTCCATGGTCCGTCCTAACTCTGGAGGGAACGCCATATCTGGAGACAGTGTTGTTTTCTCCTCCATGGTCCGTTCTAACTCTGGAGGGAACGCCATATCTGGAGACAGTGTTGTTTTCTCCTCCATGGTCCGTTCTAACTCTGGAGGGAACGCCATATCTGGAGACAGTGTTGTTTACTCCTCCATGGTCCGTTCTAACTCTAGAGGGAACGCCATATCTGGAGACAGTGTTGTTTTCTCCTCCATGGTCCGTTCTAACTCTGGAGGGAACGCCATTTCTGGAGACAGTGTTGTTTTCTCCTCCATGGTCCGTCCTAACTCTGGAGGGAACGCCATATCTGGAGACAGTGTTGTTTTCTCCTCCATGGTCCGTTCTAACTCTAGAGGGAACGCCATATCTGGAGACAGTGTTGTTTTCTCCTCCATGGTCCGTCCTAACTCTGGAGGGAACGCCATATCTGGAGACAGCATTCATGAAGCAATCCATTACAGTACTGCTGCGATTGTTGCTGGAAGCACGGAGGAACAACAAGACTGCTGTACCCATCAACGCCACCATGTACTGGTTGATACAAAAGCTGAAGACACATTAAATATACAAACATCACCATCCTCCTTTACCACTTAAATGCTGCATCAGGTTCCTGCGGTATTTAACTAAGCAGCAGACCAAATATTACATTAACATCCAAAATGTGGAACAGCGTTAATAAACAGTCTACAGCGGATCACAACTATAAGTACTTCCGTTAACCCTCTAAAGGCTACAACAAGGGGTTGTTCTAGACTGTTTCCTTTCCTGAAAGATGTGTGATTACAATATCTACTTCAATTGGAAAAATAACCACATTCCTGTTGTTCACACTTAGGCACAAATACTTTGCTCCAACTGTTTAAGCCTCCGTATGTCCTCAATATAAGCATGTTTGTTAATTTCATGATGAAGATATTCTAGCAATCACAGAAATAGCAGAAACACAATAAAACAATTATTATCCACATGAGTGACATATGGTATCAAGGGCCATTGCTTACTGAACTGTTAGTTGTTAATGAACAATTTGAGATGTTACAATGTACAACTTCTCACCAGTGATATAGATAATTGTGTCTATCACAAAGATACATCTACCTTATCAGTTTGTGGTTTCCATCAAGGTGCCATAACGAGTTTGGTCCAGCAACACGGTATGATCTTCTATGCGGCCTCTGCGACATGGCTTTGAGGGCAGCCGCCCTCGGGTTAACACGAAGCATGATGTCCCTCACTCTGCGTCTCTGCACCCAGAGCCCTTAAATGTGCTCAAACTGTTTGGCCGTAGCCCACGCCAAATAAATGAAAAACACTACACAAACCAACCGCGACCTTCTCTTGTGAATCCCAGACGTAAGAGAGAGAACAATTCCTTATCCTAGTCTTAACTTCCAATGCTCCATCCCCCTGCCCAACCCCCCTCCACGCCACTCCGCCAACCACCAGGATGCCCGGCATCAGAACATTCCAGGCATTCCCGTGATTGGCAGATAGCAGGTTGATTGGCATGTCGGCTCCCGCGAACACTGGGTACTGGTAAGTACAACACAACCAACTAATAGGACTTTGTGGTGGGGGTCGGGGGGGAGTCCCATGGGAGTCCCCACTGGGAACTGTTGGAGCTGAGCATGAGAGCGGCCTGGGGGGCCCTTTCTCGCTGTGCAGTTGTCACAGCGGCGGCAAAAGTCCTCCACATCACTCTTGTGCTGCCCCCAGTAAAAGCCCTGACGGAGGCGGCAGAGAGTTTTTGTGACCAGTCCCCACCCTCCCATGAGTACTCTGGAGCACAGTTTCCGCAATGCTTTTGGGACCACCACCTGCCACCTCTGCTCTCATGGGGGGGTGGGCTGACTCCTTCCATGCCCGCTGTAGCACGCCATCAGCCAGCCACAGTCTCTCAAACTTTGACCACAACCCTTTGGTCATGAGTGAGAGTGCTGTCACCTCTTCCCATGGTGGCCTCACCTGCGCCTCTACCCACTGTAGAACTGGCTGTAGGTCTGTGTTCCATCCCTGCTGCTGCCCCCATTCAGCCACGTCGACAGTCTGCAGCTCACAGCAGACAGGCCCGCTCGCCCGACACATTGTGGCACAGAACCCCTCCTCTGCACACAGCGCTCTCTCCCGTCCCTCTCTCCGCTCACAGTGGCGGCAGCCGTCTGCAGTACAGGGCCAATGGGACATGGCGTCGGGGTTGGAGTGGCATGCCCCTGCCCTGTGCACCACTGTGAAGTCATACGGCGGAAGATCCTCCAACCAGCAAGCCACCTGCCCCTCTGGCTCTCTGAAAGACATGAGCCACTGGAGAGCAGAGTGGTCAGTCCTTACAGTAAATGGTAGGTAGTACTTGAAGTGTTTGACGGAAGCCACAACAGCCAGGAGCTCCCGCTGGGTGACATAGTAGCGGCGCTCATGTTTGTCAAATGTTTTGCTGAAGTACGCCACCACTCTCTCCCCCTCTGGCACCACCTGGGCCAGCACCCCACCCATACCAACATTGCTCGCGTCTGTGTCCAGGATAAAGGGCAAGGTGAGGTCAGGGGGGGTGAGCACGGGGGCCTCGATCAGTGCACTTTTGAGGGTGGTGAAGGCCTCGTCACACTCCACTGTCCAAGTGAAGTCCTTGTCCTTCGGCAGCATGAGGTTCAGGGGAGCAGCGACGCTTGAGAAGCCCCGTACAAACCTCCTGTAGTACGAGGCCAGGCCCAGGAAGCTCTTCAGCTGACGCTGGCCGGTGGGGGTGGGCCAGTCTCTGACAGCCCCAACCTTGTTCTCCATGGTGCCGATCCCCTCCTTTCCCACTCGGTGGCCCAAGAAGAACATCTCTCTACTCATGAAGTGGCACTTCTCGGGGTGGAGCTTCAGACCTGCGCCAGCCACCCTCTCCAGCACACGCCGTAGCGCCACCAGGGCTGACTGGAAGGAGCTGCCATGGGCCAGGATGTCACCGAGGTATGCCAGACACTGCTGTCGTGGGATGCCATCCAGCACCCTGTCCATCAAACACTCAAAAGTAACTGGAGCGTTGCACAGGCCAAAGTACAGGACCTTGAACTGCCAGTGTCCTCTGTTAGTGGAGAACGCAGTTTTGGCTCTGGCCTCTGGGGAGAGTCATTTTAGCCACCCATGCAGGCTTTTCCAGATCTGGGCTGCTCTGCCCCCCAGCCCGCACAGAGGGTCTGTCTCCCTGCACCCCTACCAACGCCCAAGCTGAAAGCCCACACCAGCTCCCTCTCCAAAGCCATCTCCAAGGCTATCATCAATAACTCCGGAAGAGCCAGCTGGGTCTGTATGCGCAGCTCCGTAGGAGAGAGAACCTGTATGAACTGGTCCCGTGCTAGCATATCCCCCCCCCCCCCGAGAGAGGCTCTCAATGTTATTAGCTAGCACCCGTAGAGGCACTCCAGGTTGCCTCCGTCTATTGCTCAGTTCGGGGCACAGCAGCCCGGGCTGTACACACTGTCCACAGCGCCTCCTCAGTGCTCCTACTAAAGCACCATAATCACGTCTGTCCTCGGGCTAATCAATATCAAACAGGCCAGAGCATCATCCGTGAGGCATAAAGCCAACTGCAGTGCTCTTTCTTCATCCGACCACCCCCTAAAATGAGCTAACAGTTCAAACTGAGCATGAAAAGCTTCCCAAGCCGCCTTACCGGAGTACTTCGGAATCTTAACTTATACAGACGCAACCGGGAACTGGGCGCCGCAATGTTTGTTTACATCCTGAGCTCCAGATTCCTCGTCCTGCCGCGTCCTGCCGAACACTGGGTACTGGTAAGTACAACACAACCAACTAATAGCCTAACACATAACACACAGCTGTCTGTGCAGGTTGCTAGAGTATTTTTTTTAAATCAACCTTGTTAACGTGGACTGAACAGCATCAAGTCCAGGATTATCGGAGAGCAGAAGCCGAGTGCAGCCGTTTAGGGTCTGTTTGCAGCGGATATGGAAGTTCCTTCTCGCCATCTTCAATTGTGGTGTTGTTGCATCAAACTGACTGTACACCGATTTAACCTCTTGAGTGTAGGGGGCGGTATTTTGATGTTTGGATGGAAAAAGGAACCCAAATGAAACAGCCTATTTCTCAGGTCCAGAATCTAGAATATGCATATAATTGTCAGATTAGGATAGAAAACACTAAGTTTCCAAAACAGTCAAAATATTGTCTGTGAGTATAACAGAACTGATATTGCAGGCAAAAACCTGAGGAAAATCAAACCCGGAAGTGCTGTTTTTCCTGAAAGCTCTCTGTTCCATTGCATGCCTTTGCTCCATTTAAAGGGATATCAACTAGATTCCTTTTCCTATGGCTTCCACATTGTGTGAACAGTCTTTAGACATAGTCTTAGGATTTTATTTTGAAAAAATGAGCGAGAAAGATCACATCGCGCCATTGGATGGCTGGGTGCCAGCAGCGTTTTGCATGCGCAACTGCTTGGAGCAGACATTTCTCTCTCTCTCCTATTGAAGAAACTACAGTCCGGTTGAAATATTATCGATTATATATTGTAAAAACAACCTGAGGATTGATTATAAAAAAACGTTGGACATGTTTCTACGAACTTTACGGATACTATTTGGAATTTTCGTCTGCCCCATCGTGACCGCTCGAGCATTTGGATTTCTGAACATAACGCTCAAACCAAATGGAGGTATTTTGGATATAAAAATTATCTTTATGGAACAAAAGGAACATTTATTGTGTAACTGGGAGTCTCGTGAGTGCAAACATCCGAAGATCATCAAAGGTAAGTGATTCATTTTATTGCTTTTCTGACTTTTGTGACCAATCTACTTTGCTCCTAGCTGTTTGTAATGTTTTGTCTGCTGAGAGAGATGTCCTTACATAAACGCTTGGTATGCTTTCGCTGAAAAGCTTTTTTGAAATCTGACACGCCAGGTGGACAAGCTAAGCTAAGCTGTGTTTTGCTATATTGCACTTGTGATTTCATGAAAATTAAATATTTTTAGTATTTTTGAATTTGGCGCTCTGCATTTAAGCGGATGTTGACGAAAATGATCCCGCTAACGGGATGGGTGCATCAAGAAGTCGGTTTAATGAAAGGAGGAGCTAGGGAAATTGGCTGGTAAAATTAGCATATTAAAGAATGTGTTAAGTTATATTGTGTATATTTAGCAGCTGTAGGCGTTAACTTCCTGATGCACCCCATCCCGTTAGCGGGGTTAATTTCATCAACACCCGCTGAATTGCAGCGCGCCATATTCAAATAAAATGACTAAACATATTTAATTTTCATGAAATCACAAGTGCAATATAGCAAAACACAGCTTAGCTTGTTGTTAATCCACCTGTCGTGTCAGATTTTGAAAATATGCTTTACAGCGAAAGCAATCCAAGCGTTTGTGTGAGTTTATCGATCACCATACGGCGTTGGCCCACTCCAGAGCTTCCCCTGAGAGGTACGAGACGAGGGCGGCCACCCTCTCCCTTCCCGGAGGAGCTGGATAGACGGTGCCCAGGTAGAGGTCCAGCTGTAGCAGGAAGCCCTGGCACCATGCCGCCGTTCCATCATACTCTCCGGGAAGGGCGAGACGCATCCCACTGGAACCGGGTACAGGGGGGACGGTTAGTGAGGACTCCTGTTGTACTGGAGGAGGTACTGGAGAACCTCCTTGTCTCTCCCAGTGATCCATCATCTGAACTATGAGGTCCATAGCGATGACGAGATGTTGAATCAAATCCATGTGCTCCTGGACACGCTCCTCGACTCCGCTACTGTAGGTACCTGACAATGCTCCATGTTTCATGTATCCATTTGTTTTGTCTTGTTCCCCTCACACCTGGTTTTCATTCCCTAATCAATCTACATGTATTTATTCCTCTGTTCCCGGAAAAACAAACCAGTATGGCGCATCACCAACGAACAAGTAACACAAACAATCTCACACAAAGACATCATCATGTATATATCTGAAAAACTTGATTAGTCTATTCCATCATAGATGGGAAGTCTAAAGTATTGCACCAAGTACTGAGTGTAAAATTACAAAGCAGACATAATTTTTTATTTGATATCAATTATTGTGCTTTTAAGCTAATTTATTGATCGTTTATAGACTTATATAGATGTTTCTAGATGCTTTATAGAGGGGCTGTAGTCGATGTGTTTCTTCTCTGCGTTTCCTCAGGTGTCTCCTACTGTGCTGTTAACACAACCGCAGCTGAAGAGGGGCAGGGGAAGGAAGGTATGAAGCCCAGCATCTTCCACTTCTATGTTTGATCTGAAGGGACCAATTAGGAGTTAGGAATATAACTTTAACCTCCTGGCTCACCCAAATGAAAAATGTATGCATGCATGACTGTACAGTAAGTCGCTTTGGATAAATGAGTTTGCTTAATGGCATAAACAGGATTATATTTAGGTGTTAGCAATATGGTGGTAGCTCTATCTAGCGATGGCAATGGGACTTCGAGCACTCCAACTATCCTGTTTTGTTTGTTATTTTGCAGAGGAAGCCTTGGCGAGGGAAAATTATCATAAAGATGGTTCAGTAAATAATTCAGTACTGTAGGACGGTAAGTTTGACTGTAAAATAATATATACTGCATCCACCTCATTCTCTTAATTGTGAACCAATTTAGGCCAACTCTACCAGTGTGTTGAACTCTTGTTCTTACTGATGTGTTTCAGCTGTGGATCTGTGGGCCAGAGGATCACTGTGGATGAAGAGAAACAAATATCTAGACAATGAGCATTCGATGACAAAAGGAACAATCTACCACTTTATTGTACCCATTAAAAGAATGTTACATCCCGATCTGAGAAATAGAGGTACATTTGAGTTACAGATGTAGGATCTTAATTTGAGCTAAACTGAGTTTGTTACTGCAGGAAAATAGTCCTGCAGAAAGGATTTTTTTTTATATGGATTATAATCAAACATTTATTTATTTTTTGTACAGGAGAATCAAGTCAGAAGTTTCAAAGTCGAAATTACAAACTTCAGAAGCCCTTTTAAGCCTTGAGTACACTACAAGTTTTACATGCCTCCCGAGTGGTGCAGTGGTCTAAGGCTAGCTGTGCCACTAGAGATCCTGGTTTGAGTCCAGGCTCTGTCGCAGCTAGCTGCACCCGGGAGACCCATGGGGCAGCGCACAATTGAGTTCCAGTGGTGTGTTAATGGCATGTAAACACATTAATCTCACTTCCAGTGGTGTGTTAATGGCATGTAAACACATTAATCTCACTTCCAGTGGTGTGTTAATGGCATGTAAACACATTAATATGAGTTCCAGTGGTGTGTTAATGGCATGTAAACACATTAATCTCACTTCCAGTGGTGTATTAATGGCATGTAAACACATTAATATGAGTTCCAGTGGTGTATTAATGGCATGTAAACACCCTAATCTGAGTTCCAGTGGCGTATTAATGGCAAGTAAACATCCTAATCTCACTTCCAGGGGTGTATTAATGGCATGTAAACACATTAATCTCGCTTCCAGTGGTGTATTAATGGCATGTAAACACATTAATCTCACTTCCAGTGGTGTATTAATGGCATGTAAACACATTAATCTCGCTTCCAGTGGTGTATTAATGGCATGTAAACACATTAATCTCACTTCCAGTGGTGTATTAATGGCATGTAAACACAATCTGAGTTCCAGTGGTGTATTAATGGCATGTAAACACATTCATCTGAGTTCCAGTGGTGTATTAATGGCATGTAAACACAATCTGAGTTCCAGTGGCGTTTTTGATCTGCACATGTGCTATCACGAGCAGCGCAAGCCTCCTTTTCTGGCACAGGTGAAGTGAGTTTGGAAAATCTGAAAGTATGCATAGATTTCACATGCAAACTTTATATAGTATGTCCAAACTCTGAATCAGATAGGCTTCCCAAAATGATATGATCGATGTGATAGAACGTTTATGTTGATTGGTGATTTTCAGGTTGCCTGAATATAACCTGTCCACCGGATTGTAGAGGAAATCGTTCTTCTCGCAAAGCATGTAAACGTTATAAACAAACTATAATATTAATCAGAGTATTAACACGAATCATATTATTGAATGCATATAAACATACCCGTTGTTACATGAAATACAGTAGTTTGCAAAAATACTTCATTTAAAGTTTGTGCTTATGTAGACATATGCAGTTGGTAAAGTGCAACTGCTCAAACTAAAGCCATGTGCCTTTAAAGCCTTCTCACACTTCTACTCTGCCAGTGTGTATCTCTGTGTATATCTCTGTTTTTTCTTAACCTATGTGAGAACAAGTTTACTGCAGTACTAGCAAACTTTGCAATGACAATCTTAAACTGTGTGATGTGATTGCAAGATCACTCACTGCCTTACCTTTCATAATCAATAATAGTAAAGGCAATTTTTACCCAGTGCTGTCGAATTGGAATGTAAATAATCTATCGTTTTACATGTTTATTTTCTGCAACTTAAATCAATGTTGATTTTGTGTTGAATGTATGTAACAGTATGTTGTATGTATATATTTCTACAGAGACCAAGGCTTCAGTTGTGTACATGTTGTGAGAGTGAACGCTGTCTTTTTAACAGAATTGTAAAACTGTCACACATAGAATTTAGTTGTAATAAAGCAGTGGTTTTCTTTTGAATGATTTGAATGTGCCTGACACCATAGACACCCTACAGGCCTTTACCGTACCTGGCATTGCATGGTATACCAAAGATACTGGCAACTAACCCAATATATCTCATCGGCGTCGTTTCTAATGTGAGAAAATTAAGCATATTGGACAGAACAACCAAGAAGGTGAGCAGAGCCAAGCCCGAGCTAGCAAGATCATATTGGCACGTGTTTGCAAGCATTTGCATATTTCCGTTAGGAAATTCCTTTTCTCTAAAGTGTGTTTTGTGCTTTTAAAGTGTGATTTTTGCATTCCTAAACAACAAAAACATTTGAAACTGTGGCAAATGGTCAAGTCTACAAAACGTAGTGAGTGGAGGTTCTAAATGGATGCTTCAGATTTATACATCCGGTGAGACATCTGACTCCTTTATCTGTGGTGCACTTTGTGACAGTTGAACAAAGGGGTCTCTATTGCACCCCCTAGTCGACTCACACGATCACTGCATCATAAAATGAGGAAGGGTGTGGCTTAGTTGTTACTATCTGATCACGGTAGAAACAACGGAACATTACAACCACATAGTCCCTTTCACCGCTACCCCTAACCTTAACCATTACCCAAACCTTAACCCTAACTCTAAATTGAGTACCAAAAATGTACGTAGTTACACATTAGTTCGGACAAAATCGTAACTTTAGTTCTTTCTAGCATGGCCATCTACAGTAGTAACTACAGAGTTGTTTTTCGCTGCACTCAGTTACTCACAGATGCCCCCTTCTGGATGTACAGCCAAAAGCACTATGGACACCGTTGTGGCCAGTTTGTGCTGTTAGATTATGTCTACTTGTGTGCATGTTTGTGTGTACCCACAATGCCTGCATGTGAGTTCAAGTCTCTACCCTTGAATGACACTCACCTTGAGGATCTGTTTCCTGCTGTCGGCTATCGATGAATAAACAACAACTTTGGTTTCACCACACCTCTCGTTCACTTTTAAAAGTAACTCCTTCTGCCCTTGTCTGCCCTTGCTGACCCAGCTCATTTACCCTTCAAAGCTAAACGACACAGTGTCCCAGAGTCCACTCGTTTATGACATCCTTAATCCTAGACTAAAGAACAAGGTTTTTCTGAAACTTTCCTGTCTAAGTTGATGAACAACCAACCACAATTTGTGCAATTGTTGTGCTATTGCAGGACTAGTGTCCGAGTCCTTATAGTGATCTTTTCAAACTGGCAGAATCACGGAACAGAACCCTGCTAACGGAATGTTCATTTCGGAGTAGAATTCATTGTTAAATGGAACAGATCCTTCTCTCTTACTTGACTGTAGACAGCTCAGACTCAGTTATTCAACTGAATGTTTTTCCTTTGAAGGCCTAATAATATGTAATATGGACTTGTTAATAGATGAATATATACCAGATGAGTTCTGGTCCAACAGACAGTATAGCCTACTATTGTACCACAAGTTACACTGTAAGATCAAGCGCATGGACATGCTGTATGCTTCACAGCCTCACACATTGACCTAATGTTCTAAGGTAACTGACTTCGGGGTGAATATCTTTCATCTCTGTGACATTGTTTATGACCTGGTAGTAATGGTCTTTATTAATGTATAACTATGGCAGAGGGATCAGCAGGTTGGCTACTTTTATGGTACGTAGTTCCCCTGACCTTGCTACAATACATAACCTCGTACCCAGGCTGGAATTACTGGTGACAGAGAGATAGAGAGAGAGAAATGGAGAGAGAGACAGAGAGACAGAGAGAGAGAGAAACGGAGAGAGAGACAGAGAGACAGAGAGAGAGAGAAACGGAGAGAGAGACAGAGAGACAGAGAGACAGAGAGACAGAGAGAGCCGGCTGGTGGATGAGACTACAATAAAGATAACTTGATGATAAGACTGAAATAGCAGAACAAGCACTGTGTGTGTGTGTGTGTGTGTGTGTGTGTGTGTGTGTGTGTGTGTGTGTGTGTGTGTGTGTGTGTGTGTGTGTGTGTGTGTGTGTGTGTGTGTGTGTGTGTGTGTGTGTGTGTGTGTGTGTGTGTGTGCTTGAAGCCCTGACAGCTCTGTCCACTCACAGAACCATGCGTGCCAAGTGTGTGAGTACATGCTGTCTGTGTGTGTGTTTGTGTGCGCGCGTGCCTGCGTGCATGCATGTAAAGCCCTGCCAAAGAGCACAAAGTGCTGCCCACTCACACAACCATTGCATCTGGTGGCTCTCTAGAGCAGCAACAATAAAGAGAGATAGAGGGGAGATATTCAGGAATGGGAGAGCCCAAACTGCACAGTTGTATCATTAGTAATGCCAAGAAGCAGAGAGAGAGAGAGTGAGAAGGATGAGAAACAGAGACAGAAGTGTATTTCTTGTTTCTACCAGGAGGAGGCAGTGCTAAGCCAAGCTTTACCACTGCTGGCTGCACCCATCAGTAGCACAGTGACTGGGAGTAGCATGTCAAACACATCACAGAAATAAACATGTTTATTTACCCCATACAAAAAGCACAAATAGATTAAATCTACACATTAATATTGCATACTGTAATGTTTTGTAATGGTCATAGGATTTACTGGAATCAGTCGAGACTCTAGAGACATAAACAAGGATTATGGAAAGATTATGTCCTGTAAGAAAGCAGGAAGTACACATGGGAGCCAACTGATCCATTTGTGTCACTCAGTGGGAGTTGATGTCTAATCCCTCTTCCCTTTCTCATTATAGGAATCATTATGACAGCTATGAGCCATTGACCAACTCATCATTTTCGGCTGTTGACACCACAAAATCGACACTGGTGTCGACATCACAGTTCCACATGAATGACTGCCACGTCCACTCTGTCTTAAAATGTTTAACCCGGACACTGCATTTTAACTTGCTTATCCACTCAAAATATTTAACCCGGACACTGCATTTTAACTTGCTTATCCACTCAAAATGTTTAACCCGGACACTGCATTTTAACTTGCTTATCCACTCAAAATATTTAACCCGGACACTGCATTTTAACTTGCTTATCCACTCAAAATGTTTAACCCGGACACTGCATTTTAACTTGCTTATCCACTCAAAATGTTTAACCCGGACACTGCATTTTAACTTGCTTATCCACTCAAAATGTTTAACCCGGACATTGCATTTTAACTTGCTTATCCACTCAAACTGTTACTTCCTCAACAGTTTCTTCAAACTGTTTTGTATGTATTTAAAGTATATAGAGATATTAAACTGTCTTAATGACATCTCTTATTTCCTTATTACCATAGCGCCTCCATGGTAACAGCGTGAGCATCTTTAGATTATTCCGCAGCCCACTAGTGAGCTAATCTAAAACCAGCATGGGAGAGACATACCTCCTATTATAACCCTTTGTAGAGGGAGATTTTTAATGTTATTCTCAGAATTCTACCCTACTCACAGAATTCTGCATTCTACCTGCCCCTTCTAAGTGGAGCTAGATCAATGAATGCAAGGAATTCTCTTTCCAAAACTGTCAGGTTCCCCCCACCTCCTCAACATGATATGTATGCTGTTAAAAGCTGGTGTTTTTATTCTGTGTATCAGTGGAGTTCACATCTGACCATGGTCACTGAGCGATGGGCTGTACCTGCCATGGTGATATAGGGGGACCATGGTCACTGAGTGATGGGCTGTACCTGCCATGGTGATATAGGGGGACCATGGTCACTGAGCGATGGGCTGTACCTGCCATGGTGATATAGGGGGACCATGGTCACTGAGTGATGGGCTGTACCTGCCATGGTGATATAGAGGGACCATGGTCACTGAGCGATGGGCTGTACCTGCCATGGTGATATAGGGGGACCATGGTCACTGAGTGATGGGCTGTACCTGCCATGGTGATATAGGGGGACCATGGTCATTGAGCGATGGGCTGTACCTGCCATGGTGATATAGGGGGACTATGGTTTTGGTGAATGGTATTGGAGCTGTTGATGTATTGGAGATTTATGAGCTTTATGATGAGTGGTGAAATGATTATCCCAGACGGTGTGGAAATGTAATCCAGATATCAGTAAATTAATCATTGATATGCACATTTTTCATACCAAGTCATTAATTAAGCTTTCATTGTGTGTGTGTGTGTGTGTGTGTGTGTGTGTGTGTGTGTGTGTGTGTGTGTGTGTGTGTGTGTGTGTGTGTGTGTGTGTGTGTGTGTGTGTGTGTGTGTGTGTGTGTGTGTGTGTGTGTGTGTGTGTGTGAGAGAGAGAGAGAGAGACGGAGAGAAGAGTATAAACACACACACATGCTTGGTAAACAGGTGTACACTAACAGTGAAACGCTTACTTATGGGCTCTTCCCAACAATGCAGAGAGAAAGAAAAGACAAATAATAACACAAGGAAAAAATACACAATGTGTAACGGTAACTTGGCTATATACAGTGGGGAGAACAAGTATTTGACACACTGCCGATTTTTCAGGTTTTCCTACTTACAAAGCACGTAGAGGTCTGTAATTTTTTATCATAGGAACACTTTAACTGTGAGAGATGGAATCTAAAACAAAAATCCAGAAAATCACATTGTATGATTTTTAAGTAATTAATTGGCAGATTCTGTCTCTCACAGTTGAAGTGTACCTATGATAAAAAGTACAGACCTCTACGTGCTTTGTAAGTAGGAAAACCTGCAAAATCGGCAGTGTGTCAAATACTTGTTCTCCCCACTGTACACAGGGTACCAGTACAGAGTCAATGTGCAAGGGTACGACGTAATTGAGGTAGATATGTACATATAGGTAGGGGTAAAGTGACTAGGCTACAGAATAGATAAACAGTAACAGCAGAGTATGTGATGAGTCAAAAGAGTTAGTACAAAAAGGGTCAATGCAGATAGTTAAATAGTTAACCAATAGCCACCCGGAGTAACTATTTAGCAGTCTTATGGCTTGGGGGTAGAAGCTGTTCAGGGTCCTGTTTGTTGCAGACTTGGTGCATCGCTACCGCTTGCCGTGTGGTAGCAGAGAGAACAGTCTGTGACTACGGGTGCAGGAGTCTTAGACCATTTTTAGCGCCTTCTTCTGACACCCCCTGGTATAGAGGTCCTGGATGGTAGGAAGCTTGGCACCAGTGATGTACTGGGCCGTATGTACTACCCTCTGTAGCACCTTACGGTCGGATGCCAAGCAGTTGCCATACCAAGCAATGATGCAGCCAGTCAAGATGCTCTCAATGGTGAAACAGTAGAAGTGTTTGAGGATCTAAGGGGCCATGCCAAATCTTTTCAGCCTCCTGAGGGGGAAGAGGCATTGTTGTGCCTTCTTCACAACTGTCTTGGTGTGAGAGGACCATGATAATTCCGTAGTGATGTGGACACCGAGGAACTTGAAGCTCTCGACCCCATCCACTACAGCCCCGTCGATGATGTGTGCTCGGCCCTCCATTTCCTGTAGTCCACGATCAGCTCCTTTGTCTTGCTGACGTTGAGCGGGAGGTTGTTGTCCTGGCACCACACTGCCAGGTCCCTGACCTCCACCCTATAGGCTGTCTCATCGTCTTCGGTGATCAGGCCAACCACCGTCGTGTTGTCAGCAAATGTAATGATGGTGTTGAAATCGTGCGCGGCTACGCAGTCATGGGTGAACAGGGAGTACAGGAGGGGACTAAGCATGCAACCCTGAGGGGCCACCGTATTAAGGGTCGCGTGATGGTTGTGTTGTTGCCTAGCCTCATAGACTACTTTCTGGCACAGAATGTGCTGTATGTATCTAGCTATCACCTATAGACACCTCCTACAGTAGTATTCATCTCTCATAGAATGTGCTGTATGTATCTAGCTATCACCTATAGACACCTCCTACAGTAGTATTCATCTCTCATAGAATGTGCTGTATGTATCTAGCTATCACCTATAGACACCTCCTACAGTAGTATTCATCTCTCATAGAATGTGCTGTATGTATCTAGCTATCACCTATAGACACCTCCTACAGTAGTATTCATCTCTCATAGAATGTGCTGTATGTATCTAGCTATCACCTATAGACACCTCATACAGTAGTATTCATCTCTCATAGAATGTACTGTATGTATAGAGTTCTGATCTGGCTGAGGGCCGTGGGCTGTGGGATTATGCAACATGACTAGGCCCCAGGAATCTGAGAGAGCCCTCCCATTGTTCACAGCCATGTGACAAAGGTCAGGGTCAACTGCAAAGGCAACACAGGGGCCGGCCGGACTGTAGAAACACAGAGAGGAGGATGGAGAGGAGATGTTTCACATCGGTGCAGCTAAATTGAACGGGCAGGTTGCTCAGAGAACACTATGACAAGCAACAAGTGATTGAAAGTTCTAGAGAGTAAGCCACAGAGATAGACGTTTGACTCTGAGTGAGAATGTACATATGTAGGAGATAGAGAGTGTGGGAGGTAGAGGGGCTGGGGAGAGAGAAAGAGAGAGAGAGAGAGAGAGAGAGAGGAGGAATGAAGATAAGAAAGTGTCTTCTACAATGCTCATTTATATGAATGGTATTAGGCTGTAGGGGAGAGTAGGAGGAAGAATGTGAGTGAGAGAGAGAGAGAGAGAGAGAGAGAGAGAGAGAGAGAGAGAGAGAGAGAGAGTGAGAGAGAGAGAGAGAGAGAGAGAGAGAGACAGAGAGACTGTGAGAGACCGTGAGAGGCAAAGGAGAAAAGGAGAGAAAGAGAGTGAGAGAAAAAAGAGGGAGTCAAGAAGGAGAGGGTCCAAACTCCACAGAGCTTTCTTGTTAGTGTTGCCAAGGTCAGGTCATTTAGAACGCAATCTCCCTCACCAAATGGTTAACCCTTTCCTTGGTCCAGTTCCAACTTCCCAGCCCTGTCTATGGCTATAGGCCTGGCAATGATATGAAGGTGGAACTCGCTCAACTACTTTCTACACAAAAAATATAACAATGGCTGGTTGCTAGGAGCTAAGATACCTTCAGTTGTGTCCATATACAAACTGTTCCAACTCATTGATGGAGTTGGAACAGTTGGCCCTTTTTTACACTGCATATTAAAGGCTACCTCTATCCCTCCCTCTCCTCGCCAGCCATGTTGCAACTTGCCACCATCTATCAACAGGTTGTAGATCAGCAAAGGGACATGTTAGCTAATTGCACTAACGGGTACAGCGACCCTTGCATCAGGGCGACAGAAATCATAGTGGGGCGTCAACAGCGTACCATGGTTGGCACTCAACTGCTACAATATGATATGTATTGTGTGAGTGTTTGTGTGTGTGAGTGGGGTGGTCAATTCAGCAGCACTGGAGAGAGTAATCTGATCATATAATGTTATCATATAATGAAGGTCTTTCTAAATAGATGTCGCTCAAAGCTCTCATCAAAACTCAAGAAACAGTATGAATGACAACACAGAGGACTCAAATAAAATGAAGAAGAACAAGTATCACTTCTTTCCCTGTGGGTGCAATATAATGGTTCTTACATGGAGCTCGGGCCAGCTCGACCTTTCTCTGATAAGCGTTCAGCTAAGAGTCTGCAGTATCTGAACACTTTGAGTATTTAATTATTAATCTTTAATGTCCATAACAGCCTTCGCTCAGCTACACATATCGGTGTTTAAGCTCCACTCTCTCTGGCTCTGGAGCCACTCAGCTCACTGGAAAACATGGCCCCGGATTCTAGGCCCTGAGTGGGTGGAGACTGGAGAAGGAAAAACATGGTACTGTAATCTTGGCCAAACTGTATCAGGTACCAAGTCTGCTGGATCATTAACAAAAGTGAATGATTAGTTCAGTTGGCAATGGGATGGGAAATGGGCCATTGGGTTTGCAATAAAGGCCTTTATTATGGCTAGCTCAGCATGTTAGCAACAGGACAGTTCTGCGTTGGACTCAGATGGACTTCATGGCTTTACTGCTACTACTTGCATATCAGCTGCAGCTAGATTCACCACATGTTGCAGGGCCAGTGTTGCTGGATCATTAAGGATGGTTCAAATCAAATCAAATCAAATTTTATTTGTCACATACACATGGTTAGCAGATGTTAATGCGAGTGTAGCGAAATGCTTGTGCTTCTAGTTCCGACAATGCAGTAATAACCAACGAGTAATCTAACTAACAATTCCAAAACTACTGTCTTATACACAGTGTAAGGGGATAAAGAATATGTACATAAGGACATATGAATGAGTGATGGTACAGGGCAGCATAGGCAAGATAAAGTAGATGGTATCGAGTACAGTATGTACATATGAGATGAGTATGTAAATAAAGTGGCATAGTTAAAGTGGCTAGTGATACATGTATTACATAAGGATGCAGTCGATGATATAGAGTACAGTATATACGTATGCATATGAGATGAATAATGTAGGGTAAGTAACATTATATAAGGTAGCATTGTTTAAAGTGGCTAGTGATATATTTACATCATTTCCCTTCAATTCCCATTATTAAAGTGGCTGGAGTTGAGTCAGTGTCAATGTCAGTGTGTTGGCAGCAGCCACTCAATGTTAGTGGTGTCTGTTTAACAGTCTGATGGCCTTGAGATAGAAGCTGTTTTTCAGTCTCTCGGTCCCAGCTTTGATGCACCTGTACTGACCTCGCCTTCTGGATGATAACGGGGTGAACAGGCAGTGGCTCGGGTGGTTGATGTCCTTGATGATCTTTATGGCCTTCCTGTAACATCGGGTGGTGTAGGTGTCCTGGAGGGCAGGTAGTTTGCCCCCGGTAATGCGTTGTGCAGACCTCACTACCCTCTGGAGAGCCTTACGGTTGAGGGCGGAGCAGTTGCCGTACCAGGCGGTGATACAGCCCGCCAGGATGCTCTCGATTGTGCATCTGTAGAAGTTTGTGAGTGCTTTTGGTGACAAGCCGAATTTCTTCAGCCTCCTGAGGTTGAAGAGGCTCTGCTGCGCCTTCTTCACGATGCTGTCTGTGTGAGTGGACCAATTCAGTTTGTCTGTGATGTGAATGCCGAGGAACTTAAAACTTGCTACCCTCTCCACTACTGTTCCATCGATGTGGATAGGGGGGTGTTCCCTCTGCTGTTTCCTGAAGTCCACAATCATCTCCTTAGTTTTGTTGACGTTGAGTGTGAGGTTATTTTCCTGACACCACACTCCGAGGGCCCTCACCTCCTCCCTGTAGGCCGTCTCGTCGTTGTTGGTAATCAAGCCTACCACTGTTGTGTCGTCCGCAAACTTGATGATTGAGTTGGAGGCGTGCGTGGCCACGCAGTCGTGGGTGAACAGGGAGTACAGGAGAGGGCTCAGAACGCACCCTTGTGGGGCCCCAGTGTTGAGGATCAGCGGGGAGGAGATGTTGTTGCCTACCCTCACCACCTGGGGGCGGCCCGTCAGGAAGTCCAGTACCCAGTTGCACAGGGCGGGGTCGAGACGCAGGGTCTCGAGCTTGATGACGAGCTTGGAGGGTACTATGGTGTTGAATGCCGAGCTGTAGTCGATGAACAGCATTCTCACATAGGTATTCCACTTGTCCAGATGGGTTAGGGCAGTGTGCAGTGTGGTTGAGATTACGTCGTCTGTGGACCTATTTGGGCGGTAAGCAAATTGGAGTGGGTCTAGGGTGTCAGGTAGGGTGGAGGTGATATGGTCCTTGACTAGTCTCTCAAAGCACTTCATGATGACGGAAGTGAGTGCTACGGGGCGGTAGTCGTTTAGCTCAGTTACCTTAGCTTTCTTGGGAACAGGAACAATGGTGGCCCTCTTGAAGCATGTGGGAACAGCAGACTGGTATAGGGATTGATTGAATATGTCCGTAAACACACCGGCCAGCTGGTCTGCGCATGCTCTGAGGGCGCGGCTGGGGATGCCGTCTGGGCCTGCAGCCTTGCGAGGGTTAACACGTTTAAATGTCTTACTCACCTCGGCTGCAGTGAAGGAGAGACCGCATGTTTTCGTTGCAGGCCGTGTCAGTGGCACTGTATTGTCCTCAAAGCGGGCATAAAAGTTATTTAGTCTGCCTGGGAGCAAGACATCCTGGTCCGTGACTGGGCTGGATTTCTTCTTGTAGTCCATGATTGACTGTAGACCCTGCCACATGCCTCTTGTGTCTGAGCCGTTGAATTGAGATTCTACTTTGTCTCTGTACTGACGCTTAGCTTGTTTGATAGCCTTGCGGAGGGAATAGCTGCACTGTTTGTATTCGGTCATGTTACCAGACACCTTGCCCTGATTAAAAGCAGTGGTTCGCGCTTTCAGTTTCACGCGAATGCTGCCATCAATCCACGGTTTCTGGTTAGGGAATGTTTTAATCGTTGCTATGGGAACGACATCTTCAACGCACATTCTAATGAACTCGCACACCGAATCAGCGTATTCGTCAATATTGTAATCTGACGCAATACGAAACATATCCCAGTCCACGTGATGGAAGCAGTCTTGGAGTGTGGAGTCAGCTTGGTCGGACCAGCGTTGGACAGACCTCAGCGTGGGAGCCTCTTGTTTTAGTTTCTGTCTGTAGGCAGGGATCAACAAAATGGAGTTGTGGTCAGCTTTTTCAGAAAGGGGGGCGGGGCAGGGCCTTATATGCGTCGCGGAAGTTAGAGTAACAATGATCCAAGGTTTTACCAACCCTGGTTGCGCAATCGATATGCTGATAAAATTTAGGGAGTCTTGCTTTCAGATTAGCCTTGTTAAAATCCCCAGCTACAATGAATGCAGCCTCCGGATAAATGGTTTCCAGTTTGCAAAGAGTTAAATAAAGTTCGTTCAGAGCCATCGATGTGTCTGCTTGGGGGGGGATATATACGGCTGTGATTATAATCGAAGAGAATTCTCTTGGTAGATAATGCGGTCTACATTTGATTGTGAGGAATTCTAAATCAGGTGAACAGAAGGATTTGAGTTCCTGTATGTTTCTTTCATCACACCATGTCACATTAGTCATAAGGCATACGCCCCCGCCCCTCTTCTTACCAGAAAGATGTTTGTTTCTGTCCGCGCGATGCGTGGAGAAACCTGTTGGCTGCACCGCCTCGGATAGCGTCTCTCCAGTGAGCCATGTTTCCGTGAAGCAAAGAACGTTACAGTCTCTGATGTCCCTCTGGAATGCTACCCTTGCTCGGATTTCATCAACCTTGTTGTCAAGAGAATGGACATTGGTAAGAAGAATGCTAGGGAGTGGTGCACGGTGTGCCCGTCTCCGGAGTCTGACCAGAAGACCGCCTCGTTTCCCTCTTTTTCTGAGTCGTTTTTTTGGGTCGCTGCATGGAGTCCATTCCGTTGTCCTGTTTGTAAGGCAGAACACAGGATCCGCGTCGCGAAAAACATATTCTTGGTCGTACTGATGATGAGTTGACGCTGATCTAGTAGTTCTTCTCGACTGTATGTAATGAAACCTAAGATGACCTGGGGTACTAATGTAAGAAATAACACGTAAAAAAAACAAAAAACTGCATAGTTTCCTAGGAACGCGAAGCGAGGCGGCCATCTCTGTCAGCGCCGGAAGTCACCGGAAGTTAACGACTGGCTAACGACTATGTTCCAGAGACAGCGATGGGGATGGAGGGTTGAGAGTGGAAGCAGAGTTAGTAGTAAAAGGCTTGATTACAGCTATATTAGTAATTGAGTACAGGGGCGGTGATGAGTTGATGAGTTCATACATCACCAGACTTGCAGCAGCTGCAATGTTTCTCTGTCTCCTGATGCCTTCCAACAACTCTCAGGGGAACCCCTAGCCCTCCAAGCTAGACTTCTATCGACAAAACACACGATGTACAACAACACCCCGCTGCTTCCCCTGTTGCACTGCTCTAATGTCTGAAAGTTGCGTGTCTATTTGAGAGTTAGTGGATGGTAGATGGAGGGAAGGGACCCGAGGGGTTGGTTTGAGAGTTAGTGGATGGTAGATGGAGGGAAGGGACCCGAGGGGTTGGTTCAAGTGGGAAAATTACCATCCGCGAGATTCAGTTGATTGGCTATTTAATATGCTGTTTGTTGGACAATAACATGTTTTTAGGGAAATAGGAGACGATAAAAGGCCTATCGGGACCATTATTGATGGAAGCTATAATATTTGCTTACGTTTAGAGAGACCTGAGGGAAACCTACAAGTAAGTGAGCTTGTGAAATTAAAAATATACTGTTATATATACTGTAGTATATACTGTAGTATACTGTATACTGTAGTATACTGTTGATATCTCACAGTTGAATGAAGGTGCATGATGAAATTAAGAACAACTCTGATCTAGAAAAGATATTCAGCCATGTTCCTCCAAGAGGAAACTGGAAATGTTTCCTTCTTGATCAAGTGAATGAGGATGGAAACGTAAGAGTCCCCCCCATCCCCACCTTTCTGAATCCATTCATTATTAGTTCACGTTTATTTTGTATAATATTTTTTTTCAGCAGGAAAGATATTACAATTCATACATCTCCCAGTCAACTGTTTTTTAAAGTAAAGGTAATCCATTGAGTTTACCTCACTCTGAAAACCAGACTTTAGATTCTGAGTTATCCCTCTTACCCATGATCGTTGTTTAAAACTCAAAGACAACAACGGCCAGATATACCCAGCCTCAGTGTCAGTCTTATGTTACATAGAGAAGCCACATTAACTTTATGGTATCCTCTTGACATGGAGGTTGTTCCCCACCCACCCTGTCTCTCTACTCCCACCAAAACAGTCATTAGCACTAATGATAGTAATTGTTGAAAAATGTGGGAATCCTAACAATACAGGTACAGTACACAACACACATCATCATAATTCCTAATACGAGGAGTCTCAGTGTCTGTGTGTGTGTGTGTGTGTGTGTGTGTGTGTGTGTGTGTGTGTGTGTGTGTGTGTGTGTGTGTGTGTATGTGTGTGTGTGTGTGTGTGTGTGTGTGTGTGTGTGTGTGTGTGTCTGCGTACTTGCATGTGTGAGCTGTGTGTGTGTGTATGTGTGTGTGTGCAACTGTGCTTTACACAGGGCAATAAACCTCCACAGCCCAATCTTTTCTGACGAAGTAGCTATTGATTACCCTCAGCGAACAGCACCAGATAATTCAGGTGATTTACATTATGAATCAGTGAATACTGATCATCTCCTCAGTGGAAAACCCCCAGTTTGGTCAAACACACATCCTTGTGATTCCTTCTGAAATGAGCCAGTGGTGGGTACGGTGGTGTGGAAGGGCTCAGCTGTAGCCTTCAGGGTCCATTATCTGATCCTTTCATCCACAGGGCGAGGACACCTGTGCCATCTCAGGAATACAATACAGGAGATAGGTGGGTTAAATGCAGACGTTATGGCTCTATATCATTTCTATATCAATGCCTTGCATGCCTTTTCTTACATCCCTCATCCACTCCATCTCATTCTGCCTCTCACTTTCAGCTCGTTACGTTCCCTCGTTTCTTCTCTCTGTCTGCTTCCTCTTTAATCTCCATCTTTCTTCTTTTCAATACTTTGAAATGTTCTTCCTCATCACCATGCTTATCCAACTGATGGGGTCTAAATAGAATATTGATTGAGCTGATGATGCATTCCTCACCATTTACAGAGAATAGAGGCGAACAGAGGCGTGGGCTTGTCTCCACCCCGGAGAAATAGTGTCTGGTTTGTACTCATTTCCAGAGGAGCGGGAGGGCAAGGCGTCTCATTTCCACAGTAGAGGTGTAGGTGGAGATGGGAGACAATGGGTATATCACAATAGTTGCAAAAGGGTCCCTTTATGTTCACGCAGAAGGAAAGGAGATGAGGACACAAGGAGAGGAAGCCACTGTGGACTATTGAGAAGCACCCTAGACTACTGGTGCGTTGGCCCTATATGATAACACACCAGCACACTGGGATCACCCAATAACACACTCTCCTGGGCTGCTGCTGTGCTTCAATCCAGTTTGCCTTCGGGTGGGGGGAGCGAGAGAGAGAGAGAGAGAGGGAGAGAGAGAGAGAGAGAGAGAGAGAGAGAGAGAGAGAGAGAGAGAGAGAGAGAGAGAGAGAGAGAGAGAGAGAGAGAGAGAGAGAGAGAGAGAGAGAATTTTCATTTAGTGAGGAAAGAGGGGATTGTCAGGGATGACTGGGTAGGGATCAAACTCTGTGTGGCGCCGGTTTGGAGCGAGGTGAGTGGACTGGCCTAGCAGCAAACAGCCCAGGGTAATTACCCAATCAGAGCCAACAATGACTGTATGATAGAAGCAATTTGTAATCTATTCAGTTTTGGGATGTATCTGAGTTTAAGAATGCAATACTGCGCAATGGTATGCAACACTTCCCACTTCACTGTTTCGATTTCCACTTCACTGTTCCACAAGTGTTTTGTATCCACAGAGCCAATCCCAATTCAAAATAATTTTGTTTTAAAATAATTTACAGTATTTCAGCGATGCTAAACAGAGCCCAGAAATCGGACTGTCAGCAGAACCTGCAGGAAATATACTGTTGCCAAAATACCGCAGCCAACATACTGCAGCCAATGTACTGTAGCCAATGTACTGCAGCCAATACCACAAGAACAAAGATATATCAATTGAGATATTCATGGCTGCGTTTAGACAGGCAGCTCAATTCTCATTTTTTTTTCACTAATTGGTCTTTTGACCAATCAGATCCGCTCGGAAAAGATCTGATGTGATTGGTCAAAATACCAATTACTGGCAAAAATATCAGAATTATGCTAGCTGTGTAAACTCAGCCAATGAAGCCTGGAGACTGTCACAGAACAGCAAGAACAACAGCTGAACAAAAAAGGAATATCAGTCAAAAGATAGATGAGATGCCTATTAAATGAGAAACGTCTCAGGGAACAATACGATAAGAAAACTATAGCCTACAGTTACTATCCTGCAGTGGATGAATTCAGGAGATTAAATTGTCTAATTTGAATGTGCAAAGAGATATTCACTCAGCCGTTCTTGGAGGGAAAAAAAAGGTATTTGTCATTAAAAACCAATCTGTTTCAGTATTGCACACATCATCAGCACATGATGGATCCTAACACCTGCTGAACCAAGCTGAGCGGTGTTGGGTTGAGTGTCAGAGCCATCAGTGGTGCCACTGAGCCAGCTGGGAGCTATCCTAACACATTACATGAAACGAGCAACAACCAAACTCTAACGTTGCCACAACGATGTCATAACCATCAGTGGTGCCACTGAGCCAGCAGGGAACTATCCTAGCACATTACATGAAACGAGCAGCAACCAAACTCTAACGTTGCCACAACGATGTCATAACCATACAATAGTGAGATGGGGGAACAGGTGTACAATGCAACGTAACTGTGTAAATGTTGGCAAAGTGAAATTGTCAGATTGGATTACCTGAGTATTCTTTATGTAGCTGTTCTCTGTCCTTGTCTCTCTCTCTTTCTGTCTTTCCCCCTCTCTCTTCATCTCTCTGTCAAACTGGTAAAAATGTCTCATAAAAAAGTCATGTAATATTGATGATTAAAATTTGATAAGTTGATTTACCCCCTCTTCTCACTCTGTCTCCTTTCCCATTTCTCTCTGTGCACACACACATGCACGCACACACACACACACATACACACACACACGCACATGCACACACACACACAGACACAAACACTCACAAAGAATTATCGCAAAACAATCCAATCAGAGCCAGTACCAGAGCCCTGTCAGCCCAGCTTTTCCAGTCCAGACATCAGCCAGAGTTATTGTATTATTCCCATTAGTGAGGAGTCTAAGGGTGTTTTATTGTGCCTCCACATTGGACATCTAGAGGATTTAAGACAGTGGTGCCGCCGACAGAGAGACAGACGGAGAAAGAGAGAATGTTTTAACGGATGCTTTCATCAGAGGGAGAAAGCAAAGCAACACACCATAATACCAGTCTACATACAGTATTTCCCTGTTTCTGTATGTTAATGATGTTTTTCCTCTCTGTGTGTGCAGGCTGATGCACTGTGCTGTTTCTCTGGTTTTTACCCTCTTTTTGTCACTTTTCTCAATCTTTTTACTTTCTATGTTTCCCCATTAGTTTTATTTTTCTCTTTCCATTATCGGTCACCCAATTATTGTTCTCTAAATCCATATTTATCTTGTTCTCTCTCTATCTCTCCCCCTCTCTTTCCCTCTCTCTGTTGTTGTCATGGGTGCCACCTAGCATTTTCTTCAAATCAAATCCAACTTTATTCGTCACATGCGCTGAATACAACATGTGTAGACTTTACCGCGAAATGCTTACTTACAAGCCCTTAACCAAAAGTGCAGTTCAAGAAAGAGTTAAGAAAATATATACCAAATAAACAACAGTATAAAATAATCAAAAGTAACACAATAAAATAACAATAACAAGGCTATATACATGGGGTACCGAGTCAGTGTGCGCGGGTACAGGTTAGTTGAGGTAATTTGTACATGTAGGTAGGGGTGAAGTAACTATGCATAGATAATAAACAGTGAGGAGCAGCAGTGTAAAAAACAAATGGAGGGAGGGGGGGTGTCAATGTAAATAATCCGGCGGCCATTTGGTTAATTGTTCAGCAGTGGGGTAGAAGCTGGGGGGTAGAAGCTGGCTTGGGGGTAGAAGCTGTGAAGGTGCCTTTTTGGTCCTAGACTTGGCGCTCCGGTACCGTTTGCCGTGTGGTAGCAGAGAAAACAGTCCATGACTTGTGTGACTGAAGTCTTTGACACTTTTTGGGGCTTTCCTCTGACACTGCCTATTATATAGGTCCTGGATAGCAGGAAGCTTGGCCCCAGTGATGTTCTGGGCCATTCGCACTACCATCTGTAGCGCCTTACGGTCAGATATCAAGCATTTACCATACCAGGCGGTGATGCAACTGGTCAGGATGCTCTCAGTGGTGCAGCTGTATAACTTTTTGAGGATCTGTTGACCCATGCCAAATCTTTTCAGTCTCCTGAGGGGAAAAGGTGTTGTCGTGCCCTCTTCACGACTGTCTTGGTGTGTTTGGACCATGATAGTTTGTTGTTGATGTGGACACCAAGGAACTTGACACTCTCAAGCCGCTACACTACAGCCCCGCTGATGTACTTGGGGGCCTGTTCGTCCCGCCTTTTCCTGTAGTCCACGATCAGGTCCTTTGTCTTTCTCACGTTGAGGGAGAGGTTGTTGTCCTGGCACCACACTGCCAGGTCTCTGACCTCCACCCTATAGGCCGTCTCATCGTTGTCGGCCTACCACTATTGTGTCGTCAGCAAACTTAATAATGCTGTTGGAGTCATGTTTGGCCACGCAGTCATGGGTGAACAGAGAGTACAGGAGGGGACTAAGCATGCACACCTGAGGTGCCCCAGTGTTGTGGATCAGCGTAGCAGACGTGTTGTTGCCTACCATTACCATCTGGGGGCGGCCTGTCTGGAAGCTCAGGATCCAGTTGAAGAGGGAGGTGTTTAGTCCAATGGTCCTTAGCTTAGTGATGAGCTTTAGTCAGAGCCCTTCTTCCACCAATAATGTATTATTCATGACTCTGGCATACATAGAAATGAATACACATCTCTATGGAAGTAGAGCATGGAGTCTAGGGTGGATCAGACTGGGATTCAGAGCTGTTGTGGCTCTGTTGTATCCTGCTGCTATGTGGGCGGTGCTCACAGGCACTCAGATCCACAGGAGGTCCTTGTGTATTGGTAGGAAATCAATTTGGTAGCACTTTACTTAAAGTCAGCATGGATAATGCAGTATTACAGTGTATATGGCCCATTATAATGTTTTTAGTATCAATGCAAATGCTGCATTTCTATCTGGCAATGGTCCAAATACTACAAATGGCCTCCAATGGATTATGACTGCATACTATATCATTAAACATGTTACAACTTTAATAGCAAAATACGAAATGAATTCTCAATTCATAAATGGCTGCCAGACTCAACAAAGTAACATAATATGAGAAATGGGAGGCACATTTCTTTGTTTATTTTCTCATTTCATTTTAAAACAGATTCAGTCTGCCAGTTGGGTATAGGCCACACACAGTCCCAGCTCCTGCCGTGCTGGCATGCCGTTAACTAGCGACCCTGTCCAAAACTATACCTCCCATCACCACACTGGGCACACAACAACACACACACACACATCAGATGGCCTGGTATAAACAAAGGTCTATATAGTAGCTTCAACAGTATGTGGAGGATGGGATGTGATGATACTATTGATAAGCTCTTCTTATGGTGCCTGAGGAGATTGATCTATGGTATTCTATTTTATTGTCTTGTATTGTCTCATGAGTGTGTGAGCTGAGACATCAATACAGAATATCAGTTATTTTATGTGTCCTTGTATTTCCCTGTTATTCCTCATCTATATACCCAGCCAGACAAGGTGAGACTCTGTGAGCTCCCTGGGCAGCTCATGCAGAGATAAAAATAACTATATTTCTTTCTCTCCCTACTCGCTCTCTCTCCTACACGTTCACAACACCCCAAGCACAAATGCGCGCTCGCTCACACACACACTTACTCACAGACACTCCCCTCTCCCCCTTCCCCCTCACAAATACACACACACTCCCCACTCACTCTCTGTAGAACATAAAACAGTTCCACTGCCACAATCTCTCAGCTATGGCCCAGATACTCTCTCTCTCTCTCCACCTTATCATATGCTTGATGGTAACAGATGGTGGACGTGATAATTACCAAACACAGACCAAAAGGGAAAGTCTCTGCGGGACCCGCTCTCTAACATAGCTCTCTAAAATAGCACTGCATTCAACACCATGTCTGCTCCTAGGCTCTAGGAAGCATAAAGCGAGGTCTCTTAAACCAACCTGATTTATGGCTGCAAGACCACTGGCTGGTGACGGGCACTACTGTTCGGGGAGGGTTATTAAGGCAATGGAAACATACACGTGCACACACACACACACAGCTACACACACACACAGCTACACACATTCGCAGACACACGCGCACAAAGAAATAGAGTGTAAAAGCTGGCCCTCCTCCTCGAGATTCAGCTGCCCTCTTCACAAACACAGAAATGTATCCGCATCCCTATACAACCATCCTTTAGCTGGTGGAGGATCGGGATTTCGATTTCAGAACACTCTCAAGAACCACCTACTAGCACCAAGGTCAGAGGCTCCAGAGGTGCTTCTCTAAATCAACAAAAATATGTCCCTTGAGAAAACACTGATTACTTAAAGCCTCTACAACAACACGGTTAAAACCCATTCACCTGGAATACGTAACGTGATGTTTTGTGTTGAATCAGCAGAGTGCAACATCGTGACTGATACATGTGGAGTTGCCTCACTGACAGTGTAAGGGCTATATATATCATCACTATAGCATAACTAATAGGAACACTGCTGTATAATACAAACAAGGTGAGAGTTCCTCCTCCCATCCCCCCGAGCAGTAGCCACTACGCTATCAACATTTCCTTAATCTATGAGAAATGTGCACCAGTGTGTGTGTGGTGTCTAAGTGTGAGTAGAGTGTGTAGTGTGAGTGGACTCCGGGGGCTGGTTTACCTGCCTGCTGCCTGCGCCTCTGGCTCAGTGCCATTTTGAGCCTCCATTTGAATACAGTGATCCATCCCATCACACTACTCCCTCACACAGTCACCTACATAGAGGGTGTGTGTCACTCCCGTGTTTCTGTGGGTGTGTGTGTGTCGATTGGTATTGCGTGTTTTCCATTTACTGGGGCAAGGAAGGAACACATCCAAATAAATGACCTGTTTGACTCCACGCAATCCTTATTTTGACAACGCAGCATCAATGACATACCGATTTGCTTTAGCTAGAAGCACATTGCGGTCTTTTCAAACGTCTAAAGTAAAGTTATCCCATTATCATTGGGGTGACATTTTGCCTAGGGAACTTTTTGCTTTCTAATGGCCCTTGTAGATTGTATTTTTCTGGTTCTTGTATCATATTTATCCTCAGGTAGGCCTACTATACAGCCTATAATGAACAATTAGTAGGCTAAGCAATACAATTATTTTTATGATGTGGGATTACTTGTCTTTATGTAAAGCCTACTTGTGAGATGATATGATAGGCGATTTTCCATAGAAAAGGCTATATTCTATTCTATCCATGTGATGTTGTTATTACTTAGGCCTACTTGAATTTCTGTTTTTATTCTCCATTCTCTGCATGTGGTCAGCTGCTTCCATGACTTGCGTTCTGTCCAGCTGTTGATTACATTAGCTATCCATCTCTCTTTCCCTCTCTTCACAGGTTCGGTCCTTAGTAAACCCAGCTGCAGGCCTCAGAGGATTCCTGCCAAGGCGAGTGGGGGAGCTTGGGCGATTCAGGTGACACAGGTTACTCACATCGAGTTGTAAATACAACGAAAACATCCTCACTACAACGGTATCACTGCTATTACTACGAAAATGTAATGGATTTGTGGAAATGGCAGTTGGTTGCGAAAGTAGAGCGTTTTAATTTAGGGTTAGGGTTAGCGAGTGCGACATGCTACCGCCATTATCCCATCAACAGCGGCTGTGAGTGAGACAATTAAGTGTAGCCTAGAACAGTCAAATCAGCGTACGCACAATTAAATAGTAATGAAACAGGCAGGGAGCAGGTCTCGAACCCTCGACCTTCTAGCCCGAAGTTTAGCTAGCTAGATACTTTCCCAGAATAGCTAGGTGGCTAGACAGAGCTAATCTATTTCATTTGACACCCTTGTTTTATAAACGGTCAAAACAATAGTTAAACAACAATTTCTCAACTTTTCCTAATAATACTAGTAAGCCGGCCAGTCTAAATCCATTTGATAATGTATCCAAATTGTTCTGCTTATCAAAACGTTGGAAATGTGTGTTTTGTATTCATAGACTTTAGAAGTAATGGCAGTATCTCACACAGAATACACCCCTTGTCTTTGAAACCCATTTCTATCAAATCAGTTGCTACCTTTCAGATGGGTCCCTTGCCAATAGACCTGTTATCCCCTGGCAAAATCCAGAAATCTAATTTCATCTCCCCTCATACAATCTAATGAAGGTTACTACCAGGAAACCACAGTGATAGTTCCAAGAAACTCAGGAAGCAAAAGATGATAATGTGAACAGAAGAACCACTTTCAAAACCGTCTAATCCTTTGATAGGTTTGTGCTGCTAACAATCACAAGCCTTGTCAAATCAGTTATAATGGCTGTAATAACATATTGCATGTCTATTACCATATCAATTACATGAAATACGTCAGACATGTTTGTTAATAGCCACCCAGGGTGAATACATTGTCCGTGATGATCCATAATGGTGCACAATCTGCTGAGCAACTACAGAAAATGTCCTTGTTGTTTGCTCAGCTCATTGCTAGTCACAGAGAGAAGCCCTGCTCGCATGCAAGGCCTCTTGGTGGGAGAACAAGACCAGCACTGCAATAATGAACAGTTCCAGAAAGACAAACGCTTCCAGTCCGGGAGAAGTGAACGCTGTTCGCCCTACTGCCGCTGGTCAGAGCTCCACAAGAGCTCCATTGTTTTGGTGCAGCTCCCCTTTGCCATGGTTCCGCTGCCATTGCCAGTCGGCTAAAGCTACGTTTAGCCAGGAAACAACCAACAGAAGCTTGCCTGCCACCTTTGGAAGCAGAGCTGTGCTGTGGCTCAGTTTTTTCAATGAAAGGCCTGCTTGACCAAGAGCTTTGGCGAGCACATTGGAAAATGTTTGGGCCAGCAAGGATGACGTCTGTGTAGTTAAGATGAACAACTCGTACCGAGATCCTATTCATCACTCGCACCAGTGTCTCTCCAGATAGACACTACACGCTATCTGAAATTAGAAATTCAAATGGACTGTGCAGGCCAGGTAATTAGCTGCAGTGGGTGAAAAAACAAGCTAGCGTTAATTTAATCATTTTTCCAAACCTCTCAGCTGCAGGAAATGTAAGACCCTCCAGCCTTTTGGGCTGGCATCCTCCTCTCCTTTCCATCTCCCCTTCGTTCTTCTGGGCCTATTTCTTTCCTTCCTGACGTTTTTCACATCCTATTTAATACGGTCTGGAGGACCGCGATCATCTACTTATTAGTTCCTGTGCTACATCATTGACGGGTTCTGTCCCTCTAGGGAGGAACGCCTGCTGTGTTGCAGTGGGATGGATGTGGATTAATTATGTCTCTCTGTCTTAAAGTCTGATCCAGGGAGATAGCCAAAATCCTGCTCTGATGAAGGCTATGCCCGAGGCAGGACAGTCCAGAGCCTGACAGGGATTGTGTTGATTCTGTGAGGCATACCATAGCAAGAAATCTGGTCGCCCCAGTTTACATACTGTAAACATGTCCCATTGGAACAGGCCTACTTTAAAATGCATCCTTCCTTCCCCCTTCTTTGAATTAATGATTGATCTGACATGACTGGATGGATGAAAGCTATGTAGTGGAACTCTTGCTTTCACCCGTCCAGTTAGTCATTGCTTTCACCTATCCAATTAGTGATAACTTCAAGGAAGGAAGTTGGGAACGAAGCATGAGTTTTTAAAGTATTCAAACAGGGAGACAGTGTTGTTAGCTACAGCCACTTATTGTCTCACTACACTTTCATCTATAGTTACCTTATGGCTCAGAGCTGTGTTACAGCTAAAAACCTGAGGGCTGGCTTCTTGCACTTGTCAAATAAAAAGCTTTGTACGTGACAGGAGGAGGTTGCTGGGGGGAGAACGGCTCATAATAATGTCCAGAACAGAGCAAATGGAATGGCGTCAAACACCTGGAAACCATGTGTTTGATGTATTTGATACCATTCCACGGATTCTGCTCCAGCCATTGCCACGAGCCGGTCCTCCCCAATGATTGTTCCACCAGACTCCTGTGTTGTACATTATACAGTGGGGCAAAAAAGTATTTAGTCAGCCACCAATTGTGCAAGTTCTCCCACTTAAAAAGATGAGAGAGGCCTGTAATTTGAGAAATGAAAAAAGGTCAAACGTTTTCTGTAAGTCTTCACAAGGATTTCACACACTGTTGCTGGTATTTTGGCCCATTTCTCCATGCAGATCTCCTCTAGAGCAGTGATGTTTTGGGGCTGTTGCTGGGCAACATGGACTTTCAACTCCCTCCAAAGATTTTCTATGGGGTTGAGATCTGGAGACTGGCTAGGCCACTCCAGGACCTTGAAATGCTTCTTACGAAGCCACTCCTTCGTTGCCCGGGCGGTGTGTTTGGGATCATTGTCATGCTGAAAGACCCAGCCACGTTTCATCTTCAATGCCCTTGCTGATGGAAGGAGGTTTTCACTCAAAATCTCACGATACATGACCCCAGTCATTCTTTCCTTTACACGGATCAGTCGTCCTGGTCCCTTTGCAGAAAAACAGCCCCAAAGCATGATGTTTCCACCCCCATGCTTCACAGTAGGTATGGTGTTCTTTGGATGCAACTCAGCATTCTTTGTCCTCCAAACACGACGAGTTGAGTTTTTACCAAAAAGTTATATTTTGGTTTCATCTGACCATATGACATTCTCCCAATATTCTTCTGGATCATCCAAATGCTCTCTAGCAAACTTCAGACGGGCCTGGACATGTACTGGCTTAAGCAGGGGGACACGTCTGGCACTGCAGGATTTGAGTCCCTGGCGGCGTAGTGTGTGGTAGGCTTTGTTACTTTGGTCCCAGCTCTCTGCAGGTCATTCACTAGGTCCGTGTGGTTCTGGGATTTTTGCTCACCGTTCTTGTGATCATTTTGACCCCACGGGGGGAGACCTTGCGTGGGGCCCCAGGTTGAGGGAGATTATCAGTGGTCTTGTATGTCTTCCATTTCCTAATACTTGCTCCCACAGTTGATTTCTTCAAACCAAGCTCCTTACCTACTGCAGATTCAGTCTTCCCAGCCTGGTGCAGGTCTACAATTTTGTTTCTGGTGTCTTTCCAGAGCTCTTTGGTATTGGCCATAGTGAAGTTTGGAGTGTGACTGTTTGAGGTTGTGGACAGGTGTCTTTTATACTGATAACAAGTTCAAACAGGTGCCATTAATACAGGTAACGAGTGGAGGACAGAGGAGCCTCTTAAAGAAGAAGTTACAGGTCTGTAGGTGACCAAATACTTATTTTCCACCATCATTTGCAAAAAATTCAATAAAAATCCTACAATGTGATTTTCTGGATTTTTTTTCTCTCATTTTGTATGTCATAGTTGACTTGTACCTATTATGAAAATTACAGGCCTCTCTCATCTTTTTAAGTGGGAGAACTTGCACAATTGGTGGCTGACTAAATACTTTGTTTTGCCCTACTGTGTGTAGCCACGTAGTATCTGTTAGAAGACTACTTACAGCTGTAACAATAACAAACAATTAACGCAGCACTGCAACCGCAAAACCTTAAAGAAAAGCTACTAGCGTGTCTCAGGAAACAAATGGCTATTGAACTTCAGATTGTTGACTCAAGACTGCATTAGCCCATTGAGTTAAAGCCTAGGCATTAGCTTTGGGAGCTATGACTAATCTTAATTTTCCAAGTAAGGCGACTAATCACGCAAACTGAACCTGCTTCACTATACATGGAATAAGGGTGGCTGTCTGTGCAGCATGGCAGCGGGCTATATAAGGACAGTAGACAGTTTATCTTATCCACAGCGAGGCCCAGCACCAGACACAGCTCTTTAACAGAGCCAGCTGAGGGGTCTGGATGAACATAATCAGATGGGCCAGGCTACAGAGGGACAGCCAGACCATGCAGTTATTGGATTGGGTTCTAACAGTTTTCAGTAACACTTGTAGTCTGGATTGACTTCATATCAATCATATCATAGTCCTAATCATCTCATAGTCATATCATAGTCCTAATCATATCATAGTCATAATCATATCATAGTCCTAATCATCTCATAGTCATATCATAGTCATAATCATATCATAGTCAATCATGTCATAATCATATCATAGTCCTAATCATCTCATAGTCATATCATAGTCATAATCATATCATAGTCCTAATCATCTCATAGTCATATCATAGTCCTAATCATATCATAGTCATAATCATATCATAGTCCTAATCATCTCATAGTCATATCATAGTCATAATCATATCATAGTCAATCATGTCATAATCATATCATAGTCATATCATAGTCAATCATGTCATAATCATATCATAATCATGCCATAATCATATCATAGTCAATCATGTCATAATCATATCATAGTCATAATCATGCCATAATCATATCATAGTCATAATCATATCATAGTCAATCATATCATAATCATATCATAGTCATATCATAGTCAATCATGTCATAATCATAACATAATCATGCCATAATCATATCATAGTCAATCATGTCATAATCATATCATAGTCATAATCATATCATAGTCAATCATGTCATAATCATAACATAGACCTAATCATATCATAGTCATATCGTAGTCATATCATATCATAGTCAATCATGTCAAAGTCATAATCATATCATAATCATGCCATAATCATATCATAGTCATAATAGTATCATAATCATATCATAGTCATAATAGTATCATAATCATATCATAGTCATAATAGTATCATAATCATATCATAGTCATAATAGCATCATAGTCATATCATAGTCATAATAGTATCATAATCATATCATAGTCATAATAGTATCATAATCATATCATAGTCATAATAGCATCATAGTCATAACAGTATCATAATCATAATAGTATCATAATCATATCATAGTCATAATAGTATCATAATCTTGTGATAGTCATGGTGGTATTAGTGGTATTCAATAAGCATTTTTCTACGGCTGGCCATGCTTTCCACCTGGCTACCCCTACCCCGGTCAACAGCACTGCACACCCCACAGCAACTCGCCCAAGCCTTCCCCATTTCTCCTTCTCCCAAATCCAGTCAGCTGATGTTCTGAAAGAGCTGAAAAATCTGTACCCCTACAAATCAGCCGGGCTAGACAATCTGGACCCTTTCTTTTTAAAATTATCTGCCGAAATTGTTGCAAAACCTATTACTAGCCTGTTCAACCTCTCTTTCGTGTCTTCTGAGATTCCCAAAGATTGGAAAGCAGCTGCGGTCATCCCCCTCTTCAAAGTTTGACCCAAACTGCTACAGCCCTATATCTATCCTACCCTGCCTTTCTAAGGTCTTCGAAAGCCAAGTCAACAAACAGATTACCAACTATTTCGAATCCCACCATACCTTCTCCGCTATGCAATCTGGTTTCAGAGCTGATCATGGGTGCACCTCAGCCACGCTCAAGGTCCTAAACGATATCTTAACCTCCATCGATAACAAACAATACTGTGCAGCTGTATTCATTGACCTGGCCAAGGCTTTCGATTCTGTCAATCACCACATCCTCATTGGCAGACTCGATAGCCTTGGTTTCTCAAATGATTGCCTCGCCTGGTTCACCAACTACTTATCTGATAGAGAGAGTTCAGTGTGTCAAATCGGAGGGCCTGTTGTCCGGGCCTCTGGCAGTCTCAATGGGAGTGCCACAGGGTTCAATTCTTGGACAGACTCTCTTCTCTGTATATATCAATGATGTCGCTCTTGCTGCTGGTGAGTCTCTGATCCACCTCTACGCAGACGACACCATTCTGTATACTTCTGGCCCTTCTTTGGACACTGTGTTACCAACCCTCCAGACGAGCTTCAATACCATACAACTCTCCTTCCGTGGCCTCCAATTGCTCTTAAACACAAGTAAAACTAAATGCATGCTCTTCAACCGATCGCTGCACCTGCCCGCCCATCCAACATCACTACTCTGGACAGTTCTGACTTAGAATATGTGGACAACTACAAATACCTAGGTGTCTGATTAGACTGTAAACTCTCCTTCCAGACTCACATCAAACATCTCCAATCCAAAGTTAAATCTAGAATTGGCTTCCTATTTCGCAACAAAGCATCCTTCACTCATGCTGCCAAACATACCCCTGTAAAACTGACCATTCTACCGATCCTCGAGTTCGGCAATGTAATTTAAAAAATAGCCTCCAATACCCTACTCAATAAACTGGATGCAGTCTATCACAGTGGCATCCGTTTTGTCACCAAAGCCCCATATACTACCCACCACTGCGACCTGTACGCTCTCGTTGGCTGGCCCTCGCTTCATACTCGTCGCCAAACTCACTGGCTCCAGGTCAGCTACAAGACCCTGCTAGGTAAAGTCCTCCCTTATCTCAGCTCGCTGGTCACCATAGCAGCACCCACCTGTAGCACGCGCTCCAGCAGGTATATCTCTCTGGTCATCCCCAAAACCAATTCTTCCTTTGGCCGCCTCTCCTTCCAGTTCTCTGCTGCCAATGACTGGATCGAACTACAAAAATCTCTGAAACTGGAAACACTTATCTCCCTCACTAGCTTTAAGCACCAGCTGTCAGAGCAGCTCACAGATAACTGCACCTGTACATAGCCTATCTATAATTTAGCCCAAACAACTACCTCTGCCCCTACTGTATTTATTTATTTTGCACCTTTGCATCCCATTATTTCAATCTCTACTTTGCACATTCTTCCACTGCAAATCTACCATTCCAGTGTTTTACTTGCTATTGTCACGCCCTGACCTTAGAGAGCCTTTTTATGTCTCTATTTGGTTTGGTCAGGGTGTGATTTGGGGTGGGCATTCTATGTTTTTGTTTTCTAGGATTTTGTATTTTTATGTTTTGGCCACGTATGGTTCTCAATCAGGGACAGCTGTCAATCGTTGTCTCTGATTGGGAACCATACTTAGGTAGCCCTTTCCCTCCTTTCAGTGTGGGAAGTTAACTTTGTTTGTGGCGCTTAGCCCTGTTGTTTCTTGTTTTGTTGGCGACATTTTAAAAATAAAAATAAAATGTACGCTCACCTCGTTGCGCTTTGGTCTACTTCCAGCAACGGCCATGACAGCTATATTGCATTTACTTCGCTACCTTGGCCTTTTTTTTGCCTTTACCTCCCTTATCTCACCTCATTTGCTCACATTGTATATAGACTTATTTTTCTACTGTATTATTGACTGTATGTTTGTTTTACTCCATGTGTAACTCTTTGTTGTTGTATGTGTCAACTGCTTTGCTTTATCTTGGCCAGTTCGCAATTGTAAATGAAAACTTGTTCTCAAATTGCCTACCTGGTTAAATAAAGGTGAAATAAAAATAAATAAATACAATTAGTCAGGCAGACTAGAGATAGAGGCATGTAAAGGATATTTATATTAGAAGAGGTTTATTTTAACCCTCTTTCTGCTGCCCAGAAGTCTAACAGTGATTAGAGGCTAAAGCCGCCTTTCCCCTCCAGTAGCCATTGATTATCACCTGCTGCCTCGACACGCAAACTCTAGGATACGGCTGCATATTTCAACAGGGGCATCGACGGAATCTCTGACTGGGGGGTTCTGGAGACCCGGAACCCCTGTAGATGATGGAAGAGCAGGCAGGCAGGCAGGGCTGTGATTTAGAATTTGATGCAGAAGGGTCAGAAAGAGATTAGGCCCAGTACTCATGGGAAGCCAACTGTACCAATGTGCAGTTCCATTGACTGACTGAGTTCCATTTGGCTGTTCAGTCTAAGGATAAATGTAGGCCTAACACAGAGGAGGAAGTAGCAGTCCCTCTCCAGACTGAGTGTCTATTGCTTTTTTTAAAAGCCTAAATGAGGCAGAAAATACTGAGGGAGCTCTGATGAGCACTGGTCCCTTTTCTGTGGTTGCCCAGGGTGCTACATCATGTTTGTGAATGTGTTTCACTCGTTCGCCCGCCACTCTCCAGAGGTCTTTACTGTGGAGCCAGCGTCGTTAGTAGGCTGTAGGGAGGAGATATGGCCCACTGCTCCGATCTGCACTCATTAAAATGAAGCTGAAACGTTAAGAGAGAACCAGAAAGATACAATTTTTTAACAGCACACACCTTAGTGTAGGTTTACCTTGCAGTAAACTAAGCACACCGCATAGTGAGGTGTTGGTGCTTGGATCAAAGCGATACCAAAATAGATACCATATGATTGCTTATGACCTTATGACCTGACCTGACCTGTCTAGCCGATATGTAAGTTGGTGCTTGAATGTAATAGGTGCTCCTATCTGGCCTTTCCTGACCTTAAAAGTTTAGGCTAGTTAAGAACAAGTTCTCATTTACAACTGCGACCTGGCCAAGATAAAGCAAATCAGTGTGACACAGACAACAACACAGAGTTACACATGGAGTAAACAATAAACAAGCCAATAACACAATAAACAAGTCAATGACACAGTAGAAAAAATAAAGTCTATATACAGTGTGTGCACAAGGCATGAGGAGGTAGGCAATAAATAGGCCATAGGAGCGAATAATTGCAATTTAGCAGATTAACACTGGAATGATAAATTAGCAGATGATGATGTGCAAGTAGAGATACTGGTGTGGAAAAGGGCAGAAAAGTAAAGTAAATAAAAGCAGTATGGGTATGAGGTAGGTAGATTGGGTGGACTATTTACAGATGGACAATATTCAGCTGCAGCGATCGGTTAGCTGCTCAGATAGTTGATGTTTAAAGTTGGTGAGGGAAGTAAAAGTGTCCAACTTCAGCGATCTTTTGCAATTCCTTCCAGTCACTGGCAGCAGAGAACTGGAAGGAAAGGCGGCCAAATTAGGTGTTGGCTTTGGGGATGATCAGTGAGATATACCTGCTGGAACGTGTGCTACGGGTGCGTGTTGTTATCGTGACCAGTGAACTGAGATAAGGTGGAGGTTTACCTAGCATAGACTTATAGAGGACCTGGAGCCAGTGGGTCTATCGAATATGTTGCGAGGGCCAGCCGACTAGAGCATACAGGTCTCAGTGGTGGGTGGTATAAGGTGATTTGGTAACAAAACGGTTGGCACTGTGATAGACTGCATCCAGTTTGCTGAGTAGAGTATTGGAAGCTATTTTGTAGATGACATCTCCGAAGTCGAGGATCGGTAGGATAGTCAGTTTTACTAGGGTAAGTTTGGCGGCGTGAGTGAAGGAGGCTTTGTTGCAAAATAGAAAGCCGATTCTAGATTTGATTTTGGATTGGAGATGTTTAATATGAGTCTGGAAGGAGAGTTTACAGTCTAACCAGACACCTAGGTATTTATAGTTGTCCACATATTCTATTTCGGAACCGTCCAGGGTGGTTATGATAGTCGGGCGGGTGGGTGCGAGCAGCGAACGGTTGAAAAGCATGCATTTGATTTTACTAGCGTTTAAGAGACCACGGAAGGAGTGTTGTATGGCATTGAAGCTCGTTTGGAGGTTAGTTAGCACAGTGTCCAAGCAAGGGCCAGAAGTATACAGAATGGTGTCGTCTGCGTAGAGGTGGATTAGGGAATCGCCCGCAGCAAGAGCAACATCATTGATATATACAGAGAAAAGAGTCGGCCCAAGAATTGGACCCTGTGGTACCCCCATAGAGACTGCCAGAGGTCCGGATTTGACACATGCCCTCCGATTTGACAGACTGAACTCTGTCTGCAAAGTAGTTGGTGAACCAGGCGAGGCAGTCATTCGAAAAACCAAGGCTTTTGAGTCTGCCGATAAGAATACGGTGATTGACAGAGTCGAAAGCCTTGGCCAGGTCGATGAAGACGGCTGCACAGTACGGTCTTTTATTGATGGCGGTTATGATATCGTTTAGTACCTTGAGCGTGGCTGAGGTGCACCCGTGACCGGCTCCGAAACCGGATTGCACAGCGGAGAAGGTACGGTGGGATTCGAAATGGTCAGTGATCTGTTTATTAACTTGGCTTTCGAAGACTTTAGATAGGCAGGGCAGGATGGACATAGGTCTGTAACAGTTTGGGTCTAGGGTGTCACCCCCTTTGAAGAGGGAGATGACCGCGGCAGCTTTCCAATCTTTAGGGATCTCGGACGATACGAAAGAGAGGTTGAACAGGCTGGTAATAGGGGTTGCAACAATGGCGGCAGATCGTTTTAGAAAGAGAGGGTCCAGATTGTCTAGCCCAGCTGATTTGTACGGGTCCAGGTTTTGCAGCTCTTTCAGAACATCTTTTGTCTGGATTTGGGTGAAGGAGAAGCTGGGGATGCTTGGGTAGCCAGAAGGAAGGCATGGCCAGCCATTGAGAAATGCTTATTGAAATGTTGGATTATCATGGATTTATCAGTGGTGACCGTGTTACCTAGCCTCAGTGCAGTGGGCAGTTGGGAGGAGGTGCTCTTGTTCTCCATGGACTTTACAGTGTCCCAAAACTTTTTGGAGTTAGAGCTACACGATGCGAATTTCTGCTTGAAAAAGCTAGCCTTTGACTGCGTGTATTGGTTCCTGACAATGAAAATCAGGAAGCGATAGGAACTACCAACGACATGCTATTGATAACAGAAAAGTTTCAGACTATGACCTTCAGTGACTATGTAACCACTAGACTACACTATTTAACAATATATATTTTTTAACTATTGTACTCATTCTAATATTTTTCATGATGATATTTGCAGATGAAGATATGAATGAAACCACATTCCTTCTCTCACAGTGTTGTTTAAACATTCTACCCTTCGATAGGCCTACACCATGAATGGAAATAATCTTGAATAGGGCTGAATCCGGCCAAATCACTATAGAAACCTCAAATTCCACACGGTGGAAACCAAGTCGGTTTGTTTCCATGCCTACTGTACATACGAGCCTTAACTACCATAGAACTGAAATGGGGATGATCTAGAATGGTCATTCTCATTCATTGAATGCAGAGTTCCGTGTGGAAGTTAATAATTCAGTATGTTTTTCAGTGCAAGAATGTAGTTGGCTGACATTTTGGTAGGTCTGTGTTAAATCAAGTGGAATTTCTAGCCATGTCTGTTTTACCTATTTCTAGCCTCACTCTTCTCACCCCTCTCATTTTTGGCCTCTTTCCAGACCTGCTAAAGACCTGCCAGAAGCACCCCTGGGAGATAGAACTTCTTTCCGTAAGAATAATGTTTTTTTCACCTTACATTAAAGGATAGTTCACCTCAGTGGTACAAATCTTTCCTATTCATTTGAATCCTGAGACATTTACACAACAGATGCCGTGGGATATGGAGCTCGACTATAGGCCACATTTGAGGCATGACAAACTTTGGCTTTGGAGAATGAACTATCCCTTTAACTGGAAGCCACATAGGCCGTCCTATGAGAGTAAGGGAGGTGTGGAGATTATGCAGCACTGTCAACCCACACGCTGTCACGCAGCCTGTCCAGAGACGGAAGAGAGACATCCCACTCCCAAATTGTTTCTAGTTCATAAACAGTCAATGAACTAAGCAGACCCAGCTGCTATCATATTGGTGTCTATGGGAGAGTCACCCCTTAAGACTGGACTGTGACAAAAAAAATCTATGTTAAAGCCTCTTAAACATCTTCATTTATCCACCATCTTCTCCCAGAGATGAAGTCCGGTAGGGACGGACAAAACTGGACTGTGCACTGACACCCCAAGCTTGGGGATTGTGAGCTTGTGACAGATTTCTTTCCTTGTGGATGGGATGTTGTGTGCACTGTCGTCTCAAGCGTCTTCCACTCCACAGACAGACGGGATGTGAAATGCCTACTTTAGCAAGCTAGGTTCAATTGTAGTGTGCTCAGTCTGAGTGGGGGGTTATCAATGAAAAGTTCTGAACAGTAGGTAGCTTAGCTTCTTATTTCGATAAGTCTGGTTGCAGCTGTCGACAATGTAGCCTGCAGTAAGTAGATCTACATGTTCTTAGTTGACAATGCTGCAGAAGTGGTTGTTCCTTTCACAATTTCTATGGCAGGAACTTGAACTAGCGGTTAATTCTTTTTTAAACTAGGCAAGTCAGTAAAGAACAAATTCTTATTTTCAATGACGGCCTTGTTCAGGGGCAGAATGACAGATTCTTACCTTGTAAGTTCGGGGATTCGATCTTGCAACCTTCTGATTACTAGTCCAACGCTCTAGCCATTAGGCTACCTGCAGTGTGTTTACGTAGGAGGGATGTTCACAGAGAAATCAGGAGTTCTCCTTCTTTTGGACATGCCGTCAGTGGTACTAGGGGTTCACCACTTGTGGGTGGATATTTTTTTTTTATGTTTAGCTTCATTCCCAAACCTCAAGGGTAGGATATTGGATTAGGCATTCCATAGCTACTTTATTTTAGAACACCCACCCACAGGAGAGCATTGCTACTGTAAGCATTATACAGTGGGTTTGAATGAAATATACATATTAAGCCACAATGTTGTCAGCAGGATTTTTATACTCAAGTGCTGCCAGTTGATAAGTCTTGCCTTGTGCTTCTGATAGACGGTTGCTCTGACACAGGCTTGCTAGTGTGTGTAGTGTTTAATGTCAGGCAGTAGATGGATAAAGTGTGATGTGAATGGGTCAAAAGGTGAGATGAAATACAGTCTACATTCTGTACTACAATGACAGTGAACAACTAGCTGGTGTTCGTTGACTGCACACTGATAGCAGTGTTCATGGTTAAAACAGAGAGAGTAGAGAGACTCCAGGAAGGATAGGAAAAGAAGGACCTGAAGATCTGTTGATGCTGTGTTCATTCTGGAAAGTCTCCAAGTTGCAATGAGGAAACGTGCAAGCACACATGCACAAACCATACACACCAAAGTGGGAGCTGACTGAAAGTTTATTTATATTACTGTTAAAAACATGTATAAAATTGGTCCTGTTCCAGAAACAAGGCACACAATGTCAAATGTCTTGGTTCATCATCTCGATCTCAGTGTTTTAGTATCACGCATTCCCTATATAAAAACACATCCACATTTCACAGAACTTAAAATTCCGAGCAGCAAGACAACCATGCAAGAACTTGAGCGATGCAAACGGGATGCTTTCTAGTAGTACGTCTCCCTCTCCACCCAACCTAAAAGAGAGAAGATGGAAAACAGGATTTAGAGATCAATTACCTCTGGTAAAACAGGTGGACTAAGGAAGGCTGTAGCATACATAAACAATGATCATGTTAACTATCCGTGTGTGGTTCAGACGATCACGGAGGAAGACAGTCAAGTGACCGACGTCTTTAACATGGTCTCTGATAGCATACCGGTTTACTCACATCAAATGCATTTTATAAAGCCATTTTTACATTAGCAGTTGTCAATGGAGTGGACTAGACTCCCAAACGTGTCTGTGTCCACTGTCTTGCACATCTGAAAAATGTGCTGCTGCTTAAAGATTTACAGACTTCGCTTGTTTGCCAGATAGTAAGGCCGCATATTTAGGTAGCCTTTATTATCCTCCTGAGTACGAGGGAAAATCTTGTGGTTTTGAGAGCCAAACTGAGAACTTGTATGAACAAGTACTACAGATCGTCACAGTAATAACTAAAGGGATTTAGCCTCACCTCCTGGGCTGCGTCGGATGATCAGTTTTCGGATTTCATCATAAATAAAGATGAGGAGAGAGTATGGGAAGGCGCAGAACCACCAGCTGGGTCTAAGGAGAAAAGAAAAACGAAACATAAAACAACAGAACTGAAATGACTCCAGACCAGAATACACCAAGAACAGACCTTAACATTTTAAGCAACACATAGCTAAGCTTAATAGAAGTCCTCCAAGAGTTAAGTATTTTTGGTACTACAAATTATTTTATTAAGAGATGAAGTGTACCTAACTGAAGGGTCTTTACTTACTTGAGTGGGTACATTCTGAGGGCGATGCCCATTCCAGGACAGTAGGACAGGAAGGCGGCCAGGGCGGTCTCCTCAAACAGGCCGAAGATGAGAATCTTGTTCCTGAGGAGGACAGAAGCAGCATTTAAAATCAAGTCATTTCTTTGACAACAAAAACGAACAACAGCCGATGCTCTTCAAAACGGCCACTGTACTCACCTCATTCCTTGTTGGAAGACTGAGTTCCTCCTGGTCTTACAGATGATCAAATCAGCCCACTGTACAACCACGATACTGGCGAAGAATGCTGTGTGGCAGGTGAACTCCACAATCTTTCTCTGTTCATAAGTCTGATGGAAACAGTCAGCAACAGAGGGAGAAACCGTCAAAACACAGTCAGCTAATCATCTAGAATCAGACCAATCAACAAGGCTTGTGAAAACCACATTGGTGTCTGCATACTCACCCACTGCTGGCCATAGCTATCCTCCAGGTCGTTGCAAAATTTGTTGTCCCAGTCCACACGAATACCTAGCAGTCTGGAGGGTAAGAACCCATTCTCAGCAAGGATCACAAAGTATGTGAAGAACCCAGCCAAAGCCTGGATCATACCTATGGAGAGATGGGGAGACAGGATCAGATGGGTGCATTTGTATCAGATTCTATACATGTCATTCTGTCTGCTGGTTTTTCTATGTTGCATCAATCTCCATTAAAAAAATGTTTTCAAGTTTGATTGTCACATCACCAGACAGGTGCAGGAGAATGTGTTGTTTTACAGGGTCAGCCATAGTAGTAGGGTGCACCTGGAGCTTATTAAGGTTAACTGCCTTGCTCAAGGCACGGAGCAAAGATTTTCACCCTGTTGGCTCGGGTATTCGAACCAGCGACCTTTCAGTTACTGGGCCAACACTAACCGCTAGGCTACCTGCCGCCCTACAGTGATTCCCAAGGAGTATCACGTTGGTGGGAGAGGTTCGCAACCCATGATATGATGACACCGCAGTATGTGAATCCTGTCCATATCAGTGTTCCCTCTTAAGGAAAGTCCCGCTCACGTGGAAACCTCTGGTTTAAACCTATTTTTGGCTCCATCACCAAAGTGTGAAACATCCCATAATCACTCAGAGACCCCTTCTCTTATCACCAGGGAGGCTATTTCTGGCACATACCCCACTTCCAGCTGATCCCAAAACCACCCAGTCAACTTAAGAGTCTAGAATCCAGTTTGAGGTGTATGAGATGTTAATCTTTCATCTAAGAATGAAAACACTTTGTTTTGCGCAAGTCAGGCTTTGTGAAAAGCGGTCTTACCGATTTGACCGTAGGCTATGCTGATAAGTCTTTCATTCACCAGTTTGTCTGTTTTGGAGTTTCTGGGCTGTCTCTTCATGATGTCACTCTCAGCAGCTTCGTAGGCCAGGGAGATGGCGGGGACCTGCAAAGTTGAGGACGATTTCAACAATTAGAATTAAAACTGAACAGTTACCAGAGATTTAGAAAAGAAAAATCTTAAATGTACAAATTCCTCACCATGTCAGTTCCCAAGTCGATACAGAGGATGGTGACGGTCCCTAGGGGCAGTGGAATGTTGGCGATGATGAAGAAGAGGAAGGGTGTGATTTCTGGAATGTTACTGGTCAGGGTGTAGGCGATGGACTTCTTCAAGTTGTCAAAGATCAGACGGCCTAGGAAAGTGTACATACATAACGTTAGTGAAAATAATGCAGAATAGAAGGAACCCCAAACATTCTAAATCCACTGAAATGCTGCTTCTACCTTCTTCAACACCAGTCACGATGGAGGCAAAGTTGTCATCCAGGAGGATCATGTCTGCAGCCTGCTTGGAGACGTCAGATCCAGAGATCCCCATAGCAACACCGATGTCAGCCTTCTTCAGAGCAGGAGAATCGTTCACACCATCACCTGTCACAGCCACAATAGCACCCTGTGGATAAGGAGGAGAGGTGTTTGAGTCTATGGAGAGAGAAGTCTAGAGAGAGAAAACTGGTAAACACATTTTTAATTTGAAAGGAATTTATCTACGCTACAGTCACTCTGTTTACCTCTCGTGAGATAGGCCTAGTGTCTTTAAGTTGAGCTGAATATTACCTGGCGCTGGCAGCCCTCCACGATAATCAGCTTCTGCTGAGGAGAGGTTCTGGCAAACACAATCTCTGTGTGATATTTCAGGATGTCGTCCAACTGTTCAGCGCTCAGGTCCTTGAGGTCACCGCCATGGACCACACAGGCCTTGGCATCCCTGTGAAAAATGTACCCTTTATTTTATGGGAAATCCCATTGATATGAAGACATTTCTATAATGTCTATAAGCGCTCATGAGAAGGACCTGACATTCAAGCTTGAATAAGATCTTTGAAGAAGGACTTTAAAAATGAAAAAATGTAGAAACTGCAAGGGTTTTACTGTTGTTTCCAATAACATAACATTTAAAAAAAAAAAAAAATTAAAATCGCAACGTACCTAGGGTCAACTTCATTGACTGGAATGTTCAGACGAGCAGCAATGTCCTCAACAGTCTCGTTTCCTTCAGATATGATTCCCACACCCTTGGCAATGGCCTTAGCAGTGATAGGATGATCACCAGTGACCATGATAACCTAAGGGAAGGAAGGGAAGAGGAGTGGTCTGATCACAGTGGCTGCTATGTGGATTGACTGAAGAGTCGTGTCAAGTATTACATTGCCATACCTTGATTCCAGCACTCCTGCACTTTCCCACAGCATCAGGCACAGCAGCACGGGGAGGGTCAATCATGGACATTAGGCCAACGAAGCACAGATTCTCAGTTGGGAAGTTCACCTCTTCACAATCAAACTGGAAGCCCTCAGCGAACTGGTCATCAGGGAGCTGGAAATGACAGAAACCTAGACGGATACAAAATTGTGAAAATGTGAATTGAAAAAAGGAGCAAAAGCACAATTTTACACCTCACATTGGATCATTTTACAACACAGATGGAATAACAAAAATACAGTAGTATTGGCTAGTGATGGCTGAAATAAATGACTATTACCCAGCACTCGCTCTCCCAGACCACCCAGTTCCATGTAGGCGTTCTGGAAAGAGTCCTTCATCTCATCATCCAGAGGCTGTTCTTTGCCCTGAATCAAAATGGTGGAGCAGCGGTCCAGGATCCTCTCAGGGGCTCCCTTCATCACCAGCAGATGCTTGGACTCACCCTCATTCTTGTTTAGGTGAACGGAGAGCTAAGGGATAAAATTATAGGAGCAGCCATTTTGAAAACAGATTACCAGAATAGGCATAACCATATTGATCTCTGTGCCAAAGGGAAGGGTTTTCAAAGACTTCTTGAAAACTTATTTGCCCTTATTTCATGTGGCAGGGTGCCATTGCCCTACCTGGTATTTGTTGGTGGAGTTGAATGGGATTTCAGCAACCTTGGTGTACTGATCTCTCATGCCTTGCACAGACCCACAGCACAGCTCAATACACTTCAGCAGGGCAGACTCTGAGGCATCACCAGCCACATCTCTCTGTGAGAGGGAAACGAGTAGGCAGATGAAGTGGACGTGGTACGCCACTGGCGCACATTCTCTTTCACCCACTAGCACTTCCAAGTGGCCCAAGACATTAAAATAACCTCCATCAATTTAAACAGACTGAATGAAAAGGAAATCTTTGTAGATTGAGCCTGGTAGAAGACAAAGACCGTGACAAAGAGAAACTGAAAATAAGGGGTGAAATTAAGTGTGGTAATCACAGCTAGTCCAAGGTGAGATGATTAACGGAGGGAGAGGTTATATTCCAGGGGATTGCAAGGGCTGAGGCAATATGAGGCATTCAGGCAACAGGAGAGGAATTACATAAGGTGAAAGACACCCCTGTTGAGCCTTTTTAGAGGCATTACATGCTGAACTCCTGTCGATAGCTCCATGTGTATACGGTTGTCAATTCACTCTGGGGAAATGAGACACTTACTTTAAGGATAGGAATACCGCTCTGTTCTGCCAGGAAGACGGCACGGTTACACAGGCCAGCGACTCTAGCCAGGGCAGCCCAGGTGGCAGAGCTCCTGTCGAAGGAGGTACCGCTCTGGTTCTCTGTGGTGTCAGCCTCATGGATCTGGTTGTCGAACCACATGTGAGCCACGGTCATTCTGTTCTGAGTCAGGGTTCCGGTCTTGTCAGAGCAAATGGTGGAGGTGGAGCCCAAGGTCTCAACAGCTTCGAGATTCTTCACCAGGCAGTTCTTCTTGGCCATACGTTTGGCAGTCAGAGTTAAACACACCTACGGAGAAAGCCAAAAGTCACTCAACATGTCTGTCGAAACAAATTGGCAATGTACTGAAGTGTTTGGGGGGGAAAAAAGCACTCCCGAAAGACCGTACTCACAGTTACAGTGGCCAGGAGACCCTCAGGCACGTTAGCCACAATGATTCCGATGAGGAAGATGACAGCTTCCAGCCAAGAGTATCCGAGGATGAGGGACAGGACAAAGAAAGACATGCCCAGAAAGACGGCCACACCGGTGATGATGTGGATGAAGTGCTCAATTTCAATGGAGATTGGGGTACGTCCGACTTCCAGGCCAGAGGCGAGGGTAGCAATACGACCCATAACAGTGCGGTCACCAGTGTTGATGACAATACCTCTGGCAGTTCCTGCAGGAAATAACGTGCAGATTTCATTTAACAATCAGGACATCATATTGACTACTGTTTAACAGCACAGTTGACAGTGATTCAACCTCAGAAATGGTGGACATACTTTATACAGCAACAGGACTTCATCAAAGCTAGCCCAGTTATGGTTTGGTTTGGTTTGTTTTATTTGTACAACACGCCCTTGTACCAGATTTAGCTAGATTCCTAATTATTAATCTGTGGTCCCTGGGCAGAATTTATTTTTATTTGGTTTGTTTCTCATCTGAGCAACTCTGCTCTGTTAAAGTACCTTCAACACAGTTGGTAGAGAAGAAGGCAATGTTCCTTGTCTCCAGGGGGTTGTCATTGGAGTAGTCCGGAGTACGTGTCTGGGGCTCAGATTCACCAGTGAGGGAGGAGTTGTCCACCTACGTGGGGAGGGAATTAGATTAATACAATAATGAATGGCACGGACATGGGCGGAACGTGACGTATTTGGAGCAAGAGGATTTTAAAGTACCCACTTTGCAACCGCTGGCAGAGATGATTCGCAAATCGGCGGGAATCCTATCTCCACCTTTCACCTCCACCAGATCTCCAACCACCACTTGTTGAGCGTTGATGTTCATCTTCTCACCGTCACGGACAACCAGGGCTTGCTACAAGGCAGAGGACACAAGATTAATCTTTGAATGTAACAATAAGGGGGGGGGGGGGGGGGGGGGGGGGGAACACCTTCAAAAGAAGTGTTTCTAAAACAGCTAGTACCTGTGGGACCAGGTTCTTAAAGGAGTCCATGATCTTTGAGCTCTTGGCCTCTTGGTAGTAGGAGAAACAGCCAGTAACAATGACAACAGCAGAGAGTACGACACCCAGGTACAACTGTGTGGGACAAAGATGCAGAACGTGTTAGAATTAAGTTAACCTCCCCCGCACAAACACCAGTACAAAAGAACTACAAAACCCAAGCATCATCTGCTTTCAATTCCATCACAATGTCAATCAAATCAACATTCTTCATCTTGGAATCTTACGTTATCATTGGCCGGCTCATCCTCCATGGCTGCCTGGATTCCGTAGGCCAGGAAGCAGAGGAGAGCGCCAGTCCACAGCAGCATGGAGAACCCGCCAAACATCTGCTTGCAGAACTTCACCCACTCAGGGGTAGTGGGAGGAGGGGTCAGGGAATTGGGGCCATCACGGGCAAGGTTCTCAGCAGCCTTAGCACTGGATAACCCCTGAGGAAATACAAAATTGGTTGTGTTACTTTACATGTTGAGACCTCAAATTAAGATGCTGTAGGAGGATACTTCATTTTAAAAGAATGGGTGCTTCCCTCCCACCCAATCTTTTAAGGGTATACCATTATCGACCCTTGCTTTTTAAAATCAAGTATATTGCTATATTCAGGCATATCTAGGTACCCCACCCTTCCCCATTCTTGAGATTCTCTTTCACGGCACGTGATAAGGAGAGAGGAAGCAAATTGTCAACACAATAATATCTCTCTGCGAGGTCTGTCAGTGGCAGACAGAGACACTGCAGGGCCAAGTCATAACTCTAATTTCACATCAGGCAGAGAACAGAGAAACAAGTCAATGGGGCTCTGGAGAGAGTCGAGGTGCTGACAGTTGCCAGGCAACTCGCTGCAAACAATGAAAACAGTGCCATCTCCTCTGCTGGGATTGAGCGCATCCTAAATCTGGGCTGAGGTGCTATGAGCCTGCTGCTTGTGAATTATTCAAAAGGACCACTCGGCTGCGCTGCTAGGTTTGGAGGCGGTAATCTACTATTCCCCTTGATCTCCCAATCATGATCAAGAGTCCATTTGTATGAATGTAAAAGAGGGATAAAGCATCTCTCGTATTGCCTCCTCCAATTGCCTTGTTTATTTGTCACATCCAACTCAATGATAACCCCCTTCTTCCACAGTTTAATAATTGGAAGAGATCCCAAGAGTCCGAAACCCATAACTTGAGCAGAACTTTGAAGTCCATCACTTGACTTAATTTTTCTATTCAATAATTGAAACTATTCGAATTGAGGAGAACCGAACTGAATTGCCCTCCAGCTGTGTTCGATAAGTAACTAATTTGTTAACAGAAAACAGTGCAGAGGAGATGAATGAATTGCCAACTGAAATGAAAATCAGTGAAGCTCCAGACTTACCTTACTAAGGTCGGTGCCGTATTTGCGGTTGAGCTCATCCAGGGTCAGTTTATGGTCATCCTATGGGACAGAGATTAGGAACATGTCACTCACAATCGTATTGCACTGCACTTCCGCACCATCGAGATAAACATACAGTACATTACATGCAGCGCCAAGCTTGACACCAAGTCAGTGACATCAACACACGAGTGACCAAGACTTGTGATTTAAAGATGAACTTCCCAGGTCCTGAAAGAGAATGAAAGTGAGAGAAGCCGACTCACCAGATCAACTTCCTTTTTCAACTCATCCATGTCCCTCTCCTTCTTCATGGCCTTGGCATTCTTCTTCTTGCCTCCCTGCTCAGAGGTCGCCGCCAGCTCATACTGTTCCCGTCCTTCCTACAGAGAGGGCAAGAAAAGATAGTTAGGAGCGATAAGAAATATATATACACAAACACATAATAGAATAGGTAGAAAGAGGCCCTTTAGAGCTCTGCCCGAAAAAATAAAATCATCACCCAACTCAAGCCCCTGATACAGAATCTGCTTATAGTATAGTTTCCCATAGTGTTTCCGAGGCATTAATAAAACCCAAGTCTGGGGGCCCAACTCTTGAAAAGGTAATTCATTGAGTCAATTAGAGAAGCACTCATTTGAACAAAGGATAAAAATGCTCATTTTTCAGGTACAAATGACTTACCAGAAGTCACCCAACAACTTGTGGGTTATTGATGTAGCATTGTTCTACTGAACGTAAGCCCAGTTATCATTTACAAAACAAACGTGACCTAGACAGGTATGGTGCAACCAGTACAAAGATAGTTGTGGCTGTCCCTTTTGGACTATCACCCAGTAGGCTTTCACCTTTTAGAGTCTACGACCTGTGCTAGATAGCACAATTACTTTCACTACTCAGCAGAAGAAACTCAGATGTTTGAAAATGGCATCTGTCTGAAGTTCATGAGGAATGCTTAATGAACAATCATGTCACAGACCATCACTTTGCACAACTGCGTCAATAAGGAGAGCTGTGGGAGGGGTGGGGCTGAGGGTCATTTCAACATACTCCACTGCAATTCAGTAATGTCAGAATATTAGGCCTTGAGGTCTTGAGTACACACAGAACTTTCTTCCTCTGGAGTCATCTCATTGTGAAAGTCCAAAATAACCCTGGCACCTCACCTTCTGCAAACACATTGTTCATTCACTCTTCCCTTTCTCCATTATCAAATCGGTCACTTTTGGGAAGAGGACAAAGACCTGTTGAAGAATGCGTGTCAGCTAGACGGCTGAAAAGGGGAGGGTGTTGGGACACTGCGGTAACAGGATAACGCACAGTACCAGATAAACATCGGTAAGGCAGTTAGCGATCATAAATGATTCAGGTTCTACTGGTGTTCAGAAGTGTTTTGGCTGTGGGGGAGAGAGCTCTACATGCTTCTCTTGATTTGACACTATGAGGTTACACAAAAGCTGCTTGACTCTAAGCAAGACAGTTCCTGGTTCAGAATGTGATCCCCAAGTCAGAGGGGCTTGACTGATAATTAAACTTTGTTGTTTGGTTACAACTGAATCCAACATTAGGGGTCCTACCAGTTTTTTTGTTGCTGTTGGAACAGTAAAGGGTAGAGGTGGAACGACAAGTCCTGCTGGAGTCCTCCGGGCCCTCAAGGAATCTGTTGTCGCAGTCCCCTGTGGTCTTTTTATTAGTTGACAGGCACACAGACTTGCCCTTCTTGAAAATGCACCCCCCCCCCCTCCCCTACTAATACTATTTAGAAATATCCCTTTTACTTTCCCAATTGTGTACACATCCGTTATTACCACAATGAAGCAAGGAAGGGAGTTTTGGAAGTATTACTCAGCTGTCTCTCAAACGAAACAGGAAGCTACTGCACTGAAAACAGGAAAAAAAGTGTGGATGTCAGCAATTGTGTGGAATCTCTCACAAGACCAATCATGCAAAAACAACAGTTGTCCCACTACAAGTCTGAGAACAATGAGGCTTTGTACCTCTATAGAGAACCACGTAAAAACAATAATGAAAAATGGGGCAGAGAAATAGATCTTTAGAGTGACTTTATTTTGGACAAACTGTACAGTCATGGAATTTATTCAGACCCTCTTAGCAAAACACTTAAGATACCAGGCTTACCGCATTCTTATATGGGATTACTGTAATGGTTTGATCTGGGAGTGGGAGCAACACCACTGTGGTAAACATGGCTTGGGTCTGCATACCATTTCTCCCATAGTTTAGAGTAGTATATTCAACTGCGTAATCGTTGTTATCATGAACATTGCATATGGGAGTGAGTGTAATTAGTCAGGGACAGAAAGAGAAACAACTATGTGTGAAAGAGAGTGCAAGAACGCAGGGTGGGTGGAGAAGGGGGTGAAGCTGGCAAGACATCCCTTTCCAAGAGGACAGAAAGTTTGAAAGAACAACTGTCCTCATAAAAACAACAGCAATAGACAGAACAGAGCCTCAGTGAGATGAGGGGCCTCTCACTTTTACGCTAAAACACCACCACCGCCAGATCAACAAAAGTTCATAAGAGACGGTCGAGCGGGTGCATATTTTACAGCCAGGGTCGAATTCCTGTGAACACCATTCCTGCTTCTGTACATGTGCCAAATACAAAAGCTGCTCACTCAAGCATATTGGCTCCTCCTCGCCCTGGGACTTTGCCCCGTTGCTACAGGCGACATAACCACACCTCTCAGATATGTGAATGGACCGAGTCACGTGTTACTCTCCTCCCCCTTTTCTCTTCAGTTCAGAAAAAAGTTAATTTATTCACAAGAAACGCATTTAAAACTCCCACCACGTCCACTGGAAGAGTCAGTTTTCCCACAGAACAAAAGATGGTGAATGCCTGTGTTTCTCCTTAAGACCCCAGGAACCACAGTTAAAAGCAGAATACGAATCAATGGGATGCAACTTCCTTTATTGCGCTAGTCTGAAATGTAGGTTAGAACAGAATGCACGTGGCTATTGCGAAATGCCGATTGGGAATAGGCCTATGGGACAAACGTTTTTTTTTTACAATTCCCTCTGCAGTTGGAACAAATCGAAATTACAGTGGAGGAAACAGAAGGTGTAATAATGTGTGGAACTCTCCATAATGTTCAGGCAGCTAAGCCAAACGAGCAGAGGGAGATCGAGCAGGAGAGAGAAAGGGGCAGTGGGGGTGAGATGTGTTCTCTGTCACAGAGATGGGGTGGCGTGTGACAAAAGGGATGCCTAATACATAGTGACTGTCGAGCGGAAAGAATGTGAAATCCTCAGGAGAGAGAGCAACAAAAAATAATGTTTTAAAGAGCGCTAGAGAGCAGGTCTCTTGGTTCCACAGTGGACCCCTGGGGGGAAAGAATGGTCAGCTGAGGCCACAACCTGATAGTAGCTCAGAGATGGAACACTGGAGAGAAATATAATAACTCCCAAATTACTTCACCATATAAAAAGGCCTTGTTTTGGACATATTCTAGGCCTCATTTGTTTACAGTGGAGATTTTCCACAAGCCACTTTCCATCACACTCAGTGGTGGAATCTTTAAAACAATGACCCCCCTTGATGAAAGATGGCGAGAAAAGAAGTGGAAAAACGAAGAAAGAATGCGCCCTAATAACATTACAGGAAAACAGCCTTGTTTTCAGATCACAGTTTATTTTGAGAGATGGAAACAATAGCCATAGTATTCCATTTCAGGAAGGAACTTTTGGGCGTTTCAATTGGTTGACAGTGAGCAATTGTATACTATCATACCTCTTGATTTTCCATTTCATTACAGAAAAACTGAATTTTTCCTCCATCTGCCATTCAACCAGTTCAGAAAAATTATGCTAGCTCCCTCTGAACAGGAGCCTATGAACAATGATGACAATGCAGCAACTGGTGCCTCATCTTCACAGCGGTCTCATATACCTCACCACTCTAACCAACCCTTTGCTCCCGCCAGCCCTATGTCACCCTCATTCTCTCCCTGTACCTCTCACTCCCCCCTCTCTCATCCCTCTCTGCAGTCTCCTGGAAATCATTAGTCCGGCTGTCCAAGCATCTGTGCCTATTGTGCGTGTACTGGACCGGAGCGCGGAGAAGAGGACAGAAGAGTTGGGGGCAGAGCAGAGTGTTCACCACCATACAGGGAAAGAATCCAAAACACAGAGGTTTGCTGCTCTGCATTCACATCATACAACCAATCTGTCTCTCTAATCACCCCTCTCTTACTGTAGCTGTGAATGCATTTTATCACTGTGCCCGTGTGATCCGTTGCCCAGCAGGGAGTGGCGAGCGTTTTATATGATGCTATTAACCTCCCCGATATCCCACCAGTCTGCCATACAGTACCCAAATACAGGAGTCACAGGTAGGTAGCTGTAAAATATATATAAAACATCAAATAAAAATCACCCCAATAATTGATACATTTTCCATCACCATAAAATTGCAGGTAGTTATTTAGACAGGCGTGATGACAAAAACCCTATTGACTAAGGATTGCCCATAAAAAAAAACACACTTAATTCTACAAGTCTAGAACAATATGCCTCGATATGAGATGAATATACAACAAATCTAGTGTATTGAACAGCATTGGAGCAACTAGGAGATTTCATTTGTCTTGGACCGATTTGTATCAAATTGAATAAAAACGATTGTTTTTTGGAAAAGCGATTACTTTCATTAATACATGAGGGGGCTGTAGTTGACGTAGGTCTTCCCAAAGACACATTGTAGGCCTATCTGAACATTCGCAGAATGTGGGCTACACAAGAAATGTCATACACAACCATATGCCAAATCCATATACAACAATTAAGCCTTATGTGGAATACATTTATTTTTTAAATAGATTTTGCAGGTGCTCAAATGTTATCAAGGAACAGTTCTGTATTTTCCCCAGAGTCAGATGACCTCGTGGACACCATTGTTGGGTCTCTGCGTCCAGTATTAAGTTATTAAAGGTATTTTCGTGAGCCAATGCTAACTAGTGTTAGCGTGTTCCTATATACTTCAAGTCATTGCGCTAACGCTAGTTAGCAAATACCTTCAAACTGAACGTAGACATAAAAATGGTATCCACGAGTTCGTCTAACTCTGGGGAAGTAGATAAGGGCATCCTGCTCAAATCCAGAACTATCATTTTAAGCAACCAAAGTGCATTATTCCAAATTAGGCCATCTACATAAAAACTACGTTCAACGAGCATGACAAAAACAAATAAACACCGACGACGTTGGCGCATGGTTGAAATTGTGAATGGGGTGGACTAGGGTTATTATTCAATTTATGAAGAACAGACTTTTGTAACAGCCTACAGTCGCAACTACATTTAACCAATTGATTACGAATCTGAATATTACCTATATTTTTCATTGGGGAACAAAATTCAGTCAAGCGGGTTACAAGTCACCATGAAAGACTCATTGAAACAAAGACCATCACTTATATTCAGAAGTGGGCTGCAGGCTCTGTATGACCGTGTATCTCAAAGTAATACAAGTCACATATAGCATGTCTGCCTCCACTTCCCGCAACTCGAATTTAAACAGACCACGCCATATTTGTAGCCACTTTCCCGGCAGTTTACTTGGATGAAAATTAACATTGTATCAATCTTCAAACTTGTCTTACACCGCCAATTCTATCATCGTAGCGCTTACAAGCTTTTCTCCTTGGCGACTAGATCCAAGCTAACCAACCTGTGGATCTTCAGTATCAATGTAAAAAAAAAAAAACATTTTTAACCCTAATTGACACTCGATCAAGACACGTTATGGAAGCAACTTTTGTTCAGCCTACAAAATGCGGAAGTCACTTTCCCATCGCAGGCATTTTGAAAGAAAAATGCGGCCATCTACGTACATGTGATCATTTGAAAACAACTTCGACCGTATTATCTTTTTTTAATTGATACCACTTTTGACAAGCAGCCTACCATTAAGAATTGCGTAAATTAGGCTACAGAAGCATTTCATGGAGGAGCTGGAATGTGAAGATGGAAAGAAAAAGCGCACTTACTCCACGTCCCATGTTTGCAGTTTTGTGGAGGAAAAATAAACTTATTGAACAATCAAATCCCAATTTACTTAAAAACTAATTGAAAAATGTATTGCCCCTGGATGTGCCCTTATCCACCCGTGTCACTCCTACCGGACACGCATCCAAGCTCCCGGTTTCATTAAAAGGTACAATACTTATATACAGTGTTTCTTTCGATCGTGACGTCTGCACTTTTTGCCATGGTAACATAGAATGGAGGGGCGGAGTCCCCATTATTGAATGTTTTACGATTATCGGCCTTCATAAAGTAGATTGAATCCATTGCGTGACAATGGACTTTAGTCTCTGTAACTTCAAATATTCATGAAGGAAAGTCACTTGGTCTCTTCTGTGCAGCCTTATTCATATTAGGATGAAATATCTGTCCATATCTCTCACCACTCATATTCATAATGGATACTAACCCATCCTCAATCCTCTTTAAACCTATCCTCAATCGTCTTTAAGAATACTCTGCGTGTTTTGTTTGTCCCCTTTCTCTTAATTTCCACATAGATTTAAGAATGAACATAATTTAAACACACACAAACACACTCTATTTCTGTCTCTCTCTCAATCACTCTCTCAATTCATTCCTTATTTTAAACTCATTTATGGAAAGCGATCATTTTTGTGTAAACTCCATCACTGGGTTTTAGGAAGTTTAAACTTGAACAAACCAGGCCGTTAAACCCTGTAGGATGTAAACTTCCCCTCCTGACCCTGTCATGAACACTTTGTGGACAATGTGACCTTCTCAGAAATTAATGGAAGCCTGGCAGCTTGTTGCATCTACAAATTATTAACTCTTTAACTTAGGGATCCTAACCATTAACCCCGTCTCAAGGTTCTGTTTTATGTCTTAAACTTGATCTAGGATCAGTTTGTCTTTTAGATCATAGAGAATAATATTATATGGACAGATCCTAGATCAGCACTCCTACTCTGAGGTACTTTGTGGATACGGTATGCAGGTATTTCACTGCAGAACCAGACAGAGGCAGATTCAACCACATGTCTAGGATTCAACCACATGTCTATAGGTCACTGTAATTAGTGTAGCATTCTACCTGTGTTAGATATAATAGAATGGTATAGAACAACACATCTTTATTGTCCACCCACATATCAACTTTTCCCTTTGGCTTCACCCTACAATAAGACAATTGAAAATTGTGTTAATAATGAGCATTACATACAAACTCTAATTAAAACACATTCACTCAGACACTGACTTTTCCCCCACCACTGACAGGTCAACTAAAGTAAAAGAAAACTATTTGAAATGCTAATTATATTGAATTTAATATTATTATACACAAGACTTTGCTTAATGATTCATGCCGATGTACAGTATCATCTAGGACTTGCTGTACCCAAGAAGCTGCTTGAATGCGTTTGCATGAATTTTACTTGGAGAGACTTGGTGGACAGATGGACAGACAGCGGAACACTTAGGCACAGTGTGTGTGTGTGTGTGTGTGTGTGTGTGTGTGTGGATGTTCAAAGACGGAACTAAAAATATCTCAAATTGTATATACAAGCTGTGAGCCCGATCCTATAAATGAGTTACCATGGAAACTATCACGTTCCTGTCCCCACAGAGCAAGGAGAGGAAGGGCCTCTCTCTTTATCTGCATAATGCCCCCTAGTGGGGAAGAAAAACCAGTCAACAAGTTGGTCTCAGAGTAGGATGAAGCTGTCCCTAGTAGGCCTATAGACTGATCTAAGGTCAGCTTTGCATTTGACCCATATGCAAACACAAGCCAAAAAATACAGGCTCTCTTTCATAGAACAGCACCATTGTTTTGGTTGAAGTTGCTCCCTTTTCACTGTATACATCAAACAGCAGGTGATAATAGGTTCCTTTTCAGTCGGTACCTTTGGTGAAACAACTATGGGGAGTAGCACTTTCGCGACTTCGATTGAAGAATTAAAATCACGGCTAACAAGGCCAATGAAATCCGCGCCTCGCTGGAAGCCTCGGCTTCCACAGATGATAAGCCCGAGGCTCGGATTCATTCCTTCAATTCTTCCGCACTTTACCTCGATGTGAGCAGGAACGATTCAAGCTACTAAAAACAAAATGTTTTGGAACACAAGACTATCTGACTTTGCGCCAACTAAACTGGCTGCTCACTGTGTGCGCAATAGATGTGGTAGAGAGGTCAATGGAACTCGACCAAAACAATGGAAAGTCATGGAAACGCATGGGGGAAAGATGCCGTGAGGAAAAGATCCTGAATCTCCTCATTCCCCCCTGGAAAATTTTGCCCACATTTGGGCTATTGTTTATATTTTTATTTCACACTATGTTGAGGTATAAATTGGAGTACAATGCTGTACTGTATATTTTGAGTCCTACCAAAAATGTAACAAAGCGCCTCTGCAAAGCCCTCACTCTGTCACTCAAACTTATTCCAGTGTGTGTGTGTGTGTGTGTGTGTAGGATACTTTCCCCTCCCCCTCTGAAGCATAGGCCATTGTAGCCTACTGACATTACAAGCGTGATTCAGAAATTGGGGAGAAAGATTTTAATTAGAGAAGAATGGATTCACTTTTTCAATGCTAGTTAAGGATACTATAGTTATCAGCTTTCACGTGTTTTTATTTGAATTCTGGTTCCACTCTGCACACACAAGCCTGTTGGCTAGCTAGCTAGCTCTGGTCCAACGTTAAGCTAACTCTCAGAAGTTCAAAGACATTCAACGTTCCTTCATAGAAGCTGCTCGCTCCTCCGTAGGTATAAACGATTCAAGCTAAGCTTCCTTCTCCACCCTCTCTCGCTCTCTCCCAAACCGCAAAATTTCAGTCACATCTCGCACCCTACACTTGTCTGTCCAATGCATGTAAATAACTATAGCTTGCCCCCTCCATAGCAAGCTCCTCTATCCGCACTGATTGGTGAAGTAATTTAATGTTGAGCTAAATGTTTTTTTAAATCAATTGTAAACCGTTACTTTTTTGGGGTTTGAACCGGTTCAGAACTTTATTTTGCTGGTCGGAACAGTGAAACGGAACGGATTCTTTTTTTTTTTCAGAACCAAACGATTGGAAAATAATTTCGGGTTCCAACCACTACTTTTAATCCTACACTGTGATGTCACAGAGCATTTTCCAGGACCTTTCTTCTTATCTTTTTAACTGCAGATCATATAAATGTACCGTTTTCACATACAGTATGTAGACTCTGGTATGGTGCTGGAGATAATGAATATGAAGTTGAAAAGGGGCGGAATTGCCCTTTAAGAAAGCACTAAACGTTCCATGAACCCATGTCTCATTCATAACTGGATAATAAAGCCTGTATCCAGTTTGGAGTTTTTAGTGAATACCATTCAGTCAGACAGGCCCTTAAGATAATTGAGGATAGGGGCTCAAACAGAGGAGAGAGGGTAATCAAATACGGCCAGATGGAATCCTTGACAAATAGCTTTGGCATACCAATACCTTTTCACCATTGTGTGCATGTGTTCCGTATGACTCATTGTTTTGAAGCCATATTTGGCTTGACTTCAATGGATTACACGTTTGTTTGCAAGTGTTTTCATATTTCCATTCTCTCAATGTTTGTCTGGCCTAGTAATCATATATAATCATAAACCTAGATCTACCTCACATACCCTCCCTCAACCTTGCTGTTGTCAGCATCAAAACAAAACAACTAATCCATCTGTGTCACAAGCCTTGTGTTTTCTATCTATAACCATAGGGAGGGAGTTTTAGAATGTTATTTTAGGTGTTCTATTTTGGAATCCTACAGTTCAATAAGGATAACAGTGTTCAGCATTTCAACAGAGTATAAAATGTGCAATCCTAAATTATCAAGTGCTGAAAGGTCCAGTGCAGTCAAAAACTAGATATTCCTTGGTTTTATTCCTTTTTTTTAGGTTGGAATAATACTGTGAATTTAAGTTTAAGAGCTGTTTGAAAAGAATACCTGAAATGTCAGCCTGTTTTGGTGGTATGGAGTTTTGGCCTGCTTGGTGACACCATTTGGTAAAAAAATAAAAATAATAATAATAATAATAATAAAATAAAAAAAAATTATATATATATATATATATATATATATATATATATATATATATATATATATTTCACCTTTATTTAACCAGGTAGGCAAGTTGAGTTCTCATTTGCAGCTGCGATCTGGCCAAGATAAAGCATAGCAATTCGACACATACAACAACACAGAGTTGCACATGGAATAAACAAAACATAGTCAATAATACAGTAGAACAAAAGAAAACAAAAAGTCTATATACAGTGAGTGCAAATGAGGTAAGATAAGGGAGTTAAGGCAATAAATAGGCCATGTGCGAAGTAATTAGAATATAGCAATTAAACACTGGAAGGGTAGATGTGCAGAAGATTAATGTGCAAGTAGAGATACTGGGGTGCAAAGGAGCAATATAAATAAATAAATACTGTATGGGGATGAGGTAGGTAGATAGATGGGCTGTTTACAGATGGGCTATGTACAGGTGCAGTGATCTGTGTGCTGCTCTGACAGCTGGTGCTTAAAGCTAGTGAGGGAGATATGAGTGACCAGCTTCAGAGATTTTTGCAGTTCATTCCAGTCATTGGCAGCAGAGAACTGGAAGGAAAGACAACCAAAGGAGGAATTGGCTTTGGGGGTGACCAGTGAGATATACCTGCTGGAGTACTAGGTTACTTCTCCCATAGATGCAACACAGTTTAAGCCTACATGTCTTACATTAAATCCAAACCAATAAATCAAAATAATTCAGACAACAAAACATGAATACAGTCTAAGCATTAGTGTTGAAGTGATGTTTATTTCAATTTGCATTATCACAATCAAGAACTCCTCAATGCAGCTGAGTGCACCATCACAGTGTTCATTGGATGTAATGATAAGGTAGCATATTGAAATGTAGTGTAATGTTGTTGGTTGAGATGTAGCAGCAGAGTGACATTGAGTGATCCTGGGGATAGCCTCTTTTTGTCAGTAGTAGGTCTCCTGTTCCACCCAACCTTAAAGAAGAGAACATTCAGAGAGAAGAACACAATTAGTTAGATTTCATCTCGTCACTGAAAATCTCCATGAGTCAAATTAAATAATTTGTCTTTCCCAATACTGCATGCCATTGACATGTTATCACACAATAATTAACTTTGATGTAAAATTATCGACGCTATCTTAACAGCTTGTTTTCGTCCATAGTCCCTGAGAACTTACCTCCTGGGTTTCGTCGCAGGATGTATCTCCTACCCTCATCATAGAGGAAGATGAGCAGAGAGTAGGGTAAGGCACAGAACCACCAGCAAGGCCTGAGGAAAGAGAGAAGGAAAGAGAGAAGAAAAGAATAAAGAGATTAAGTTGAGCGTAAAACAGCGAGGTAATGCGCTTACAGGGCCCCTAAATGTCAAATGTCATTTTCTCTCTTGGTTGGGCAGTAAATGCCATTACACTTCAGTTAACTAGTCAACCCCAACTGATTCTGAGGCCACAGTAGTCTCCTCCACCCATTGTAATATCCATCCATTTTACCACTCATCCTTTAAAACGGGTGAGCTTTGTTCCAAGCTGATATACAGAAGATAATCAGAAGGGTCTACTCACTTGAGGGGGTACATTCTGAGGGCGACATCCATTCCAGGACAGTAGGACAGGAAGACAGCCAGGGCAGTTTCCTCAAACAGTCCGAAGATGAGAATACGGTTCCTGAGATGGGAGAAAAAAAAGGGGAAGAAATCATGGATTTGATACCAACAGGGTGGATATCGATTTAGAAGTCAGTTGCAGGGCTGTATGCACATTAACTCCCCTCTGGCAAACAGTTCAGCTTCATCATGACCAAAACCACCCCTGTGGCTGTGGCCCTCACCAACTGGCCAGTAGTGACCAAGGCACTATGCAATCTGTGATGCACACTGCATCAAGTATCCAACACTTAGTGACCTTGTCTAGAGGTTCTGGCCTCTTGGTGTAATGGTATAGGTGTTGGCTTGACAGTCACTGGACCTGGTTTCGAGTCCCGGTTGGGGCTACCCCCTGAATTTGCTACATTGGTGTCAGAAATGGGATGGTGGCCATGAGGTCACCGGAGAGGTGTGTACATGTCAGGGACATGGTATAGAGAAACGTGGGGACACACTCTCCCAAAGGAAGGGGGTAATGTAGCGACCTTAACCCAACACCTAGCAACCTCATCGAGCGGTTTGGTGTAATTATTAAGGTGTTGGCTTGACAGTTGCTGGACCTGGGTTCAAGTCCCCTGAATTCTCTACAATATATTTATACTGTAAATGTGTATATTCTCTCTTCCCTCTTACTCTTCAGTTCTATGCACATTTGATCAATTTTGTATATAATGCATTTAAACTTTGTGTAAATTGCTCTGTCTGTGTTCTGGCCTTTAATGTTGTCTATTGCTAGCAGCACCATATCACAAGTACATATCATATCACAAGTACAATTGTGAGTATGTGTAAATGTACTTGGTGAATAAAGGTGATTCTGATTCTGGTGATGTGTAAGTCAAGACCAGAGCAGTGAAGATCAAGTTTCAGAAAAAAACTCTTAGGACCCAGACCAAGACCACACAGATCAATGTGTGTACTCACTTCATTCCCTGCTGAAGGATGGAGTTCCTCCTGGTCTTACAGATGATCAAATCAGCCCACTGTACAACTACAATACTGGCGAAGAATGCTGTGTGGCAGGTGAACTCCACAATCTTTCTGCGCTCATATGTCTGAAGGATGCATCATAGACCATAGAGAGAGAGAGTGTGTAGAGAGATATATGGAAAAAAGAAGATTGAGAGAACATATGTTTATTACATTGGTACATTACAGTAGTGAAGATTACTGACTACTCTGTTACCAAATGTGTGGTGAACCTGTGTGCCGGCGGCAGCAGTGGCATTCACAAATGGTAGTTCTGGAGGAATAGTAGCAAGCTATTGACGAAGCCCAAAATAACGGAGAGGACTGTTGAGGCTACGGACCTGTATGTATGAATCCCTGGCTGTGACTGAGATGCTCCTTCTTTCTCAAGACCATCGATATTTCCTCTGCTGACTACCCGAAATGCAAGCTGTGCAACAACCCTGATCCGTGATCCTATCCATGACTTCTCAACGTTCTTGATACTGTATCAGATTTATTGATTTATTTTGTTATCTTGAATTTCCAGATATATACGCAATTCAGCTTTCAGCTGCCATGTATGCTGGAATAAACTAAACAAAAAAAATGGGAGAGAGATTGAAAAAGCTCTTATCGAGAACTTATCAGATCAAAACAAGGCCAATGCTAATCCGTTAGTACAACAAAAAGCAGAGTGGTGTTTGTGTACTTACCCACTGCTGGCCGTAGCTGTCCTCCATGTCGTTCATTATCTTGTTGTCCCAGTCCACACGCATACCCAGCAAATCCATGGGCAAGAACCCGTTCTCAGCCAGGATAACAAAGTATGTGAAGAAACCGGCTGTGGCCTGCATCATACCTGTGAAGAGTAAAAATGAGGAGAGTATTTTTGTCAGTGAAGAGACATTGATCAGATTGTTAATTTGCTATGAAACTGACTGGCCAACATACAACGCAACAAGACACGGTAAAGGCAGGCAAAACAGAAGAAGGGCCAAATTTACTCCTTACCAATTTGACCGTAGGCTATGCTAATGAGCCTCTCGTTCACCAGTTTGTCAGTTTTGGGGTTTCTGGGCTGTCGCTTCATGATGTCATTCTCAGCTTCTTCATAGGCCAGGGAGATAGCTGGGACCTTGAAGGTAATGATGGGAAAGATCACCGTTGGTAACTTTGAAGTTAGTTCAAAGACCTTCCAAACAAACTCTAAAATGATCATGTACATTGTTCTTCATAACGCAGCAGAACACATGATCAGATTGTTCACAGAGGAGGAGTATCCACATCTGAAAGACCCACCATATCAGTTCCCAGGTCAATACAGAGGATGGTGACGGTTCCTAGGGGCAGTGGAATGTTGGCAATGATGAAGAGGAGGAAGGGTGAGATTTCTGGAATATTACTGGTCAGGGTGTAGGCGATGGACTTCTTCAAGTTGTCAAAGATCAGACGGCCTGAGGGGGAATAGAGGATGGGGGGAAGGAATAGTCAGGGTGATGAGAGAAGGATGGAAAAACCCAGCAGATTGATGGTCGTTGCCAGAGCTTCTCTTACCCTCTTCAACACCAGTCACGATGGAGGCAAAGTTGTCATCCAGGAGGATCATGTCTGCAGCCTGCTTGGAGACGTCAGATCCAGAGATCCCCATAGCAACACCGATGTCAGCCTTCTTCAGAGCAGGAGAATCATTCACACCATCACCTGTCACAGCCACAATAGCACCCTGTGGATAAGTAAGAGAGGTGTTAACAGATGTTAGAAACTCCAAAAGTGAGATGCAATCATCCTGACTGACTCATGAGCATGAATTATTTCAATAAAATAGTACCTGACGCTGGCAACCCTCCACAATGATCAGCTTCTGCTGAGGAGATGTTCTGGCAAACACAATCTCAGTGTGATGGGCCAAAATGTCATCCAACTGTTCGGCTGACAGGTCCTTCAGCTCTCCACCGTGGACAACACAGGCCTTGGCATCTCTGGAGGGTACAAATATAAGCTAAATATAGGGGCTTGTATTGGTCTGTTCTGATGATGCCCCAAAAAGGCTAAATAAATGTTGCTGTCACTCCCCTTTAAGTGTAGACGGTGTGATGACATACACTGAAATGATCCCAAACAAATTGCAACATACCTCGGATTGACCTCAGAAACGGGGATTTTCAGACGAGCAGCGATGTCCTCAACAGTCTCGTTTCCTTCAGAAATGATGCCCACACCCTTGGCAATGGCCTTAGCAGTGATGGGATGATCACCAGTGACCATGATAACCTAAGGGAAGGAAGGGAAGAGGAGTGGTCTGATCACAGTGGCTGCTATGTGGATTGACTGAAGAGTCGTGTCAAGTATTACATTGCCATACCTTGATTCCAGCACTCCTGCACTTTCCTACAGCGTCAGGCACAGCAGCACGGGGAGGGTCAATCATGGACATTAGGCCAACGAAGCACAGATTCTCAGTTGGGAAGTTCACCTCTTCACAATCAAACTGGAAGCCCTCAGCGAACTGGTCATCAGGGAGCTGGAAATGACAGAAACCTGAAAAAGACACAGAGTCAGAGACATGCCACAACAAATTCTTCATGTTCTAGACCAGTCAAACTGGATTGCGGTCACAAATAAATAAATTAAGAGTACAGATTATGATGGGACAATATACAAAATGTTTTAAGAAAGATAATTTTGTTATTGGTTTCTTTCAATTTTGAAAATGTCATGAATTGAAGGTTATTTGTTGATGTTAAAATTGAAAGTGGCAATCAGCAGTTGAAACAATAACAAAGCGGGCTCCCCACAGCTGGTTCGGTAAAAAGCTGAGGGATGGGGCTGGAGAAATGATACCCCTCATAGACAGAGCTATGGATGCAAGGATTGACCATCCATGATATCAAAATGATAGTTTAAACACGTTTTGAGGCTATTCAGTGTTGTTTTACATTTACTTTGTTTACAAACATTGGAGTAAAAAAAAGCTTATATTTCGGGTTATGATGGTTTACGACAGTTTAACTAATTAGGCATTTATTCGGTTATATTCTTCAAGAATCAATTGGTACTTATCAATAAGTCCAAAAATTGAGGATAAAAGATGTAGCAAATCCAGATTGCCTCATTAAGGTTATGTCATTAGATTTGAGGTGTGGTCGCAAGAAATTCTGGTTGAAGAAATGGGGTGCCCACTGAAACATTCTGAATACCACTGTTCTAGACTTTTCATTCAGTCCAATATCGGTGCCCTCTTACCCAGCACTCTCTCTCCCAGCCCTCCCAGCTCTTCATAAGCGTTCTGGAAGGCTTCCTTCAACTCGTCATTGAGAGTCTGTTCTTTGCCCTGGATCAAAATGGTGGAGCAGCGGTCCAGAATCCTCTCAGGGGCTCCCTTCATCACCAGCAGGTGATTGGACTCTCCGGCCACAATGTTTTTATGAATGGAGAGCTAGGGGCAAAATGAATTGGTTTTTGATCAGATGACACCATGAAGAGAGTTTAAATTTAAATTAGCAGGAAATGACCAGTAAGTAGCCCACAGTGCCAGGAAAACGAAAGTTCTGGCAACTTATTGGATGTCGATACAAAGTGGCATTTCCAAGCTGATTGAGAAAAGCCATCCATCCATCCTGATTTTGAGTCTATCACACCACCTTCTACAACTCAGTTTAACCCGTTGTTAACCCACAGATACCACAGAGAGTGCATGTGGTTACCTGATATTTGTTGGTGGAGTTGAAGGGAATCTCAGCGATCTTGCTGTACTTTTCTCTCATGTCTTTGACAGACCCGCAGCACAACTCGATACACTTCAGCAGGGCAGACTCTGAAGCATCACCAGCCACATCTCTCTTGAGGATAGGTACGTTGTTCTGTTCTGCCAGGAAGACGGCGCGGTTGCACAGGCCAGCGACTCTAGCCAGGGAAGCCCAGGTGGCAGAGCTTTTGTCGAAGCAGGTACCACTCTGATTCTCTGTGGTGTCAGCCTCATGGATCTGGTTGTCGAACCACATGTGAGCCACGGTCATTCTGTTCTGAGTCAGGGTTCCGGTCTTGTCAGAGCAAATGGTGGAGGTGGAGCCCAAGGTCTCAACAGCTTCAAGATTCTTCACCAGGCAGTTCTTCTTGGCCATACGTTTGGCAGTCAGAGTTAAGCACACCTACAATAGAAAGCCATATTAGACAGTTACATAATCAACAAGTTTTATTGTTAGGACTGAAGTTTTTGTTAAACATGACTTTTCATCAGTACTCACAGTTACAGTAGCCAGGAGACCCTCTGGCACATTAGCAACGATGATTCCGATGAGGAAGATGACAGCTTCCAGCCAACCATATCCCAGAATGAGGGAGAGGACGAAGAAAGACACGCCCAGGAAGACGGCCACACCGGTGATGATGTGGATAAAGTGCTCAATCTCTTTGGCTATAGGCGTCTTCCCACCCTCCAGACTCGTGGCCAAGGTGGCGATACGACCCATGACAGTGTGGTCACCAGTGTTGATGACGATACCTCTGGCAGTTCCTGACAAAACATGGAGAATATGGTTTAGAATCACAAAATGGCTAAGTGATACATTTCAAGTTATTTGAACTATTAAATCACTACGGCTAGTTACAGAAGTTATTTACCTTCAACACAGTTGGTAGAGAAGAAGGCAATGTTCCTTGTCTCCAGGGGGTTGTCATTGGAGAAATCCGGAGTACGTGTCTGGGGCTCAGATTCACCAGTGAGGGAGGAGTTGTCCACCTGAGTAGGAAAAGAGAATTGCATTAATACAACACTGAATGACACTAAAGGCGTCCGCATGCATCCCATCCGAAACAGTTCAGGACAGTTTGTCATAAAATATGACAACATTTTGTGCCGTTTTTATTAGTTTTGGTCTCCGGCAAGTTTTTTGGGGGCTGTTGGTGCACACACAAAAAACTTCGAGACCAGCCGAAGTTCAGGAGCCGAAGTCTTTGCCCCTTCGTCTATCATTGGTCAACTAAGATCTCCTTAGCAAAAACATCAACATTTATGACATATTTCTTAAATTATCTTAGATTCATTCTGCCTATTTTGAGAAAGTGTATACTGGCTGTGGCATCTCAAAATGGACAAACAGTACTATTGTCACTTTTTCAAGCAAAGGTCTTTTAAGGGAGTAGGCCAGCCAAACTGAAGTATGCGGAACCCTTAGGCTACATATCTGACCCATGATCTTGGATTGTAAAGTACTCACCTTGCAGCCGCTGGCAGAGACAATACGCAAATCAGCTGGGATCCTATCTCCTCCTTTCACCTCCACCAGATCTCCAACCACCACTTCTTCAGCGTTGATGTTCTTCTTCTCACCGTCACGGACAACCAGGGCTTGCTACAAGGCAGGTGACAGGATTACAATCTGTAGACATGACAATACAATCAAGTTCTTCTCCGAGGTGTTTGAAAAGGCAGAAGTCTAACCTGTGGGACCAGGTTCTTGAAGGAGTCCATGATCTTTGAGCTCTTGGCCTCTTGGTAGTAGGAGAAACAGCCAGTGACAATGACGACAACAGAGAGCACAACACCCAGGTACAACTGTGAGGGACAGAAACGAAGAGGGAGAAAGACTATGAGACTATTACGTTACAGTTAAGTTAGAAAACCCTTTCATGCACTAGAGGCATTGTAGTTTTTGTTAAGTCTCAAATTATCTCAGAATTCTATAATTCTCACATTATCATTAGCTGGCTCATCCTCGGAGGCGGCCTGGATTCCGTAGGCCAGGAAGCAGAGCATTGCACCAATCCATAGGAGCATAGAGAACCCACCAAAGAGCTGCCTACAGAACTTCACCCACTCAGGGGTAGTGGGAGGAGGGGTCAGGGTGTTGGGGCCATCACGAAGAAGGATCTCCTTAGCCCGAGCTGAGGTTAGACCCTGGATGGGGGGGGGGGGGGGGTGAGAGAAAAGGAGAGAGGGAAAAGGTAGAGTGAAGAGAAAGGAGGAGGGAGGAAAGCAGGAAGAGGGAAGAGCAAGAGGCAGAGTAAAAGGCAGTAGAGTGATTACCTATGGAACTCAAAACCTTCCCCTCCCCTTTTGTCAGCAAGAAAATCTGTCAAACGAGCCCCCCCCCCCCACCATACCTCGCCCCGCCCCGCCCCTCATCACTACATAGTGCTTTCAATGTTCCCGTGTGAATGTGGCCCTTGTAGTGGAAATTCTGCTTAATCCCTGGATCAAATATCAACAGATCATTATCTGTGCGCCTTCACCAAAATAGTGTTTAACTGTTATCCTTTCCACACAAGACAATGTTTAGGCCTGTCCTAATTGTACTCCACACAAAGCTGATATTGCAGATATTGTGTCCCCTGCATTAGACCTACCCTATGGCTTGTTAAAAATTGTTCATGTGAATCTGACTTGCTGTCACACAAATGGAGAAAGTCTCATCCATGTGTTCTATGCAGCGTTTTAACTTCCACTCACTGGCATGTCTAATGTTGTGTTTTTATGCTGTGTTTACTATGTATGCCGCTTTTACGGCCAGGGCTCAGTTGTAAAAGAGATGTACATCTCAAAGTGACCTCTCTGGTTAAATAAAGGATTCAAAAAATAAAATGAAAAGAATGTAATGGGAGTCACACAATCGGAAAATATATATTTGACTCCAAACTCTGTGTAAACTTTAGGAAGACATAGATGTGTTTCATGTTCAAAGATTCAGTGGTAGATAGTGATGTGATCATGACCTAGAAGGCAGATGAAGTTCCACCTACGATATGACCTGGTGCCGTAACCTCCACGACCTCAATGCGCTTCAAATTACAGTCAGAAATCATCCGTAGGAGCAGCTGATACAACTGGTTTTAAAAAACAGAGGCACACACATATTCACTCACTCACCCTGGCTAAGTCTGTGCCGTATTTCCTATGAAGTTCATCCAAGGTCAACTTGTGGTCATCCTAAATAAGAGAGGGGGGGGGATAGAGAGATTGAGAAATAAAGAAACAGTTGCTAGTTGAACTAGGGAGTTCTCTCAACTTTTCCCCCATGGCGAAAGTATATGCAGCACATGCATAGTTATGAAACACATTCCTCTGACAATTTGAAATGATCCTAGGTATGATGAGGTTATGCTGCATCGGTTTCAACATAAACCAAAGATAAGTCATGTGTTTCTTTATGATGGATGGAATTGTCTGGTTCACATTTCTGCTCTGACACGTTTTTATTCTGCTCCTTGTATTTAAAAAAGCCGTTTCCAAAGATATGCTACTGCTCCTCTGAAGTTTAAACGCAGGCCATTGGGGTTTTGAAACTGCTCCCAAGGCTCACTGCAGAGTAATAGTAAGTCAATTAAAATGCTAATGAGCTTGATGCACATTTGAAACGTTGTGTGTTGTACCTTTTCTGATCCACAGAGATGAATAGGCTTACTGTTAACCTTAGTCTTTTCTTCCTGAAAATAGTTTTGATGCTATATCACACTATTTAAATCATCTCTGGGGCTACGGATTAACATTTTTGCAGCCAATTCCAGTGCTTTGATGTGTAAATTGCATTTCGATAAATGTGCATTGTTCATGTCAACTACATTAGATAAATATAGTTAGTAAATGAATAAATAATCAGTTTTCCTCACCAGGTCAACTTCCTTTTTCAGATCGTCCATGTCCTTCTTCTCCTTTGCTTTCTTCACCTCCTTTTTGCTCTTTTTATTTCCATTGTCCTCGGAGGTCGCCGCCAGCTTATAATCATCTTTCCCCTTCTGTATATCAGAAGGCACGTTAATGATGAGAGAGTGTGAACTATCGATGTGCCTCTTTCCTAATGAGGGCTTAGATAAGGAGTGCATTCAGAACTTTATCAAATATAGAACTTTATTTTAAAAACCAAGAAGCAGCCATGACCCGAGGGCTAAACTTTTAATATGAACTGCAAAAAAAAAGACATTTTTTTAAGTTGAAAGAACACAATATAAGTAAATCCTGATACTTAAAAGTGAAATCCAGACTTACTCCAAGCCCCATCCTTGCACTGCTGTTCTAGGACTCTCAATCCCAGTGGTTTGTAAAGAGAATATACTTGCTCCTTATCCTTAGAAACTCCACCTGTTACACGTTTACACTTCTCTCTCTCACTTTCTCGACGTCTCGAGTCACCCCAGAGCTCCCTGGATAGCTAACTGAGGTTTGAATATATTTATATACCCGACTGGTTTACCTGCCCAAGGGGAGGTACACAGGAGGAATGAGGCAGGTGAGTGGAGAGGGGGCTGAGGATGGGAGGGGTTGGGGAGGAGGAGGGGGATCTGTGAAATGTAATTTATTTATTTATTCAACCTTCACCTATACAGCTTGGTCATTTTGACGACAAGGCCCCTGAAAGAAAGAATCCGTCTGACGTTGACGGTAATAACAGTGTGTAGTGGAATGGAAAAGAAGTTGACAGTAATAACAGTGTGGAGTGGAATGGAAAAGAACGAGGACAATGAATGAATAAAGATCATTTTCTTTCTCTCTGCTGCACTTACTTTCTCACTTGTTGGTTGATTTGAAAGAAATCCTGCACCTTTGAAGCTAAATAATATCACGAAAAGCTGTTGAAGCGAGCATAAAGAACTGTGTTTGTACATTTATTCTCACATTTGAAACAGAAGTTGCCAGTATAGAAACCAAGGCCATTGGCCTTTGTTCGGTGGCGTGTTGGTTGTTGCAATTATAACAAACAATACTGACTTTGACCCAGAGGCCATCTTATCTGCCTTCCAACTGGACAACGTCACAGCGCATTCATTCCTTGACCTTTGCTGTCACATGTAAATCCACAGGTTAAGATGGAGGCCGTGGGGAAGAGTGCGTAACCTTGACACACTCAGGGAGAGGTTGTACTTCAGGAGGTAGGGTGGAGTGCCGCGGGTGTCTGTTTAGTAAATGTCTGGCTGTTTGTGGTTGTCAGTCTGTGGGGAGAGGCGGGTAAGAGAGATAGGGGGGGGGGGGGGGGGGGTGTGTAACACCAGTTTATTTAAATAATAGAAACATCAAAACTTTCATACTTTATTAAAAACCCAACATAATCAAATAGACTTGATTCATTTGACAAAAAAGTGTAAACCTTTAAAGTTGGTAAGCCATACTCTCTTAAATCGGCGATATGTCAATTCTTCCATAGTAGCTGTTATACCTTGTGGAGTGTAGATGGAGATTTAGAGAGGGAAATAATGACATGATAGATGGATAGATAGAAAATAGAGATGGGTAGACAGAAAAGAGAGATGGGTAGATAGAAAAGAGAGATGAGTAGACAGAAAAGGTGAGAATTTCTGAAAGGTAGTGTGTGTTTTTAGAGATATGTAAACTGTACTGCGCCACCTTTATGTATACACGATGGGAGGTCCTCGGGACAAGTTAAGTTAGGTCTGTCAAATGATTGAGATGAACAATAGTTAACCAAAGTGCCAAGGTTTATTAACATAGAGGGCACAAACAATGGATTGACAGCAGGGCAAGAAATACTACCAAATCTCCAAGACTCAAACCTTGCATGTAAAATACTTCAAGGAGAATATCATGCAAACTTAGAGTATATTCACAATCATTGTAAGATAATATACTTGTGATTAAAAAATATTTGTAAGACGGCATACCTGATGAAACATTCTTTGTTAGATATCATACTCAATATGAAACATTCTTTGAAAGATAACACACTTGTGATAATTAGCATGCTAAAGCACACACATTAATTCTTAAGACTTGCCACTGCTCTCTAACCAAAATAACCCCCCAAAAGACAACAAGCCCTGGAAGGCTCTGGGGAAGTGGTAACAAAACAAGACAACAAGCCCTGGAAGGCTCTGGGGAAGTGGTAACAAAACAAGACAACAAGCCCTGGAAGGCTCTGGGGAAGTGGTAACAAAATAAGACAACAAGCCCTGGAAGGCTCTGGGGAAGTGGTAACAAAACAAGACAACAAGCCCTGGAAGGCTCTGGGGAAGTGGTAACAAAATAAGACAAATATACAAACAAAACATATAACAAAGAAAATTCAACTAGTTTGACTGCCAAAACAACACCAAATATTTTGCCTGAATACCAGCTCATTCGCTTCAGGCAGACTCAACCTTTTTTTTTTTATCCTACCTACCTAATATAAGGGACACAAACTAACAATAAGTAACGTTTTGCTAATACTTTCTTCATTCTTGATTCAGAAGTAAAGTCTATCTTATAAATGTCTGTGTTCAGTTGCACGTGGTTCTCCCAAAACCAGATAATATTTGTTAAGGTTTGTAGAATCCACGTTTTGCACCAAGTGAGGAGTTCCCTCGCCATAACAGCTGCCAGACATCTTGCATTTCCCAACATCTTTACAGGAACTAGTCAATTCTATGCGACACGTCCATGGCCACGTGTAAAAATAGATGACAGCGCATCACACAGTGCGACCAAAACAAAGATCCAAACACATGCATGAGGCATTTCTCTCTCGATACGAAACTTCGATTTTTACTATCTTTCTGGATCTTCTCTGGTTTTTGGAGAACCACCTGCAACTGAACATGGACATTGATAAGATACACCTTTCTTCCGAACGAAGAAAGTATGGGCAAGAACAGGTCCTCGTTTCCCAGTTGCGATGTAACCAGATGCATCTTTATTTACGTTATTTATGAGCCAACTTTTCAAGTGTTTCCCCAAACAAGCACGTAGCGAACGTTCACTAAGTGCGTCGTTAGACCTTGTGTCGATACTGATAGGATCAAAAGAAAGGCAGCGCTGCTCTCGGGTCAGCTTTGTCCATTCAAATCTTACCTTAACATTAGAACTATTTCACAATAATGACGACAGGTCAGCTCCTAGAGAGAAATTACCACCTATGGCTGCAAAAAGGTTATTGAGGTGGTTTATTATGCTTCCCTAATAATAATGCACAAAATCACAGATTGGGCACATGTTGTCACACATCATGAAACACATTGAGGCAAAACATTTTTTTTACAGACAGTAGCCTAGTCGCAAAATAGAACTCCATTGACTGAACATGAAATAGATTTCAGTATAACTGAAATAGCTTATAGAGGCCCGTGCAGCCGATATATATTTTAATGCAGTCATCTCGGTTCTCATTTGAAGCATTCATTTATCCTTCACTTGTTCGTAACAATTGCAAATACTTTGGATACTTTGTATTTGTAGTCAACTTGGTTCTATAGTTATCGGCAGTCGCAGTCAGACAGATAGAATGTTGATTCTATGTTTAGCGGAGATCCTCTATGAATACAGTGACGCGGAATGGCAAAAAAAAGCATCTAACGGTGCACCTTGGCTGCTCTACGAGTGGTCTGGATCACTCAGAGATGTGCAAAGGTTTTTCAGAGCTGCTTTACTAACGAAGGCTATGGGAAACACCTGGGCTACTAAAGCTACATCGTAAGAAGGTTCTAACGATGATATTAACGCTACAAAGGCTCTGGGAAACGAGGCCCTGGATAGTTGAAAAATTGCTTCCAACCCTTTCTACTAGCCAAGATATATTGGCAACTATGGACGAATTCACATATCGCTAACTCTGTCCAGGCCTACACAGCCAACAAAACGGTGTCAATGCTGTGTCTCGCAGACAGTGTTGATCGCGGTTCAAACCTGCGCCGAACACGTCACTGAAACACAAATCATTGTTTTACATGGCTGTCGTATACTTTAACAAGCGGTAAAACATCCACAGACCAACAAACAAAAGTTAGCTTACCCAAAGTTCGACTAACTTTGACAAACACAGCCAGCATGGATGGGTGAACAGTGAAGTGCACCGTCTCTTGTCCTCCGGGGTGGAAACAAAGATCCCAAACAAAGGTATTTATGGCATCGCTCACCTCATCTCATACCAGCCCATAGGTGCAACTGGCTACAGAGACAAGGGAGGAGATAAATATGGAGATAAACTGTGTGTGTCTATGTGTGTGGTCCTTATTTAGAGCAAACATGACCAGTGTTTACACTTTTTAGAGGTGACCACTCCCTGCATTAAAAAAACGATTGTGGACAAACAAACACAAAATGGAACTGGCACCTGTATTTGAAATGCTTGAGCCCCATCCGTTCTCACCGTTTCATTTGTTGCTACCCAGATAACTGCAAAAGAGGTAAGTTCTTGGAAAACTGACAATCAAAGCGGAAGTGTATGATTCTGGGGCATTAGCACAGGGGCCTGTTTTCATATGTTTAATATCCCAATGGTGAATAGGTTTTGTTTTGAGAGGGAACTCATTGCTGTTGCCCTAAATTGACCACTGTGCCAATTGAATCTCAACAAGGAGACTGTAATAATCCCTCAACACCTGTGGAATTCCAGGACTCACTGACTAGAGAGAGAGGGGGAGAGAGAAAGGAAACACACACAACTGCACATAAACAGCCTCTTTGATTATGTGGAATCATTGTGGATTACACAAGGTTTAACCACCATGCATTCGTACCAGTGTCAAATACCTAAACCAGGGTCATTCATATCCTGGCCTAGAGGTCTGAGCAATCATCCCATTGGCCATTCACAATCTTTCCATTCCTAATCCTACAGGGATACACATCTGATCAACCCAGATACAGTTTACTGTCTTGATCAGAAGTGAGTGAGGAAGAGGAGGGGGAATTAAAGGATGTGGGTAGAGTAGAGAGACATTCGTTAGGGAAGAGAGGTGAGAGAGAAAGAGAGTGAGACTGAAGAAAGAGATGGTGGAGAAAACAAGAGAATGCGAGGAAGAGAGAAAGAATGACAGAAAGAAAGAGAGATACTACAGGTTTCATTGAATCATGTCTACTGGTCTCTGGTGGGTGTCCCTGTCTCCTGGTGAAGCTGTCATGTGACCAAGCTCAGCGCCTCTCATGTTTCTCTACCGCAGGATCACATCCATCATCACAAAGGGGCAGGAAAGGGAGGGAAATAACTACAGAAAGTTTAAAAGAGAACGGAAGAAGCAATAAGTGGAAAAACATAAAGAAGGGAAGTAAACAGGAAAGAGAGCGAAAGAGAAAGAACGAAAGTTTAGTCCAGAAAGTAAAAAACAGAGAATTAAATAAAGGAGAGAGTGTAACAGGGCTCTGCCAGTGCCAGCCTCCTCGCCTGAGCTGAGACTTGGCACACAAACAAAGAGCCTCTGTCCAAATCCAGAGAGGGCACACAAACAAACACACACACACAGTCACATACACAGTCACACACACACGCACACACACTTGGTGGCCTGCTGAGTGTATGGAACAGCAGGGGAACACTCTGGGGATGTCATGGGGAGTCAGACAGCAGAAGTCTTTCTCTTTAATCATCACTGAGTCCTGGGTAACACTGAGACCTCACACACACACACACCTGCTTTTGAAAAACTAGACGATTACTTCTTGGATTACTTTTAAATTCAGAAACAACTGTAGCAAAAATTTCACACACGATTTAGAACACATTTGTTATTGTGCATGGCTAGTAAAATATTCAAAGTGTAACGTTTGGCCGATTGTGAAGAAGTATATCACTGTGTCATTAAAACAACAATACAAAACCAATATGAATAGCCGCTACCATCAGAGGTCTGGTCAAAAGGTGCTCTCGCCCCCACCCGAAACGCCGTCAGGCCGAAGCCCCCGCCCCCAGCCCAAAAGGGATTTTCCAAGGGCGGGATGGACCAAGCCCCGCCCGATGACCGGGTGAGCGCACGCATAACCAACAGGACCAGCACACACACTGTTCACACACACATCGCTCACAGTGTGAAACCAAAACACCAAACACACATAACTAAACACAAAACATCCCCACCCTCACTCCTGATTGGAGGACCTCCAACCTAAACTTGATGCTGTGCATGCGTGTTTATATTTACAACCCTCATTAATTCCAACCTTCAGATCAACCCATCTTTCCCAGTAAATCATCATTCTACCATTTCCTCTTGCAATACATCCCTCCATTCTACCATGGTGTCTCACTAGTGACTTGAACCTCCCCATCTCCAAAACAAACATTTTTTACAACCATTCCTGGACCGGACTCCAAAAACAAGCCAGCGATGGACAGTACCAGAAGAGATGCTCTATTGATTCTGTTTCCACGTGGCAGTCTGCACTGGTCTGACTGTTCAATGCCCCATAAACTGAGCATTGTTTTTGTATAATAGCTTAAATTTAAAATAATGGATTGATGCATCAATTGTTGTTTTGTATATCAGTTCATAAACCCGATGCCATGGTATTGAGACGAGGAAAATCTTTAATTTTATGCTGCATAGTTGTCAAACCTCTTGACTGTAAGTGAAACTGATACATTTTACGATTTATGTTGGTCATTTTAAGACATTTTTAATTGGAGGCAAACAAACTAATTCATTACTTTCTCTTTTAAGTAATTGCATCTTCCATTTTTGTGGCAGAGCTCAGCTGAGTTGGTTATCATTTTGTATTGAGCACACATCTCCATACACCTTGATGAATTGCTTGTATGACATCATTTTACCATCGTTGTAAACAATGTCATTCATAAACATGATACTCATATACATTCTTTCTGGTTTATCCTCCATCAGTACATCAGGAGTTTAGCCATGTTATTATATGAATATTAGGGGTGGCAGGTAGCCTAGTGGGCCAGTAACCGAAAGATTGCTAGATCAAATCCTAGAGTTGACAAGGTAAAAATCTGTCGTTCTGCCCCTGAACAAGGCACTTGTTCCTAGGCCATCATTGTAAATAAGAATTAGTTCCTAACTGACTTGCCTAGTTAAATAAAGGTTCAATAAATACAGATATTTGTAGTAATATATATTCTGCCTCTTCTGGAGGATAACATTGGAAACGTAGCCAACATGGCTTCCTCCTTTAAGAAGGAGGATTATTTAACGAAGGTTCCATTGTCAATCCACCGGAAATTGATCGTTTTAATCTTTATAAGAGCAAAGAGCCTCTGTTTAAACATAACATAGCCTCTCTTAGTAGACTACTGGAAAACCAGTTTGCATTTAGTTACAGTTTCAGAATAATAGAAGCTTTAGGAGACAGGTGTAATGCTTTGATATTGAATAGTTTTAGCCCTCCAAACTCATATTCATTATATAAATATACTCGTTTAACTTTTACAAAAGTGTCCTCTGCAGTGGTGTGCCTTTCTTAATTTTCTGAAATCCATACTTTTCCAATAAATGTTAATCAAATACAACCACTCACTGTTTCCTTTTTGAGATTAAATTGGCACAGTTGCCTTCTTAGAGCAACAGCAATGAGCAAACAGTCTGGGGTTGTATTTGATTAATGTTTATTGAAAAAGTTTGGCTTTCAGCAATCAAAGAAAAGCAAGCTCCTGACGAACAATTGTTGTGCTGACGTTGCTTCCAGAGGCAGGTTGGAACTCCAAAATGAGTGTTGCAACCAAGGACAGACACATTTTACTGGCTACGTGCTTCAGCACTCGGCGGTCCCATTCTGTGAGCTTGTGTGGCCTAACACTTCGTGGTTGAGCTGTTGTTGCTTCTAGACGTTTCCACTTCACAATAACACCACTTACAGATGACCGGGGCAGCTCCAGCAGGGCAGAAATCTGACTAACTGAATTGTTAGAAAGGTGGCCTCCTCTCTGACGGTGCCACGTTGAAGGTGAAGGAGCTCTTCATTAAGGCCATTTTACTGCCAGTGTTTGTTTATGGAGATTGCATGGCTGTGTGCTTGTCAGCAACGGGTGTGGCTGAAATAGCCGAATCCACTAATCTGAAGGGGTGTCCACATACTTTTGTGTATGTGTATATCACAGTATATCACAAAAGTGAGTATACCCCTCACATTTTTGTAAATATTTGAGTATATCTTTTCATGTGACAACACTGAAGAAATGACACTTTGCTACAATGTAAAGTAGTGAGTGTACAGCTTGTATAATAGTGTACATTTGCTGTCCCCTCAAAATAACTCAACACACAGTCATTAATGTCTAAACCGCTGGCAACAAAAGTGAGTACACCCCTAAGTGAAAATGTCCAAATTGGGCCCAATTAGCCATTTTCCCACCCCGGTGTCATGTGACTCGTTAGTGTTACAAGGTCTCAGGTGTGAATGGGGAGCAGGTGTGTTAAATTTGGTGTCATCGCTCTCACACTCACTCATACTGACTGGTCACTGGAAGTTCAACATGGCACCTCATGGCAAAGAACTCTCTGAGGATCTGAAAAAAATAATTGTTGCTCTACATAAAGATGGCCTGGGCTATAAGAAGATTGCCAAGACCCTGAAACTGAGCTGCAGCACGGTGGCCAAGACCATACAGCGGTTTAACTGGACAGGTTCCACTCAGAACAGGCCTCGCCATGGTCAACCGAAGAAGTTGAGTGCACGTGCTCAGCGTCATATCCAGAGGTTGTCTTTGGGAAATAGACGTGTGAGTGCTGCCAGCATTGCTGCAGAGGTTGAAGGGGTGGGGGGTCAGCCTGTCAGTGCTCAGACCATACGCTATACACTGCATCAAATTGGTCTGCATGGCTGTCGTCCCAGAAGGAAGCCTCTTCTAAAGATGATGCACAAGAAAGCCCGCAAACAGTTTGCTGAAGACAAGCAGACTAAGACATGGATTACTGGAACCATGTCCTGTGGTCTGATGAGACCAAGAAACCTATTTGGTTCAGATGGTGTCAAGCGTGTGTGGCGGCAACCAGGTGAGGAGTACAAAGACAAGTGTGTCTTGACTACAGTCAAGCATGGTGGTGGGAGTGTCATGGTCTGGGGCTGCATGAGTGCTGCTGGCACTGGGGAGCTACAGTTCATTGAGGGAACCATGAATGCTAACATGTACTGTGACATACTGAAGCAGAGCATGATCCCCTCACATCGGAGACTGGGCCGCAGGGCAGAATTCCAACATGATAACGACCCCAAACACACCTCCAAGACGACCACTGCCTTGCTAAAGAAGCTGAGGGTAAAGGTGATGGACTGGAAATGCATGTCTCCAGCCCTAAACCCTATTGAGCATCTGTGGGGCATCCTCAAACGGAAGGTGGAGGAGTGCAAGGTCTCTAACATCCACCAGCTCTGTGATGTCATGTGGAAGAGGACTCCAGTGGCAACCTGTGAAGCTCTGATGAACTCCATGCCCAAGAGGGTTAAGGCAGTGCTGGAAAATGATGGTGGCCACACAAAATATTGACACTTTGGGCCCAATTTGGACATTTTCACTTAGGGGTGCACACTTTTGTTGCCAGCGGTTTAGACATTAATGGCTGTGTGTTGAGTTATTTTGAGGGGACAGCAAATTTACACTATTATACAAGCTGTACACTCACTACTTTACATTGTAGCAAAGCGTCATTTCTTCAGTGTTGTCACATGAAAAGATATACTCAAATACTTACAAAAATGTGAGGGGTGTACTCATATATATATATATATATATATATTAGTGAACACAACTTGCTAATTAAACAGTAAGCTCCATTAATTCAATCATAGTCATTCTTTGTTGTGTTGAGCATTTCCCTTATCCATAGCTACTGTAGCTACCTAGCTACCCTACTCTGACCTCAGATTAGCTGACATAGTTTGTGAGTAGAAAATAAATTTTTGCATTGTAATTTCAGAATGTCCATAATATATCTGCAGTAATCCTGGAACAATAGTGTTTGACAGTGTCACTTCAGTGTTGTGATTGGCTGTGATATAGGCCTGTCGACTTCCCCCACTGGCAAAATAAGCTGTTTTATCTCGTGGAAACCGGGGCAAGTGGCCAACGTAGGGCAAACGGTCAATGTAGAAATAAATCACTGTCATTTCCTGGTTGGTAAAATTCGACACCGTTCGCTCAATTTCTGTTTATGTAAGAAAACAAGCGCGGAATAGTGCAGGGAATCATTGTACCATCTGTGAAATATATTTTCAATAACAAGATAGTTTTTATAGCTGTTTGAAGCTGGTGGACCAAAACCGTAAGTTTCTGCCATGTTACGGGGGGGGGGGGGGGGGGGGGGGGGGGGGGGGATTTGTTTAGATTGCAACCTAGTGCTGATGCAATTCAACTAGCTTCCACAAACTGTAGGGGAGAAATTCTGAGAAATGATATGTATAACACCTTTAATGTAATCAGTCATGCACATGCTGCCTATGCCATTTATCTCGGGATACATTGCTGCTCGTGTGTTTCCGTGTGTCCACTTTACTCACTCCTGTCTTTCAGTCTGTCTTCCTGTTCGTCTTTCAGGAACATGAATCAGAGGGAGGTGATGAATGCAGCCAGAGTACTGTACAATTTCTAATCAGCAAAGGTGTGCCTCTGCTCCCTCCCTGTATAACACAGAACCACATGGAAGACATCTGACACATTGCATTAGTGATCTAATGTTGTCACTTCTGTTGACATCGAGTGAATGTTAAACAGGAAATGTCATTGTAGGGAAGAAGCACCCAGAGCATTGTTCATCATTGTTCCTCATGTCCACACACACAGGGCACCTGGACATGGTGCACTTCCTGTTTGTTAGAAGCTGGGGCTGATTAGATGCACACAACACTCATGGTGGCTTGTATGGTGAGTACACACACAGACACACCGGCTGCTGTTGGACAGCGGGGCACAGGTCAACAAACCTGCTGACTCTGCTGTGTCTCCGCTGACGCTGGCGGCCTGTAGGGGACATGCAGAGCTGGCTGCCCTGCTGATGGAGAGGGGATACGATGAGGGACACACTCCACACATAGAGGTTACACAAGAGGGCCAAGAGGAGATGGTGGCGCTGCTTTTGGCAAGAGGTATGGGCTTCTTCTCTCTGGGTATGAATTAAACCAGTGCCAGAGCTTTTGTTTAGAGATTATACCTACCATATTGACCATCTAAGCTCAGTGCTGATGCAAAATATGAAACCCTGCATATTAATTTATAAAGATTTTGTATCATTTCAGCCAGTAGTTCTGAAGGTAGTGCTCACGAGCCAAAAGGGGTCCCGAAAATGTTGCACAACTGTGTACAACGTCATCCATTTTCTGTGATATGTTACTTCCTGTATAAAACGTGTTTGTGCTTAATATCCCGTTCAATCTATCATTTGATGTCTCATTGTAGAGCCGTTAGAAGCATAACTCGAGGAGAAAGGGCTTTTTGATCTGTTCTTGTTTGTCACGTCAATACATCTAGCTACAGCACTCTCACATTTTATACAACTTGGTCTTATGTACAGAGTGGCGGTCACTCTCTCCTCAAGTCGTGTCATTACAGACTGAAAACCTTCCAAGATTTTAACGTCGGCAATTGGAAGGAAAATAAAAGTTGAACACAAGGGTAACTGAACTTTCAAACAGCCAATTTGGTCGGCAGCATGTCAAGGCCAAATTTGGGCATTTTACAGTCCATTTCCTGAATAACGTATAATTCTGAGGGTCTGGTTTGAGCATGCCAATTATTTCCAGATTGGCTCATGACATTAAAAGCTCGAAGAAGAACAGAAGGTGCCACAACATTTTAGGCCTCAGGTTGCTCATGTGGAATGGAATACAGTTGACTACTACAAGTAGTTTACAACGAATGGGTGTGTTTCTATGCGTGTGTCCGTGTTCATTTCGTCAACAATAACTATGACTAAAAATATGTGTCAATTACCTATTTTTCCTGACGAAAACGAATGATGAAAATAAAAAAATGACATGAGAAAAACTGTGACAAATGAGTTTTCATTTTGTGATGTGATGACAAGAAATCCATAGAGACTAACGGACATTCAATTTGACCAGAAGCTCATTTTTCATCTATTTAGTCCAATCATAAGCAAGCATGCAGAATATGTCATGCAATCCTCTCATTGGCAGAATGAACTTATTTCAGTTGGTTGTCTGATTAGGCTGACACAGCTCCCGAGCGGTCACTTCAGTCGCTCGTCAATCTTCTGAGAGATGTGAAGTTTGTCTGCTGTCCTGGATGGCAGGATACTTGAGAAATTGTTGGGCATTGTTTTGTTTGAGGTAAAATAAGCACCAAATCAGTGAAAATTGTCGTTAAATGTGTTTATAGACCGATTATACAGTAGACTATCTATAGACCAGTGAATTATAGACCAGTGACAAGGCTGGTCACATGAAGGACAGAGAGCGAGATGAAAAGAGAGAGAAAGAGAGTGAAAGGAGAGAGAATTGAAAGGAGAGGCTGAAAAGAGTGAGGAGACTAGCAGAATAAAGGAGAGGAAAATGAATGGGGAGAAGGAGAGAGAGAGAAAAAGAGTAGTGGAAAAGTTTGAGCTCATGAGCAGAAGGGGAGGAGGGAGAGGGCTGGCCTTCTCTGGTCACATGACCTGTCTGTCCTTGAGGAGGTCATTGCTGTCCCTTACAATCACTCTTTTTGTCTTTCTTCCCCCCTTTCCCCCCACCCCTGTCTCTCTGTTCCTCACCAGAACAAACTGAAAGGGACCTCTGTTTTCCTACCTCTCTCTTTCTCTCTCTTGCTCCTCTCTCTTCTCTCTCGCTTTCTCTGGTTGTTGGCAGAACTGAATGGAGGGACTCCGGTGTTACGCAATACTGCTTCCTGTAGTGCCTCCGCTCTCCTCTGTCAATGACACTAACTCAATTTCCCAATAGGCAGGTGTATTATAAGCCCCCCCCCCTCCTCTTCCCAAATTCCATTCTTTACCTCTTCTCTCCTTCCCTCCTCTCTGTGACTGGAGGGATTGTCCTTCCCTTGGGGCCCTGGTGTTCCCTCATGGAAAAATACTAGAAAACAGAATACTCTGAACTAAGACACACACACACACACACACACACACACACACACACACACACTGTGACACACACACAGAAGAGAGAGAGATAGATACAGAGAGAGAACAGAGTTTTTTAACCTTTAACCTGATGTCCCCCTGAGTCAAACATCTGTAATCACACTGTGACATCTGCTCATGTGTTCACTTCATCACTCTCTGTCACGTGTGTGTTTACAGTATATGCTTTATCCTGTGATGATATGCCATTAAGGGGGAGGGGGGGGATCCTTAAGAGGTGTTGTTGATAGACATACAAAGGGCTAAATCCTGCTGTACAGTAGAGTAATTAAGAGGTGTTGTTGATAGACATACACAGGCTATTGCGAATGGCCATGACACACTTGAAAGTCATTTCTCATTCATGTCAAGCTGAAACAACACAAGGACACATCTCTCTCTCTCTCTCTGTATATGTATATATATGTATCCCTCTTCATCTGTCTCTCTCTCTCTCTCTCTCTCTCTCTCTATATATATATATATATATCCCTCTTCATCTGTCTCTCTCTCTCTCTCTGTATATATATATAAATATATATCCCTCTTCATCTGTCTCTCTCTCTGTTTATATATATATATATATATATATATATATATATATATATATATATATATATATCCCTCTTCATCTGTCTCTCTCTCTGTATATATATATATATATATATATATATATATATATATATATATATATATCCCTCTTCATCTGTCTCTCTCTCTCTCTGTATATATATATAACCCATGTCACACCCTGGCCTGACCAAAATAATAAAGAAAACAAAAAATACTAAGACCAGGGCGTGACAGATGCAAACTCTAAATTGACCCTGATTTAGCCGACTGCAGTCAATGAACAAGAAGTCACTGGTGTGTGTGTGAGTGTGTTAGGTTATGTTGCCACGGTGCTCTCTCCCCATGAGATAGAGCCCCTGATGATCAATGTGTGATCTAAAGAGGCACGTCTCAAATATCAACAACAAACACATACACATACACACGCACATGCACACGCACACACACACACACACACACACAGAGCCAGAACATCCATCACCACCTCTCCATTCTATACATGAACACACATATATACAAGCAAGAATGCACATACATACACTCCACTTACACATGGTAAGATATTTGCTACTGCTGTGCATTCCAGACCATAATCTCTAAAGCAGGGGCTTTGGGCATGGACAGAGGTTGCCTAGCAACAGTTAACAGTTGGTCAGGGTTGGATGGGCTAGCTTAGGTTGGTTTTTGGTGGGGATATAGAAATATACACATGTGTACACACACACACACACACATTATTTTTTTTAAATAAAATATTATAATATTTCACCTTTATTTAACCAGGTAGGCAAGTTGAGAACAAGTGAAATTGCGACCTGGCCAAGATAAAGCAAAGCAGTTCGACACATACAACAACACAGAGTTACACATGGAGTAAAACAAACATACAGTCAATAATACAGTAGAAAAATAAGTCTATATACAATGTGAGCAAATGAGGTGAGATAAGGGAGGTAAAGGCAAAAAAGGCCATGGTGGCATAGTAAATACAATATAGCAAGTAAAACACTGGAATGGTAGCTTAGCAGTGGAAGAATGTGCAAAGTAGAGATATAAATAATGGGGTGCAGAGGAGCTAAATAAATAAATAAATACAGTAGGGGGAGAGGTAGTTGTTTGGGCTAAATTATAGATGGGCTATGTACAGGTGCAGTAATCTGTGAGCTGCTCTGACAGCTGGTGCTTAAAGCTAGTAAGGGAGATAAGTGTTTCCAGTTTCAGAGATTTTTGTAGTTCGATCCAGTCATTGGCAGCAGAGAACTGGAAGGAGAGGTGGCCAAAGGAAGAATAGGTTTTGGGGGTGACCAGAGAGATATACCTGCTGGAGTGCCTGCTACAGGTGGGTGCTGCTATGGTGACCAGCGAGCTGAGATAAGAGGGGAAGGATGCTTTGTTGCGAAATAGGAAGCCAATTCTAGATTTAACTTTGGATTGGAGATGTTTGATATGAGTATGGAAGGAGAGTTTACAGTCTAACCAGACACCTAGGTATTTGTAGATGTCCACATATTCTAAGTAAGAACCGTCCAGACTAGTGATGTTGGACGGGCGGGCAGGTGCAGGCAGCGATCGGTTGAAGAGCATGCATTTACTTGTACTTGTATTTAAAATCAATCAAATCAATCAAATCAAATGTATTTATATGGCCCTTGGTACATCAGCTGATATCTCAAAGTGCTGTACAGAAACCAAGCCTAAAACCACAAACAGCAAGCAATGCAGGTGTAGAAGCACGGTGGCTAGGAAAAACTCCCTAGAAAGGCCAAAACCTAGGAAGAAACCTAAAGAGGAACCAGGCACTAAGGTCTAGGAGCACAAGGACAGATGCAGAGCCTCTGTTTGATGCCATTAAAAGGTCATTTACCACCTTCACAAGTGCAGTCTCAGTGCTATGATGGGGTCTAAAACCAGACTGAAGCATTTCGTATACATTGTTTGTCTTCAGGAAGGCAGTGACAGCGTTTTCTAACATTTTTGAGAGGAATGGAAGATTCGATATGGGCCGATAGTTTTTAAAAATATTTTCTGGGTCAAGGTTTGGCTTTTTCAAGAGAGGCTTTATTACTGCCACTTTTAGTGCGTTTGGTACACATCCGGTGGATAGAGAGCCGTTTATTATGTTCAACATAGGAGGGCCAAGCACAGGAAGCAGCTCTTTCAGTAGTTTAGTTGGAATAGGGTCCAGTTTGCAGCTTGAAGGTTTAGAGGCCATGATTATTTTCATCATTGTGTCAAGAGATATAGTACCAAAACACTTGAGTGTCTCTCTTGATCCTAGGTCCTGGTAGAGTTGTGCAGACTCAGGACAACTGAGCTTTGAAGGAATACGCAGATTTAAAGAGGAGTCCGTAATTTGCTTTCTAATAATCATGATCTTTTCCTCAAAGAAGTTCATGAATTTATTACTGCTGAAGTGAAAGCCATCCTCTCTTGGGGAATGCTGCTTTTTAGTTAGCTTTGCAACAGTATCAAAAAGGAATTCCGCATTGTTCTTATTTTCCTCAATAAGTTGGAAAATTAGTGTAATGGTAATGGCATTGAAGCTCGTCTGGAGGGTTGTTAACACAGTGTCCAAAGAAGGGCCAGAAGTATACAGAATGGTGTCGTCTGCGTAGAGGTGGATCAGAGACTCACCAGCAGCAAGAGCGACATCATTGATGTATACAGAGAAGGGAGTCGGTCCAAGAATTGAACCCTGTGGCACCCCCTTAGAGACTGCCAGAGGCCTGGACAACAGCCCTCCGATTTGACACAATGAACTCTATCAGAGAAGTAGTTGGCGAACCAGGCGAGGCAATCATTTGAGAAACCAAGACTATCGAGTCTGCCGATGAGGATGTGGTGATTGACAGAGTCGAAATCCTTGGCCAGGTCAATGAATATGGCTGCACAGTATTGTTTCTTATCGATGGCAGTTAAGATATCGTTTAGGACCTTGAGCGTGGCTGAGGTGCACCCATGACCAGCTCTGAAACCATATTGCATAGCGGAGAAGGTGTGGTGGGATTCGAAATGGTCGGTAATCTGTTTGTTGACTTGGCTTTCGAAGACCTTAGAAAGGCAGGGTAGGATAGGTCTGTAGCAGTTTGGGTCAAGAGTGTCCCCCCCTTTGAAGAGGGGGATGACCGCAGCTGCTTTCCAATCTTTGGGAATCTCAGACGTCACGAAAGAATTTCGGCAGATCATTTTAGAAAGAAAGGGTCCAGATTGTCTAGTCCGGCTGATTTGTAAGGTTCCAGATTTTGCAGCTCTTTCAGAACATCAGCTGACTGGATTTGGGAGAAGAGAAATGGGGAAAGCTTGGGCGAGTTGCTGTGGGGAGTGCAGTGCTATTGACCGGGGTAGGGGTAGCCAGGTGGAAAGCATGGCCAGCCGCAGAAAAATGCATGTTGAAATTCTCAATTATAGTTGATTTATCGGTGGTGACAGTGTTTCCTATCCTCAGTGCAGTGGGCAGCTGGGAGGAGGTGTTCTTATTCTCCATGGACTTTACAGTGTCCCATAACTTTTTTGAGTTTGTGCTGCAGGAAGCAAATTTCTGCTTGAAAAAGCTAGCCTTGGCTTTTCTAACTGCCTGTGTATATTGGTTTCTAGCGTCCCTGAACAGTTGCATATCACGGGGGCTGTTCGATGCTAATGCAGAACACCATAGGATATTTTTGTGTTGGTTAATTAAGGGCAGTCAGGTCTGGATAGAACCAAGGGCTACATCTGTTCCTGGTTCTACATTTCTTGAATGGGGCATGCTTATTTAAGATGGTGTGCAAGGCAGTTAAAAAAAATAACCAGGCATCCTCTACTGACGGGATGAGATCAATATCCTTCCAGGATACCCCGGCCAGGTCGATTAGAAAGGCCTGCTCGCTGAAGTGTTTCAGGGAGCGTTTGACAGTAATGAGTGGAGGTTGTTTGACCGCTGACCCATTACGGATGCAGGCAATAAGGCAGTGATCGCAGAGATCTTGGTTGAAAACAGCAGAGGTATATTTAGAGGGCAAGTTGGTTAGGATGATATCTATGAGGGTGCCTGTGTTTACGGCTTTGGGGTGGTACCTGGTAGGTTCATTGATAATTTGTGTGAGATTGAGGGAATCAAGCTTAGATTATTTAGAGGGCAAGTTGGTTAGGATGATATCTATGAGGGTGCCTGTGTTTACGGCTTTGGGGTGGTACCTGGTAGGTTCATTGATAATTTGTGTGAGATTGAGGGAATCAAGCTTAGATTGTAGGATGGCTGGGGTGTTAAGCATGTTCCAGTTTAGGTCACCTAGCAGCACGAGCTCTGAAGATACATGGGGGGCAATCAGTTCACAAATGGTGTCCAGAGCACAGCTGGGGGCAGAGGGTGGTCTTTAGCAGGCGGCAACGGTGAGAGACTTGTTTATAGAGAGGTGGATTTTTAAAAGTAGAAGTTCAAATTGTTTGTGTACAGACCTGGATAGTAGGACAGAACTCTGAATGAAGGAATGAATGAAGGAAAGGAGACAAGGCGAGGAGGAATTGATTACTTCAGACCACTGAGATGCTCCCGCAGGGAAGTCATCAGGGAATGGACATATGAGATTGTAACGTGTTGGAACATGGCTGTACTGTCTAGTCAGGAAGCCCTACAGGGCCCGATTTGAGGCAGAAATGAAGGCAATCCAATTTAATGGGAGTTTTCCTGGCGCCTGTTTTAACATTAGTGTGCAGAGATGAGTTGAGAGGACCGGCCTGTCTTCTGTATCCCTGGGGGCTGAAGGTTACTGTGTGGGACGCAACACTAGCACTGACACATCTACTGCAGACACTTCTCCTCTCTCCCCCATCTTTTTCTCTCTCCCTCTCTCTCATCTCCATGCTCCTGCTGCCTGTCCCTAGGGTTCTCCTTCTCAAATCAAAATGTATTTGTCACGAGCGCTTACAGTCTAGACCTTACATGCTCATCAGTCTTGCATTGCCATTTAGTCTCTCTCGCCACCAAGGTCCTCCAATGCCCTCATATACTGTACCCCCTGGCCCACTGTTTCTCATGTGTAGACTCACACACACACGCATGCGCACGCGCACACACACACACACACACACACACACACACACACACACACACACACACACACACACACACACACACACACACACACACACACACACACACACACACACACTGGTCATTTCACTATACACCCTCAGGCACACTTTCTGTTGTGGGGAGAATAGGTTACGAGTCTCTTACTTTACTGTCTTTGTTTTAAAGCTCAAACACGCGCATGTTGTTCTGCTGTTCCACCCCCCCCCCCCCCCCCCCCCCCCATCTTAACCCTCCATGTCTATATGGTACCCATAGTAACCAACTACACCACATCCCTTAGGTCCCATTCCATCACTGAAACACCCACCCCACCCACCCTACCCACACACACATACAGACCACACTCAACAGGCACTGCACAGGTCCACTCATCTCTGCATCATTTGGATGTGCTAATCCAGCGACTCACTGAGCTGAGAGGAGATTGAGGTGATTTAAAGATCAGAGGTTTGGCAGAGACACAGGTGAACAAGTTGCAGCACAACACAGCAGTCGGGGTTAGGTTAGGAGGACGCCAGAGCAATCAATGTCTTCTTATTCACTGCTGCGACTCACTGGTTCACACACACACACATCCTTGCAGGCACCATGTGAATTGAACATCCTTGCAGGCACCATATGAATTGAACATCCTTGCAGGCACCATGTGAATTGAACATCCTTGCAGGCACCATGTGAATTGAACATCCTTGCAGGCACCATGTGAATTGAACATCCTTGCAGGCACCATGTGAATTGAATGTGTGAGGTGTTGGTTACAAGCAGGGAGGCAACTAACCTTTTCCTAACCGACTGAAAACCAGCAGTCTGACAGGAACAAGGAGTGGTTGGGTGAACTATGAGGAGCCTAACCTGAGATATAAACACTTGTGTTGGCTCCCTGAGCCATTGGCTCAATGGGATGACAGTCTGGGGTTCAAATCCTCTGGGTCCCAGAACACCTACACTGTTCCTTCTCATTTGTAAGAATAGAAGAAGAAGAAGATGAGTGTGTATATTAAGAAGAAGAGTGTGTGGGAGAGACACCTGGTGATAGAGATAAAAGGATCCTCACATTGAGGAGGCTGCTTTTGGCGTTTCCACGGCGATGAGAGAGGAGGGACGACAGATGTTGGGGACGAGTAGAGAGCTCAATCAACTCTCCTCCTCTCTCTTCTCTCCTACTCTCTCTCTCTCACACACTCTTTCTCTCCCTGTCTCCTCTCCTCTCTCATTTCTTTGTACCTCTTCACTTGTCTCCTCTCTTTCTCCATCCCTATCCTCTCTGCCCTCTGTCAGAAGCTTCTGCCTACTTTAACTAACATCGCTAGTTAGCGAGCAGTCTTCTACCTCAGTTAACACCAACCAATGACACATCCATGTCATTATATCACAGCTAATACACTGTGGCGAATGAAAGCTAGCATGTTGTCTCACACAGCTAACAACGATACTAACTACTAAGACAACACACAGCATCAACAGCCTTATCTCTCCCACTGGTACTCATTGAGCTATGAGAGATCTAAGCCAGGCACATTAATAATGGAACACAAACAAGCAAGTGCGAGGCAGTGTGTTTGTGTGTGCATGTGTGTGAGCATGTGTGTGTTTGTGAGTGTGTGTGAGAGCATCTTTCCCGTGAACAGAAATCCAAAAAGGTTATGAACATCAGTGTCAGAAACATCTGGATTACTGTTCACCTGGAGAGGTTGGAGGTTGTTTTTTCACCTTTGACCTGCTCTTTTAATATCAGAGGCTTCGGTGCCTCAGGGATGATTGTAAATAGCCCAGTGTGTGTGTGTGTGTGTGTGTGTGTGTGTGTGTGTGTGTGTGTGTGTGTGTGTGTGTGTGTGTGTGTGTGTGTGTGTGTGTGTGTGTGTGTGTGTGTGTGTGTGTGTGTGTGTGTGTGTGTGTGTGTGTGGTTACTATTGACCCAACCAACATACTTGGCTCAAATCCATCAATATCACTGCTTTAGGAGAAAGAGTAAGATATATACATATGTACATCCACCTACATGCAGCTACCTACACAAATGCACTCAAGTACATATGTTCATATACAAGGATTCAGACCCCTTCACTTTTTCCACATTTTGTTACGTTACAGCCTTATTCTAGAATGGATGAAATCGTCCCCCCCCTTATTAATCTACACACAATACCCCATAATGACAAAGCAAAAACAGTTTTTAGAAATGTTTGCAAACTTTGAAAAATAAATGAAATATGACATTTACATAAGTATTCAGACCCTTTACTCAGTACTTTGTTGAAACACTTTTGGCAGCGATTACAGCCTTGAGTCTTCTTGGGTATGACGCTACAAGCTTGGCACACCTGTATTTGAGGAGTTGCTCCCATTCTCCTATGCAGATCCTCTCAAGCTTTGTCAGGTTGGATGGGGAGCGTCACTGCACAGCTATTATCAGGTCTCTCCAGAGATGTTCGATCGGGTTCAAGTCCGGGCTCTGGCCGGACCACTCAAGGACATTCAGAAACTTGTCCCAAAGCCACTCCTGCGTTGTCTTCGCCCCAGTCTGAGGTCCTGAAAGCTCTGGAGCAGGTTTTCATCAAGGAACTCTATGCACTTTGCTCCTTTTATCTTTCTCTCAATCCTGGCTAGTCTGCCAGTCCCTGCCGCTGAAAAACATCCCCACAGCATTATGCTGCCACCACAATGCTTTACCGTAGGGATGGTGCCAGGTTTCCTCTTCAGGGCAAAGAGTTCAATCTTGGTTTCATCAGACCGGAGAATCTTGTTTCTCATGGTCTGAGAGTCCTGTAGGTTCCTTTTGGCAAACTCCAAGCAGGCTGTCATGTGCTTTTTACTGAGGAGTGGCTTCTGTCTTGCCACTCTACCATAAAGGCCTGATTGGTGGAGTGTTGCAGATGATTGTCCTTCTGGAAAGTTCTCCCATCTCTACAGAGGAACTCTGGAGCTCTGTCAGAGTGGCCATCGGGTTCTTGGTCACCTCCTCGACCAAGGCCATTCTCCCCTGATTGCTCACTTTGGTGGCCAGCTCTAGGAAGAGTCTTGGTGATTCAAAACTTTTTCCATTTAAGAATGATGGAGGCCACTGTTCTTGGGGACCTGCAAAGCTGCAGAAATGTTTTGGTACTCTTCCCCAGATCTGTGACTCGACACATTCCTATCTCGAAGCTCTATGGTCAATTCCTTCGACCTCATGGCTTGGTTTTAGCTCTGACATGCACTGTCAACTGTGGGACCTTATCTAGACTGGTGTGTGCCTTTCCAAATTATGTCCAATCAATTGAATTTACCAGAGGTGGACTCCAAACAAGTTGTAGAAACATCTCGAGGATGATCAATGGAAACAGGATGCACCTGAGCACAATTTTGAGTCTCATAGCAAAGGGTCTGAATACTTATTTAAATAAGGTATTTCTGGTTTTATTTTATTTCAAAAAATCTGTTTTCACATTGTCATTATGGGGTATTATGTGTAGATTGATGAGGAATTATTTTTATTTAATCCATTTTAGAATAAGGCTGTAACTTAACAAAATGTGGAAAAATTGAAGGGGTCTGAATACTTTCTGAATGCACCGTATAAAAAAGACCTCTGAAATGTCTATGGGAAAAGGGCTCCACTGTATCCCCTTGTTCCTGTCCTTCTATGGTAAAATAACCACGTCTCCATGCTTCTTTGTATGAACAACATCCTAACACCCTTAACCAAACACCCCGCAAGAGCGTTACCATGGAAACTAGAGCCTCAGGGTCCGACCGTGGATCACAATGAACGTCTCCCCTGTAATTCTCTCTCACTCTCTCCCACTTTTTCTTTCTTTCTGTCTTTCTTTCTTTTTCTCCCTATTTCTTCTCTCTCTCTCTCTCTCACACTCCCACTCGCTCTCTCTTGCTCTCTCTCTCTCAAATAGAATGATTCTCCAGAGACTGACAAAACTCAAGTTGTCAAAGTACCAATGTCACACATCCATATCCTGCCCTCCTTTTATTCAAGTCTTTATTCACATATTCTCAGATGTAGCTTGCAGCACTGTCTGAGGCAGATACTGTGGTCCATATTCTCAGATGTAGCTTGCAGCACTGTCTGAGGCAGATACTGTGGTCCATATTCTCAGATGTAGCTTGCAGCACTGTCTGAGGCAGATACTGTGGTCCATATTCTCAGATGTAGCTTGCAGCACTGTCTGAGGCAGATACTGTGGTCTATATTCTCAGATGTAGCATGCAGCACTGTCTGAGGCAGATACTGTGGTCCATATTCTCAGATGTAGCTTGCAGCACTGTCTGAGGCAGATACTGTGGTCCATATTCTCAGATGTAGCTTGCAGCACTGTCTGAGGCAGATACTGTGGTCCATATTCTCAGATGTAGCTTGCAGCACTGTCTGAGGCAGATACTGTGGTCCATACAGTATTCTCCTCTGCATATATAGACTCCATCCATACAGATGACAAAAACATTGAAAAGTTTAGATGTCAAAGCTCATGTGAAGGATAGGTCAACTTTACATGAAATCAATGCTCAATCATGCGGTGCAGACATTATCAATGGTTTTTCACCTCTCTCCAAATATGATCACTCACCACCATATGCAACCAATGTAGCATGCAGCGAACATAAGTACAGTGTGTACTTGTTTTACACTTCATTTCCATGTGACTTCAAGCAAGAAATGTAATTATCTCCGGTCCTATGATGCATTGCATTACTGCCTATTGATACACACGCATACTCGCACACACACACACACACACACACCCACGCACGCACCCACGCACGCACGCACGCACGCACGCACACACACACACACACACACACACACACACACACACACACACACACACACACACACACACACACACAGCTGTTAAACAAGGTCAGTTTGTTATTTAGGTGAGTTAAAGTAGTATTAAAGTAGTAAAAAGTATTTGGCCCTGTATTCTGTCATTTTGTAGTAATTTTATTGTAAATAAGAATACAAAATGTTTCTAAAGACCACCATGATTACAGATAATCCTGAATGGATCGTCAATAATGATGAGTGAGAAAGTTACAGACACACAAATATCATACCCCCCCTATAAATGCTAACCTCCCCTGTTATGATTTAATGGTGAGAGGTTAGCACGTCTTGGTTGTATGAAATTTGTGCTTCTGTAACTTTTTCACTCATCATTATTGACGATCCATTCAGGATTATCTGTAATCATGGTGGTCTTTAGACACTCCTGTGGTTTAGCTGAAGGTAGGTCAGAGTAAGTAACACTCCTGTGGTTTAACTGAAAGTAGGTCAGAGTAAATAACACTCCTGTGGTTTAGCTGAAGGTAGGTCAGAGTAAGTAACACTCCTGTGGTTTAACTGAAAGTAGGTCAGAGTAAATAACACTCCTGTGGTTTAACTGAAGATAGGTCAGAGTAAATAACACTCCTGTGGTTTAGCTGAAAGTAGGTCAGAGTAAATAACACTCCTGTGGTTTAGCTGAAGGTAGGTCAGAGTAAGTAACACTCCTGTGGTTTAACTGAAAGTAGGTCAGAGTAAATAACACTCCTGTGGTTTAACTGAAGGTAGGTCAGAGTAACTAAAACTCCTGTGGTTTAACTGAAAGTAGGTCAGAGTAAATAACACTCCTGTGGTTTAACTGAAGGTAGGTCAGAGTAACTAAAACTCCTGTGGTTTAACTGAAAGTAGGTCAGAGTAAATAACACTCCTGTGGTTTAACTGAAGGTAGGTCAGAGTAAATAACACTCCTGTGGTTTAACTGAAAGTAGGTCAGAGTAAATAACACTCCTGTGGTTTAGCTGAAAGTAGGTCAGAGTAAATAACACTCCTGTGGTTTAGCTGAAAGTAGGTCAGAGTAAATAATACTCCTGTGGTTTAGCTGAAGGTAGGTCAGAGTAAATAACACTCCTGTGGTTTAACTAAAAGTAGGTCAGAGTAAATAACACTCCTGTGGTTTAGCTGAAGGTAGGTCAGAGTAAATAACACTCCTGTGGTTTAACTGAAGGTAGGTCAGAGTAAATAACACTCCTGTGGTTTAACTGAAAGTAGGTCAGAGTAAATAACACTCCTGTGGTTTAACTGAAGGTAGGTCAGAGTAAATAACACTCCTGTGGTTTAGCTGAAAGTAGGTCAGAGTAAATAACACTCCTGTGGTTTAGCTGAAGGTAGGTCAGAGTAAGTAACACTCCTGTGGTTTAACTGAAAGTAGGTCAGAGTAAATAACACTCCTGTGGTTTAACTGAAGGTAGGTCAGAGTAACTAAAACTCCTGTGGTTTAACTGAAAGTAGGTCAGAGTAAATAACACTCCTGTGGTTTAACTGAAGGTAGGTCAGAGTAAATAACACTCCTGTGGTTTAACTGAAAGTAGGTCAGAGTAAATAACACTCCTGTGGTTTAGCTGAAAGTAGGTCAGAGTAAATAACACTCCTGTGGTTTAGCTGAAAGTAGGTCAGAGTAAATAACACTCCTGTGGTTTAGCTGAAGGTAGGTCAGAGTAAATAACACTCCTGTGGTTTAACTGAAGGTAGGTCAGAGTAAATAACACTCCTGTGGTTTAACTGAAAGTAGGTCAGAGTAAATAACACTCCTGTGGTTTAACTGAAAGTAGGTCAGAGTAAGTAACTGGCTGCCAAGTGGGCGTCATATCACTGTTCTGTCTCTGGCATATCATGTTGCCAAGTACATTGCTAGTGAATGACCAGTCCTTTAGAGTACTGGTAGGGAGCGGCATGGAATCCTGGGTAGGGAGCCATGTTTGGCTGAATCTCTTTAACATTTACAAGAGCCATGATGATGCTATCTCATGACTGGTGGACCTATTTACCTTTGACCTTACAGCTGAGCACAGGTCATGGGGGATTGCCTGTCAGCATGGAACATACTTGACACCAGGTGTGTGTACACCTGGTTTACTTCTGTGTGTGTGTGTGTGTGTGTGTGTGTGTGTGTGTGTGTGTGTGTGTGTGTGTGTGTGTGTGTGCGTGCGTGCGTGCGTGCGTGCGTGCGTGCGTGCGTGCGTGCGTGCGTGCGTGCGTATATCCATCCTCCCCCATCAGCTGTGTGTCCTCAGCAGGGAAGTGTTTCTCTCCTGCACTCTTCAGACGACTAGAAAGCAAACAAACACTTTCACATCTAACCGCTCAACAAAAAAAACATCTTTAAACAAATAAGGCCTCTTTGATACCCAGATATTCTACTGTATAAAGAGAGACACAGGTGGTGTTTTCATTAAGAAGAAAAGACCTCCCTCTGCTTTTCCCAGAATCCTGTGTTGTTTCTCCCAGCAGGCTCTGCGCCCTGTCAGCCCATTGGGTGGCGTGGCCCGGGGAGAGATGGAAGGAGGTGGAGGAAGGGGTTAGAGGTTACAAGACTATTTCCTTTTCTTTCCACCTGTCTAGTTATTTTCAGATCAGTGCAGATGTGGAAAGGGGGTGATACATTGGCCGTGTTCAAGAGCATCAAAACGACTGCAGGTGACTGCTAATTGACTGATCTACAAATCACCTTACATCAGAAATAACACGTATTATTATTTGTATATCAGTCAGTCACAATTTACGGTTTTGATTCTCTCGAACACAGCCATTACAAATGTACATACACACGTGTGTTTGAGCGTTAAGCCTAACGAAGCCGACTATAGACGAAAGTCGGAGTGTGAAGTTGGGGGTAGGTGCACCTGCGACACCCGAAGGTCATACAGTGTAAGGGTTTTCCAACAGCAAGGCTCATATCAATATGGCAGTGTCAACATAGCTTCTATTGTTTATTGAATTTTTTAAAATAAATATCAAAATAAACTTTTCTAACTCTAACACATATCACACACTCATAAAAGGAAAACATAACATGTTTTCATTGGTTAGAGAGACTTTCATTTGTATCCCCTGTAGCTTTAGAATCCTGGCAATGTTGGTTCCTGTTTCAGTCAGGTCTTTGGCCATGTTCACGTGGGTCAAAAAAACCATTGATTGACAAATAGCGCTTCCCAAAATCCAGGTGATGGCTGCATGGTGCAGTTGGTGAGAAGCAACTGCAGCGACTTGAAGGGCGACTTCATAAAAAACAGATTTTTGTCAAGTTAATTCAGTCGACATGTAGTCAAGTCTTTTTATAACCATAATGTAACACACTTTGAAAGGCCAACTTTGTTGGTCAAACAAGCACTCATTTTCTTTCCATCTAGTTTGCCACAGAATGGCTGATTTACGGCCTCCTGAGTGGCGCAGTGGTTAAGGGCGCTGTACTGCAGCGCCAGCTGTGCCACCAGAGACTCTGGGTTTGCGCCCAGGCTCTGTCGTAACCGGCCACGACCGGGAGGTCCGTGGGGCGACGCACAATTGGCCTAGCGTCGTCCGGGTTAGGGAGGGTTTGGCAGGTAGGGATATCCTTGCCTCATCACGCACCAGCGACTCCTGTGGCGGGCCTGGCGCAGTGCGCGCTAACCAAGGTTGCCAGGTGCACGGTGTTTCCTCTGACACATTGGTGCGGCTGGCTTCTGGGTTGTATGTGCGCTGTGTTAAGAAGCTGTGCGGCTTGGTTGGGTTGTGTATCGGAGGACGCATGGCCTTCAACCTTAGTCTCTCCCGAGCCCGTACGGGAGTTGTACGGGAATTGGATACCATGAAATTGGGGAGAAAAAGAGGTAAAATTAAAAAAATAAATTTTAAATAAAAAAAAAAGAATGGCTGATTTATATTTTATAGATTTGTTCTATAGTGAATGAACCATTACCAACATTCATGAGCCTCTGTAACTTTTTCTTGTAGAACTAAACACACAGCACATAGCCTCATTCTCTCTCTCTCTCATCACCCTGCTCCTTTCTCTCCCTCCCTCCAGGCGTTGGACAATGTCCCTCTGCTCTTCTCCATCCTGGCATGTAGAAGAAGACACGGGCGCCTTGGTGCGGATCACTTTTGTCAGGGTGGTGACCAACAATGATCACTGCCCTGACAAAAGTGATCCGCTCCAGACATTGATCTAAGGTCAGTTTGGTGTTTTGGTCGTAATGGTTAAGGTTTTGATTTTGGATTCATGAGCTGATTTGAGATCTGTGCCTAGGAGTATAAACGCCCTACGCAACAGACTGATAGAGAGGTAATTGATCGCCCTCTAGAGGATACTGAACAATACTGCATTGTCATAGTAGCTTGACCTCAAATAGCCAACATTGTTTTCCATAGAACACAGCATATCTTTAAGCAGTAAGGCCCGAGGGGGTATGGTATTGGCCAATATACCCCCTTAAGCGCTGTTCTTACGCACAACGTGAAGTGGAGATCCTGGACACAGCCTTTAGCAGTGGTAGTATATACTGGCCATAGGCCTAAACCATAAACCCCTGAGGTGCCTTATTCATATTATAAACTGGTTACCAACATAATTAACAAGCATTTTGTGTCATACCCATGGTATATTGTCTGGTATACACACAGCTGAAAGGCTGTTTCTGTCAATCAGCATCCTGGTCCCAAACTACCTGGTTTATAATAGGCTATAAATATAATTTGAACTGTATGGCGGTGTCTATAGCTAGATGTTGGCTAGAAGTACAACAAAGTGTGTGAAACTCGAACGGTTAAATCCATAATTGGTGATGGAGTAGGTCTACATTTAATCTGATTCAGCAATAATAACATGGCTAATCAGATTAGCAAACCCCGTTACAAGGTTGTAACTTTATAGTAAGAAGTAAGAATATATTTGGAGTCACTTCTAGACGGTTCTTTTCCATTCGTCATAACATGTTTCCCGTGAAACTCTCAGCGCCCATTCATTGGCTAACCTACCGGTTTGTTCTACGATTTTTAGATGACGATTGGTCGAAATAATGTACATCAAACAAATTGTGCGTTTTTATTGGTAGAATGTTTTAAGCCCCGCCTCTAAAAGTAACACATTATACTTTCCTTCTTCCCGGAGCAGTGCTACATATATCTGTGCTAGGGGAAACTTCACCCAAAGCCACTTTCTTAACACTGTTCCGTCCAACGTCACATTACAGCAGACATGGACCACATGATCAACTGGAAGGTAAGTCAGATATATTAATAAAAGTCTATTCATTAGTAACAATTAACATATGCTGAGCATCCCATGTTGTATTGTGTTCTATAAATCGTCCCTTATTTCGCTACGAGGTCGTTGATGTCTGGCAAGCTGCCCATCCTCTCCAATGTTGTTGTGACTTGATAGTGACACTTGCTATTTGCATGGACAGTGCAGTGTTACGTTTTAAGATATTTTTTATTCTCTGTTGTTGGTTAGCTACATTGTTATGAGTGCTTTGTACAGTGACGCATATGCAACGTTTTTAGGATAGTCTTGCTATAAATACTGCAGCCTACGCAGCACCGTTTATGTGGTCTAGTTCACGAGGGTCGTCTTGAGCAGGCATTGCGCTGAGAAGCAGATGTAAAATGAGCTGACTTTTAGAAGTAACTGAACTGACAGGTTCTAATTATAGAAAGATCAGCTAATTTGTTTTGAGGTGTGTGTGAGAGACAGACAGACAGAAGACAGGCCTAGTATATGGATGGTTGCAGCTGTCCTGCCAACTATGGTGACTGTTTGGGTGTCAGCTGACTTCTAGTCTTTTGACTTTTTGGTGCGGGGGTACTTGAGAAGGGGTACAGGGAATCCACAGGGGGTACTTGAGAAGGCTCATGAGACCATAGGTTTACTGGTAAAATGCACGAGGGGGTACTTTAGGGGTACTCCGAGGAGAGCAAAATTCAGATGGTGGTACAGTAACCGAAAAAGGTTGACAACCGTTGTTCTAGAGTGTTCCTTCCTTGAGGGATGGTAAGAGGGGCTGGTGGAGAGTGACTTGGTCCTCTACTTGGTCCACTGTGCAATTGGGCATGACAGAGGATTATATTAAGTCGGACAACTTTGTTGGTCAAACAAGCACTCATTTTCTTTCCCTCTAGTTTGCCAAAGAATGGCTGATTTTATATTTTATAGATTTGTTCTATAGTGAATTAACCTGTACATTACCAACATTCATGAGCTTTCATGACCTAAACACACAGCACACAGCCTCATTCTCTCTCTCATCGCCCTGCTCCTTTCTCTCCCTCCAGGCGTTGGACAATGTCCCTCTGCTCTTCTACATCCTGGCATTGAAGACCCTGGTCTTGTGCCTGGGCTTCGCTGGAGTGAAGATATATCAGGCTAAGAAGGAAGAGGCCAAGCTGAAGATACAGAGGGCAGAGCAGAGGAGGATAGCGGAGCAGGTGCAGGAGCTCCTGGATAACGAGCTCCTGGACAACAAGAAGGATGACTGACCCGGAGGAACAAGGGAGAGTGTGAGGAGATGAAAGGTGAAAGTGAATACAATACAAAATGAGTCCATTTGGAAATCAGTCAGCAATATAGACTGGGAGATAACAATGGGTGTTTCAAAGGGTATGATGCCTTAAAGTACAGTAGTTATTGGTCAGTTTGAGCTAAACATTTCCCCTCTTTCTTCCCAGGAACTACAGTATGTCATCTGACCAGACTGGTGACCTACATGCTCCAAGGATGGGGCGGAACTCTGATTGGCTGATCTGGGGAGGAAGTGTTGAGAATGTCTAGTTCCTGTTGGACAGTACTCACCCAGAACAGGCCTGGGGTCCTGGACATTGCTGCGGGTGTCATTCTTTTTTTTTACACAAACTTTTAACTTCAGAGCCACCAGATGTTTCTGTTGGAGTGGCCTTTCTTTGTCACATTTGATGTATAGAGCTGAATGTTGGAGACAGTGGTGTGATGGAGAGGTGGTCAGTCTATTGACTACACATTAGGGGGCATTTCATTCGTCCTGATAAAGGAGATGAGGAAGACACTATAGCACTAAAGTCATGTCGACTTTTTCCCCCTGGTTCGTCTGTATGATTAGTGTACTTTTGGTACTTATTTGAATGATTTTATAGCTTTTTTTTTTTACTTGCTGATTATCTCCATTAAGTGAAAAGCACTTAATCAAATGTATTATTAGACTGAGAAGTCTTAGTGGCTGTACATGGCTCAACTCCTTGCACATTGTAAATTTGGTATTGGCACTGACCCTGTTTATATAGCTTCCTCTTATTTCTGATGTTTTTCTTAATTATTAGTTATGATATTGAGCACTGCACTGTTGGGTAGAGCTTACAAGTTAAGCATTTCACTGTACTTTTGTGCCTGTGACAACTAACTCGTAAAGGTGATAGTTTGAAAGGGTGCACATCCAACTGTCACCATAGGGAGGCAGCAAAGTGCCACCAAAGTGCCACCAATTGGCCAGAATGTGAAGTGGCTTCAGACAGATCTTGCCTATGTTGAACATTTGAAAATAAACCAACACATAATTAAAACAAACCACACATTCACATGACTTTAGTGGTGAAGTCTTTATTACATGATAACTCACTAGATTATTATTCAAAGTATAATAATGAATGTCAATAGTTCAGAGTACAAAAGTAGCTAAATGACTAATGCAACTAAACTGCTGGGGTGGATAACTTCATTCCAGATGTGCTGTGATGGCGCATGCATTAAACATTTCACAGTGCATCTACACAAGCCTCCCACTACAACCTATGAACCCCCCCCCTCTCTCTCTCTGATAGCAGCGCACACAACCAACCCTCCTACAGTAACTGCAGTTCAGAGCCCTAATGGCCCCCAGTCAGCCCCAAAATAGCAGTGTAAGTCAAGTGAGACCAGCCATACTGGCCAGGAAGATGTGCAGCAAAAATGTACAGTAAGCTATGAAGACCCATGCAGGAGGCCATCCCTGACCCATGTGATCAGCGTGATATGGCAGCCATTTCTGTCAAAGGAGGATGAACTAGGAGGGGAGTTTGTAGTAACATATCTCAATGCTATGGAAGCAGATGAGTCATTATTGGAGACATATTGAACAATAAGTCCATTTCATAGCAAATTAACCTGTCAAGGAGTGAATTCCAAGAAAGTTACTCTGAAGTGTTCTGTTTACAAATGTTAGGCCTGGAGTAAAGACCATTAGGAATTAGAATATTCATGAATAATAATTAGGTTTGTGATGTCATCACATAGAATGTAATTTGTACTCCTGATGAGTCAAACATTGTAAATCGCTGAGCTAGTGATGGCAGCATTCCACAGGAGGTTGGTGGCACCTTAATTGGGGAGGACGGGCTCGTGGTAATGACTGGAGCGCAATAGGTGGAATGGTATCAAACATAGTTTGACGCCATTCCATTCGCGCCCTTTCAGCCATTATTACGAGCCGGCCTCCACTGCAGCATGCGCACACATCTTATAGACAAGAAAAGGATGGATCCAGTACACAGTAGGAAATGAGTCTATAGACAGGGTTTGTTACGGGGTCCTGAATTACAAATCACAATGAATCCAAAGAAAGTTGATCCCCCGGTGTCTCTCTAGAGAGGACTACAACATCTCTCTCTCACTACCATGCCTGACCATATACAACGGTTACAAAGCAAATTAAGTAAAACGTTTTTTTTTACAGCAAAAATATTCAAAACATCCCTTGCTCTTTATTCTCTGTCTACTTCTCTTTCTCTCAAGTGTCTAATATTGTTCCAAATGGAGGACGAAAGAGATATTAAATGTGAAATGATAAGAGATGAATGTCTCTCGCTCTCTTTTCCTTTCTCTCTCTCTCTCTCCATGAAAAGGCAGGGCTTTGAGAGGCGACTCCCCCTAGTGTTAGAGAGGATGTTTTACTTGTCCCAACAGCATCCTCCCAGGGCCAGGTTGTCATTGACTTCTGAGAGGCAGATGTGGGAGACATGCTTTGTGGATGTTAGAGCGCCCCCTCTCTCTGCCGCTCACTGCATGACGCCGGGGGTGATGTCCGGACGCCGTGTCTGGATGATTTTGGGGCGAGGGGGGCGGTTGCTGCTGCTGGTGCTTCCTTCTGTGTCGTCTTCGCCCCCCGAGCTGTCCTGCTCGTTCTCACACACGTGGACCACTACGCTGGGGGTGGTGGGGGTGCCGGTGTGCAGCTCGTACTTCTCACCTAATTTAGAGTTGGAGAGAGGACCGTTAACACTGTAGGACTGGCCACAATCAAACTGATGGCAATACAAAGGACAGCTACTGTAATTCCATCACATTGAATTAAAATCAATTCTAATTTTAGGTTCCCATCCTCATTGTAGCAAGTGTGTGTGTGTGTTGTACCTGGCCCTAGTTTGGAGATGGCACAGAGAAGGTCATAGTTGATGACGGGCACGGCGTCCGGGGCCTGCTGCCACCCCACCGGTGGCGAGGCTGGGGGGGAGATCAGGAACTGTTTGTCTGGTTTAGGGGGCTCCAGGCGGGGACTGCCTATGAGGACGGACTGCAGGGCAGACGGGGAGGGGAGGGGAAAGTGAGACAAGAGGCTCAATGTAGATCAATAAAATCAATCAGTGCCAACACTGCTGCTAGCTAAATAGTGATGAACATGTTTTTTAAATCATTTGTTTACCTTTATTTAACTAGGTAAGTCAGTTAAGAACAAAATCTTATTTACAAAGCCCCCCCGGCCAAACCCTCCTCTAACCCGGACGAAGCTGGGCCAATTGTGCGCCGCCCTATGAGACTCCCGATCACGGCGATACAGCCTGGGATCGAACATGGGTCTGTAGTGACGCCTCCAGCGCTGTGATGCAGTGCCTTAGACCGCTGCGCCACTTGGGAGCTATTATTTGTAATGCATAGCATATTTCCACTACCAAAAGATCCAAGTAACTGAAAGTATGGGGGCATTGGGTGATGTACAGAAGTCGTGTTTTTACCTGTGCGAAGTAGAGGCGCATCTCTTTGCCGTTGAAGTCGCTCTTGTGCAGTCGGAGCCGCGCCTCAGCGGCAGCCAGTGCATCGCTGAAGTTGATTCTCACACGCCGGAAACTCTTAAAGAACTGGAAGTTCACGTCCGGGTCGAAGGAGCGGAACAGAGACTCAAAACTGGCCTATAGGAGGAGAGAGAAAAAAAAGAGAGGGTGAGAGAGAGAAGAGAGAGAGAGGGGGGTGTGAGAGAGGGGGGTGTGAGAGAAATAGAGGGGGTGAGAGCGCGAGAGAGAGGGTGAGAGGGCGAGACAGAAAGAGAGAGGGTGAGAGAGAGAGGGTGAGAGAGAGGGGGGTGAGAGAGAGGGGGTGAGAGAGAAATAGAGAGGGTGAGAGGGCGAGAGAGAGTGAGAGGGCGAGACAGAAAGAGAGAGGGTGAGAGAGAGAGGGGGGTGAGAGAGAGGGGGGGTGAGAGAAATAGAGAGGGTGAGAGGGCGAGAGAAAGAGAGGGTGAGAGAGAGAGGGTGAGAGAAATAGAGAGGGTGAGAGGGCGAGACAGAAAGAGAGAGGGTGAGAGAGAGGGGGGTGAGAGAGGGTGAGAGAGAGGGGGTGAGAGAGGGGGGTGAGAGAGAAATAGAGAGGGTGAGAGGGCGAGAGAGAGGGTGAGAGGGCGAGACAGAAAGAGAGAGGGCGAGACAGAAAGAGAGAGGGCGAGACAGAAAGAGAGAGGGTGAGAGAGAAAGAGGGTGAGAGAGAAGGTACAGGGTGAGTTAGATAGTGATGTTGCCACACAGCATTAGTAATGGGATGACGTAATACATTAAATACATAATGGTCTGTTTACCCAGAAATAGGCTATGCTTCTCAAAACTGCTCAGTCACCATGATCCCACAGATAATAATAGTCTAACAAACATTAACTACAGTTATGGGACTGTGGCCTGGGAGAGAACCAGCAGTGGGAGAGAAGCCCAACAAAAAGCCTAAAACCAAGGGGCTCCCGAGTGGCTCAGCAGTCTAGGGCACTGCATCGCAATGCTAGAGGCGTCACAACAGACCCGGGTTTGATCCCAGGCTGTGCCGCAGCCGGCCGCGACTGGGAGACCCATGAGGCGGCGCACAATTGGCCCAGCGTCGTCCGGGTTACGGGAGGGCTTGGCCGGCCGAGATGTTCTTGTCCCATAGCGTTTTAGTGACTCCTGTGGCGGGCCGGGTGCATGCACACTGACACGGTCGCCAGGTGTACGGTGTTTCCTCCGACACATCGGTGCGACTGGCTTCCGGGTTAACCGGGCATTGTGTCAAGAAGCAGTATAGCTTGGTTGGGTCGTGTTTTGGTGGACGCACGGCTCTCAACCTTCGCCTCTCCTGAGTCCATACAGGAGTTGCAGCGATGGGACAATTGGATACCACAAAATTGGGGAGAAAAAGGGGTAAAACATTGAAATAAAACCCAAGACCAGTCCAGGCACAATGACAATAAAACCAAACCGCATAAAGGCTAAATGCATTGTGATTTGAAAGGCACATTTCTCAAGTGTATGAAGACTTGTACTGTAAGTACCTTTCCCAAAAACACTGTCACCAACCTCGTTTCATATCTTCAGTCTTTCAGGCCTAACGTTACCCACCCCCGCCCTTCTAAAAATAGCTGCTGCAAAATGCTTGACTAAACTGTCCCCTTAAAATGAGGAACACTGCCCGGTTGTCATGGCAACCACGTTCAACTTGTGTGCGTGCCTGGACTTGGTGAGCGTCGGGGTCCGTCGCTAAAGAAAGACCCAGTGTGACAGGGGTCTGATAGGAGCTCAGCTCAGACCATGACGATCGCTGCATCTCATTGGTCTAAAGCAGTTTGGAACGATTAGTTCAGAGAGAATGGATCACAAGCTGCAGCCAAGCACAGATCTAGGAACAGATTACCTAACCATTACAATCGACCTCAAAGGCTACAGAATCTGACCCTAGATCAGTTTTAGGAGACAGATCAGAGGCGACATATAAAGCCTTCTTACCCGGGACTCAGGCCTGTCAAACACTTCCTGGTTGGTCACCGAGGCAACCAGGCAGAAGGCGTTACACTTGGTGGTCTTGAGGTGCATGATGGGAAGGGCAGGGAGGCAGAGGCCTTTCCACCTGATAATGCGGGAGGTCAGAGTTTGTGAGGAGGGGCCGGGATGAAGATGACAGGTGTGGGGGGGTTGCGCCGCCTTCCCCAGCGTGAGGGTTGAGGGAGATCTCTTTCCAACAAAAAATATATATATATATATTTTCCTGTTTCCCTTACTTCCTCCTCTTCTCTCTCTCTCTCTCTGTTTGTACAGTCCACACCCCTCTAAGAGAGCTGTAAAAGCCTGCAGTCCTGGACAAACGAAGAGCCAAAATGTCCAGTGACGTTCAAGCCGGAACCAGTTAGCTACTGAGCAGCTAGCCCAGATCCAGAGTTAGCTCTCAGGTTCCACCCTTGGCAGTGAGGTCTGTAGGACAGAGACAGGCAGCTACACGACAGCTGAAAACAGTCCTCCGTCTAGGCTGTAGAACATTCCAACGAGACTATGGGCTGCATTTGTAAAAGTCTCATATAATACAGCCTTCTGTCTGGTCTCCAGCTCTCTCTGCAGCCACTTATATGAGAGTCACAACTACTGACGTACACCACAGCCCCTCCCTCTCTCTCTTTTCTTCCTTCGTTCCATGGTTCATTCACTCCCGGCCAACCCGCTGACACAGGGGGTGTGTCCTTCCTTTCTTCCCTCCCTCTCTCCTTTGCTGACAAATTAGAGAGGCAGTGAGACACACAGAGAGAGCGAGACAGAGGACTGGAAAATAACGAAATCAATCTTTAGCAGACTGAAGTGTTAATCTCTTCACTCTTCTCTTGTTCTCTCTCTCTCACTCACACACACACAAAACATATGACAAATCTGTTGCTTAGTTGTGAATGGAAAATATGTGCAAATCAGAAACTGGGTCCATGACTCTGACACAATAAAACCAAACACACACACTGAATCAGCTTATCGGGGCACTTGACTCTGGCCTGCTGAGCGTCAGTCGTGGGTATAAATACGCCCAAGAGCTTCACTACAGAGAGACACAGACGAGAGAGAGAGAGAGAGACTAAAAGAGAGAGGTGGCAGAAGCACAGAGTACATGGGGAAAAGGGAGAGAGACAGCCTGAAAAACCGAGGTCTGTGTGGAGAGTAAGGGAAGAAGAGAGAGAGATGAAGGACAACTGGTTCTTATGGAAAGTATGCAGCTGGAGGCTTGATAACACAGAAGCTTTTATGGGAGTGGTATTAATAGCACTGAGGTGCTGTGAGAGGAAAAATGTATGAGAGAGAGAGAGAGACTAAAGTAAAGGCTAAGCAAGTGTGTCTATAATGTATGTGCTAAATGTAGTATACACTTGTTTGTGTGTTAGTAGTGAAGTGACAATCTCTGTGTGTGTGAGTTTGTGTGTGTGTGTGAGAAAGCAAATGTTCCAGTGAGGGAATGGAAAATAGGAATATGAAACCAAAACAGAGAGGACGGAAAGAATGGCTGAGAGCCGCCGCCCCCCCCCCCCCCCCCCCCCCCACACACACACAATGAGTGTTATGCAAAGTGGCTCTGAAAGAGATAGTGTGGGTGTGTATGAGACTAACTAACAGGGTAGGACAACGGTCTGGAGATGGTTAACACACATACACCCTCACACACACACACACACACACACACGGTGGGATAGAGGTCTGGAGATGGTTAACAACAACAAACACTCACATTGAACCTCAGCTGCTCTGCAGGGAGGAAGAGGGAGGCAGGCACATGTTTCCATACAACACCCACAAACTTTAAAACTAGCCTACACATCCATTTTCTTAAGACTACACCCACAGGCCTACATGCAAGTTAACAGTATAGAGGTATTGTGTCTGGACCCTCAACTGACACTTATTAACAACACTACTTGAATTCTGCATGCAGAGATCATCAACTCTTGTCTGAGATGTTGTCTCCAGCTGCTGCTACATGAAAGGTAGTGAGTAACAAATCATACTAGCCGTTTGCTGTGATTGACAAGCCAGTCGGCTAGAAGACAGAACCTAGAACAGCAGAGTGTGACCTCAGACAGTGACAGGTGGAACCTCAGAACTGGTTGTATATTCTAGAACACTCCACCATTGTCTGATCTGAGTGGCAGAAACAGCAGGAAAGACCAAAGTGTCACTGATAGCTATAATGAGCACCAGAAACCAGACAGCACAGACGCATGCACACCTTTACATCAAAGACTAGACAACAAAGAGATTCTGTCCCCCCAGCACAGCGTAGAGGGAGACAAGTGCACAGAGGTTGTACTCAGGCAGAGTATTTAAAGGTGCAATATGCAGAAATCGCTCCAACATTTCCTGGTTGCTAAAATTCTAAATTGTTTGCCTAATTTCAGTTTGTGACAAAACAAGTGTAGAGAATCATTGTACCATCTAAACTGCTGAGAAATATATTTTCTATAACCAAAACTATTGTATTTTCAGCTGTTTGAAGCTGGTGTGCAAAACTGAAAGTAAAAGACGCAAAAACAAAACTTAAGAACGGGAAGAATAGAAATAGCACACATAGAACAGATATACCGCTTCTTAGACTTGCATTCAATGTGAATGGCAGATCTATAACTCACATTTATATGTGAATTTGGTTGATTTGCCCAAAAAAGTTACATCATGTAGCTTTAAGTCTACCAGCTGCAGTCTGGCACTAGCGTGCAAGAACACACACACACACTACTTGCTCTGCTCTCTCTCCAGGCCTGAGGCTTTGTGAATCAAATATCTCTACCACACAAATCCCTCAGTGAGTACAGTAAGACAGTACAGGTCACAGTTTCCATGAGGTAACCTCTGGGGTGTCACGTGTGTGGCCAGTCCCTGGTGGTGACCTGTATTAAAATGACCTGTTGTAATAATGTGTGGCCCTTACTGCAGGAGGGAAGCCATTCTGATTTGGACAGGACAGTTTACGTGATTAAGGGCAGGGATAGGTCTTAAAACTAGATGAATATCTGAATAGGATGGAAACGGTGTGTGTCTTTGTCAAACATTCCTAAAGGAGAACACAGTGTTGATGCACACAGTGGAATATTCCATCACATGATCTCTCAGCTGACTCAAAGCTCCTTAAAGGACGTGACCCTCTGAAAAGAAAAACACTTTTATTCCAAACAGTCAAGTTTTTATGACCTTTACCCTGTTTCACTTCCTTCTAAGCCCAATTGATTATTCAATCATTGATCTGTGTGTGTGTGTGGCTTGACCAGCTGTTCTGGTTTGAGCACCTGTCTCACTGTTTCTGCCCCCTCCCTTCCATGGAAGAGGCCATCAGTAGGAAAATACATTTCAGCTGAATCTGACACTATTCACCAATGTCACCACACCAGCTAGGCCTCTATGTTAAACATACAATGTGTAAATTCCATACAGCATTGACTTCTGTTTGCCATTTCTCACAATAGTACTGTTTGTATGGCCCATAGTAGTGTGTAGTAGACCCATGGTGAGTTGACACTTGGTTCTCATGAACAAAAGCAACAGTGTGTGGTAGGGCTGACCCCAATTAGTTGACTGGTTGATGGTCGCCCGCGGCCAAGTTGTTATTTTCTCCTTTGTTTGGAGAGCTCCTGTCAACGTTGAGTAAGGACGCGCACCTGATTATGCACTGAAGTAGGCCTATATGCTACCTGGCCTATGTGCAAATGTAGGCATATAAATGTGCCCATTTGGCGATCTGATTGTATTTCTGATTGTCTTAACGCACCACCACTAATGAGAAGTGGAGCTTCTCAGAGTAATGTTTACGTCACCTAAAACAGTAAGCAAACGAAGTCTGTTTTTACATTAATTGAGAATGACAATAGTTCCTCAATGTACACAACCGGTCAAAAGTTTTAGAACACCTACTCATTCAAAGGGTTTTTCTTTATTTTCACTATTTTCTACATTGTAGAATAAGAGTGAAGACATCAACACTATAAAATAACACATATAGAATCATGTAGTAACCAAAAAAGTGTTAAACAAATCTATTTTATATTTTTCAAATAGCCACCCTTTGCCTTGATGACAGCTTTGCACACTCTTGGCATTCTCTCAACCAGCTTCATGAGGTAGTCACTTGGAATGCATTTCAATTAACATGTGTGTCTTGTTAAAAATTATTTGTGGAATTTCTTTCTTAATGCATTTGAGCCAATCAGTTGTGACAAGGTAGGGTGGGTATTAGAGGCTGACCGATTAATCGGAATGGCCAATTAAATTAGGGCCTATGTCAAGTTTTCATAACAATCAGTAATCTGCATTTTTGGACACCGATTGTGGATGATTTTTTTTGTTTGTTTTTTGTTGTTGTTTTTTTTAAACCTTTATTTAACTAGGCAAGTCAGTTAAGAACACATTCTTATTTTCAAAGACGGCCTAGACGGTGAGTTAACTGCCTTGTTCAGGGGCAGAACGACTGATTTTTACCTTGTCAGCTTGGGTTTTGATCTCGCAACCTTCCGGTTGGTAGGCTGACTACCTGTTATGTGAGTGCAGCAAGAAGCCAAGGTAAGTTGCTAGCTAGCATTAAACTTATCTTATAAAAAAAAAATCAACCTTAACATAATCACTAGTTAACTACACATGGTTGACGATTTTACTAGTTTATCTAGTGTGTCCTGCGTTGCATATAATCGATGCGGTGCCTGTTAATTTATCATCGAATCACAGCCTACTTCAAACGGGTGATGATTTAACAAGCGCATTCGCAAAAAAAAGCACTGTCGTTGCACCAATGTACCTAACCATAAACATCAATGCCTTTCTTTAAAATCAATACACAAGTATATATTTAAACCTGCATATTTAGTTAATATTTCCTGCTAACATGACTTTCTTTTAACTAGGGAAATTGTGTCACTGTGCAAGCAGTCAGGGTATATGCAGCAGTTTGGGGCGCCTGGCTCGTTGTGAACTGTGTGAACCATTTATTCCTAACAAAGACTAATATATTTGCCAGAATTGTACATAATTATGACATAACATTGAAGGTTGTACAATGTAACAGCAATATTTAGACTTATGGATGCCACCCATTAGATAAAATACGGAACGGTTCCGTATTTCACTGAAAGAATAAACATTTTGTTTTCGAAATTATAGTTTCCGGATTTGACCATATTAATGACCTAAGGTTCATATGTGTGTGTGTGTTATTATGTTATAATTAAGTCTATGATTTGATAGAGCAGTCTAACTGAGGGGTGGTAGGCAACAGCAGGCTCGTAGGCATTCAATCGAACAGCGTTTGACAGCAGCTCTTCGTTGTGCTTCAAGCATTGAGCTGTTTATGACTTCAAGCCTATCAACTCCCGAGATTAGACTGGTGTAACCGATGTGAAATGGCTAGCTAGTTAGTGGTGGTGCGCGCTAATAGCGTTTCAATCAGTGACGGCACTCGCGCTGAGACCTTGAAGCAGTTGTTCCCCTTGCTCTGCAAGGGCCGCGGCATTTGTGGAGCAATGGATAACGATGCTTCGAGGGTGGCTGTTTTCGATGTGTTCCTGGTTCGAGCCCAGGTAGGGGCGAGGAGGGGCCGGAAACTATACTGTTACACTGGCAATACTAAAATGCCTATAAGAACATCCAATAGTCAAAGGTATATGAAATGCAAATGGTGTAGAGGGAAATAGTCCTATAATTCCTATAATAACTACAACCTAAAACTTCTTTCCTGGGAATATTGAAGACTCATGTTAAAAGAAACCACCAGCTTTCATATGTTCTCATGTTTTGAGCAAGGAACTTAAACGTTAGCTTTTTTACATGGCACATATTGCACTTTTACATTCTTCTACAACACTTTGTTTTTATATTACTTAAACTAAATTGAACACGTTTCATTATTTATTTGAGGCAAAATTGATTTTATTGATGTATTATATTGAGTTCAAATAATTGTTCATTCAGTATTGTTGTAATTGTCATTATATATATATATATATTAAAAAAATATTCGGCTGATTCATCGGTATAGGCTTTTTTTGGTTCTCCAATAATCGGTATCGGAAACGGCTTTGAAAAATCATAATCGGTCGACCTCTAGTGGGTATACAGCAGATAGCCCTATTTGGTAAAAGACCAAGTCCATATGGCAAAAACAGCTCAAATAAGCTAAGAGAAACGACAGTCCATCATTACATTAAGACGTAAAGTTCAGTCAATACGGAACATTTCAAGAACTTTTAAAGTTTCTTCAAGTGCAGTCGCAAAAACCATCAAGCGCTATGATGAAACAGGCTCTCATGAGGACCGCCACAGGAAAGGAAGACCCAGAGTTACCTCTGCTGCAGAGGATAAGTTCATTAGTTACCAGCCTCAGAAATTACAGCCCAAATAAATCCTTCATTTTTATTTTACCTTTATTTAACTAGGCAAGTCAGTTAAGAACAAATTCTTATTTTCAATGACGGCTTACGAACAATGCCTTATTCAGGGTAGGAACGACAGATTCTTACCTTGTCAGCTCAGGGATTAGATCTTGCTAACTTTCGGTTACTAGTGCAATGCTGGTCAACTAACAGACACATCTCAACATCAACTGTTCAGAGGAGACCTGTGTGAATCAGGCCTTCATGGTCGAATTGCAGCAAAGAAACCCCTACTAAAGGACACCAATAAGAAGATGAGCCTTGTTTGGGCCAAGAAACACAAGCAATGGACATTAGACCAGTGGAAATTTGTCCTTTGGTCTGGAGTCCAATTTGGAGATTTTGGGTTCCAACCACCGTGTTTTTGTGAGACGCGTGTGGAGGTGCTTTGCTGGTGACACTGTCTGTGATTTATTTAGGAATTCAAGGCATACTTAACCAGCATGGCTACCACAGCATTCTACAGCGATATGCCATCTCACCTGGTTTGGGCTTAGTGGGACTATCATTTGTTTTTGAACAGGACAATGACTCAACACACCTCCAGGCTGTGTAAGGGCCATTTGACCAAGAAGGAGAGTGATGGAGTGCTGCATCAGATGACCTGGTCTTCACAATCACCCAACCTCAACCCAATTGAGATGGTTTGAGATGAGTCAGACCGCAGAGTGAAGGAAAAGCAGCCAACAAGTGCTCAGCGTATGTGAGAACTTCAAGACTGTTGGAAAAGCATTCCAGCTGTAACAGGTTGAGAGAATGCCAAAAGTGTGCAAAGCTGTCATCAAGGCAATGGGTGGCTATTTTGATTTGGTTACTACATGATTCCATATGTGTTATTTCATAGTTTTGATGTCTTCACTATTATTCTACAATGTAGAAAATAGTAAAAATAAAGAAAAACCCTTGAATGAGTAGGTGTTCTAAAACTTTTGACCGGTAGTGTATTTGAAAAATCTTTACAGCTCTCTCCCTTTCGATAACAACTCAGCGTGAAAGGGAAAAATGTCATGCTCTTATCCAGTGGAAACGTCATAAAATAGACCTACCTGATTACTTCTTATCCATTGTGCAAATAGCCTACAGCTGTGTATGTCCTGAGCTCACTGGCACAGGAAACTGAGGGCCCAGAATATGTTATACAATGTCGCAAGTTTGCTAGTGTGAGCTGGGCCAGACCCAAGTTAATAGTTGATACAATGTTTCAAGTTCATTGCAGACAGGCCATGCGTAGCCAATGTGATTTATAAGATATTTATTTTATCATTATATTTTCTACCTGCAGGCTGCAATGTTTTTATTTGTTGGCTTAATGTAGGCTGTTTTTACATAGTTACAATGGCAATAGAATTTGCATTTTAAGTTTGTATAATTTTTATTTTTGATTTGGATAGAATTTTGATTAACCACATGACAATGATTTTGAGATACAAAGATGTTGTTCTAAATTAAATGAAACTGTTCCATGAAAAAGTGCATTTGAAAACCATAACTAGCACGCAAATCGGTAGAAATTGTAAGATAAATTGACATTGCTCATGAGAAAGGTTGTGGACTCCTTGTGTAGCCTATTACCAGCAACTACAGGAGTATGGTTGGGTCAGGTTAAGGTTTTTTCTTCTGGTTATGTTGATCTCTGGCTTCCTCTTGAGTCATCTGTGTCTTATTTCATCAAACAATGAGCTTAAAGCATCAGACAAGCTCAGCGCATATAATTGATTTTATTCAAACAAATAGAGTGCGTCTATATGGAAAAATAAGTTTAAAAAATTCCAATCACTCGAAAAAAAATATATATACACCCAATTTGTTTTAATAAAATCAACTATATGCAGAACGGACGACTTTCGGTCAACCAATATAAATGTTTTTATCGGGACAGCCCTAGTGTATGGATTTATTCTATTTGCTTTAAACAAATTGCAAGGCATAAGGCCTAGTCTGTGGATGTGGGAATACTACGTAGAACAAAGTCTCTAGTTTCTCCCCTTTTCAACTTCATCTCTTCCTGCGTATAACTGCTGTCCTTCCTGTTCCTTCCTTCCTGCCAGCTCCAATGGAAACTCTCTCTGAATCAAAGACTAGCCTACACAGAGCGGAAGAATGTTGTGTACACTGAAAAATACATTAGTCAGATTTCCAACGCAAAAACTCAGCCCCTGTGACACATTCACCTGACCTCAGGAAGGCTAGATGTTATCAGAGACTGAGATAATGGGAGTGTGTACCAGATATGCATTTTACTAAAGATACCAATCTTTGTTTATGATTTAGGCTATATCCTCAAAGTCCAGAAACGGTTTTGACTGAATAGGGCCCCTGCTTGCCAATTCTCTCCCTGCTGTTGTTCAGGAGGATCTCCTGAATGACATCTGGCCTAGTTAGAGCACACACACTTTTTCATTGTTCCGATTACAGTGTGTTATCACAGTCTACTTCCAGTGGCCTTCATTTGACTGACAAAGAGGTCACAGCCACCTCAGCCAAAACCCCTGACAAGAGATCGGTGAGAGGAGCAGCGATAACTAGACATGTTTGTGCCATATCACTTTCACTTATTGGCTAGCTAAGTGGTCATGAAGGAAAGAAGACAAGGAAAGGAAGCAGTAAAATAAACACTCTTAGGACCTTTGCCTGTGTGCATCTGTCCTTGGCTAAGCTCTCCCAGTTAGGACAGAATCTCAGTATTTCCAAGCTTCCTGTATTCTGGTCTGGTTATGGGGGGAAATCTAGTAATGTTCTTGCTGATGGAACTGTTCCAACCCCTATGGAATCAGGCAGGGGATGGAAGGGAACCATTTCCATGTGTGTGATGAGGGTGTGAGTGGTGGATTGGAACTACACAACTAGGAGCCTAAGACTCATCTTTAGAAAGATGCCAATTCTTTGGAGGAGTGGAATGTAATACTATCTTTGGATTGAACATGAGCCTGAGAGCGCACGCACACGCACCCGCACGCACGCACGCACGCGCACACACATACATAAATAGGTTTAAGTTGTTTAGTAGGGAACCATTGTAATGTAATGCAAGCTTGCTTTGGTTGATTGCTTTGATCCACCATAACACACATCCTTACCTTCAGAGTTTGGTCATTGAAAACATCTTCAGTTACTTTGCATGCGATAAGGGCGTTGGGAAGGTCGGTAAACTGCACACCGACCGTTGCCTCAGCACCATCGCTCTTCTCTGATTTCTGCATCTTACTTGTTCTAGTCGCGCCAGGTTAGTTGTTTCAACTTGCAGTTCGGACCTAGCAGTCACTGTAGCTAAATATACTATGGTCCTCCGTTAGCTTTCAGCTAGCTAGCCAGCAGAAGCGCTTAGCTACTATCTCATCGCAAGCTCCTTAGATTCGTCATTAATTAATGAGCAAAAGTTAAATAACTAATGTAGCTATGTTGTTTTATGACCAAATATTTCTCAGTAAATTACATTCAAAATGCATATTTCACTAAAAACTGAAAGTACTGTTATAGAGCTGGTGGCACATCAAATAAAGGAGATGACGTCAAGGGGACGAAAAACAGCTGATGCGATTTTCCGGTTTAGAACTGTCGCAACGCAGCTTCACTGATCACTGCAATTCGGGATTGTCCAAGAGATTACATGATAACGAGTTTGACTCATACAGTCTGTTTTAGATCAGTGATGTCTACGCAGCGCTTTACCCCATTGCAAATTACTGGAACGCTCCGAAGGTGATGGCACATTAGCTGTCACTGTCAGTGTTGAGTTTTAGTACACTGTCATTTTGCCCTGAACTGTTCGTTGCAAATGCCGTACTTATGTCTACTGAAGTGAAGTCTATTTACTTATACTGCCCTCTACAGTCAGTAGTAGATTATCTTTTTTATTTGAAGAGTATGATGGAAGCATCATCAATATGTTTAGATCGAAGAATGGAATTATAAAGAAAAATAATTACTAAGGTTATTCATCCTTTTGTACCAAAATTCTCTTGTGTGAATAATTACATTTGGTCAACAATGCAATCCTTTACATTCTGATGCCTCTACCTGTAGGTCTACCTCTGACTGTCAGACAGTGGTTTTATAGGTTTACTCTGCCTAAAGCCTGAAAGAGGATAAGGGATTGTACTAGGACAACTGTGGTTTACTGAAAAGCTAACTCAGGGCATCCTCACTGACCTCAGCAGAGGCTCAGCCTATGAGTTATGTTAAAGGAGAACTGAAAACTGCAAAGGGGTCAGGGGGGGTTAAAGATGGTTTGGGGTTGGGGGAAGTGTGGCAGGTTGGAAGTGTTTTAGGATTGGTGGGGGGGGGGGCGGGTCCAGCCATGTATGGAGGCAGCCATTGGGAGGAGGAGATTGTTAGGGAAGTGGTTGAATGGATGGGGGTTGGAGTGGAGTAGAGGGGCCTGGGGTATGGGGAGGGATATGGGCTCTGGAGCTGGGCTGGGCTGGGCTGGGCTGGGCTGGGGGGGGGGGGTATAGGCTCTGGGCGGATTTTAATTAGGCAGGCTGGTCATGTGGGGATCAACTTCTGAAACTCAGCCTAATCCTTGAGAGAGAGAGAGAGAGAGAGAGAGAGAGAGAGAGAGAGAGAGAGATTGTACTTTGACCAACTGGACACAGGCACTAATTACAGATTGGAGCCCCAGGCAGCGACAACTAGAAGCTGTGTGTGCGTCTGTGGAACCTACAAACACACACTTATCTAACTTTCTCAAACTTGGCTTGAACTCCTGGACACATACTCGTTGGAACCTTGAACACACTCCTTCCCAGTGTTGGTCTTCCAGTAACCATGGAACAGTCTGAAGCTAATGGCCTCAGCCCGGACCTCTCCAATGGAGCCATCATCCACAGCCCTATAGGAACCTGTACCAACCCGGACAGACAGAGACAACGAGATGAAGAGGAGGAGGAGGAGGATGTAGAACTAGCAGAGGAGGTGTTAGAACTGGGGGAGGAGGTGGGTGAGGACATGGAGGACATTGGGATGGCAGGTGAGGGGGAAGGTGCACCTGATCATTTCGAAGTGACGATGCAAGCTAGCGGGAGCGGAGGAAAGGAGGGAGAGGAGGGGGAGAGGGGGATTGAAGAAGAGATTGGTTTACAGGAAAAGAGAGAGGGAGATAAAGGGGAGGGGGAGCTGACAGTGACAGTTGTTGTAATTGAAGAGGAGCAGGAGAAATCTGTAGAGGCTGTTGAAGAAGAGAAGTTCACTGAGAGAGAGGAGTCAGCAGGGGCGGACAAAAAGAGAGAAATAGTGGAGAGAGAACCTCCTCACCCCCCACCATCCCCTAGTTTACCTGAAACTGAGTCCATTAATGATGAGGTAGAGACAAAAGACGAGGACACATATCCAGAGGCAGAAAAGGCACAAATCGTTTTGCCTATTGATGAGACAGAGAAGACAGAGGACAATGTTGGTTTGACGACAACAGAACCGCCAGCCCCGTCAACTAATGATGAGGTGGAGAGTAAAGAAGAGCTATGTAATGAGAGTCGAAAGCCAGAAACCACATCCACTACAGATGAGTTAGCGAAGGGAGAGCATAGTGGCGGTCAGGATGCAGAGATGTCCATCAGCCAGGTGACTAATGATGATGGCATAGTAAGAGTGAGTGATGAAAGTGGGAGTCAAGTGACTGAGGACTGTCAAACTGTGTCCACTAGTGATGAGGTCAGAGGGACACGGCAGGAGGAAGGACAGGAAGAGGAGCCTAAACATCAGCCAGCCAATGACAATGAAGGAGAGAGTGAGGAAAGTAACAATAAATTGGCACAAAATCTACAGGTTTCACAAGAAGAAAGGGATGAGAACCAGCAGGGAAGTGAGAAGAGTACAGAGAAAAAAGAGGAGGAGGTTAAAAGCCCTGTTACAGAAGAACAGGGAGAGACAACTAAAGCAGTTTTAGAGAAAAAAGAGGAGGGGCATCAAGCGACAGAGCACCAGCCCCCGTTGTTCGTTACCAAGGAGTTCATAGAGCTTGGAGTCGTCAAGAGTCAGGCAACCACAGCTCAACAGCCACAGGATGTTGTCACTCCACCTGTTGAGGGAGGGAGCAAGAGCAAGCCACAGCTACTGATACAGCCCAATGAGAGTCAGGAGGGTGAGAACGGCTCTAAAGAGGAGGGAGGTTTACAACAGACAAAACAACAGCTACAGGTGGAAGAGGGTGACAGTGATAGGGCAGTGGAGAGAGGTGGTGGGGAGAGGGAAGAACCGCGACAGGTTGGGGATAATGCGGTGTTGGGGATGGACACAGGAGGCAGCAAAATAGATGAGGAGCAAAAGAAGAAGGATAATGTAGACATAGCAGAGGAAGTGAGAAGAGGTGGCAGTATGGAGGAACAGACGGAAAAGGCTTTAGAGCCTGATAATGCTAACAGAGAAGAGGGGGAAGAGAAAGAAGACAAAGTTGTAGCTCAGCCACAGGTACAGATACTCAAGGGTTCAGCAGGAGCTACACAGGAGGACGATGACAAGGATTTAGAGCATGTTGAGGAGGCTTTCGAGCTTGAGGAGGAAGGAGACATGGAGAAAGAACAGCCAGGAGAGGTCATTCTGGATGAGCCCGGAGCTGCAGAGGTGGGAGGGGCTGAAGAGATGGATAATCTGGTCCCAGTCTCAGAGATAGGGACGGGAGGAGCAGAGGGAGGGGGTGAGTTGGAGGAACAGCCAGTGACAAACATTGACGATAATCTAGACTCACAGTCAGAGGGAGCGATTGAGATGGCGGAAGAGCCAGAAGATCTCATTGAGGATGAGTCTAAATCTGCATTAGAGGGATGCAGCAAGAGAGTAGAACAGCCAGGGCCTGCCACTAAGGATGAGCCAGTAAAGTTTGGGAAGGAATACACAGCGAAGGAAAGAAGGAAAGAGAAGAAAGAAGAGGTGGAGCTAGGGGTCAAAGGTCACAAAGCCTGGATAGAGAATGGGTTCCCTGGAACAGAGGAGGTGAAACGACAACTGCTGAATGAGATGCTGCTATCTCCCACAAGGCTGAAACAAGGAGAAATGAAAGAGGAGGTGACAGTAAAAAGAGTTAGGGTGACACCCCGCAGAGGGAGCAACGACTGGAACAAGAAGGCGGCCCCAGAGGAGGTACAGACCCGCAGAGGGAGCAACGACTGGAACAAGAAGGGGGCCCCAGAGGAGGCGCAGACCCGCAGAGGGAGCAACGACTGGAACAAGAAGGAGGCCCCAGAGGAGGCGCAGACCCGCAGAGGGAGCAACGACTGGAACAAAAAGGCGGCCCCAGAGGAGGCGCAGACCCCCTGGAGGAGGGAGGACTGGGCCAAAAAGGAGGCCCCAGAGGAGGTGCAGACCCGCAGAAGGAGCGATGACTGGATCAAAAAGGCCCCAGAGGAGGCGCAGACCCCCGGGAGGAGGGAGGATTGGATTAAGAAGTTGTCTCCAGAGGAGGCGCAGACCCGCAGAAGAAGCGACGACTGGATCAAGAAGGAGGCCTCAGAGGAGGCGCAGACCCCTGGGTGGAGGGAGGACTGGATTAAGAAGTTGTCCCCAGAGGAGGTGCAGACCCCTGGGCGGAAGGAGGACGGGATTAAGAAGTTGTCCCCAGAGGAAGCGCAGACCCCCGGGAGGAGGGAGGACTGGATAAAGGAGCTGAAGTCTGTGCTCAAAGAGGAGGTACTTTCCCCGAAGAGGAGAGAGGAGCAGGTGAAGAAAAAGAAGAAGAAGGTGGTGGTCATGGACGAGGTGCCCACGTTCATGCACCAGAGGACAGAGGTGAAGATAGAGGTGAAGAAAGAGAAGGAGGCGCAGGGGGAGGAGAAGACGCCAAAGAAGTCTGTGAGGCTGCAGAGCCCAACTCCTCATGGGGAAGACAGCGACAGTTCGGACCCCCAGGAGTACGAGATCTCCCTCTATGTCAAGGTACAGTAGCACCAAGGGTTAACTATGGGTTAGCTATGACGTTAAGAACGTTGCAGATAGACCTGTGATGAATAAAGCTGACACAATTGCATCTTATGTTGCATCTTCCTGAACAGACCCCAGTGCTCCCTGGTCCTGTAGAGCTGTATCGATCAGCTGATTACCTGAATCAGGTGTGTTACCTTGCACATCCTGTGGGTGCTCTGGACCAGGACTGAAGAACACTGAGGGGTGTGGTCTAAGATGTACAGATCTCTCCGCCATTGTCTCCGTGTATTGGCATCTCCACTTGTGGCAGGATATAGTTTAGCATGTATTTAAAGTCAAGTGTAGCTTCTATTCAGGTAACGGCTACAAGATGTATCTGTCCACATGTCACAACAATACAAACCCACCCCTTCTCTTAGAAGAGGCTTTAATAAGGGACAATCTCTCTTCCTTCGCTCTCTATCTGTCTCCCTCTCTCATCTGGTAATCAAATCAGTGTTTCGGAATCCTCGAGAATTATCTACTTAGCTCGTAATGGAACTTTCCTGTCATCCTGTTCTATAGATTACAAATGGGGCTACGTGTACCGTGCTAGCTAGCATCATAGGAAAACCCATGCCAGCCACTAGCCCTAGCCCACATTTTAGCTTATCTTAGCTACTTAGTGGCTAATCATATTAGTGTCTGGTCTATGGTCATGTTCAGTTGGTCATAAAGGCTAGCTCAGACACTGTTCGCTCAAAGCTCCAAACATTGTTCTGTTGTTGTGGTTGATTCTCCTCTGGCTGGTTTAAAGTAATGCGATTTGACAACTTGAAATGGCCACCTGTCGGGAGTCGTTGAGAGAGAGAGGACGTTGTTGTTATCATTAGCCTACATTCTGTGGCCTGTTCTTCTTTACCAACTAGTGTAGCGACATGGCAACATACAATGATGTTGGCCCGGAAAATATACTGTAAGGGAGTAGTTAGCAGGTAACTTAATTTACGTCGTAATAAAGACACTGTTTGGCCCTGCAGGTCAGAGGTGGTGTAGTAAGGAAAGAAGAGGGTCTGTGTGTCTGGCCAGTAAAGTATTAGCCTGCTGGACTTTATTCAAAAACACACCGCCATTTTGAAAATTGGTTGCTAAGGAAACATCAAGCATACTTACGGTTTGGGTGTGAGGCATGTTGTGTAATATTCCCTGTGTTATGATTGCATGTGAGGTGTTTTGTTGGGGTTGTGTGTGATTGTGTGTGGGAGTCATGTGGGAGTCATGTCGCTGGGTTGCCTGTGATCCCACTGTGATCTCCTTATCTCATCCCATTAAGAGAGTGATATCCTACTGTAATTTTACCCCTCTTTAGCTGATTGCACACACACACACGCACAGATTCACAGACACACATACGCACACACACGCACACACATAGTTACACGGAGGCACACACACACACACACAGTCTTGCCGGCCCCATTGTCCCATGCGTGCGTGTGTGTTAGGGCATTCTAGTAGTGTTGTTGGTGAGTGTTCTGGTGCAAAATGGCTGCCGTAGCATCACCTGTGGCCCACTATCAATGTAAAGTGCTTTGAGGACTAGGTGGAGAGCACTACATTGAGCCACTACATCATTACGCTCCATTCTAGCCGTGACTGTATTGCTTTGAGCCATGCATTTCTGGTCAGTTGTCTATAAAAAGCCTGTATTAAAAAGTTACCTGACATGGTACCTACTTTGGCTCAATTGGTTGGAGTGTGGCTCTCTATAGCAACCCCAGGGTTGTGGATTTGACTCCCACATGTGCTACATAATATGTGTGCCAACCATCAGATCTCCTAGATAAAACCCCGCTAAAAATGGGCATGTTGTTATGGCGTTGTAGGTCTGGAGGGCTGCATGCCATGGACCCAGGACGTGACCAACACAACAAAGGCACATTCCAGTGTTTGATGAAGGTGCCCTGGCGCCCAGCTGAAGGATTAAGCCTTGGGGAAAATGTCCTAATATCCTGGCCTGTTCTCCTGGGGCGCCTGCTCACATAATACAATAGACGCCTTTGTCTTGCTCTTGGTGTGAGAGCAATTGTAGGTATGCTCCATGGCCAAGGTCAGGGGAGGCAGGAGGCAGGAGCAAGCTCCAACTGTGGCTTTCACCAGAGTTAGAGAGTCAAGGAAAACATGGAGGAAATTATTTTTTACATTCTCTCTCTTTCTCCCTCCCCTCTCTCTCTCTCTCTCTCTCTCTCTTTCTCTCTCTCCCCTCCACTCTCTCTCTTTCTCTCTCCCCCCTTCTCGCCCCTCTCTCTCTTTCTCTCTCTTTCTCTTTCTCTCCCCCTCTCTCTCTCTCCCCTTCTCCCCCCACCTCTCTCTTTCTCTCTGACAATAAGCTGATTATCAGGCCTGCTGGTAATGGAGCTGACTGGGGTGTCTGGGGACAATCTGGAGACAAGAGGGGGTGACAGGGCCCACTCCGCCAACACACATGCAGATATTTGACTTATTGGTCCGCTGTTGTTGTCACTATGGTAACAAAGTCACACAGCACACCTGAATGGTCACCTATTGCCATGAGTTTTGGGGTCGGAGTTGAAGTGTGATGAGTCGGACTTGGTTGTGTTTGTAATGATCTCAGTAGAAATATACATGATCAAACGATCCTCTTTATGTTGTTGACAACTTTCTACCCAATGAGGTACTTCTATGATATGCATGCACAGTATGGTTGGTTGCCTACGAGGAGTACGTTTTCAGTGTGTGTGTGTATGTGTGTATGTGTGTGTGTGTGTGTGTGTGTGTGTGTGTGTGTGTGTGTGTGTGTGTGTGTGTGTGTGTGTGTGTGTGTGTGTGTGTGAGTGCGTGCGTGCGGGCGTGTGTGTGTGAGCGTGTGTGTGTGTGAGAAACACATTGCCCTTTTCCAACAGGGTCAGAACAGGCCTGAGGATTCCATCAACTCCCACACACTGACCCCAGAACAGACCTCACACTGTTCCGCCAGCCTACACTGACACCATACCCACAGACTCTGGGTCAGTCAGTTGGGGCCTATTGTTGCTGTTGTTTGAGGATTGATAAAAACGTATCCTGGTGTACCAAAAGAAGTTGAGTTTCTGCATTGTAGGTTATTAGGGCAGTGAATGAGATAATTTTACTGGAATCATAAACTGAAACTTTTGCATCAGGAAGAAATTATTGTAGAGGGGCACATGGACCTGATTACGTATCTAAACAAGTTTACACGCTGTTCTCTGTTTGGCATGGGCTATTATTAATTCATTATGTCAGTACCTGTAGCTGAAATCAACACATCAGAACTACAATCTATCAAAGTAAACGAAAGACACCCACCAGACAGGGAAAACACCCAAACAGTGTGTCTATTATGCTAGCCGTGTGTGGCTAACAAAGAGGGATTGTGCTGTGCAAAACGTCTCACTGTCCTGCTCTTCATATCTAAACCCACCTCCCATCGATCTTACCACCCCAATCATGGACACCCACAGCTACAGAACCCTCAGACCCGGTCTGGTCTCAGTCAGCCCAGACAGAGACAGTAACTTTCACGAGTTTCGCTGACAGAACCTGACTGATTGGAGGCAGATTGATTTATGGATCGGGCTGTGTCTTTGGACCTCTAGGTTATGAGTCCATAAACTGATACCTTGACTTGTGTTGTCACCATGGCCTGGTTTGACATAGCAGCCAAAAAGCTGGGGTTCCCAACTATCGAGCTGTTTGTCAAGGTAAGAGTTGAGCTTGAAGTATGAAGGAATTTGATGCTGCTGGTGCTGTTGTTGTTGCTGGTGGTGGTGCTGTTGTTGTTGTTGCTGGTGTTGGTGCTGTAGTTGTTGCTGGTGGTGGTGGTGCTGTTGCTGGTGCTGCTGGTGGTGGTACTGTTGTTGCTGGTGGTGATACTGTTGTTGTTGCTGCTGCTGGTGGTGGTACTGTTGCTGCTGCTGGTGGTGGTACTGTTGTTGTTGCTGCTGGTGGTACTGTTGTTGCTGCTGCTGGTGGTGGTACTGTTGTTTCTGGTGCTGGTGCTGTTGTTGTTGCTGCTGGTGGTGCTGTTGTTGTTGCTGCTGGTGGTGCTGTTGTTGCTTCTGCTGGTAGTGTTACTGTTGTTGTTGCTGGTGGTGGTGCTGTTGTTGTTGTTGCTGGTGGTGATACTGTTGCTGCTGCTGGTGGTGCTGCTGTTGTTGTTGCTGCTGGTGGTGCTTTTGTTGCTGCTGCTGGTGGTCGTGCTGTTGTTGTTGTTGCTGCTGCTGGTGGTGCTGATGGTGGTGGTTCTGTTGTTGTTGCTGCTGCTGATGGTGCTGCTGGTGGTCCTGTTGTTGCTGCTGCTGCTGGTGGTGCTGATGGTGGTGGTGGTGCTGATGGTGGTGGTGCTATTGTTGTTACTGGTGCTGCTGGTGGTGCTGATGGGTGTGGTGCTGTTGTTGCTGGTGCTGGTGCTGCTGGTGGTGCTAGTGTTGTTGATGATCTCTCAGGTTTGTTGAGGACCTTTAGTGGCAAGAGATCGTCAGGGCCGATTCAACGTGTTGTGGTAGTGTGTTTTACCAGACAGGGAATAATGACCAGGGCATTTGTGATTGGGGCCTGTTGTATGTACTGTATGTATTTGAACTGTGTGTGTATGAGTTGGACTGAACCTTTTGTGTGTCTCCTACTTAGGCTGGCAGTGATGGTGAGAGCATCGGGAACTGTCCGTTCTCCCAGCGCCTCTTCATGATCCTGTGGCTGAAGGGAGTTATCTTCAACGTCACCACAGTCGACCTCAAAAGGTATGGATAATCCCATCGGCCAATACATCTATCAATCAATCAGTTGTGTTCTATATCAAGATCAACAGGGTTTGAAATACTTTCTAAAGACATTCAGCCATCAATGCTGGATGATGTTTATGTGGGTTCCCTGACACAGGAGCCCTGTAAGAACCTTGTAATAATGTGTTACCCAGGAAACCGGCGGACCTGCAGGACCTGGCCCCGGGGACCAACCCTCCATTCGTCACATTTAATGGGGAGGTGAAGGTCGACGTCAACAAGATAGAAGAGTTCATTGAGGAAAAACTCACGCCACCACGGTACTCACTCACCACTTCCTGTCTATTGCCTGTCAATCAAACAACCACTTCCTGGATTCAACTGACCAATCCTGATGTCTGATATATCTTTCTCAGGTACCCCAAGTTGGCGACTAAACACCCAGAGTCAAACACCGCAGGTATAGATGTGTTCTCCAAGTTCTCTGCCTACATCAAGAACCCCCGCAAAGATACCAACGACGGTAAGGCTTGTGTTTGTGTGTGTGTTTGTGTGTGCGTGCGTGCAAGTTTGTTTGTACTGCATGTGTGTACTGTGTGCTTGCGTGTTTACACTGTAGCCTGTGTGTCTCTGACTGTGATTACAATGTCTGTGTGTTTGCATCTCTGTCTGTCTGTGTTCACTCACTGTATACCCTGTGTGTGTGTGTGCGTGTGTGTGTGTGTGTGGGGGGGGGGGGGGGGGTGAAGGCCTGGAGAAGGCCCTGTTGAAGTCTCTCAGGCGACTGGATGAATTCCTGAGGACCCCCCTGCCGGAGGAGATCGATGCCAACAGCACAGAAGACCCTCAGGAGTCCACACGCTGCTTCCTGGATGGACCTGACCTCACGCTGGCAGACTGCAACCTGCTGCCCAAACTACACATTATAAAGGTACTGCTTCCCAGACTACACATTATAAAGGTACTGCTGCCCAGACTACACATTATAAAGGTACTGCTGCCTAGACTACATATTATAAAGGTACTGCTGCCCAGACTACACATTATAAAGGTACTGCTTCCCAGACTACACATTGTAAAGGTACTGCTGCCCAGGCTACACATTATAAAGGTACTGCTGCCCAGACTACACATTATAAAGGTACTACTGCCCAGACTACACATTATAAAGGTACTGCTGCCCAGACTACACATTATAAAGGTACTAGGTACCAATACTACCAGCCTGCTGCTCAGACTACACATTATAAAGGTACTGCTGCCCAGACTACACATTATAAAGGTACTGCTGCCCAGACTACACATTATAAAGGTACTGCTGCCCAGACTACACATTATAAAGGTACTGCTTCCCAGACTACACATTATAAAGGTACTGCTGTCTAGACTACACATTATACTGTTACTGCTGCCTAGACTACACATTATAAAGGTACTGCTGCCCAGACTACACATTGTAAAGGTACTGCTGCCTAGACTACACATTATAAAGGTACTGCTGCCCAGACTACACATTATAAAGGTACTGCTGCCCAGACTACACATTATAAAGGTACTGCTACCCAGACTACACATTATAAAGGTACTGCTGCCCAGACTACACATTATAAAGTTACTGCTGCCTTAACTACACATTATAAAGGTACTGCTGCCCAGACTACACATTATAAAGGTACTGCTTCCCAGACTACACATTATAAAGGTACTGCTTCCCAGACTACACATTAGAAAGGTACTGCTGCCCAGACTAAACATTATAAAGGTACTGCTGTCTAGACTACACATTATAAAGGTACTGCTGTCTAGACTACACATTATAAAAGTACTGCTTCCCAGACTACACATTATAAAGGTACTGCTGCCTAGACTACACATTATAAAGGTACTGCTGCCCAGACTACACATTATAAAGGTACTGCTGCCCAGACTACACATTATAAAGGTACTGCTGCCCAGACTACACATTATAAAGGTACTGCTCCCCAGACTACACATTATAAAGGTACTGCTGCCCAGACTACACATTATACAGGTACTGCTGCCTAGACTACACATTATAAAGGTACTACTGCCCAGACTACAAATTATAAAGGTACTGCTGCCAATAATACCCACCTTAATGCCCAGACTACACATTATAAAGGTACTAGTACCAATACAACCAGCCTGCTGCCCAGACTACACATTATAAAGGTACTGCTGCCCAGACTACACATTATAAAGGTACTGCTGCCCAGACTACACATTATAAAGGTACTACTGCCCAGACTACACATTATAAAGGTACTGCTGCCCAGACTACACATTATAAAGGTACTAGGTACCAATACTACCAGCCTGCTGCTCAGACTACACATTATAAAGGTACTGCTGCCCAGACTACACATTATAAAGGTACTGCTGCCCAGACTACACATTATAAAGGTACTGCTTCCCAGACTACACATTATAAAGGTACTGCTGTCTAGACTACACATTATACTGTTACTGCTGCCTAGACTACACATTATAAAGGTACTGCTGCCCAGACTACACATTGTAAAGGTACTGCTGCCTAGACTACACATTATAAAGGTACTGCTGCCCAGACTACACATTATAAAGGTACTGCTGCCCAGACTACACATTATAAAGGTACTGCTACCCAGACTACACATTATAAAGGTACTGCTGCCCAGACTACACATTATAAAGTTACTGCTGCCTTAACTACACATTATAAAGGTACTGCTGCCCAGACTACACATTATAAAGGTACTGCTTCCCAGACTACACATTATAAAGGTACTGCTTCCCAGACTACACATTAGAAAGGTACTGCTGCCCAGACTAAACATTATAAAGGTACTGCTGTCTAGACTACACATTATAAAGGTACTGCTGTCTAGACTACACATTATAAAAGTACTGCTTCCCAGACTACACATTATAAAGGTACTGCTGCCTAGACTACACATTATAAAGGTACTGCTGCCCAGACTACACATTATAAAGGTACTGCTGCCCAGACTACACATTATAAAGGTACTGCTGCCCAGACTACACATTATAAAGGTACTGCTCCCCAGACTACACATTATAAAGGTACTGCTGCCCAGACTACACATTATACAGGTACTGCTGCCTAGACTACACATTATAAAGGTACTACTGCCCAGACTACAAATTATAAAGGTACTGCTGCCAATAATACCCACCTTAATGCCCAGACTACACATTATAAAGGTACTAGTACCAATACAACCAGCCTGCTGCCCAGACTACACATTATAAAGGTACTGCTGCCCAGACTACACATTATAAAGGTACTGCTGCCCAGACTACACATTATAAAGGTACTACTGCCCAGACTACACATTATAAAGGTACTGCTGCCCAGACTACACATTATAAAGGTACTAGGTACCAATACTACCAGCCTGCTGCTCAGACTACACATTATAAAGGTACTGCTGCCCAGACTACACATTATAAAGGTACTGCTGCCCAGACTACACATTATAAAGGTACTGCTGCCCAGACTACACATTATAAAGGTACTGCTTCCCAGACTACACATTATAAAGGTACTGCTGTCTAGACTACACATTATACTGTTACTGCTGCCTAGACTACACATTATAAAGGTACTGCTGCCCAGACTACACATTGTAAAGGTACTGCTGCCTAGACTACACATTATAAAGGTACTGCTGCCCAGACTACACATTATAAAGGTACTGCTGCCCAGACTACACATTATAAAGGTACTGCTACCCAGACTACACATTATAAAGGTACTGCTAACCAGACTACACATTATAAAGGTACTGCTGCCTTAACTACACATTATAAAGGTACTGCTGCCTTAACTACACATTATAAAGGTACTGCTGCCCAGACTACACATTATAAAGGTACTGCTGCCTTAACTACACATTATAAAGGTACTGCTGCCCAGACTACACATTATAAAGGTACTGCTTCCCAGACTACACATTATAAAGGTACTGCTTCCCAGACTACACATTAGAAAGGTACTGCTGCCCAGACTAAACATTATAAAGGTACTGCTGTCTAGACTACACATTATAAAGGTACTGCTGTCTAGACTACACATTATAAAAGTACTGCTTCCCAGACTACACATTATAAAGGTACTGCTGCCTAGACTACACATTATAAAGGTACTGCTGCCCAGACTACACATTATAAAGGTACTGCTGCCCAGACTACACATTATAAAGGTACTACTGCCCAGACTACACATTATAAAGGTACTGCTGCCCAGACTACACATTATAAAGGTACTACTGCCCAGACTACACATTATAAAGGTACTGCTGCCAATAATACCCACCTTGCTGCCCAGACTACACATTATAAAGGTACTAGTACCAATACAACCAGCCTGCTGCCCAGACTACACATTATAAAGGTACTGCTGCCCAGACTACACATTATAAAGGTACTGCTGCCCAGACTACACATTATAAAGGTACTGCTGCCCAGACTACACATTATAAAGGTACTGCTGCCTAGACTACACATTATAAAGGTACTGCTTCCTTAACTACACATTATAAAGGTACTGCTCCCCAGACTACACATTATAAAGGTTCTGCTGCCCAGACTACACATTATAAAGGTTCTGCTGCCCAGACTACACATTATAAAGGTACTGCTCCCCAGACTACACATTATAAAGGTTCTGCTGCCCAGACTACACATTATAAAGGTATTGCTGCCCAGACTACACATTATAAAGGTACTGCTGCCCAGACAACACGTTATAAAGGTACTGCTGCCCAGACTACACATTATAAAGGTACTGCTACCCAGACTACACATTATAAAGGTACTGCTGCCTTAACTACACATTATAAAGGTACTACTGCCCAGACTACACATTATAAAGGTACTGCTGCCCAGACTACACATTATAAAGGTTCCTCTGCCCAGACTACACATTATAAAGGTACTGCTGCCCAGACTACACATTATAAAGGTACTGCTGCCTTAACTACACATTATAAAGGTACTGCTGCCCAGACTACACATTATAAAGGTACTGCTGCCCAGACTACACATTATAAAGGTACCTCTGCCCAGACTACACATTATAAAGGTACTACTGCCTAGACTACACATTATAAAGGTACTGCTGCCCAGACTATACATTATAAAGGTACTACTGCCCAGACTACACATTATAAAGGTACTGCTGCCCAGACTACACAGTATAAAGGTACTGCTGCCCAGACTACACATTATAAAGGTACTGCTGCCTAGACTACACATTATAAAGGTACTGCTTCCCAGACTACACATTATAAAGGTACTGCTGCCCAGACTACACATTATAAAGGTACTGCAACCCAGACTACACATTATAAAGGTACTGCTGCCCAGACTACACATTATAAAGGTACTGCTGCCCAGACTACACATTATAAAGGTACTGCTGCCCAGACTACACATTATAAAGGTACTGCTGCCCAGACTACACATTATAAAGGTACTGCTGCCCAGACTACACATTATAAAGGTACTGCTGCCCAGACTACACATTATAAAGGTACTGCTGCCCAGACTACACATTATAAAGGTACTGCTGCCCAGACTACTCATTATAAAGGTACTGCTGCCCAGACTACACATTATAAAGGTACTGCTGCCCAGACTACACATTATAAAGATACTGCTGCCCAGACTACACATTATAAAGGTACTGCTGCCCAGACTACACATTATAAAGGTACTACTGCCTTAACTACACATTATAAAGGTACTGCTGCCCAGACTACACATTATAAAGGTACTGCTACCCAGACTACACATTATAAAGGTACTGCTGCCCAGACTACACATTATAAAGGTACTGCTGCCCAGACTACACATTATAAAGGTACTGCTACCCAGACTACACATTATAAAGGTACTGCTGCCTTAAATACACATTATAAAGGTACTGCTGCCCAGACTACACATTATAAAGGTACTGCTGCCTTAACTACACATTATAAAGGTACTGCTACCCAGACTACACATTATAAAGGTACTGCTACCCAGACTACACATTATAAAGGTACTGCTGCCTTAACTACACATTATAAAGGTACTGCTGCCCAGACTACACATTATAAAGGTACTGCTGCCCAGACTACACATTATAAAGGTACTGCTGCCCAGACTACACATTATAAAGGGACTGCTACCCAGACTACACATTATAAAGGTACTGCTGCCCAGACTACACATTATAAAGGTACTGTTGCCTTAACTACACATTATAAAGGTACTGCATCCCAGACTACACATTATAAAGGTACTGCTGCCCAGACTACACATTATAAAGGTACTGCATCCCAGACTACACATTGTAAAGGTACTGCATCCCAGACTACACATTATAAAGGTACTGCTGCCCAGACTACACATTATAAAGGTACTGCTTCCCAGACTACACATTATAAAGGTACTGCTTCCCAGACTACACATTATTAAGGTACTGCTGCCCAGACTACACATTATACAGGTACTACTCCCCAGACTACACATTATAAAGGTACTGCTGCCCAGACTACACATTATAAAGGTACTGCTGCCTAGACTACACAGTATAAAGGTACTACTGCCCAGACTACACATTACAAAGGTACTGCTGCCTATACTACACGTTATACTGTTACTACTGCCTAGACTACACATTATAAAGGTACTGCTGCCCAGACTACACATTATAAAGGTACTGCTGCCCAGACTACACATTATAAAGGTACTGCTCCCCAGACTACACATTATAAAGGTACTGCTGCCCAGACTACACATTATAAAGGTACTGCTTCCCAGACTACACATTATAAAGGTACTGCTGCCCAGACTACACATTATAAAGATACTGCTGCCCAGACTACACATTATAAAGATCCTGCTGCCCAGACTACACATTTTAAAGGAACTACTTGAATGACTTATATCCTCTAAATTCTCACATCAACACTGACCTCTATCACTGATTCATATGAGTTGTGATTTGTTTCTCTCAAAGTGATTCCCATGTTTAGGCTTCTTCCTGGTCTCTTTCATGACATCACCTGTGTCTCGGTCCTGTCCCAGGTGGTGGCCAGGAAGTACCGTGGCTTTGAGATCCCGGTGGAGATGGAGGGGGTGTGGCGCTATCTGAACCACGCCTACAAGAGGGAAGAGTTTACTAACACCTGTCCTGTTGAGCGCGAAATCGAATTTGCCTACATAGATGTGGCCAAACGAATCAAATAGCGAGAGGGGGAGGAGAGAGAGACTGAGAAGGCCCAATTCCAAATTGTGTGTGTGTGTGTGTCTTTGTACACTCACCAGTTGGGTTGGACGGCACTCATATGTAGTGCCATGGCTGCTGTGAATGTAAGACCACTAGACAGAGGTCTGCACCCATTTCACATCCATTCCTTTTGGCGAAAGCCCTCTGTGGTGCACTATAATACAGCTGTATGGTGTCATTGAAGACACAGACACTGTTAGAAACCTAGAGTACGAACTCTAACAGCGTATAGTACTATCTACTATCTGCAACATTGTAAAACTGTCCTAAAGCAGCCATAAGCATTCATTAGAGTGTTATAACCTCTGTGTCTTAGAGGTATAGCAGAGCACAGGTAGACACGCCATACTTATATGAATATGCAACACTTTGGCCTTGATCACAGTATTAACCTATGTCTAAAAATTAACATACATATCCTTTATAAATTCACTTTTCATTAGTTTCTCCCCCGTCTTATTTTGGCCATCTATGGGTGAATAATAATCAATAGTAAAAAGCTTTTTGATGTCAAGGTCTGACTTATCTATTTGTGCGTTTTGTAAAAGCAAATCTGCTTTAATACCATTTATATCGATTTCTATTGACCATAACAGGATTGTGGGTGGGGCTTCCTGTTGAGAAGCTCACCTGTTTGGGCCTTCCTGAACATGCAGGTTGAATCGGAAGCCATTTTGATTGTGGCGGAAGTGTGTACTGTATCTCTCTATGCACCAAACAAATACTGACACAACCCTGTGTACTCGCCTTATAATCCTCACCAGAGGAGACTTTATTAAACTGATTTCAGAACAGTGATTTGTCTTTGATATTTTTGTTACCTTGCTTTGTGTATCTTTTGATGTATGACAACTGACAGACTTTTGAATATGGGGTGAACTTTCCCTTTAAACCTCAACCCAGTCACCCACAGTCACCAAGGCAACGGTACAACTGACTCTTCTGTGGAACCAAAGCGTAAAAGCCCTAATATCAACAAACGTAGTTTACAGTGCCACCATGGGTTACCATGGGGACATCCTCTCCAGGAATTCTAGAGTTTTGCAAGAAGTGTGTAAATCTCTTATGTAAATCTCTACCACCAATGTAAGCAGTCCAGTAACATTACATTATACAACCAATGTGTACATAACCTTTAAGACAATAGTCTCTCAGCTTTGCGATGATGCCTCGAACCCTTTCAAATGATCTTGTGAGCCCCTCAAAAAACAGCAATACATCTGCCCTCAACATCATCTTTAGCAGCCAGCTGCACACAGTTTCAGTCATTTTGGTTATTTTGGACATATTGGTCATTCCATAATGAACAACTGAGAGAGCGAGAGAGAGAGAGAGGGATCTGTAGAAAAATAAACGTGTCTTTATTGTCCTATAGTTTTATCATGCTCGGGTCATCTTTATTAGAGATCACACACAGCATTTTCTCTTCTATAAACGGTTAACAGACTTTCGTGCACATAGGCACAAGTACACACGTCGATGATGGGGCAACCTGATTGGTCAGTACTGTTATTCATGAGCCAATGAAAAGGTCAGTGGTGGCGCCAGGCATCCGATGCCTCGCCGCATTGGTTGCCTAGTGCCCGGGTGCAGGGTGGGGGGAATGTTGGTTTGGAGGGTACCATGGATGTTTATAGGGGTGTTTGTCAGGGTCGTGTGGAGGATCAGTTTTGGGAGCAGTACTTCCAGAAACACACTGTTGGAGAGAAAGAGAAGGAGATTAGGAAGTTGAGCAGTATCTTCAGATATTAGTAAACATGACAAAACATGAAACCAGTGACAAGGACTTCCTGATTGACTTTTGACCCCTTGCTATCACCTCTCTTGTTGTTGGGCTTCTTGGGTTGCTGTGGGAGGGACTTCTTGAAGTTTCGGCCACTCAGGCTGTCTATGCCGTCAGTGCTGGGCCGGGATGCAGTGACGCTACCTCCAACATCCACAGGAAGCACTGTGGTGGTTTTCACTCTATCCACCTCAGCTACCTTCAGTACAGGAATAGAAGAAGTCACACTTTAGTTCCAAGCAGACAGGAGGATCCTTTCAAATGATGTATCACAGGTACAGTATTTAACATTTTATAAAGGAGAAGATTAGGTTCACAACTTAATGTAAGATGGTTCCACACCCTGAAAGTAGTCTACGGGCAAAGACAAACTGTATTCCATGGTTACTTTATCTTTAAACAGCCACTACAAACATCAGGTAGCTTTATCCAATCACTAGCTAGCAATCAATGGAGGTGACAGGGGCAAAAGTGCAATGTAAAAAAAAAAAAATGGCCAAATCACATTTAAAGTAACATTAAACAAAATATTGAGTTGATTTGGCCGTAGAATTGAGAAAAGTTGCACTATTGCCCCTATCACTCCATTAGATGTATTACTTTCTAAAACACATCCTGGTGTGAAAGTAACTATTCTATCCCAAGGCAGGTAGGAATATCACAAACACAAACAGCATTGATTTACCGCTTTCTTCTTCTTTCCTGAATTTCTGCCGTTTGCTGACCCTCTGGGCATCATGGTCATCCGTGTGCTCAGAGTGCTGTTGATCGCCCTGCTGAGTTCCTCCAGCGCTGACAGCATCTTCAGGATCTGGGCTCGTCTATCTGGACTGCTCGTCACCGGATCCATCTTCAATCGTCTATCCAGACTGCTGGTGGGTGTGGATGTCTTTTCTCGACCAACAGGGATGGTGGTCATCAGTGTTTTAGAAGCGTTGACCGTTGACGGTTCCGTTCTCTCTTGCACATTTGAGTCGACTCTAGCTGGACCTGTTAGCTTTATGTCTCCTGAAAGACAACATTACAGACACACATGAACATTCTGTGGTCTCAGAGTCATATTCAACGCCTGGCAGAATGCCATCCTCATTCTATAATGCCTCCCATAATGATTCTGGATGATGACACATTGACCTTTCTCCTCTGTGTGCTCCATGGTGGGTCAGGCCAGGGTTGCTATTCGTAGAAAGTGTCCTACAAATAAAATGTGATTGATTGATTCCACCAAACCCCAACAGCTCAGAGACAGACCAAGTCTCAGCTCTAGACAGTCTGTTGTGTAATGTAGACAAAATTCCCAGCCTTTCTCAGCTTTCTGTCTGTCCACGGTCTTCAGAGGGTCACTGTGTCAACTGAGCCGTATTGTTGTGTGGCCACCTTAAAGACCCTCTGAACGTCACAGCGGTCCCATAGCAACGCCATGGAATCACCCAGTACCAATGTCAGCTAGTGTCGAAGTGGAGAGTGGACACGAGCGGCTTTGAGTGTGTGTGTGTGTGTGTATGCTTGCTTGCATTTGTTTGTGTGTGTGTGTACATAGGACAAACTCAAAGGATAATTCGTCATTGTGTGGGCGAGGAAAGTATTATAGGAAGAGAGGAGTGTGAGCCACAAATTCTTAATCTATGCTCCCTGAATACTTTAATTCAGCCATCTTCATCCTTAACCGTGATCTCTCCATCCTTCTCTTCCTTCACCTTCTCCATCCCATCCCTTCACTCTCCCTTCAGCCACTCATTCTCTCCATTCCCTTCCATTCTTTCTGTCCATCATAATTTCCCTCCATGTTCTCTTTATACCTCGACTCTCACCCATCTTCTATCCTCCCTCAATCCCTTAAGTCTCCATCCCATCCCTCCATCCCTCTTTCCTTACCTCTGTCAGTCAGCAGGGTGGGGGCTGTGTCCACTCCAGCCCACAGAGTCACCAGCACCGTCAGGACTCCCACCAACAGGACCACAGATACTTTCTGCATGACTGCACCTTCTTACTGGAACTTCTGACCGTTTCTGAACCAATTCTGACCACAGCTTCTGGGCTTCAACCACAAGTACTGGTCTGGTTCTAAAGCTCAGGTCTTCGGGTACCAACAAGGTCTCGTTTTAGTCTCAAAGAACTGAGTTAGCTCTGTCGTCTTCTTTAGCTGCACGTTGAGAGAACATGTATGTCTCCTGGGGGTCAGTGTTCAGCCAATCATTTGGGTGTCTGTTAGTCTTCTTGTCCAAAGTCTGTTTCTTAATTTCTGTCTCTGAAGTCACTAACTTGTTTGTCGTACACACACTTGTCGTTCAGCAGCGATGCGCCTCTGTGAAGAAGGCTTGTCGAGAGTGTGTGTGTGCAGAGGTGCGTGTGCAAATTTAGCTCTTGTCGCTTCTAACGTAGACCTGTCCCATCCTCTCTTTATAAACCCAACGGTTCCTTCAAGACGGGCCAAACCAACACCTCGCCGTTGCCCAATTAGGGGGCTGCTAATTTCTTGTAATCCCGCCCGCACCTTCTTAGCGGAGTGATGACATTTGGCGTGTTTGGCGTCAGGCTCGCCATTGTGTGTGTTTGTGAGTGTGTGTCAGCTCGTCGCTGTATAAGCAGTGATAAGATTCTTCTTAATGTGTTTGCTCAGGGGCCCACAGAGAAAGACTCTCTGACGCAGGAGGGCCAAAAGCCTGTCTCCAACACAAAGTTGGCCCAGACCACGCACACACACACACACACACACACAATGAAAACGTTGCAGACACAAAAACACACACACTCTGATAATAATAGACATGAATTGATAACGGCACACACACACTACTTCTTTGCAAAAGCAGAGGTTAGCTTGAATCCGGCCAACAGACTGACCCCCACGCACAAATAAATACATATAGCAACAGTCACTCACACACAGCATCACCAAACACACCCACACACAATCATCAGATGCAGACAGACAGTGTTGTGTGACACACGTCAAAGGGAGATGCAGTCAAAGAGAGTCATGTTCAGTCTATAAAAGAGGGGTTTTTCTGCCTGTCACTAAGCTTAATCACACGGGAAGATGACGGTCACACTGATTGACCTTCGCTGTGATGTCAGAAAGACGTTTTGAAATGACGGGTGAGGAGAGGAGAGGAGGAGTTGAAAGAGGAGAGGAGGAGGGAGAGGAGGAGTTGAGAGAAGAGAGGAGGAGGGAGAGAGGAGAGGAGAAAGGGAGAGAGGAGAGGAGAAAGGGAGAGAGGAGAGGAGAAAGGGAGAGAGGAGAGGAGAAAGGGAGAGAGGAGAGGAGAAAGGGAGAGAGGAGAGGAGAAAGGGAGAGAGGAGAGGAGAAAGGGAGAGAGGAGAGGAGAAAGGGAGAGAGGAGAGGAGAAAGGGAGAGAGGAGAGGAGCAGTCGAAAGACATGGGCAATTTTTTTTATTTTTTTTTTATTTATTTTTTTTAACCAGGAAGGGCTCATTGAGATTTAAAATCTCTTTTTCAAGAGCGTCCTGGCCAAGATAGGCAGCACCAAGTCATTACAAAAATGACAGACAAACAACATGAAAAACTACAAGTAATCTAGTAAAAACCATAGAATTCGAGAAAAAAACATAAATACTGAATGTTGTCGAGATGATACTGGTGAGTGTGCTGAGGAGTTTACAGCGCATCCAGAAAGTATTCAGACCCCTTGACCTTTTCCACGTTTTGTTATGTTACAGCCTTCTTCTAAAATTGATTCAATTGTTTTATTTCCCTCAATCGACACCCCATAATGAGAAAGTAAAACCAGTTGTTTATTTACATTTTAGCAGTATTCAGACCCTTTACTCACCTTTGGCAGTGATTACAGCCTCCAGTCTTCTTGGGTATGACGCTACAAGCTTGACACACCTGTATTTGGGGAGTTTATCCCCTTCTTCTCTGTTGATCCTCTCAAGCTCTGTCAGGTTGGATGGGGAGCGTCGCTGCACAGCTATTTTCAGGTCTCTCCAGAGATGTTAGATCAGGTTCAAGTCCGGGCTCTGACTGCCACTCCTGCGTTGTCTTGGCTATGTGCTTAGGGTCGTTGTCCTGTTGGAATGTGAACCTTTGCCCGAGTCTGAGGTCCTGAGCACTTTGGAGCAGGTTTTCACCAAGGATCTACTCTGTATTTGCTCCATTCAACTCTCCCTCGATCCTGACTAGTCTCCCAGTCCCTGCCTCTGAAACACATCCCCACAGCATGATGCTGCCGCCACCATGCTTCACTGTAGGGATGGTGCCAGGTTTCCTCCAGAAGTGACACTTGGCATTCAGGCCAAACAGTTCAATCCTTGTTTTATCAGACCAGAGAATCTTGTTTCTCATGGTCTGAGAGTCTTAGGTGCCTTTTGGTAAACTCGAAGCGGGCAGTCATGTGCCTTTTACTGAGGAGTGGCTTCAGTCTGGCCACTACCATAAAGACCTGATTTGTGGAGTATTGCAGAGACGATTTTTCTTCTGGAAGGTTCTCACATCTCCACAGAGGAACTCTGGAGCCTTTTAAGAGTGACCATCGTGTTCTTGGTTGCTCTTCTCCCCCTATTGCTCAGTTTGGCCGGGCGGCCAGCTCTAGGAAGAGTCTCGGTGGTTCCAAACTTCTTCCATGTAAGAATGATGGAGGCCACTGTGTCCTTGGGAACCTTCAATGCCGCAGACATTTTTTTGTACCCTTCCCCAGATCTGTGCTCCGACCTCATGGCTTGGTTTTTTCTCTGACATGCACTGTCAACTGTGGGACCTTATATAGACAGGTGTGTGCCTTTCCAAATCATGTCCAATCAATTGAATTTATCACAGGTGGACTCCAATCAAGTTGTAGAAACATCTCAAGGATGATCAATGGAAACAGGATCCACCGGAGCTTTTATCTAAAATTTAAAAAAAACAGTTTTTGCCATTTTGTCATTATGGGGCATTGACAGTCGTGAAGAGGGCACAACAAAACCTATTCCCCCTCAGGAGACTGAAAATATTTGGCATGGGGCCTCAGATCCTCAAAAGGTTTTACAGCTGCACCATCGAGAGCATCCTGACGGGTTGCATCACAGGCTGGTATGGCAACTGCTCAGCCTCCGACCACAAGGCAAAATCAAATCAAATCAAATTTTATTTGTCACATACACATGGTTAGCAGATGTTAATGCGAGTGTAGCGAAATGCTTGTGCTTCTAGTTCCGACAATGCAGTAATGACAAGTAATGACAAGTAACTAACAATTCCAAAACTACTGTCTTGTACACAGTGTAAGGGGATAAAGAATATGTACATAAGGATATATGAATGAGTGATGGTACAGAGCAGCATAGGCAAGATACAGTAGATGGTATCGAGTACAGTATGTACAAATGAGATGAGTATGTAAACAAAGTGGCATAGTTTAAAGTGGCTAGTGATACATGTATTACATAAGGATACAGTCGATGATATAGAGTACAGTATATACGTATGCATATGAGATGAATAATGTAGGGTAAGTAACATTATATAAGGTAGCATTGTTTAAAGTGGCTAGTGATATATTTACATCATTTCCCATCAATTCCCATTATTAAAGTGGCTGGAGTTGAGTCAGTGTCAGTGTGTTGGCAGCAGCCACTCAGTGTTAGTGGTGGCTGTTTAACAGTCTGATGGCCTTGAGATAGAAGCTGTTTTTCAGTCTCTCGGTCCCAGCTTTGATGCACCTGTACTGACCTCGCCTTCTGGATGATAGCGGGGTGAACAGGCAGTGGCTCGGGTGGTTGATGTCCTTGATGATCTTTATGGCCTTCCTGTGACATCGGGTGGTGTAGGTGTCCTGGAGGGCAGGTAGTTTGCCCCCGGTGATGCGTTGTGCAGACCTCACTACCCTCTGGAGAGCCTTACGGTTGAGGGCGGTGCAGTTGCCATACCAGGCGGTGATACAGCCCGCCAGGATGCTCTCGATTGTGCATCTGTAGAAGTTTGTGAGTGCTTTTGGTGACAAGCCGAATTTCTTCAGCCTCCTGAGGTTGAAGAGGCACTGCTGCGCCTTCTTCACGATGCTGTCTGTGTGAGTGGACCAATTCAGTTTGTCTGTGATGTGTATGCCGAGGAACTTAAAACTTGCTACCCTCTCCACTACTGTTCCATCGATGTGGATAGGGGGGTGTTCCCTCTGCTGTTTCCTGAAGTCCACAATCATCTCCTTAGTTTTGTTGACGTTGAGTGTGAGGTTATTTTCCTGACACCACACTCCGAGGGCCCTCACCTCCTCCCTGTAGGCCGTCTCGTCGTTGTTGGTAATCAAGCCTACCACTGTTGTGTCGTCCGCAAACTTGATGATTGAGTTGGAGGCGTGCGTGGCCACGCAGTCGTGGGTGAACAGCGAGTACAGGAGAGGGCTCAGAACGCACCCTTGTGGGGCCTCAGTGTTGAGGATCAGCGGGGAGGAGATGTTGTTGCCTACCCTCACCACCTGGGGGCGGCCCGTCAGGAAGTCCAGTACCCAGTTGCACAGGGCGGGGTCGAGACCCAGGGTCTCGAGCTTGATGACGAGCTTGGAGGGTACTATGGTGTTGAATGCCGAGGGTAGTGCGAACAGCCCAGTACATCACCGGGGCCAAGTTTCCTGCCAACCAGGACCTCTATACCAGGTGTCAGAGGAAGGCCCTAAAAATTGTCAAAGACTCCAGCCACCCAAGTCATAGACTGTTCTCTCTGCTACTCCATGGCAAGCGGTACCGGAGTGCCAAGTCTAGGTCCAAGAGGCTTCTAAACAGCTTCTACCCCCAAGCCATAAGACTCCTGAACAGCTAATCAAATGGCTACCTAGACTATTTGCATTGCCCTCTACCTACATGTGTACATATTACCTCAATTACCTTGACACGTTGACTCTGTACCGGTACCCCCTGTATAGAGCCCCTCTATTGTTATTTACTACTGCTCTTTAATCATTTGTTATTCTTATGTCTTACTTTTTTTTAAGGTATGTTCTTAAAACTGCATTGTTGGTTAAAAGGGCTTGTAAGTAAGCATTTCACTGTAAGTTCTACACCTGTTGTATTCAGCGACAAATATGATTTGATTTGATTTTGATATTGTATGTCGATTGATGAAGAAGATTTATTGAATCCATTTTAGAATAAGACTGTAACGTAACAAAATGTGGAAAAAGTAAATGGGTCTGAATACTTTCCGAATGCACTGTGTGTGTGTGTGTGTGTGTGTGTGTGTGTGTGTGTGTGTGTGATTTGTGGTTTAGACTTGTTGCTGGGAGGAGAACATTCAAACTTAGAGCATCAAGCTATTCACTACTCTCTTTCTCTGTCTGAACGGAGTCTCTCGACCGAGACTCTGTGTGTGTGTGTGCGTGCGTGCGTGCGTGCGTGTGTGCGTGTGTGTGTGTGTGTGTGTGTGTGTGTGTGTGTGTATGTATGTGTGTGTGTGTGTGTGTGTGGTGAGTGAGGGACAGTGTGTTCCTTTCCTATCCATTCATCATTCCTGATGGTCCTAAAAATCCAGACTGTCTGTCTCTCTTTGTCTGTGTGTCTCTCTTTCTATCTCTGTCCGTCTCTACGTCCGTCTGTGTGTCTTTCTTTCTCTCTCTTTCTCCCTATGTCTGTCTGTCTTCGTCGCTTTCTGTCCCTTTCTGGCTCAGCCTCTGTGTTTGTCAGTCTGGGTCAGAGCCTCTGCTAAAGGAATCAAATGTCAAATCTAATCAGTCTCTGTTTGGTCGTCAGAGGCAGTTCTAATTACTAATGACTAATCTACCATGAATAATGCGTAAGCTCAACATTTCCCCACCTCTCTCTCTCTCTGACGCCTATTTCGCCAGAAGACCAATGATTATTTAAATGCTGATGATATTCAATGGCAAATTGTTCTGTAACCATTATGCAGTGACCGTTTAATTATATTTCAATGACCATATGAATCAGAGGCGCAACTTTCACTGGGGATGGGGTGACATGTCCCCCCTACATTCAGAAGTTTCATTTTTGTCCCCCACAGTTTTTAATTTGGAATGAGATACAAACGAGGCAACAGTGTGCTTGAGGAGTCCGCTTCCGAGCGGTCGGGTAGGCTGTTTGGAGTGTTTATCCTACTTATTCTACTGGATTAAATATATATGAAGTGAATATATATATATATATATATATATATATATATATGTGTCAGTATATATATATATATATATATATATATATATATATATATATATATGTGTCAGTATATATATATATATTTATGCCCCCACCCCCACTTCTAAAACTAAAGCTGCGCCCCTGATATGAATATCGTGCTGTAAGGTAAAGCATAACAAGGGACTTTTATAGTGGGATCTCTCTCTCTGCTGTTACACCCTGTGGCCACTGGGAGGCAGTGTTGCTCCTCCATAGGACAACAGCAGGTGCTTCCACTGTAGGGGGCTCCATCTCCAGCCCTGGGGAGCAACTGGGTGTAGGGCTGTGTTAGCTTCTGAAGATAATGCCTAGGGCTTTAGCTCAGCAGGCCTATAAAAAAGAAAGATACAGATTCATACTCTGTTTTAAGCCCCCAAATAGGGACATTTGGTTTCAAGGTGAGCATAGCTGACAACATTTCTGCCATTGTTTTTGCTCACATTCTTTGTCAAGCTTCCCTTTAAGGTGGTACAGAGATCTGTGTACAGCCTCTCTTTCTGCATTAGTGGTGAATCTAACACGTTCTAAAGTGATATGAGAGGAATGATTCCAACAGGAAAATAGAGAAATAGTGAAACTAAGGGAAAACGAGGGGATGAAGTGAATGACTGAGAGGAAGAAGAGAGGACCCGAGGGAACGAGGTGAGAGGGGAACTAGGGGGTTATAAAGGTGTGTAAGGGAAGAGACAGGATGGACAGATGAGGAGGGGGAGGTAGGGAAGGTCAGGGCTGAGAAGGAGAGGAGAGAAAAAGAAAAGAGCGATTTGTTTTCAGTGAAACTTGAGCGTTCTCCCCCACTTAGCAGCGCCGCAGCCCTACAGCGGAATCTATTACCATGTGTCAGGATGAAACCAGAGACTGAGAAACACAATAAGGGCAAGGCCTGAATGTTTGTGTGTGTGTGTGTGTGTGTGTACACATGTGTGCTGTGTGTGTGTTGGCTATGCGCTGTGATTGAATGGAAATGACTCTATGATCATGTGTGTGTGACTGCTTGTGTGTGTGTGTGTGTGTGTGTGTGTGTGTGTGTGTGTGTGTGTGTGTGTGTGTGTGTGCTGTATGTTAATAGCGTGTGTGATAGAATCAGCTGTTCATACTGCAGGGATAAAAGCTTTTAGACTGATGGAAAGTGATGGAATGGAAAGCAAAGCAGTTTGGGACGATTTAGTCTGAGAGTGATGTGTGTATCATTATCTGAGCTTGTGTGTGTGTGTGTGTGTGTGTGTGTGTGTGTGTGTGTGTGTGTGTGTGTTCTGAGGGCAGTTCAGTTGTCACTCTACACCCCGCGGACGCTGTGGCTCACCAGAGGCCAGTGTGGTTCAGAGGGGTTTGGAAACCTCTAACCACAGCGTGTGTGTGTGTCTGTGTGCGTGTGTCTGTGCCTGTGTGTCCAGTGTGGTTTGAATCACAGCCGCAGGCCACCGGCCTTCTCTGTCACGGTGTAGGATGGAGCCAACCGACCAGGAACACCGGCCTGCCTGCCTGCTCCCCTTGCCTTCAGACAGCCACTGATATAGCTACACGATTTGGGAAACTAGCTTCTAGATACCAGACTCCATGATAATGGAGGAAACGACAGAAGGAAAATGAGAGCATGTGAAAAGAGGTAGGACAGAGAAAATGTAAAAGATTGGAAGATAGGAGAAGAGATAGAGATGAGTGGAGAGAGAAAAGTTGAGAAGCGGAGAAGAGAGGAGAGATAAGAGGACAGATCGAGACGAGAAGAGAGGAGATATAGAGAGAGGAGCGAGAGAGAGGAAAGATAGAGAGGAGAGATGAAGATAGGAGAGATGAGGAGAAGAGAGGAGAGATAGAGAGGAGAGATGAAGATAGGAGAGATGAGGAGAAGAGAGGAGAGATAGAAAGAGGAGAAGAGAGGTGGAGAAGAGATGAGAGGATGTATGATAGATAGATAGATAGATAGATAGATAGATAGATAGATAGATAGATAGATAGATAGATAGATAGATAGATAGATAGATAGATAGATAGATAGATGATAGATAGATAGATAGATAGATAGATAGATAGATAGATAGATAGATAGATAGATAGATAGATAGATAGATGATAGATAGATAGATAGATAGATAGATAGATAGATAGATAGATAGATAGATAGATAGATAGATAGATAGATAGGGCAAGAGAGAGCAGAGGTCACGATCAGATGAGCTCCTGCATTTTTCAGCATTTTCTTTAAAAAACATAGATTAGATAAACTTAGATTTTTTTTGTCAGGAACATGTACAGGATGCTACCCTCTACAACATAACCCTCACTTCAAATCAAAACTCAAAACCGACAACCTGATTTTGGACGGAATTACGGAATCACCTGGAAGATTCACAACTACCAAGGATTATTATTCTATACAGCTGTCGTGTCTTTGGCTATGCCGGATTAAGTGATATGACATGCTATTCCATAAAATAATTTCTCTGTAATTAATATTACCTGATTGAGCAAATCATGTAAATGTAATTAACTAGAGAGTCGGGGCATCACAAAATAATATTTATAGAGCTGTTATCTTCCCGAATAAACTCTTAAAGACCTAGTAATATTTTACATCAATAGCAGTCAATATTAATCGTCACCTTAATTCAGTCTCATCTGAAAGTTGTAAATTCTTGGTTATCTTCACGAACCCTGGCTAACAAGTTGAATCAGCAATACAAAATTGGGTTTAATTATTTATTTACTAAATACCTAACTAATCACACAGAATTACACATACACATAATTAATCATAACTTGATTACAAATTACGTTATAAAGGAAAACGTCCCTAGCGGGCAGAACAGATATGACAGCTTGTTACACAAAAGAAAAGGGGCTGGGTTTGAGTGAAAGAGCGGGAAGACTGAGGAACAAAGGAAGAAGCTGTGCTATCGTAAATACAGTATCTTATGCGTTCTAAATTACCGCCCATTTGGAAAAGGAAAATGCAATAAATATTTACTCTGAGCTGTGCTTCAGTAGGTTGGTGGTAGATGGAAGACCGTGTTGCCAAACCGAGTCCTTTGTCATTTGAAGAATGTCTCTGGTGGTCAATTGGATACGTTGTAGTAACGTTGTAGTGTGATAGATGGGATACTCTGTCTGTTCCTTCCTAACCCTCGTTTGCAGCTGCTGCTGTAACTCAACGGCTAGGAGGTATCACTTCTGTAGTGAATAAGAGTTCAAAGTTCATACCATTCGCAACCAAAGCTCACGCTGATGTTGGCTTCGTTCTGTAGTTATTATCTGAACCATTCTGACATCAGACCGTCGTCCTCACATCCTCGGAACAGGAGGTTATATTGTCGTCAAGGCTTTATATGGGAATGGAGAGGAGGGCGTGTTTGAAAATTTTATAACCCATGACTCTTCACAGGGGCGGGCCACTGATTGAGCAGAGCCCTAACCTTAAGAAAACCCAATTCTCACATGTTAGAAGCTAAAATCACATTTCATCCCATCACGAATAATTTCATATTCAAACATTTGAATTGAACAACAATTCCATGTGAATCCGATAACTCTGATGTGTAGACTTTCCACTGTAGAGTTTATGTCATCTGATCATTGATGAGAATATCTCAGATGACAACCGAACTGACATCATATTCATTAAGTACCACCGCATATGTTCAATTGTTTGGATTACCAGAATATAGTTCATTTCCCCCCACCTTCTGATGTTCCCAGAATCTCTATGTTAACCAAGGGGTTTGCAAATGTAACATCAGTAGGGTAGAGAGAGGAAAAAGGGGTGAAGAGGTACAGTGGGGCAAAAAAGTATTTAGTCAGCCACCAATTGTGCAAGTTCTCCCATTTAAAAAGATGAGAGAGGCCTGTAATTTTCATCATATGTACACTTCAACTATGACAGACAAAATTACAAAAATAATCCAGAAAATCACATTGTAGGATTTTTAATGAATTTATTTTCAAATTATGGTGGAAAATAAGCATTTGGTCACTTACAAACAAGCAAGATTTCTGGCTCTCACAGACCTTTAACTTCTTCTTTAAGAGGCTCCTCTGTCCTCCACTCGTTACCTGTATTAATGGCACCTGTTTGAACTCGTTATCAGTATAAAAGACACCTGTCCACAACCTCAAACAGTCACACTCCAAACTCCACTATGGCCAAGACCAAAGAGCTGTCAAAGGACACCAGAAACAAAATTGTAGAACCGGCACCAGGCTGGGAAGACTTATCTGCAATAGGTAAGCAGCTTGGTTTGAAGAAATCAACTGTGGGAGCAAATATTAGGAAATGGAAGACATACAAGACCACTGATAATCTCCCTTGATCTGGGGCTCCATGCAAGATCTCACCCAGTGGGGTCAAAATGATCCCAAGAACTGTGAGCTAAAATCCCAGAACCACACAGGGGGACCTAGTGAATGCAGAGAGCTGGGACCAAAGTAACAAAGCCTACCATCAGTAACACACTACGCCGCCAGGGACTCAAATCCTGCAGTGCCAGACGTGTCCCCCTGCTTAAGCCAGTACATGTCCAGGCCCGTCTGAAGTTTGCTAGAGAGCATTTGGATGATCCAGAAGAAGATTGGGAGAATGTCATGTGGTCAAATGAAACCAAAATATAACGTTTTGGTAAAAACTCAACTCGTCGTGTTTGGAGGACAAAGAATGCTGAGTTGCATCCAAAGAACACCATACCTACTGTGAAGCATTGGGGTGAAAACATCATGCTTTGGGGCTGTTTTTCTGCAAAGGGACCAGGACGACTGATCCGTGTAAAGGAAAGAATGAATGGGGCCATTTATCGTGAGATTTTGAGTGAAAACCTCCTTCCATCAGCAAGGGCATTGAAGATGAAACGTGGCTGGGTCTTTCAGCATGACGATGATCCCAAACACACCGCCCGGGCAACGAAGGAGTGGCTTCGTAAGAAGCATTTCAAGGTCCTGGAGTGGCCTAGCCAGTCTCCAGATCTCAACCCCATAGAAAATCTTTGGAGGGAGTTGAAAGTCCGTGTTGCCCAGCAACAGCCCCAAAACATCACTGCTCTAGAGGAGATCTGTAAGGAGGAATGGGCCAAAATACCAGCAACAGTGTGTGAAATCCTTGTGAAGACTTACAGAAAACGTTTGACCTCTGTCATTGCCAACAAAGGGTATATAACAAAGTATTGAGATAAACTTTTGTTATTGACCAAATACTTATTTTCCACCATAATTTGCAAATAAATTCATAAAAAATCCTACAATGTGATTTTCTGGATTTTTTTCTTCTAATTTTGTCTGTCATAGTTGAAGTGTACCTATGATGAAAATTACAGGCCTCTCTCATCTTTTTAAGTGGGAGAACTTGCACAATTGGTGACTGACTAAATACTTTTTTGAACCACTGTACATATTTATGTATATATATCTAATATGACATTTGTAATGTCTTTATTGTTTTGAAACTTCTGTATGTGTAATGTTTACTGTTAATTTTTATTGTTTATTTCACTTTTGTATATTATCAGATAGATAGATAGATATATAGGTAGGTAGGTGAGGGGAGGGCTCCCCTGACATGTAGTTAGCTTGGAGATGTGTCGTGTCCTGAAGGATATGGAAAGGGACAATCCTGTGATCACTGTCTATTAGCAGACACTAATGGTGGGTCCATCGATGGGTTGGGTAACACAGTCGCCTGCTTTTTAGTGCTAACTGCTGCATTCCCGCTAGCACATCAATCATTCTCGCACTCTCCCCATCGCCCCCCGACGCACAACTCTAAATATTTAATCACCCACCCCCGAAAAAAAGAGAAAAGAAAGGAAAAAGGAGATGGAGAGAGAGAAAAGAGATTGCCTCAGTTCATCCTCTCACACTGAACCACTTCTCTCTCTCTCTCTGTATCTCTAGTTGTCTGTTCCTATTCTCTCACCATCTCATCGATACTGAAAGGAGGAAAACTGTATGACCTTAAATTGGGGAAAGCAAACATTAATTTATTTGTATGTGTTCCGCTGAAAGTTAGACTGCACAGCAAAATGTTTCACTATATCTGGTTCCATTATGAAACATGAAAGGAAATCACACACAGGCTTCAAATCTCCTCAAAAACAGTTGACTTTGACAAGCTCCCACCTACACCCCTCCTCCTCTTCCCCTCTCCCCTCCTCCCTTCTTCTCCCATCCCCTCCTCTCCCCTCCTCCTCTCCTCTCGAGGTCAGTGGCTACCTGAGCTCTGGGCTCCAGTTGCAGCTGTAATTAAAGGGTATGTAACATCACATGGAGGGGTGTCAAATGTAAGGAAGGTGAAACACAACTCCCCTCCTCCCTCCCTCCTGCTCCCCAGCAGAACCCTGCTCCCCATTAACGCGGATAAATTATACATACACACCCTCACTGGAAGGAGGGAGGGACAGGTGGGTGGGAAAAAGAAGGAAGGAAAGGGTGAGAACACTCTAGGACCTAAAAGGGTTCTTCCGCTGTCCCCATAGGAGAAGCCGTTGAAGAACTCTTTTGGTTCCAAGTAAAACGCTTTGAGTTCCATGTAGGACCCCTTTTTTATAGAGGGTTCTACATGGAACCCAAAAGAGTTCCATGTGGAACCAAAAAGGGTTCTTCTATGGGGACCCTTTTGAAACCCTTTTATCTAAGATTGTAGAGGGAGAAAATAAAAGTTGTGTGAGTGAAACAGTCTATGGTGATGTGTAATGTACTCAAGCAGGGTGACAGGAGGTAGGGAAAGAGAGATTGAGGGAGACAGAGGGGGGAAGAGAACCCCTCTTTTCCTTTGCTCCTTCCCATAATTATCTGGCTAAATTCCCAATCTGACCCTCAAACCATCACGGTCACCTAATAATCCCCAGTTTACAATTGGCTCATTCATCCCCCTCCTCTCCCCTGTAACTATTCCCTAGGTCGTTGCTGCAAATGAGAACGTGTTCTCAGTCAATTTCCCTGGTAAAATAACGGATAAATAAAAATAAAAAATAAATAAAAATCTACAGGGTCAGAGGTCTCAGCAAGATGGGTTACTATGACAATGACAGGCGATGTCTCGGGTGATGATGTCACAGTGGGACAGATCTGGTGTATTGATCGCCTCAGAGTCCTACTGCAAAAATGACAGTACTCTATTTCTCAATTTCTCTCACTCTGTCTCTCTCTCTCATTTTCTCTATCTCTCTGTCCCACACACTTTACCTCTCTCTCCATTCTCTTTACCATTCTCTAAATAACTCTCCCCTTCTCTCCATCTTTTCCCCTCTAGCAGAACTCTTTCTCTCCCTCCTCTCTCTCTCTCTCTCTCTCTCTCTCTCTCTCTCTCTCTCTCTCTCTCTCTCTTTCTCCATCTATTCTCCTCTTTCCTTCTTTCCTTCTCCCCACAGTATGAGTGATGCTGTGGGTGGGACAGTAATACCACTGATTGGCTCTATGGTTGATTGATGGGTGCTTTAGTGGACTGAGGTCTGGCTCATACAGAGCAATAGAGGACAACAGTCACAGGGAAGAGACAAAGGCACAACGGCCTTCTACAGTCTCTGTAAATGCTATCGGTTATGCTTCAATTTACAGACCGCTATACCTGGTATTTTCCTAAAGACATATTAAAATGACAATTCATTGATGAACATGTACAATCTGGCAACAGATACATTAGTTACCAATTGATATGAATAACCCAGGAATTTACAATAAATGCCTAATGTTTTTTAATAACTGCACTCACTATCATAAATATCTGCTATGTCGAACTTAAATGACCTTAGTGGATCAGGTCTTAGACTTGCTTCCTCCCAGCTATCTATTAATAGTGTATCTCCATGGCGATATGAGAGGAGCAGTAATACCCAGGAAGTATGAGGTTACCTCCAGGCTCAGAACAGAGATGACCCACCTGACAATACCTGTAGACATCACACTGGCCAATGATATATTCCCCTACAATACCTGTAGACATCATACTGGCCAATGATATATTCCCCTACAATACCTGTAGACATCCCACTGGCCAATTATATATTCCCCTACAATACCTGTAGACATCACACTGGCCAATGATATATTCCCCTACAATACAGAGCCCTGCTCGGCACTAGACGGCCATGCTAGAGGACAATGGTGGTGATTGTTGACAAGGTAAAGGTGTGTTCTGATTAGGGTTAAGGGTCATATGTAAGGTTAGGGTTGGTGATTGAAATAGGATTAGTGGTTAGACAGCGCTATACTTCTGTCCTTGACGACCATAAAGTCACAGTGAACTTCATCCCTCTCTCTATCTCTCCATCCCATCCCTCTCTTTCTGTCTCTCTCCGTCCCCTGTCTCTCTGATTGGATATCAGGAAGAAATCTGTTTAGGGATGTCCATGTTTCCATGGTGATGGATGGCTGTATAGGACGGTGTGTGTGTTGTGTGTGTGTGCGATCAATCAAGTGTGTGCGTGCGCTCATGAGGGTTAACTTTAGCGACCCTGAGTCTGAACAGAAAACATTTCCAGAAAATAATACACTTTAGCCGGCCAGGTCTGAGAGAGAGACTGAGTGAGGAGACACAGCGGTGGCTTAATTCAACCACAAAGGAATCCAAATCGGGCTGCTAGAGATAACTTTCTCTCTCATGTTTGTATTTACAGTAAGTTATGTTCTTGTGTCTCCAAATCTTCTTCTTTACACAATTAGAACTTACTGTAAGCTTCATTGAAGACCAATCCTGGGACGATTATATGATTATTTTCTTCTATTATTAAAACGTTCTCTCTCTATGTCTCTCTTCATCATCTCCCCCCTCTCTCTCTCTCCCTCTATCTGTCTTTCTCTCCTCCTATAAGTGATTTCAGATTCCCAGTGACTTTCCAGATACCTGACCAGGCAGATCTGTAGTAGGCATCAGTAATATTGAACGTGCAGGTGTAGTTTTGGGAAGCAGGGCTGTGTTCAGCTCATGCAGTGCTTGAAGTTTACTGCTATCCAGGTCATTTAAGGGAAAGGGCTCCGGAGAGACTTAAAAAACACACCAGATGACTACATAATATCATATTATCCCATCCAGTAATAAGAGCTGGAATCATTAACAGACCTACAGGGTCCACATACATCTCTCTGGAGCATTTCTCAACTCCTCTCATATTCATATCAGCACTTTGTTTTGTTTACTTAACCTTTAAGTGTGTGTGTGTGTGTGTGTGTGTGTGTGTGTGTGTGTGTGTGTGTGTGTGTGTGTGCGTGCGTGCGTGCGTGCGTGTGTGTGTATTCCTCTGCTCCGTTTGATTACCCCTCACCAGCCCATCGTTTTGGCATGTTTGTTTTTCCGGTCGTTCCGCCGCATCGCACCCTTGCCGGTGTGTCATGGCCAAACGTCGACCGGCGAGTTAACGTGAGGTCTCACAGGACTGCTCCCGGGATCTGAGTGTGTTTGTGTGAGTGTGTGTGTTGGGTGGGTGAGGGGGTAGTTTAGGACCGTTACCACAGGAACTGAACCGTATGCCATGTGTGTGCATTTGTGTAGAGGTTCCCGGGGGTTCATAGTGTGCTGGATGAAAGTGTCAGATAAGTAAATACCCACCCACATGAGGATTATTCCTTCCACCCTCCCCATACTCTGGCCCTGTCCTGAAACCAACAGGGTGAGACCAACAAAGGGCTGTGGGGGTCAGTGGTGATTCAGTGTTGGATAAACACAATATCTATTTATTTCAGAGGAGGGAAATGTAAATATACACACAGGAAAATTGCAATACTGTCTCCCTGCAAAACATCTTAACTGAGTCAATACTGTCTCCCTGCAAAACATCTTAACTGAGTCAATACTGTCTCCCTGCAAAACCTCTACACTGAGTCAATACTTTCTCCCTTCAAAACCTCTACACTGAGTCAATACTGTCTCCCTGCAAAACCTCTACACTGAGTCAATACTGTCTCCCTTCAAAACCTTAACACTGAGTCAATACTGTCTCTCTTCAAAACCTTAACACTGAGTCAATACTGTCTCCCTGCAAAACCTCTACACTGAGTCAATACTGTCTCCCTTCAAAACCTCTACACTGAGTCAATACTGTCTCCCTTCAAAACCTTAACACTGAGTCAATACTGTCTCCCTGCAAAACCTCTACACTGAGTCAATACTGTCTCCCTTCAAAACCTTAACACTGAGTCAATACTGTCTCCCTGCAAAACCTTAACACTGAGTCAATACTGTCTCCCTGCAAAACCTCTACACTGAGTCAATACTATCTCCCTGCAAAACCTTAACACTGAGTCAATACTGTCTCCCTGCAAAACCTTAACACTGAGTCAATACTGTCTCCCTTCAAAACCTTAACACTGAGTCAATACTGTCTCCCTTCAAAACCTTAACACTGAGTCAATACTGTCTCCCTGCAAAACCTCTACACTGAGTCAATACTGTCTCCCTGCAAAACCTCTACACTGAGTCAATACTGTCTCCCTTCAAAACCTCTACACTGAGTCAATACTGTCTCCCTTCAAAACCTCTACACTGAGTCAATACTGTCTCCCTTCAAAACCTTAACACTGAGTCAATACTGTCTCCCTTCAAAACCTCTACACTGAGTCAATACTGTCTCCCTTCAAAACCTCTACACTGAGTCAATACTGTCTCCCTTCAAAACCTTAACACTGAGTCAATACTGTCTCCCTTCAAAACCTCTACACTGAGTCAATACTGTCTCCCTTCAAAACCTTAACACAGAGTAAAGCAATTCCTCACACAATCATAGTCTAGTTAGTAATACAGACCCCAGAAGTCAAGAACATCTTCTCACATCTTTAATCAAATTAGATACAGTACATACATAGCACAGTACAGGAGAAGTGTAAGCAGTAAAATAACAAACGTGTGTGTCTGTGTGTGCGTCTTCGTGTGTGTGACGGAATGTGTTTGTGTGAGCTCTCTGTACCCTCACCCCCAGCAACAGAGATTCCCTGCTAGTTCAGAATACAACAACAGGATGAATCCTTGTTACTGAAGGTGGGAGGTCAGAATCTCTTTGTCCAATCAGAAGCTCTCTTTCTCTAATCCCTCCAATCACCTTTATGTCTCCGTCTTGTCCATCCAAGCAACTCCTCTGGAGAGAACGGTCCCTTCCCTCATCCATTAAAGAAAAATCTCCTCCAGGCTTTCTAGAAATACAGACGGACAGCCAGACAGGCAAACAGACATGTCAGTGGGTGAGTCTTGACTCAACAGAACTTCAAGTACAACTCACAGATAAAAGATAAAGCTTCAAGTGCAAAGTCCGAACTGAGTGCAGTGACATCATGATTTGGGCTAGGGAACAGCTATCCATATGAAAAGGTTGCAGTTTTCATTGATTGGTTTTTACAATAAGCATTTCCTAGTGTCCCTGAATCGTGTCATTGTACCGCACACAGATATCTGTTAGTGCCAGCTCACGCCCATCCATTACAAGGTTCATTTCGACACTATCAAGTTTATTGATCAACGTTGAGTACATGAGCTAATCTGTCATGGATTCTTGGGTATGGGCTTTTAACTCATCATATCCCCAACAGCCTTAACCTTGAACCCTACCACCTTCATCTAGCCCTAACCCTGAACCCTACCACCTTCATCTAACCCTAACCCTGAACCCTACCACCTTCATCTAACCCTAACCCTGTACCCTACCACCTTCATCTAACCCTAACCCTGAACCCTACCACCTTCATCTAGCCCTAACCCTGTACCCTACCACCTTCATCTAACCCTAACCCTGAACCCTACCACCTTCATCTAGCCCTAACCCTGAACCCTACCACCTTCATCTAGCCCTAACCCTGAACCCTAACCACCTTCATCTAGCCCTAACCCTGAACCCTACCACCTTCATCTAGCCCTCAACCCCACCACCTTCATCTAACCCTGAACCCTACCACCTTCATCTAGCCCTAACCCTAAACCCTACCACCTTCATCTAACCCTGAACCCTACCACCTTCATCTAGCCCTAACCCTAAACCCTACCACCTTCATCTAGCCCTAACCCTGAACCCTAACCACCTTCATCTAGCCCTAACCCTGAACCCTACCACCTTCATCTAGCCCTAACCCTGAACCCTAACCACCTTCATCTAGCCCTAACCCTGAACCCTACCACCTTCATCTAGCCCTCAACCCCACCACCTTCATCTAACCCTGAACCCTACCACCTTCATCTAGCCCTAACCCTAAACCCTACCACCTTCATCTAACCCTGAACCCTACCACCTTCATCTAGCCCTAACCCTAAACCCTACCACCTTCATCTAACCCTGAACCCTACCACCTTCATCTAGCCCTAACCCTGAACCCTATCACCTTCATCTAACCCTAACCCTGAACTCTACCACCTTCATCTAGCCCTAACCCTAAACCCTACCACCTTCATCTAGCCCTAACCCTGTACCCTACCACCTTCATCTAACCCTAACCCTGAACCCTACCACCTTCATCTAGCCCTAACCCTGAACCCTATCACCTTCATCTAACCCTAACCCTGAACTCTACCACCTTCATCTAACCCTAACCCTGAACCCTACCACCTTCATCTAGCCCTAACCCTGTACCCTACCACCTTCATCTAACCCTAACCCTGAACCCTACCACCTTCATCTAGCCCTAAGCCTGAACCCTACCACTGTCACCTTCATCTAACCCTAACCCTGAACCCTACCACCTTCATCTAGCCCTAACCCTGAACCCTACCACCTTCATCTAGCCCTAACCCTGAACCCTACCACCTTCATCTAGCCCTAACCCTAAACCCTACCACCTTCATCTAACCCTAACCCTGAACCCTACCACCTTCATCTAGCCTTAACCCTGAACCCTACCACCTTCATCTAGCCCTAACCCTAAACCCTACCACCTTCATCTAGCCCTAACCCTGTACCCTACCACCTTCATCTAACCCTAACCCTGAACCCTACCACCTTCATCTAGCCCTAACCCTAAACCCTACCACCTTCATCTAACCCTGAACCCTACCACCTTCATCTAGCCCTAACCCTGAACCCTACCACCTTCATCTAGCCCTAACCCTGAACCCTACAACCTTCAGCTAACCCTGAACCCTACCACCTTCATCTAACCCTGAACCCTACCAACTTCATCTAGCCCTAACCCTGTACCCTACCACCTTCATCTAACCCTAACCCTGAACCCTACCACCTTCATCTAGCCCTAACCCTGAACCCTACCACCTTCATCTAACCATGAACCCTACCACCTTCATCTAGCCCTAACCCTGAACCCTACCACATTCATCTAACCCTGAAACCTACCACCTTCATCTAACCCTAACCCTGAACCCTACCACCTTCATCTAACCCTAACCCTGAACCCTACCACCTTCATGTAGCTCTAACCCTGAACCCTACCACCTTCATCTAGCCCTAACCCTGAACCCTACCACCTTCATCTAGCCCTGAACCCTACCACCTTCATCTAGCCCTAACCCTGAACCCTGCCACCTTCATCTAACCCTAACCCTGAACCCTACCACCTTCATCTAGCCCTAACCCTAAACCCTACCACCTCCATCTAACCTTGAACCCTACCACCTTCATCTAACCCTAACCCTGAACCCTACCACCTTCATCTAGCCCTAACCCTGAACCCTACCACCTTCATCTAGCCCTAACCCTGTACCCTACCACCTTCATCTAGCCCTAACCCTGAACCCTACCACCTTCATCTAGCCCTAACCCTGAACCCTACCACCTTCATCTAACCCTAACCCTGAACCCTACCACCTTCATCTAGCCCTAACCCTGAACCCTACCACCTTCATCTAACCCTGAACCCTACCACCTTCATCTAGCCCTAACCCTGAACCCTACCACCTTCATCTAGCCCTAACCCTGAACCCTACCACCTTCATCTAACCCTGAACCCTACCACCTTCATCTAACCCTAACCCTGAACCCTACCACCTTCATCTAGCCCTAACCCTGAACCCTACCACTTTCATCTAGCCCTAACCCTGAACCCTACCACCTTCATTTAGCCCTAACCCTGTACCCTACCACCTTCATCTAACCCTAACCCTGAACCCTACCACCTTCATCTAGCCCTAACCCTGAACCCTACCACCTTCATCTAACCATGAACCCTACCACCTTCATCTAGCCCTAACCCTGAACCCTACCACCTTCATCTAACCCTAACCCTGAACACTACCACCTTCATCTAGCCCTAACCCTGAACCCTACCACCTTCATCTAGCCCTAACCCTGAACCTTACCACCTTCCTCTAGCCCTAACCCTGAACCCTACCACCTTCATCTAACCCTGAACCCTACCACCTTCATCTAACCCTAACCCTGAACCCTACCACCTTCCTCTAGCCCTAACCCTGAACACTACCACCTTCATCTAGCCCTAACCCTGAACCCTACCACGTTCATCTAGCCCTAACCCTGAACCTTACCACCTTCCTCTAGCCCTAACCCTGAACCCTACCACCTTCATCTAACCCTGAACCCTACCACCTTCATCTAACCCTAACCCTGAACCCTACCACCTTCCTCTAGCCCTAACCCTGAACCCTACCACCTTCATCTAACCCTGAACCCTACCACCTTCATCTAACCCTAACCCTGAACCCTACCACCTTCATCTAGCCCTAACCCTGAACCCTAGCACCTTCATCTAACCCTAACCCTGAACTCTACCACCTTCATCTAGCCCTAACCCTGAACCCTACCACCTTCATCTAGCCCTAACCCTGTACCCTACCACCTTCATCTAGCCCTAACCCTTAACCCTACCACCTTCATCTAGCCCTAACCCTGAACCCTACCACCTTCATCTAGCCCTAACCCTGAACCCTACCACCTTCATCTAGCCCTAACCCTGAACCCTACCACTGTCACCTTCATCTAACCCTCTGTGTGTGTGTGTGTGTGTGTGTGTGTGTGTGTGTGTGTGTGTGTGTGTGTGTGTGTGTGTGTGTGTGTGTGTGTGTGTGTGTGTGTGTGTGTGTGTGTGTGTGTGTGTGTGTGTGTGTGTGTGTGTGTGTGTGTGTGAGCGAGACTCTTTGACCTTAGAGTTGTTGGCATTCTCCCCTCCCTTGTGTCTTTTTGTGTTGAAGGAAACCTAAATCAGCAATTAACATTAATAATTAATGAGCCTATCAGATTAATTATTTATTAGGTCGACGGGTAATTGCCTCCGCTTAAGAGAGAGAGATAACACCTGCAAGAGTTAAGGAGAGGGAGGAGAGGAGGAGAGGGGAGGTGAAAGAGGAGATGAATAGAAAGGAGAGAGTGGAGGAGAGTGGGAAATAGAGGGGAAAGAGAGGACAGGGGGAGAGAGGAGGAGGAGAGGACAGGGGGAGAGAGGAGGATGAGAGGACAGGGGGAGAGAGGAGGATGAGAGGACAGGGGGAGAGAGGAGGATGAGAGGACAGGGGGAGAGAGGAGGATGAGAGGACAGGGGAAGATAGGAGGATGAGAGGAGAGAGGACAGGAGGGGAGAAAGGAAGATGAGAGGACAAGTAAAAAGAGAAAGTGGGAGGAGGAGAGAATAGAGGAACCAGGTTACCCAGGTAACCAACCCTTCTTCCCCATTTCTCTCCCTTTACCACTCACTCTCTACCCTACCTCTCTTGTCCCCTCTTCTCTTCTCTTCCTCACTTTCTTTCACACCCTCCTCCCTCTGTACTTAGTCAGTGTGTATCGGGTTGCCCAGACACAGCTTGTTAATTGCAGGGTAACTACAGTGTGTGTGTGTGTGTGTGATGTTGATTTCACAACCCTTTTAGTCTGTCAGCTCGCAGCATCAGACACTATTGGATTCAGATCAAGTACCTCAATTAACACCCAGCAACTCTCTAAACTTACTCACTCACTCTCTGTCTGTGTGTCAGGACTGTATGTCTGACACACGCCCTGCAATAATGCACTACTACAACAATATACTGTACTCTAATCATAGTGTCTGAAGTCGGTCAGGGAGGGAGTCAAAGGCATTAAAGGAAGCCCCCCCCCAAAAAAAATACTGTCTCTAAGACCTAGAACCCTTCTCTGACTTGTCCTTGTACCTTTCTTTTTTCCCAACATATCTTGTGTGTATCGCCTAATGTGATCCCTGTTGAAAACACAGTAACAGTTGCAATAGTAATTGAGTAATTGAGCCTGTC